>NC_081825.1:82005833-82640000 GCF_030867095.1 Alligator mississippiensis
TGAGGTATACAAGACATCTCCAGGTGCTATGCAAGAAAAATTGTGTAATGGCAAATTTAATTTTCATAATAATAATTGGCACTGGAAAGGTTAAAATATAAATCGCATGCTGGTAGGGGTATGCAGACAGCTGGTAAATCTGGAAGGGGGTATGCAATAAGAAAAAAGTTTGGGAACCTCTGCTCCAGACCAAATCTAAAGAATAACTCAGATATTCAAAACAAGACTTAGGCACCCAACATCTATCCAAGTCCAAAATTTCAATCCAAAACATCACTGCTTAGCAGTTGCCTCTCCCTTGGGCAGACCTAAATTCGATTGTGCCTCCCTGCTTGAGCTAGGTACCTGTAGTTAAGTTTTTGTGTGTGCTAAAAATGGCCTCTCTCTGAGCAGTTAAAGGCCTAGCTCCCACATAAACTGAACAGAGATCCAGATGCAGAGAGACCCAAGTCCCTTGAGAGGCCTGGTATGATAAGCACGCTCTGTGTACTTCCAACAAACAGTAGCGTAACCGTGGGCAGGTGAGTGGGGCATGAGCACTAGGCATTGCTTAAGGGAGGGCTGTGGAATGGATCTGGGGGGCAATTCATATTTCCATCCCTTAACTGCTTTGCTCCCCCCACTCCCTCCACACACACACCTTGGATCTTCCCTGCAGAGGTTCCAACTCTGGCAGCAGGAGGGGCAGAGACGTGGCAGCAGCGCACACTGCAGGAGCAGTGGCTGGTGAGGGAGATTTTACCTCCTTTTTTTGCTGCTGAAAACCAGTGGGTTTGAGCCATTTGACTCATGGCAGAAAAAAGGAGGTGAAATCTCCCTCACCAGCAGTGAATTTCTGGTCGTGGCTCCTGTGCTGGCACTGTCACTCGCCCCTGGTGCTGATGGAGCCAGAGCTGGAGCAGGGAAGGTACAAGAGGCACGGGGATGCAGTGCTACCCACAGCATGGTACTTGCCAAATATGCTTCTGCTAGCAAGCGCCCATGGGATTGGCCTCCCCACAAAAAGCAAGAGGAGGAGCAGTCACCAAGCTTATATAATAGTTTTGGGGTTAAAACACTCACTAGGGAAGTGGGAGAGCTGGGCTCTGTGTCTACTCTGCCTCAGGTGGTTCAAAACTCTACCTTCTCCAACCCAACTTTCCCTGGAGGCTGGCACTCTCCACCTTCTTACTGAAGCTGTGCCACGGTGCAAAAGGAATACAAGATACACAGATTAGAAGGAACGAGCAATAGGATGATGAACAGGGTAAAGTATTCATTTTTGGAGACGGGGAACCTGAGGTTTGGTCCACAGAAACCAGAAATAATCTGTAAATATGAAAGACTGTGACTGTTTAATGTATAGTGAATAAAACAGAGCTAATTAGCATAGGGGTAGTGCCACGGGAACATAGTTACACTACTTCTGGTTCTGTCATCCCTGCACAGTACTGCTACACACACAAACACATACACATGCACACATTTTTTAATTGAATGTAGTCCCTCCACTTTTTCTTCATAAACATAAAGGCACTTTTTCTTCATAAACACTTTTTCTTTAATAAACATAATGGTACATTTACCGCTGGGACTTGCTGAGTCTAGAATAGACTATGGGCACCCACACATTTCCCAAAAGGCTGTTTGAAAAACAGGTGTAAGCATGCATAACTCCACTGCGGTCACAGCGAAAATTTACCAAAATACTTCAAACCCCAGCATTAAAATAAATGCAACCATTTCATTCCAGATCATTACTTCTCTTTATATGCCATCCTTCATTGATAGAGTTTGCTTGCTGTATTTACTGCTGTTAAGTCTTGCACTACTGTGCCTATGCCTATCTCCTGGTATCTAAAAATTAAACACTTGAATTTTATCCTAGGTTTGAAACCAAACTTTAAAAAAATATTATAATAAAAGACATTCCAGTAGTTCCTAGAAACAAAAAATTATGCATTTGAATCATATTTTTGTACAGCATAAAATAATGTATTATACAACTGCTGCTAATATGATGCAACTTAAGCACCAGTTATTAAATATGTGGCCCCTTACTTGTCTCTTCCCTTTATCCTACCTTGTTTCCTTCATTCTGCTGTTTTACTAATGTATCATGTTTGTGTGTCCTAGTTTTAAGTGTGTGGTCTTTTTCAGACTTATATTAATAGTTAGTCTCTCTCCATCCTTTCCTCCCATTTTCTTCCATGCTGTATTGCATCATCTCTTACTGTTCTCTAAGCACTTGATGACTTAATCATGTTCATTAATATTCATCAACACTTTCTTCCCCCACTCCCCAATAACGTTTCTGATTTTTTTTCTTTGCTGTTTTTCATTAAAATGTCCAGGAAGTATTCTATTCATTTTAATGAGTGTTCATGAGCTCAGGCTAATGAACAATTCATAAATACTTTTCCTATATGGAAAGCCATGAAGTGAAATTGTCTGATAGGTTCTAAGTTTTGCAAGTCTCTAGGATGACAAAGCACAATAAAAAGAACTGAAATGTGAATTATCTGTGGAGAGGAGCTTTTTGATTCTCCAGCAAATTGGAATAACTTTGTGTTTCCTGTTGTTACATGAAGAGAGTAAAAAGAGATCTTGCAAAACTTCTGCATTTCAAACTGTCCTCTATAAATAAGATTAGATGCACCATGAAAGCATCAATTCTGAGCTCTTCCACTTATTTCCATGCATACATGTGCACACACACATACCACCTCCATCACCATTACTTTTGTTGTTTATGAGAAAGATGACAGAGCTTCTAGGGTTGAATTACAGTAATGAAAAATACAAATCTAGCAAGGATTAGAGAAAGAGCTGAAAGAAAATGCTAGTGGTAATAAATGAAAAATGATTATTGTGAGAAGGCAAAACCCTCTCTCTGTGTTGGCTGTAGTGCCACAGCAGGAAAACACTGCATCTGTGGTGAACACTTGGGGAGGAGGTTGAGATCTGGAGATCAGACAAGGAGGTAATTTAATGAATGCAGACAGAAATGCAGCCCCCAGCTATAACTCAGAATGATTTTTGCAAAGCGTTCTGAGTTACAATGTTACCCCAAACCAAACAGAAGTTCACTGTTGGGTCCAGGGAAATCCAGCTGCAGAGCCTGCAGCCAAATTCCCAAAGCAATGGCAGGCCCTCTGTCAGTGCTCCTTTTCAGAATGGGAGAGGGGAAAGACAGCGGAGAGAGCTCATTCTTGCAGCTCTCCAGCTGGTGTTAAAGGGTGGGGTGGGTGAATTGGAGCCTCCCCCACCTCAGAGGGGCTACAATACATCCGTCCCACTTTCAGGGGGGCTGAAAAATCTCCCTCCCTCTGCTCCCTTTCCCCTCCCAATCTGAAAACAGCGACAGGCTGGGAGCTCCCCAGACACAACTTAGAGAAGACGATACATTTTGTAATATCTTTAATGACGCCTCATGCAATGAGGGGTTAAATTTTCATCCAATTGGCCATTTTGAAGCTGTTTGCAGCAGTGCACTTGTGTTTGGTCACAGCTATAAACTGCTTTTTTGTGGCCAGATCAGGCAAAAATTGTCATTTCTGTCTGCACCTCTGAGTTACAATGTTATCCCAGACCAAATACAAGTTCACTGTTGTTTCCAAAAGGGAAGGGAACCTAGCTGCAGGCTGGGAGCCTGCAGCCAGGTTCTTGTAGTAACAGCTACAGCTGTCTGCCAATGCTCGCTGTTTTTAGAATGAGAGAAGGGAAAGGCAGCAGAGGGAATGTACTCTTGCAACTCCCCAGCCAGTGTTGAAGGGTGCAGTGGGTGAATTGGAGCCCCCCCCCCCCCCCCGCTCCACCTCAGAGGGCTCCAATACAGTAACCTCACCATTCAAGGGTGGGGCTGAAAAACCCCCAGACTGAACTCCTTTACTTCCTTTCCCCCCTCCCATTCTGAAAACAGCGACAGGTTGGGAGCTCCGCAGACCAGAGGCAACACATAGGGGGTGCACACACCCCCCCCTTGAGCATGGTGGTGCACCCCCTGCAAAAAGGCAACGCTTGCCACCCTGCTGCCACCTTGCCACCATGGCATCTGCAGGTGGTTGATGACCCCTTCCCCCCACACTGGCCACGTCTGCAGGAGTTCCCTGCTCACAACCGCCATGTTCCTGCTGCTGCGCTTCTGCCACCGCCAGCACAGCCATGGCCCCCCAGACACCGAGGGCACGCGCCACTCATGCCACAGACACATTACAGAAGATGCTACATTTTGAAACATCTTCATGCAATACCTCATGCAATGAGAGGTCAGATTTTCACCTGATCAGCCATGTTTTAAGCTACCTGCAGCTGTGCACTTGTGTTTGGTCACAGCTATAAACTGGATTTTTTACAATAAATGAAATAGTTTTCATAGAAAGGTATCTGTTTCTTCTCCTCTCCTCTCCTCTCCCCTTTAAGCTCTGTTTTTATTTTATTTCATTTTGGCTGCTTTTTGATTAAAAAAAAACCTCTCAATTTTCTTCTGAAGATTTCTTTTTAAAGTAACCAAAAATGTTGATCTGAAATAAGTGTGCAGGGCAGAGTGTGTGCCTGACATTGCTGGTTGAGATAATAGTACGAATCATAGAAAGGAGGGCTGAAAGGGACCCTCCTGCTGAAGGACTGAGAGTTAGTCCAACCCCCTGCCTGAAGCAGGATCATCCTTATCCAAACCATCCTATACTATCCACTACAGAGTAATGGAAAAGCACCATAAATATCTGTCCTAAAACCCCTTATTACCTGGACAGATATGATAAAAGGAGAACACCACCAATAAGTGAAAATGTTTGACATGAATGTTTGACATTCATATAGACATGAATGTGTCTATATGAGCCAAAGAATGAAAGAAATGGATGAATCGTCTATCAAGGATGTAATAGTAGGTATGTTATAGGATCTGGGCAAAAATAGCACTCACTGAACAATTAATGTTGAGATGTGCAATAATTTTATTCACTCTGGCACAGACAGAAGTGACAATTTTCACCCAATATGGCAACAGAAAGCAGTTTATAGCTGTGACCAAACACAAGTGCACGGCTGCAAACATTAAAAAATGGCCAGTCAGGTGAAAATCTGAACCCTCATTGCACGAGGGGTCAGATGAAGACATTTCAAAACACAGCATCTTCTGTAACTTGTATCTGCCTGCCTCCCAGACTCAAGCTGTTTTCAGAATGTCAGGGCGGAGGAGCAGAGAGAGTTTGCTCCATGGTTTTTTCGGCCTCTACTGGAGGTTGGGGCTCCAATTCACCTGCTGTACCCTCCAGTGCCAGCTGGGCAACACCTAAAATGAGCTCCCTTTCCCCCCTCCCATTCGGAAAACTTTGCAGCCTTGCATGGAGGAGGAACTGTTGCTAGGGGAAACCAGCTGCAGTTTCCCAGCCACCAGCTAAATTCTCCTCCCCACTGGAATTAACAGTGAACTTCTGTTTGATCTGGGGGATTGTTGTAACTCAGAACGCTTCCTGCAAAGGGGGTGGGGGTGGGGAGGGGTGGACTGCATTTCTGTCTGCACCCTATATTGCTGATGGAGGTAACTAGGATATTTTAAGGAAACAGGAAACTTAGCTTACAACTCTAAACAGTCCCAAGTAGTGTTTAGGTACCCACCAGAACAGATTCCCTACTTGTGTCAATTTAAAACCTGAACCAGAAGGTACATACTTTAACACTGTAATTGGGACCAAGCAGGAGGGAAGTGGGCAAATATTGGCCAAATCTCTCTAGAGAAGCAGAGGCAAGAAAGATGCTTTAGAGAGAATTCTGTTTTCCTTATTCGGATGAAGTTATTTGTTTAATGTTAGAAGAAGAAACAGTCTTGATTATTCTTTACCAACAAGAACTAATATCATAACAATGACACACGGAGAAGCAATTCCCACCTTCTTAATATAGACTCAATCAAACTATTTGAGGGTTTAGGGTACAGGCAAATTGTCTTTTGAAACAATTCTAATACTACTGTAGTATTAAGCTCTTCAAATTTGACATGCTTCACCATTATACAAATCCTCCCAGCAGAAGTGCTCCAAAATGGCCCTAAGGGCCTGCTGTAGTGGGATTCTGCAGCTAGCAATACATTGGCTTAAATACTCTATTTTCCCGTCATAGGCTACTCCTTTCTTTCACCCCTGTAAATCTGGGGAGAGGAGGAGGATTTAATGGAGGGAAAGAAGCATGTGACTAATGAGAAGGGGAGGCTCAGGTACTTGTTTGCGACTTTCTCAGTGGCAATAGGCAAGGGGATGGATGTGGCTATGTTCCCACTCCTAGCCCCAACCAGTGGGAAGCAGCCTTGCAAAGAATAATCCCCCCAGATCTCAACATCTGTTATCTGTGGTTTTACTGTATGACTCTGTTATCTCTTGCTCATTTGACTGCACAACCAATTACCCAGGGAAGGCACAGTTGGGAGTCCCCACAGCAAAGGTGATGTTAAGTATCAAAATAGAGGATCTGTCAGGTGCTGTCACTTAACAGAGCCATTGGAAATGTGGGACATTCTCAAGAAGGCTAATCATGCCAGTGGTATCTATGTGGAGTGAACCTGGAAAGTATCACCAGCCTGGAACACTAAAACTTACCAGAATGTGGGGCGGCCATCTGTGCTGTCTGCTAGCAAGTGGGTTCCAGTTGTGGGGGAAAAAGAGCATTGTCAAAGGCCATTGGTGGGACTATGCTTGTTGGTAGTGGCAGGAGGATGTCAGCAGGAATTTGGGGGTTGGGAGGCATCAGCAGAATTTACAGGGGTACGTGATTAGAGAATATGGGGACAGTTGACCATGGATGTTGTTGGGTCAGTCTGATGTGAGGTTGAGGCCAAAGCTATTGACTGTGCCATAAGGACTCTGAAAACAGACAAAGACACTCCCCAAAGTCCCCCTGACCCTGGCCCACACTTTCTTCCTCCTGTGTCTGATTCTTTACAGTGACAAGAGCAGGGAATGGAGGACTTTCTTGTTCTTACTTGACCCTGAAGTCAGCAATGGAGTGGGGATCTACTGAGTTATCAGAATCCATGACAGCCTATCTAGTAGGTACAAGTCAACCTCCAAGTGCTCAAGACCCAACTGATGTCCTAGGCCTTCGGCACTTTGGTTTTGACACTGAGGCCACCGTGTGTACATATGTACCCTTACTTGTCAAAGCATTTTAAATGTTATGTATTTCCATGTCCTTATATTTAAGTTGTAATTCCTCTCTATCTAGAGTTGTTAGTTAGCAGAATTTAGCCTTGAAAACAGGTCATATTTTGTTCCTAATTAGCTACTTCCTGAGAGCAGTAGGTATAGATAACATTATTCAATAAGCCTGATGTCTCAAAAAGTGATTAAGACTGCAATTATGCTATACAACAAAAGCATTTTATGAAATACAATCAGTTAAATTTTATCAATAATGAGGCTTCCACCTTCATTAAGTACTTAATGCTATCACAAACACAGGTGTATGTGGTTTCTCCACTCATTTCTCCTTTCAATAACAATATTACATTTCTCATTATATGAGGCAGCAAGGGAAAGGAGGAAATCAGTCACCATCTTTCCATCCAATTAAAATGATGAGAAAGGACACTTCATTTATCTTAATTAATGCTCATCTGAATCAAGATACTGACTTATGAAGGTAATACCAAGGTTTTCAAATATCCAGGTGAAATAATTTCCTTTTTTTGTTTCAAATACTCTGGCCATGCACAATACTCTGACTATCAAAAGGATGACTTAATAACAATAATAAAAATTATTGTTATGACAATAACTACATTTCTTTCTTGACATACAGGGGATACAACTCAGCTGATATTAGAAAGAAAATGAGAAAAGGATTATGCAACTAAAGAAAAAGGGTTTGGACAGTAGCATAGCTGGGGAGAGGCAGGAAGGCACCAATTCCAGGCACCAGCTTGGAGGAGGCACCAGAATACTGCTCCCCACCCCTGGAGCAGCCCCACCCCCTCTAGCCATAGAAGCCAAGCTAAAAAAGCCTTGTATCCCAGAGCTGTAAGAGCAATTTCATAGGCACGCAACTAGCCAGTGAAATGTAGAGAAATGAATGCCAAATAGGGAAACTTGTTCTCTAGCAACACTATTTCCACAATGGCAGAAGCAAAGAACAGGTTACTTCACAGATCACATGATTACCTTACAAGCTGTACACTGAACAGAGATCGAAGGACATAGCTCAGTGAATCATAGCTAGACTCTGATCTCAAGTGTTTCAATACAAAAAACAGATACCAAATATACAGCTGTGTCCTTCCCAGTCCCCTCTCAAATTGTGTTGGGTTAAGTTCTTAGTCAGAACCAGACAATGCGGTTCCTGCTGTCTCAGCCAAACAGGTCTTAGTCAGGCATGTGAAACTTATAATGATAATAGAGTGTGGCGCTCTATCCCCCTAGAGTGGCATACAGCTAAATGGCTCTAAGTCTGTTAACAGTCTTAAAGCTATATGGAACTGGTTCTTGAACTCAGGCAGTACAGGCTCGTGACAAGGTCAACGAGGGAAAAAAGATTTGGAGTATTCCTACTTATGCAAACTCAGGTCTTTTCTTTTTATCAATGACTACTATTAAACTCTGAGTTCAAAGTCAACAGCCTAAAATAAAGACACTACAACTGAACCGGGTGTTCACAATAATCTATGGCAGGTGACATCAGTGAGAGGGAGCAGACAGATCAGCAATGACACACACCTAAAGAAAGAATCATTTCCCATGAGGAAAATAAGATGCTGTGACAGGTATTGTAGTTTCCTATTGTGTGTCTGTCTTGTGAATCACTGCAAGTGAAGCCCAGCATAACATCCATTGAAACTAACTATACACAAAGTGGTATTAAGGAAATGGCAAGCAAACTAAAAAAGCAGATTAAAACATTTTAATATTTTTCTTTTAGTAACTGGTAGTGTTACTTGTAAAAAAAAATAGTAGGTATAAAAATTTCAGATTGAGGTGTGGTTCACAAGACCTTTAAATAGCAAAATAAAGGGAACAGCATCTCTGCTTCATAGTATGCGGAAAGCAGATTAGCTCTCTTAAAGATAATCAGCAAAATAAGGAATGAACAGCTTGAAATCTTTTCTGCTGCTTGGTAACCAGAAAATAGTGCCTTTTTAAGTATGAGCCCTTAATACAATAAATGTTTTCAATTTCTTTGGCTGTCAGATTCCAGATTTTCTATACAGAATCAGAGTAGAAAGCAGTATGAAAAGCAACAGCCCATGCAACAATGCAAACAAATCTAAAGAAAATAGGGAAGGAGGAGTCAACATATACCCCAAAACAATTTTTGAGTGAAAGGACAAAAGTCAGAAACACAACTTCCAGAAATGTAAACAGTGCACAAAAGGGAAATTGATGTTTTCCATTATAAACTCTCTCATGTACTATAAATGAGGGTACTTAAAATTCAAAGCAGTTTGGATTAAACCCCATCTGATGTACTTGTCAGTTATATTTCTTGGGTATGTAATTTACTTGACAGGCACAGTTTAAATGTTTTTTAAATAAATCGCTATACCAAGAAGAAACGCTGTCTAGTAATCCAGCTTTAAGTTTTATTAGGCTTTTAAATGCAACCAATTTGTTAGGGTGAAATCTTCAGATGTGACCCCTAAAACCTGCCTGTGAAAAGTGCCATTTGGATTGACTTTTTCCTCATTGAGCCATCCAGAGATTTTGCATTATTCATATGCAAACATTCCTGTAATATATTATCCTATGGGGTAACTACTGTGCTGGTATTCCAGCTAAGGGTTCTATAGCTAAATACTACCCTACAGAAGAATAGATTCTGTGAAAAATATCACTGAATAATATTTCATGACAAACAGTGAAGAAAACAATTATTTTTCCAAATTTAAATCTTTCTTCTCTTTGTATCAGGTGGTCCTCACTTCTTCCTTGGAATAATGTTATTATACAATCCATATATTTGATGATATTCCTAATTATTGAGTATATGACATACATATTCATCTAGACACAGCTGATATGTGTGAGAGACTACTGTACAGTAGTGATGCCTATGCAAACACTGATATTGTTTGGAGGAGTTGCTTACCTTCTTCAGATATTAAGGAGTAAATTCTGCAAAAATAACCCTGCCTGGACTTTAAAAAATGGTCTGAGGTACACATCCAACCCAACCTTGGATTTTAAACATAACCTTCTATTTCATGTTAAAATTTAGAAACACAATAATTTTATCTAAATAACTAATCAAAGTTGATTGAAAGCTAAGACCTGTCATTTTCCAAGGGCTGCCTTGAGTCTAAAAAGTTTGATAACCACTGTATTAGACAGATGTTGCAGATATCCCAGCTAAGCTTTGGATACCTGCTGGTACACAAAAGATAATAGTTGAGTTAATGCTAAAAAAGTCCTGTAGCTTTTACCTCTAATCAGATAGGATAATGTTCACAAACCATACCTTTAAAAATATAAGCAATGCAAAGTACCGACCGCTTATTCATATTTAATGAATATGTACTTCTATCGATTTTCATTCCAATGTAGTGTGGGAATCTGACGTTCTCCATCTATGTTGTCTATCTATCAGGCCATGGTGCAGGTTTATTGTACTACTGCAAGTTTGTGTGGTGTAGGGCAGGGTTTCTTCTGTGAATAAAAATAGGGATGGCATTGGCTAGTGCTCCACTTAGCAGAAGATTTTATGCTGACATTCATTTTTGGAATGACAAATGAGCTACTACTTAGAACACTGTGACCACTTTTATTTAAGAGGGTTTAATGTAAACACATGCAGAGGCATGTGTGACAGGCACATGCATTTATAAATAAGTAAATGAAAGAATCAAATGTACTCTTTTCAGTGGTCTACATAAATCAAAAAGGTTACCTCTTCTTCTGATTACAAACTAAACATAGAGACTCACTGATAAATGACATTTTGGACACATGCACTTTAACTTATCATTTATAGATGGCCATACCTGAAGATCTCTGAGAGCTTTAACAAAATTAAATAAATTTACACAAAGTAACAATGCTGTTATTGACTACCAGAGTAGGAAAAAAGCCTGAACCCCACCCCATCTCCCTGTGACATGAAACCCCCAAATACCCAAGCAAATCCTATAGTCTTGAAACCAGCCAATAAGGTACCAAGGCACTTAAGCATATGCAGATGGATTGAAAATTCCAAAACTAAAACTTCAGGAAAAAAAGATCTCTTTTCTTCTTAGGACACCTCCAAACTAAATGCATGCATTATTCCAAAATAGATTACCAATTCTAAGCAAATCTGGAACATTACAGCTTCAAATGAAATGGTTACTATATCTTCACCTTTAAAAGATCACCCCCTTCCACTGCCCCACCACCCTATAGAGCTGTCTGAAGAACAGAACATATCTACCTTTTCAATAAACTGAAGTAAGGATGCAGAGATGGGAGAGCAAGCAGCCCTGTGCTTCCTGCTCCCTGCATCTCCAAGTTTGTCCCAGCACATGTTATTTTCACATGCTTTTTTTCTGGGGTTTATTTGTGCTACCAGAAAATCCTGCGCTGCAAATTAGCAGTGCCGAGCATGGTTTGACATGCAATGAATGCAGTTTGTGACACTGCAAAGCCCACATGCCTGCACATCTGAACACACCCTAAGCATGCAAGCCAGAAAAAAAAGCAGAAGCAAATCCAAATTATGACAGTCTGCCTGAAAATCCAAACTGTGGCAGTCTGCATGCAAACACCACTGTACATAACAGGTGAGGAGACAGCAGCTTGACACAATGCAAAAGAATATGCTGACAGTTATACTGACCAAACAGAGTAAGGCATACATGGCCAAAGCCTGCAAAAGAAACACACGCACAAATGATATACATTTAATCTGCAGCAAATAGAACTTTCAGCAGTTAAATTGCCTTACAATACCATGAAAGAGAGCCAGAGATAGATTTCTATTGGCTTCCATGAGATTTGGATCAGGCCCACAATTAAACATGCACAGAACTCCTTTAAGGGAATAGTAAAAAAAAACAACCATTGGATTCTTAAGTCATCTGGTTCCTTCTCTATATAAATTGGGGATGGCTGGATAATAATTACATACCTTTGACTAACCTGTTTCTATCAATCAATGCATACATCATTTGCAGGTACGTAATTTTCAGCATTCAGCCAGCTCTACTACAAATATTAATCCGCAGCTTGATCATACATCAGAAAGGCAAGAAAATATTCAGATGATTTTTCATCCATTCTTTAAAACGGTTTCTTAAAGTACTTTAGTGTCCATTGAGAAATGAAGTCTTCAAAACATCTCTTGGCATTCGTTTCCATGTCTCATAATTTGCTTTATATACAGTCCTTGAAGGACAGACACATTCAAAGCGTAGTTTTTTAAACAAATAACTACTAGTTATGGATCATAATTTTGTCATCAATCTTCAGGCAGAACTCCCCATTGAAATCAGTTACAGTTCAATATTTTAAAAAGTGTGTGCTTATTGGTATTTGTGTATGATGTCTGTGTGCACACATATACACACATGCATGTGTGTGGCTGTAAAGAAAAACGAATGCAATCCTAGGGTGTAGAAGGCAGTATATATTCAGAGAGACTGTAATAATAAGATATTATTTAGAAAACTAAATGTAGTTTTGGTCAACATAAAACTGGAGCAAGTTCAAAGAAGGACCACTAGAATAATTTAAGTGGGCCTTCTTTATTCTGACAGCTGATGAAAGGAGCTGGGATTGTTTAGCTTAATAAAACAGGAAAGAGAAAGGGAACATGTTGTGCGTGTGTGTATGGTATATATAGCATATACACACATTTAAACAAAATGCACAACACTACTGTAATGTATGCATATATATGTTATACATTTACGCACAAACTTATGTATATAGTATACACACACAGTACAGATATAGTTCATCCTTTTTAATGGAAACATCTCAGTTTTAGATTACTAGCAGAGTCTGGAGTTTTCCTTGGGGAAAATTACTAGAGCTGATTAGAGAAGGGTTAAGTGGACTGTTATTTCATGGTATTCACAAAGTACCTATAATCTCAGAGGAACCCAAAGCATTTAAATTAACCAGGCATACAACTCAGCCAATATAGATATCACAGACCTGGGTATCCTTATAAGACTGAAGGTAGACATACTTAAATGATTTGCTGAAACAAAACTAAAGTCCTGCAAAGTTTTTACAATGACAACACCTAAGTTTAAGATAGTGTGGGTGCCTGTGTTTCAAATAATTTTTCTTTTCCAGTAAAACCAGGTTCCCTCTACGACAGGGGCAGATATTATAACTAGAGACTATTTTACTTTTTGCTCTGGGGTATTAACCTCAGTGATAGATTTCTCAGGGAACTGAATATTTTTGCCTAGAAACTATGACAAGTTACTGTATTTCCTAAAATTGTGATCTATTAACACTGTGTGATGAAATATTTTTAAATGAATTTTTAGGTATGTTATACATATTTCCCTTTGCAGGGAAATGTGTTGGTACTTAATAGAACAAGATGGGGCTCTTACGAAGTGCTCCAAACCTCCTGAGGTAAGTTTTAAAAATTCCTGAATAATATGCCTCTGTTTCCTGCTCATCTCCTCCCTTCTCTGCTTTACATGATTTGTGTTTAATCAAGGAGACAGTTAAATACATAGATTAGAAGGGTGCTGTCTTACAGTTCATCAAACCAATCAAGTTGTACTGGAAGAACATGTACCTATGATTGATAATAAGCAAGATTTTAACAAGTAAGGGGAATGAATAATTCATTCTTGATGTGGTCTTTGGACTGGAGTCCCTTGGTTCTTCTCAAATTCACTACTTTAGAAGAATTACTCTGAAGAGATTTCACATGACACAATGATTCCTTTGTACTTGTCAGGGAGTCAAGGTGGCCTCTCATCAACAATATGGCTTCAGGTTGATTTTCCTTCTCTTCAGAGTCCATTTCACTCTCCTGAATACTGATGAGCACAGATCTCTGCTTTGTTCCTTTCCATGACTTTCAGTCTTTCATTTTAAAGGAGTTAAATTTTGAACAAAAACTGGAAATGGATTGTAGCAGGGGTATGTAGTACTGTTAGGGGAAATGCCTATTTTCCCTAAAACATTCTGAACAAGCTAAATTTCCTTATTATTCTGGGGAGCGGTGACTACAGAGCATGGTATGGACAGTATCACATTTCATCAACCAGCCTCTAGACATTAACATACATTGCTATGAGAAAGATCCCTTTTTTAAATGAAAAAAACAGGAGGAGGGCACCTACTGAGCATATTTTACATACAGAAACTGTACTCTGTTAGGGACTGCATATCCAATTTTAACAGATTTTGGATGTATGTATTTTAACAGTCTATATCTCATCAGATATTTTCCTCCTACAGCTCTCCATGTCTCATGCCATACATGAATAATATCACTCTATTAGCAGCTTCAATATTTTGTTTTATATCTTTGCCTTGTTCACTATACACTATTCCAACCCTGCACCGAAGTCAGAAATATTAGTTTTCCTCATTGGCCTTTTTGTGACACTCAACATTATAGTGATGGAACACTTCACAATCATTAATATTTACAAGACACCTGTCAGGCAAGACATTATCCCCACACTGGCAGGAAGCTGAAGCAGAGAGAAATTAGAGTCAAAAGCATCCACTAATTTTGGGTGCCCAGTTTGATATTCCTTGGACACGTAATAAAACATGTATGTTAGGTTCAAAACATAGCTCCCCTTGACTTCAGCTGCAACTTTTGAGTATGCTCTGCGGAAGTGCTGGGGACTCAACAGTACCCAGAAAGGAGATATGCACAATTACTGATAACCTGTGAATAGTGTGATTTTGAGTGACTTGCTCACCACATAGGAAATCTATAGCTATGGGAAAAATAGAATCCAATTCCCCCAAGTAACATTAATCTGTTTTAACAATAAGACTATCCTTTCTCTTCCTGCAATCTTTTTCTCATTCACTACAAAACTTTCAACTCTTGCAGAAAAAGGATAAAATTTCTGCAACCAACCTCATTTACTACACAAACCCGATTCATCCCCAGATCAGTTCTGTCCTATGACCTGAAGGAGGGAGGGGAGAGGGAGGGAGAGAGTATGTAATCATGTTTTGGAGACAGTGTCTTTCCTCTGTCCTTGATCTCTGATTTTCCCTCAACTCCACATCCCAATCTTCTGGAGCTAGCAGTTGCATTCCCAGTTACCTTTCGCCCCTCAACTCTCCCACTTACTATTTCAATATTCCTGCCCAAGTTACTTTCCCCTTGGCCTGGTTTTTCTTCCCTGACCTCTTGATTCTAACACTTTGATTTTTCAGACTGTGTGGGTGCTGACAAAAGCACAGGAAATACCAGGCTCCAAGATCTCAGTTCCAGGGCCCAGCCCCACCATGCCTGAAGGGGCTGGAAATAACCATAGTACCATAGTGCTTAGGATCGGAAGGGACCTAAACAGATCATCAGGTCTGACCCCCTGTCCTGGGCAGGAACCCCAGCCAAATATCTGTTCAGCCTACTCTTAAAGACCCCCAAGGTAGGAGAGAGTACCACCTCACTTGGGAGCCCATTCCAAATCCTGGCAGCCCTAACTTTAAAGTAATGCCTCCTGATGTCCAGCCTGAACCTTCTCTCTAACAATTTGTGGCCATTATTCCTAGTAACCCCTGGTGGTGCCCGGGGGAACAGAGCCTCCCCAAATTCTCACTGGTCCCTCCTGGTGAGTTTGTAAATGGCCACCAGATCCCCTCTCAGCCTTCTCTTGTGGAGGCTGAATAGATTCAGGCCCCTTAGGCTCTCTTTGTAGGGCCTGACCCACTGCTCCTTGACCATGCGAGTGGCCCTCCTCTGGACCCTCTCAATGCTAGCCACATCCCGCTTGAAGTGCGGTGCCCAGAACTGGACACGGTACTCCAACTGTGGCCTGACCAATGTTGCATAGAGGGGAAGGATCACCTCTCTGGACGTGCTTGTGATGCATCTGTAGATCACAAGGTGCAGTTAGCCTTACTGACCACTTCCTCAGATTGGCAGCTCATGTTCATCCCGGAGTCAACAATGAGTCCAAGATCCCTTTCTGCCACCGTGTTGACAAGAAGGGTGTTCCCCAGCCTATAGGTGTGTTGCTGGTTCCTTCTCCCTAGATGCAGCACCTTGCACTTGTCTGCATTGAATTCCATCCTATTCTCATCCACCGACCTCTGTAACCTGTTTAGATCTAGCTGGATTCTGTCCCTCCACTCCAGCATGCCCACCTCACCCCACAACTTGGTGTTGTCAGTGAATTTGGACAGTGTGCATTCCACACCCACATCCAGATCGCTGATAAAGATGTTGAACAGTACAGGCCCCAGGACCAAGCCCTGGGGGACTCCACTGCCCACTTCCCTCCAGGTCAAAAACAACTCATCCACCGCCACTCTCTGGGTGTGACCATCTAGCCAATTTGCCACCCATCTGACTGTTTGGCATCAATGCCACAGTCACCAAGTTTTTTTAAGAGAATGTGGTGGGAAACCACATCAAAGCCCTTCTTAAAGTCCAGGAAGATGACATCCACCCTGACACACTCGTCCAGGGACTTTGTGACCTAATCATAAAAAGAAACCAGGTTAGTCAGGCAGGACCTGCCCTCGGTGAACCCATGTTGGTTGCCCCTGAGCATTACCTCCCCTGCTGAGCCCTTGTAGATGTGCTCCTTGATAATTTTCTCAAAGGTCTTCCCAAGGACCGAGGTAAGACTGACTAGCCTATAATTGTCGGGGTCCTCCTTTCTCCCCTTCTTGTAAATGGGGACCACATTGGCCCTTTTCCAATCCTCTGGTACCTGGCCAGTGCCCCACAAATGCTCATAGAGCCATGCCAGGGGCCCCGCTATTACCCCCGCCAATTCCCTCAGCACCCTCGGATGAAGAGCATCTGGACCTACTGATTTAAACACGTCCAGCCCCTCGAAAAGTTCCCTAACTAGGTTGTCCCTGACCTTAGGTGTGGTGGTGCCCCCCACTTGGTCTGTTTGCAATTCTATTGGGGAGATGTCCCGGTCCCTGTTCAGGAATATGGAGGCAAAGAATTCATTAAAGAGGTCAGCTTTTTTGTTTGCCGCAATCACTAGATTGCCAAGCCTATCCTGTAGGGGCCCCATGTTACCCGGTGCCGCCTTCTTACTTCCTATGTATTTGAAAAAGGATTTATTATCCTTAATTCTGGTTGCTAGCCCTAGCTCCATCTCTGCCTTGGCCTTCCTAACAGCCTCCCTGCAATCCCAAGTAACAGAGCTGTAGTCCTCCTTGGTGATAACCCCTTGCTTCCGCTGTTTGTACACCTCCTTTTTTGCCCTCAGGCATCCCTGGATGCTTCTGCTGAGCCATGGGGGCTTCTTAGCACTCCTGCCCCAAAGTGTGCATTGGGACTGACTCCCTTTGAGCTCGGAGAATTGTCATCTTGAGGAACAACCACCTGTCTTAGACTCCCATCTCATTGAAGCTCCAAGACCCCAATGCCTCTCCTATTAACCTTCTTAGCTTACAGAAGTTGACCCTCCTGAAGTCAAGGACCTCTGTGTTGCTGCTTGCTTTCACCACCCTGTGCTGGATAGTAAATTCCAGCAGGTGACGATCACTGTCACCCAGGTGGTCGAGTACCCGCATACCTCTCACCAGGTCATTGCCTGGGGCCAGGACCAGGTCCAGCAAGGCATTTCCCCTGGTGGGACTATGCACCTCCTGGGTTAGGTGGCGGTTCTGTATCCCAGCTAGGAACCTCCGTGAGCAGTCAGACATGGCTGACTGCTCCTCCCAGCAGATGTCTGGGTAGTTTAGGTCACCCATGACAACCACATCCCTTGACTTTAAAGCCTCCGTGAGCTGACCTGAGAATTCCAGCTCATCTCCCTCGTGAGGTGGTCTGTGGTAGCCATACCAATACAAGTTTCCCTTACTTTATGCTGTACGTGCCTTCCTGGAAAATGGCACATAACTTGAATTTGCATAAAGGGAACCCACTTTACAATATATCCAAGATATTTTCCAAGACCTTGACTGTACTGGCTCCCAGACCCATTTCTACCACTTTTATGAGACAATTTTGGTACTCACCAACAGCAAACAGTACACACAAGTACAGGGTGGTGGTGAATATTTAATTGGTGTGAAGAGAGGGTGGTGAAGGTTCTTCAGTATCTGACTCCACATCACTGGTAGGAGGTACAGGAAGGGTAACATCCATAGGAGATTCAACAGGCACGGGGCTCTCATCACCCTCCAACACCAGTGGGGTGGGGTTGGGGGTAGCCAAGTGAAGCTTGAAAGCCATAATGGAGATGGCAACTACAAAAACACGTGTCACCGACAACGAGCAAGGAGCACAGATCCACACAGGAGACTATATTTTGATGCGTGTCACTCCTACAATGCACCGCACAAAGCAGCTGACTGCGGGCTTCCATCACACCAATTGCATAAGAGTGAATTTACCTCAAATATAATAAATGTTTGGTATAAAAAGGATCATCGCATAAGGATAAATTCTCAGATACAGAACCCGCATAAAGTGAGGGAAACCTGTACAGGAAACTTAGCTTTCACCTCTCTAACCCTGAGCTGAACACACAAAATCTTGGACTGCCATCTGTGCACTTCAGTCACACAAAGGAGTTAGTTTTGCTCCTGTGTGAACTGTGATTTTTTTAACATTAAATGGATAACGTCAGATATTCACACGGATGGCAAAGCACATCTGATGCAATGGCCATTCCAGCACCAAAGTTAAAGTCCCTGCTCCAAATATATAATTACCAGACTTGCTCAAGGAAAGTCATTAGAATATGGATAATTAAAAATAATAATAATGAACATTTTCTCTAGCCTCTTTCTCAAAACTGACTGAACCATTTTTATTCATCTTTTCCAAAATTTTGAAAGGTATATACTTGGTAGATACACTAGGGACAACCAAGTAAAAGAGGGATCTAGGTGCATTGATTAGTATTGCCAGACTGATTGAAAGCTGCCAGGGTGTAGGATGTAGTAAGCAGGATGTATTCAACAAAGAAAATATAGTGATAAGACTGCATGTAGCATATTGCATGCAGTTTTGGTCTACTTAAAACTGGACCAAGTTCAAAGAAAACCATTAAAATGATTACAGGGACTTACTTTCTTCTAAAGAAAATGACAGGCGCTTGGCCTGTTTAGCTTAATAAAGTAGGAGACAGAAGGGAATATGGTCACCCTCTACAAGTACATTGGGAGAGATGAAGATATTAGGCGAGAAGAAATTTTTAGGGTCTTATTACACATTGCACTTTAAACATCTCAAATGTTGATCAGAGTTAGTATTAGTTCAAGATTAGAGTAGTTACATATTCAACCTAAAAACCTTCTCTGACTGTCCCTGACCAGCACATCTGTGACCTGCCACTAGAGGGCTGGTGAGCAGGTACCTAACTGGAAGCTACAGCTGTGAGTTGTTCACACATGATAGGAGGGTGGGCCAACTGAACAGTGCATCCTGGGATGCTAGAGGACTGAAACTTGGATGGCTTATCTCTGGGGAGTGGCCACCCATTTGTGGAACACAAGTTATGTAAGATGGATCACAGATAAACCTGCCTTCGAGTGATGTAACTTCAAGACACATAAAGGGTACTTAAAACTAATTTACATGTATTAATATGAAGGCAATTTAGGGGCTAAGAACTCCCTGAGCTGCCTAAAATGAATGTGTAACAAAGCCCTAAGATTGAGGACCACCATTAGCACAAAACTGAATGGCTACACACTGGTTACAGATAAAATGTAGAAGTTTTGGAATAGTCTTCTAAGCAAACATATCTAAACCATACTGAAATATGATGAAAACTAATATGTGATTTTCATTCCAATTAATGGGGAAGAAGTGTGCTTCTAGTACAACTGGGATTTAGTATTTTCAGATTACAATCCTATAAATGCATAAGAGAAAGAGATGAATGTATACCTTGACATAAAAATAAACTCAGGCAGCAAGGACTCAGATTCATGTTGGGGGTACAAAAATATGCATGTGTATTTTCAGAAACCAGGCATCCTTTAGCTGAAGAGAGAATCACAAAATTCTGATATGAATCAGAACTATTGCAAGCTGTGAGTAAACTGGGAGTAATTTAACCAAATGGTATCTTGTGCCTCTAACCTAAGTGGCCAGAACTGAAACCACTAAAATAAATATCCTTGCTAGATTTCTGCTCCCCACTTACGTCCCCTCCCCTGCCGCCCCACTACCCTACCAAATCTGACATACGTTTTTGGAATTTGGGGGGGGAGTAAAAGGACTACACTGACTTGGTAGTGCCAAGATGCATGCTTTTAAGTCATTGTTTTTCCTCTCTTACCTCATGCTCCTGGGATGCAACTATTTATTGTTAAACTAATCTGTACAGACAGCAGGAATGACATTGAGCTAAAACTCCACTCTTCCTTGTCTATTCTCTATCTGTATGGCATAGGGAACAAGCACACAAGTATAGGTCTGGAGAGAATGGCTGCTTAGTTTGTATAAGAATGTAAGGGAGGGTTCTTACTCTCTTCTACAACCACCCAAACTGAGGCATAACCCACCCCTTTATGAAATTATGAATAAGCAGGAATATACAAGTCTGTATATTTAGGAGACTGTTAAATGGGATTTTTTTCAATATTAATTTTGGTGAATTGGTAGTTTGTTTTCTGTGCAGCATTCATGACATCATTAGATTCACTGCAGTTACGTTTGGCTTTTGTAAATATTTTCTGAATTTACAGAAATTAAGAAAATTCTGTACTTCATGAATACAGAACATGAATTACCTGCATGATTCACACTCTGTAATTCATAAATTACCAGCATTCATGAATTATGAATTACCATCATTAATTACCCTTAGGTATTCAAATACAGTTAGGTGCCATTATGGCCCTGACATATGGCCTATAGAAGTCATGGAGGAACTCCCACTGACTTCACTGAATTTGGAAAAGGCCTTTGTATAAATAAGTTTTAAACTTTTCTCTGAAGCTTTCACTAGTAAATTCTTGGAGTATACTACATTTGAGAATTTTATCTGAAGAGGTAAGAAACAATTTTGAAATCTAAAGCTTTCATTGTCCTGTTATTTTAATCAAATCCTACTTATCCTTATGAATGTATAGCCTTCATAAAAAAGTCACAGAAAGATGAACTTATATTTCCATCTTTATACTATTATCATGTTTCCTAACTACCAGTAACTGTGCATTCTGAGCATTGAATTAGCTGTAAACTAATATTTCATTTAGGAGACTAACATGTTACTTAGCTCATTTCAAACCTTTTAGATAACATTTAGATACCACTAGATTTCCTATTAAAGGCTCATAAAGTTCATTTAACGGAAAAAAGTTACCTGAGAGCTAATGATTTTTTTCCATTAAATTAATGCTATGAGTACTTAGTCTTTAAAATAACCATTATTAACAGAAATATTGCAAAAATTATAATGAGACAGAATTAAAAAAACCCAAAAAACTAACGGGGCACATCCCCACACATGGGAACATGCATTTCCCCAGTGACAAATACCAGCAGCACATATTTGCACCACTGTCCCCAGGCATGCCCCTGCACACGTGCGCTGGCGTGCAGCAGAATGCCCCAGGTAGGGCAAGGGAGGCTGGGGTCAGCACTTGGGCTCTCCCCAACAGCCTTACCTGGGGTCCTGGGGGCCTCCCAGTACTACAGCAGCAGTGATCCAGTAGGGCAGAGCCTGGCCAGCAGCTGGAGTATGGCTCTGGCCGAACAAGCTTGGGTTTTGGGTGGCATATGCTGCAGCCACGTGTGCCTCCCTGCTTTTTTTTGCTACATTTTTTTTTTTACATATTGGGAGTTCCCAGTATCTGATTTTGCCTCTATGATGAAAATATGCAGCACACGGAGCCCATTCACGCACACCATGTGTGTTTTGCAGCACCTCAAAAGCCTCTGAGGTGCCACAAAGCACACATGCACGCTCATCTGAACCCACCCAGGGAGTCTAATTTGTACAGGCTGCAGTAAGTTGCAATTTCCCTGTGGTCATTCTTGCTGTTATACTAGACCTCTCAAGGTGTTTGAAGTTATGAGAAGTACCTTTTCTTTTGGCCACATCAGTTTCACACAGAATATTGTGAATACTTGGAATACGTACTTTGTTTAAGGCTCACTCTCACCACTCTACCTCCTCCCTGTGCCCCTCTCTGTCCAAAGCCTTTGGAATATTGTTCTGTGTCGATGTATGACCACCCATGCTTTCCCTACATCTTCTTTCTTTACTGCATTCCTGCAATATTCACACTCCCCTCTTATGCCTGGAACTTCTGCAAACCCCAATAGGCTGGTGGTTCACACTTTTTTTGTCCAAAACCATCCTCAAAAATAACTTCTTCTGCAAAGCATCAATCAGGACCCTATGAAACAAGTCCATAGACATAGGGTAAGAAGGTAGAACATCCTTCTTGGCTGAATCATGCTTTGCGTCACTCAGACAAATCTCCCAGAATTTTGTCTCTGGCAACAGAATTCATCCCACTATTGAGTAAAAGCACTAGTGGTTTTTTTGTTGCTTAAGTCCTACTATATTATTTATATTGCCCACTCTGCTAGACACTGTGCAAAAACACAATACAACAGTTTTAATGGTAAGTAGAAAAGTAAGTTTATTAATACTTCTTCTCCCCATCCCCCCAACTATCATTTAATATGATTTATAATTTCTAAACTTAGTTTTCTTTAGTTAAAATTACCACCTTAAATTTTATGACTATTTTCCTGTTCTTGTACTGATTCAGCCTTCACATTTTCAAACTTATATAAACTTTCTCCTTAAAATATTTACTAATTTATGTTTTCCTTATGTTGTTATATGTGATTATATATTTTGCAGATGAGATTCAAAATGAGCTGGAGAGATATAGAAGACTCTTCCAAAGAACAGGAATGGAAGCAGAAGCTGTTAAGGGAGAACTTGAGTGAAAGAACTGAGAAAAATCCAGTGATAGCTGAATGTAGCTTTTGGGTAGGGCAATATAAAAAGGCATGAAGTAAGCTCAAAAAAGTCCATGCAGGACTTTTGGAACACAGAGAAAGGAGTATTGTAACTGAATTTTGAAATAAATGCTGAGCCCATGCATCTTCTGTGTGGATGAGAAGGAGGAGGCAGGACACACAGGAATGAAAAATTTTCTAGGAAGAGAAATTAAGTCAGGGAAAGGAGATGGAGGCAATGACAAAAGACTGCAGAGGGATGGAGGTGAGACAGTAGCAAACAGTTGCTGACAAAAGCAGAAAGGAATGGAAAGAACCTGAAAGAAGAACCAAAAAAAACCCCCTAGATATACATTTTTTACTTATGAACAGTACACTGAATTCATGGCAGAAGTCTGTATCTTTTTTGTAATAAAGGGTCGAGAATGCAGGGTTTGGATTTTTTTTAACATTTCTAAAAATAAAACCAATGTAGTTATTGGAGATTAAATAAACAGTATTCACTGCTTACCAAAATATTATTTAATAGAGAGGCAGATGCATATTAAAATTAAACCCCAAAAGTCAAATGCTTTGTACTATGGGCATTTCCCAATTTCCCAATACTTAATAGCATCTTGCTTTATAGAATCAGTGCTCATTGGAATCAAAATCTTAAAACCATAATCTATGAGTATGAGCTTTCCCCACACTGGCTATTAGAATTCATGAGTAAAATACAACAAAGTTCTGCAATTGCACAGAGTTTCTTTATAGAACTCGGCATGGTCTTTTTACCTTGCTCATTTTACTTTGCTGCTCCTTATTAGAATAGTGGGTTATTAGACTCAAAAGTGCTCTGCCTGATGCGATTCCAAATAACCAACAGTCACTGTAGTTATAGAGATAAAATAGAATATTGAGGGGAATAATTATACCTGGCAACATAGTCAGATTAAATGCTCAGCTGTGTAGACCCAGGCACAAGGCAGGAACTGAATTAGAACTCTAAGGCTGTGTCCAGATGAGCGTAGTTGTTTGTTTCCCCAGGGACAAGAAGCAGCAGTACACCTTCTGCCACTGCTAGTTGACCCCAGAGAACGCCTGTGCCAAGTGCCTTCTGGCACATGGCAGGTTACCCTGGGTGGGGTAGGGGAGGCTGGGGCCAGCAACTGTGTTGGCCCCAGCACCCTTACTTGGGGTCCTGGGGACCTCATGCAGCTGCAGCCACAGCAATCCTGCTGCTTGGAGCCTGGTCAGCAGCCACAGCATGGCTCCAGCAAGCCAGGCTCTGGTTTTGGGCAGCTGCACCTGCATGTGCTACCCTGCATTTTTTGTGGGGAGAGCTTTTGTAACTGGAGCTCCGCTGCCGCCCCCCTCCCTGCCCCGCGTTTACATTTCAGTGTGGGGAACACATGAACGTGCGGTGTTGCACTCGTCTGGACACAGCCTAAGAGCACATCCCTTCATGCAGTGGCATGTAGTTGCCACAGCAATAGCAGTGGTGCAAATTTGTGCCACTCCCTATTGCTGCTGTGTGTGCCCTTGTATGTGGGGTATGTATGTCCTGGGTGGGGTAGAAAAAGCTTGGACCAGCACCTGTGCTCACCCCAGCAGCCTTACCTGGGGCCCTGGGGGCTTCCCAGGGCAGCAGTGGTGGCAATCTTGCCCCTTGGGGCCTGGCTAGCTGCCTGGCCAGGCTCTTTTTCTGGTGGCGCATGCTGCTGTTGCACATGTTGTGCCACTTTTTTCAGTGGTGGTTTTTTTGACACTGGGATCTCCCAGTGTCAAAAAAATGGGTACATATGCACCCCATTCAGTTTGCAGTGTTTCAAACTGCTTTTAGGCACAAGTTGCATGTGTGCACTCATGGGTACTTACATGTATTACAGTTCATAGATTTCATAGACATTAGGGCTGGAAGGGACCTTGAAAAATTATCGAGTCCAGCCCCCTGCCCCAAGGGCAGGAAGTCAGCAGGGGTCATAGGATCCCAGTAAGATAAGCATCCAATTTACTCTTGAAGGTGTTCAATGTAGGTGCTTGAATCACCTCTGATGGCAGGCTGTTCCAGACCTTGGGGGCTCAGACAGTAAAGAAATTCCTCTTTATGTCCAGCCTGAAATGGTTTTGCAGTAGTTCGTAACTATTTAACCTCATCATCCCTTGGGGTGCTCTGTTGAACAAACATTCCCCCAGATCCTGGTGAACACCCCTGATAAACTTATAGGCAGCCATCAGATCACCCCTGAGCCTGCGCTTTTCCAGGCTGAAGAGTCCCATGGCTCTCAGCCTCTCATCATAAGGTTGTTTTCCTGACCTCTGATCATGCTAGACTTGGTACTGGCCACAGGGGATGACTTGGTGAGGGATATGCAGGTACAAGGTAACCTAGGGGATAGTGACCACCAATTGATAGAGTTCACTATCTCGCGAAAGGTGGGGAAGATAACTAGTAGGGCAAAAGTTCTGGACTTCAGGAAGGCCAACTTTGGTAAACTCAGGAAATTAGTTAGGGAGGGATTGGCTGGTAATAGCCTCGCAAAAATGGGAGTCCAGGAAGGGTGGGCATTTCTCAAGGGACTAATCCTGCAGGCATAAAAAAAAGACTATCCCAGTCCACATAAAGGTGGGCAAAAAAGCAAAGAAACCCTCTTGGCTAAGCAGGGAAATCCAGGAGAGCCTGGTGAGGAAAAAAGAGGCCTATAGGCTGTGGAAGCAGGGTGCAGTCACCAAGGAGGAGTTCATCTGCTTGGCTTGAGCCTGCAGGGAAGGAGTGAGGACAGCCAAAGCGTAGATGGCACTTAGGCTGGTGACAAAAGTCAAGGATAACAAAAAGTCATTTTTTAAGTACATACGCAGCAAAAATAAAGTGCAGGATAACTTAGGACCACTTCAGGATGAACAAAGACAACTGGTAACAGATAGGATGGCTAAAGCAGAGATTCTAAATGAATTCTTTGCATCTGTGTTCCTGGACATGAATACGAATACACATCCCATTAAGACTTTAGACACGCCCAGGATAGATACCAACCCACCAACGGTTCATGCAGACCTAGTAAAGGGGCATCTGGAGGGGCTAAATGTATTTAAGTCAACAGGCCCGGCTGACTTGAAGGTATCCAGCCTCTCAAGGTGTTCCTTCACAAGGTCAGCATTGATGGAGGGTAAGGAATCTCCCTCACCCAAGCCTTCCCGTCCTGTAATGGGCAGGGGCGTCCCTTTGGACTGGTGAAAAACCGATGCGAAGTACCCCTTTAGCAAGTTGGCTTTTTCCTGGGCATCAGTTTTCAGTTGTCCCATCTAGTTTAGCAGGGGTCCAATGTTGCCCTTGCTTTTCCTCCGGCTCCCCACATATCTAAAAAAGGACTTTTTATTGTCCTTGACCTTGTAGCTAGCTGGAGTTCCATGGCTGCCTTGGCTTTCCTGGTTTGCTCCCTGCAGGTCCAGACCAGTGCGGAATATTCCTTCTTGGAGGTGGATCCAGTCCTCCATCCTTTGTAGGTCTTTCTTTTTAAACCCAGGAGGTCCACTAGTTCCCTGCAGCGCCAAGGGGGCCACTGAGCCCTTTTGCTGCCTTTCCTCAGAGATGGAATAGACTTAGCTTGTGCATCAAGAAGCAACCACTGTTCCTGAACTCCCCTCCCCTTTGGGTCATGGTCCCTTACGGCCTCACTGACAAACCTTCTGAGCTTGTCAAAGTCAGCATTCCTGAAGTCGAGGACTTATGTATTGGTGACTGACTTGCCAGCTTTATGGTGGATGGTGAAGGTGATCAGTTTGTGGTCACTGTCACCCAGCTTCCCTTTGATTGTTAGGTCATTGATTAGGTCATCCCAGGTTGCCAGTACCAGGTCAAGCAGTGCTTTACCTCTCATTGGCCCGTAGACTTCTTGCATCAGATAGAGCTCATCCACGCACATGAGGAACCTTTGCTACCATTCAGATATGGCCAAGCACTCTTTCCATGAGATGTCTGGGTAGTTGAAGTCTCCAATGACAACCATGCACCGGGAGCATGTGTCCTCAGCCAATTCCCTGGTGAAATCCTGGTCAAGATCTTGATTCTTAGTGGGAGGTCTATAGTAAAGTCCCACCATTGTGTCCCCTGTGCCACGTTCCCCACGGATTTTAACCCAGAGGGTCTCCAGTTGTCCACCCTGGGTGCCAATGTTCATAGATTTCATAGACATTAGGGCTGGAAGGGACCTTGGAAAATCATCGAGTCCATCCCCCTGCTTCAGGGGCAGGAAGATAGCAAGGGTCATAGGATCCCAGCAAGATAAGCATCTAAATTTCTCTTGAAGGCATTCAATATAGGTGCGTGAACCACCTTCGGTGGCAGGCTATTCCAGACCTTGGGGGCTCAGACAGTGAAGAAATTCTTCCTTATGTCCAGCCTGAAACGGTCTTGCTGGAGTTTATAACCACTTGAACTTGTTGTCCCTTGGGGTGCTCTGGTGAACAATCATCCCCCCAGATCCTGGTGAACACCTCTAATAAACTTATAGGTGGCCATCAGACCACCCCTGAGCCTGAGCTTTTCCAGGCTAAAGAGTCCCATAGCTCTCAGCCTGTCGTCATAAGGCCTGTTTTCCTGACCTTTAATCATGCATGTGGTTCTCCTCTGGACTCTCTCAAGCTTCTCCACATCCTTTTTAGAAATGTGGAGCTCAAAACTGGATGCAGTATTTCAGCTGCAGCCTCATCAAGGCTGAATACAATGGGAGAATGACGTCCTGGGATTTGCTTGAGGAGAAGCATCTATGGATGCAAGCCAGCATTTTGCCTGCTTTACTAGCTGCAGCATCACATTGAAGGCTCATATTCATCTTGTGGTCAATCATGACCCCCAAGTCCCTTTCATCCGCAATGCTAGTCAGAGTTAGATTGACCTAACCAGGTTTAAGTCAATATAAATGCCTAATTGTTTAGGCATTTAGTGGGCTTAAATCATCCCCAAGTGACATACCTGTTCTAAGTTAGTTCACCTAAATAGGTGAACTAAGTTAGAATAAGATCAGGTTAACCTGGTATCAAAGATGCCTGTACGTGTTTGCAGTACAGCCATGGGGCTGAGAAAGCCCAGATACTCACCCCAGCTCTGAGGTTTTGCTATTCCCTCCCCTTCCAACTCTGGCTAAGCTATTTATTAAACAGTGGCAGCTCTTTGCTTAGAACTTTTTCTTTTTTCCCTTATCCCCCAGTATGTGAGTTCAGCTCTTCTGCTGATTCAAGTATCCCTGCCTTACCCATATCAACCCCCAGTGGTAGTAGAAAAATCAACAGAGTTTGTACTTTTCATACTGTGTACCTGAGAGAGCAGCATGTTTTAATCCTAAAATAAAGTTATATCTAAAGAAAATCTTGCAATCTATTCTCTCTTAAACATTCAGACACTATACCTAAAGGATTCTTCTCCTCAATATACAAATGCCTTACTATCCCACTTCACTCCATACCCTTAAACTATTCTTTAACCTGGAGTACTGGTAAACACAGGTAGCAGTTAAAACTTGCCATTATTCTGTTTTGCAATGTGAAATCTTACACCAGCAACTAAATAAAAAGGGACAAGTATAAAAGACCAACTGGCACTTTTGACTGGTCCTCTAATAACGGAGGATATAGTTTCCAGATGGATGATAGAACATCTAATTCTTTTTTTTTTACCAAGCATGGAATGTAAGTGCCAACAACAAACATGTTTCAGCACAAAACTTTGCAATGTTTTAATATGTAGTGAATTTCATGGGCTAAGTAATCATTTCTTTTTTAAAGATGAAATTTTTGAGGGTAATAAAACTGATGCTGTGGAAATGGTAGTAAAAAAAGAAGGATTAATAATAGAGCTGCAAATACTGAAGGGAAATGTATTCATTGAAATATGATATTCCAAGAAAGAAATTTGAGACTTCACTTAGTGTATGAATAGCAGATATTTTAGTAAGTGGGGAAATGACAGCATAAGGAGCAGCAGACATATGATCAAAGAAAACCACAAATGAGCCTGATTTTTCTGTCTACTGTAATCAGTCACGTAGACCAAATTAGAATGGTAGTATTTTGAATTCACTTTTCATAAGATTGCAGAAGACCAGGTATAGGGCACTCAATAATCAAACCCAAAAAATTCTAAAACACAGCATTCCTATCTGATGAGAATTAACAGTTACATGTTTTCAATTAGTATAAAAATAAGAGATGAGACTCATCCACTTATCAGTCCTGAAGGGAAAAAAGAGAACTTGGCTGGTTCTGCGTACTGGAGCACTGCTTGTCCAAGCAAGGTGAATTTCCGTATTATTATGCATTTCAGAAATCAATTGGAGTTCTGTCTGAATGAGGCTTGCAAAATTGGATCCAGGATTTATATTTATGTAATTTCTCAACATTACTTTTTGCACATAGTGGATAATAATAGAAAGAAAGAATGGCCCCTTTCCACTGCAAGAGGACTTTTTCTTTGTTAGCTCATTCACTACATCTGGGACTTGAACTTGGATCTCCTATGTGGTAGGCAGGAACACTGCCACACAGCCACCAGTGCTGGTAAAATATGGAACGCTTCACGAAAGAAAGAAAGAAAGAAAGAAAGAAAGAAAGAAAGAAAGAAAGAAAGAAAGAAAGAAAGAAAGAAAGAAAGAAAGAAAGAAAGAAAGAAAGAAAGAAAGAAAGAAAGAAAGAAAGAAAGACTTTGACTTTTAAGAGACCTTTATTCCCCGGAGGGTGATGACTCGGAGCCAGTCAAAAGCATGTACAAGGACGCCCAAAGCTCTGGGCCTCGTGGACAAGGCCTGGGCTCGTGGCCTGCAAGGCCTGCCCGTACACGCTAGACAAAAAAAACACCAACCAACACAACGAACATAAGGACTATTTACAGTATTTACAGTTCTGCCAGCAGGGACACCCATGGAGGCCTCCGGGGTCGACCCGCACGAGCAAAAGTCCAGGGCCTCGGCCCGCTCGACGCGTCTCTGCGGCTGAAAGAAAGAAAGAAAGAAAGAAAGAAAGAAAGAAAGAAAGAAAGAAAGAAAGAAAAGAAAAAGAAAGAAAGACTTTTGACTTTTAAGAGACCTTTATTCCCCGGAGGGTGATGACTCGGAGCCAGTCAAAAGCATATACAAGGTTGTCCGCAGCTCTGAGGCCTCATGTACAAAAGCCTGGGCTCATGGCCTGCAAGGCCTGCCCGTACACGCTAGACAAAAAAAAACAACCAACACAACGAAACATAAGGACTATTTACAGTATTTACAGTTCTGCCAGCAGGGACACCCATGGAGGCCTCCGGGGTCGACCCGCAAGAGCAAAAAAGTCCAGGGCCTCGGCCCGCTTGACGCGTCTCTGCGGCTTGAGCAGCCGGTGGCATCACAGAGCGAGGATCAGGCGTCCCGCCTCGACCCGGCACAGCACCCCCTCGAGGGCCCAGCGCTCCTCAAAGGCGGGCACCGTCCGCCGGAGGACAGCGTGCTCAAACTCGAGCGAGAGGCGGGCCCGCACCAGCAGGCGGAAGAGCTGCAGGGCGTCGACCATCCCGGTGCCGCTGAGCTGGTTTCGCCGGCTCTTCAGGGTGGCCATCTTGGCCTGGCCCAGCAGGAAGTTGGCCAGGCTGACCGTGGCCCGCTCGGCCGCCCGGTATGGAAAGGAGTGGACGTAAGCGTCTTCGGAGAGGTCACGGCCCAGTACCCGAAGCAGTGCGCCCAGGGCGGCAAAGAGAGGCTGCAGCCGGGGGCAGTCGAGGAAGGCGTGGAAAATGTCCTCGTCCAGCACCCCCGGGCAGAAGGGGCAGGCCGCCGAGGCCGCTGGCTCCAAGTGACGCACAAAGGTGCCGGTGGCCAGGATGCCGTGCACGAGCCGCCACTGCAGGTCGCCGGTCTTCTTGGCGATGGGCGCCTTATACAGCGTGCGCCACGCCGGGGTCCCGGGCCGCGCCAGGCGCCGCCGCCACGCGGTGTCCGGGCGGCCGGCGAGCACCTGGGCGTGCCGGGTGCGCACCACCCACATGTAGAGGCCCTTGCGGGGCAGGGTGCCAAAAGGGCAGCCCGTATTGCTGCTGGGGGGCACCGGGAGCCTGAGCAGCGTGTTGGGCCGCTCGGCCAGCTCGCCGGGTACCGCTGGGATGACGGGTAGCGGTGGGAAGGCGTCTTCTGCGGCGTCTGCGGCGGGGAGGGGCCGGCGAGTCTGGAGATGGGCTTCCAGGGCGGTCGCTGCCTCCGTCGGGAGGGCGGCCCTAACGGCCCGCAGAAGCCGCCCCGCGGTGCGGACGGAGCGCATGGCCAGCCGGGCAGCCAGGGCCTCGGGTGACAGCCAGTCCGACCGAGCGGGGTCCAGGAGGTGCTCCAGGCGGGTGGAGCGCGCCTCGACGAGAGCTGCCGTGAGGCTGGCGGAGGCCAGGCTCGGCACGACACGGTGCAGGGCCGGGTTGTGGACCAAGGGCTCTCGAAGGAGCTGCGGGAAACGCAGGTGCCTGGCCTGGGGACAGAGATGGAAGGCCGCCCGCCAGGCCCGCACCACGCTGCGGTAGAACGGGGGAAGGACCGCCCCGTTCAGGAAGGTGAGGTCCAGTTGAAACAGCTCCCGGTCAAAGCCGAGGCCCCCCACTCGCCGCAGGAATCGGCACGCCAGCTGTCGCCACGGGAGGTGGCCCTCGGTGTACAGGAGCCGCTGGAGGGCCTGCAGCCGATAGGCGGCCACCCTGCTGGCCAGATCGATCAGGCCCTGGCCCCCCTCGCCGGTGGGCAGGTAGAGGGCAGCTCGTGGGAGCCAGTGGCGTCCGTCCCACAGGAAATCGACCAGGAGCCGCTGCAGTCGCTCCAGTAGCTCCGGCGGAGGGTCCAGCACCGCGCAGCGGTGCCACAGGGTGGCCGCAGCCAGGTTATTGATGACGAGGACGCGCCCCCGGTAGGAAAGGCTGGGCAGGCGCCAGCGCCACCGCTGCAGGCGGGCCTCCACTCCCTCCTCGAGGCCGTCCCAGTTGCGCGCCATGAAGGTCGTCGGCCCCAGGAACACGCCCAAGACCTTGAGGCCCTCGCGGCGCCAGGTGAGGCCCCCCGGCAAGTCCGGCGGAGGCCTGCCAGTCCATGCGCCAAGCAGCAGAGTGTCACTCTTGCCCCAGTTGACGCGGGCGGAGGAGGCGCGCTCGTAGGCCCGCTGGCAATCTGCCAGAGCCCGCACGTCTTCCCGGGTGGCGAGGAAGACGGTGACGTCGTCCGCATAGGCTGACAGCCGGAGACGAGGGCCAGCGGACGGGCCCGTGGCCGATGGCAGGGCCACCCCACTCAGGCGGCGGCGCAGCGCGTGTAACAGCGGCTCGATGGCCAGGGCGTAGAGCATGCCCGACAGCGGACAGCCCTGGCGAATGCCCCTGCGCGCGGGGAACGGAGCGCAAAGCACCCCGTTCACCTTGAGCAGGCTGGAAATGTCCCGGTACAAGACCCGGAGGGCCCCGGTGAAGAGGGGCCCGAAGCCAAAGGCCTCCAGCGTGCGGAAGAGGTAGGCGTGGCCCACGCGGTCAAAGGCCTTCTCCTGGTCGAGAGAGAGGAGGCCGACGTCGAGGCCAAAGAGCTCGCTGGCCGTGAGCAGGTCCCGCAGCAGGAACAGGTTGTCTTGTATGGTCCTGCCCGGCACGCAGTAGCTCTGCTCGGGCCCGGTGAGAGAGGCCATGACCGCGCGGAGGCGGGTGGCCAGCGCTTTGGCCAGAATCTTGTAGTCCGCGCACAGCAGGGAGACCGGCCGCCAGTTCTTCATGTAGCCCAGGTCTCCCTTCTTGGGCAGCAGGGTCAGCACCGCTCGGCGGCAGCTGATCGGCAAGACCTTGTCGGCGAGGCTCTCCTGGAAAACGCGCAGGAGGCTGGGGCCGAGGAGAGGCCAGAAGGTCTTGTAGAACTCGGCAGGCAGCCCGTCGAGGCCCGGGGCTTTGCCGGAGGCGAGGCCGGCCGTGGCGGCCGCCAGCTCTTCCAGGGACAAGTCCCGCTCCAGCTCGCCGGCCTCCAGGGCATCGAGACGCGGTAGGCCCTCGTGGAGTTCCCGCGTGGCCTCGGGGCACGACGGCTCGGCCGCGAACAGGTCGCGATAGAAGGCGACGGCACGTTCGCGGACTTCGCCCGGCTCTGTAATGACCCGGCCCTCAGGAGTCTTGACATGGTCCAAGACTTTGCTCGCTGCCCGCCGCCGCTCCAGGTCGAAAAAGAAGCGGGTCGGGGCGTCGGTTTCCACCAGCTCCTGGCAGCGGGCGCGGATCCTCGCGCCGCGGGCCGCGCTCTCCGCCAAGTCGCGCAGGCATTTCCTGCGGAGCCGGAGGCTCTCGCTCAGTGCTGCGTCGCTGCCAGCGGCCAGCAGAGCAGCCTCGAGCTCCGCCACGTCCTCCTCCAACTCCCGGATACGGCGGCGCGTCTCGTTCGCGGCCAGCTGGGTGTACTGCTGGCAGAAGGCTCGGGTCTGGACCTTGCCCACGTCCCACCACAGCTTCCAGGAGGAGTGGCTCGGTCTCGCAGCCTCCCACCTCCGCCAAAAGTGGGCAAAGCAGTCCCGGAAATAAGAGTCCTGGAGCAGACTAATGTTCAAACACCAATACGGTGCCCGTGCACAGGCTCTCCCCGGCAGGCTCAGTTCGCTGAAGGCCAGGCCATGATCTGATAGACCCGAGGGAGCGATGCGGCTGCTGCGCAGGAGTGGCAGGTGGTGCCTGGTGATATAAAGGCGGTCGAGGCGAGCCATGGTGAGACCGCCGGCACTCGTCTTGGCCCAGGTGTACTGGCGCGCATCGGGATGCAGGGCTCGCCAGACGTCCACGAGGTCTGCCCCCTCCAGGGCAGCTTGCAGCTTGCGAGCGGAGGGCAGGTGGGGCTCAGGCCCTGTGCGGTCGAGGCGCGGGGCAGTGGTGCAATTGAAATCGCCCCCGAGGAGGAGCAGGTCATCATCCTCGCTAGCGTCGCGCAGGAGGGCAGCCAAGCTCTCAAAGAAAGCGACCCTCTCCTGGCCATCGGAGGGCGCGTAGATGTTGACGAGCAGCAGACGGTGTTGCGCGAGGGTGACGCGGACGGTCAGCAGGCGGCCGGGGACGACCTCCCGCGGCACCGCCGCGTCAAGCTGCAGCTGCGGCGATAAGAGTGTCGCGACCCCCGCGCGGAGGTTGGTGCCGTGGCTCAGGAACACCTGTCCTCGCCAGGCAGCCCGCCAGGCCGCCTGGTTGAACCTGTCAGAGTGGGTCTCTTGTAGGAAGGCGATGGCCAGCCTCTTCTGCCGCAGGAGCTCCAGGACGGCCTCGCGCTTCACCGCGTCTCGACAGCCGTTGACGTTGAAGGTGCCAATGGTTGTGGCTGCCATGGGGGTGGGTGTGGGAGAGGAGGAGCAAAGCAGAGTGCGGGTGGAAGAGCGAGCACCCAAGAGCAGAGCAAGGCAATACAGACAGGTCAGGGAAGGCCTACCGTGCCCTACTCTAGTCGAGGGACCCGCCCAGGCCCCACTCCACTCTCACCCTCTGGGCAAGCTTGTCCAGACGGTAGGCCATCTGACGTGTGCCCCGATCTTGCTTCATGAGCTTGACTGCCGCCCTGGCAGCCTTGACAAACACTTTGGGGTCCGCACACCACTGGGTGATGTGCCCCGCTACATTTTTCTGCCCCTTGGTTAGCTTCAGCAAGGACAGGAGTCCCCCATAGTCAGGAGAGACCCAGGGGGGCTCCGCCAGCTTGGGGTGGATGTTGCCCACGGAAGAGCGGCGAGGCCGCACCCCCGGCGGGAGCTCGCCCGCAACTGCAGCGTCGACCCCCTCGATGTCCAGGCACATCAGCCGCCTCTCGTCGTCCGAGTCGAGGACCGGCTCCGCGAGGACATTCCCTGTCTTCTTGGGGGGGGAGGGGCCATCCCGCTCACGACGTCTCTTGCGAGACTCCGAGAGCTGGATCTCCATCTCGCTAACGTCCCCATCTGCTCCGGTAGGCTGGGGCGTGACCAAAGGGGCAGCGGGCTCTCCCGCCACCCCCGGGGCCAGGCCACCGGAAGAGAGACATTCGCCACTATCCCTGCTGCCGCCTGACTCCGGAGGCTGGGGGACAGGCGAGGGGAGGGGGACCCCTGAAGGCCCCTCCCCCCCACCCGCTAAGTCTGCCTCGTCGGTGGCTACATCCGACGGGGCGGGTGGTGTGGCAGCCGGAACGGGGTCCGGCCCTGTAGTGGGGGGGTCCTCGGCACTGGCCGAGGAGGGGGCTGTCAGGGATGGGGTGTCCTGAGAGGCCCCCCTCATCTCCCTCTCTTTTTCGGGTGGTAGGGAGGACGCCCGAGCCCCATCATGCGATGAGGCTCCAGCACCGCAGTCCCCGGCCACCCCAGCCACTTCGGCCGGGGCAGGCAGGGGGCAAGGGGAGGCGTCCGCCTCTCCACCCGGTGGGGCTGCCGCACCGAGGGCAGGGGGCGCCACAGACGGGGGAGGGGGCGGCGGGGCCACGGTAGTAGCACCAGCCCCTCGGCTGGACGATGGCTTCCCGCTGGAGACCCCGGTCCCCTGAGATGGAATGGGGGGGGAAGGAGGTCGGGAGGAAGAGCTCCCAGCCTCCCTGGGCCTGCCGCGTGCCCCAGAGGTCGACGCGCCGTCTCTCGGCGCTGCCGCAGGCGGCGATGGTCCGGCCGCCTTGCTCCGAGGGCACTGCGCGGCCAGGTGGGAGGAGCCCCCGCACTTGAAGCACGTGGTCTCTCCCACAGACAGATAGATAATAAACCGCCGCCCCTCGAGCGTGAGGCTCAGGGAGCGAGGCAGCGACTGGGGGCCCTCCTTGAGGAGCATGAAGACCTGCCTCCGAAAGGACAGGACGTGCTTGCCCTGAGGGTTCTTGTTTCCCATCGGCAGGCGGCGAAAAGGACTCGCAGGAACCCCATAGGCCTCGAGTCCCCTGGCCAGCTCCCGATTGGAAACGTGCGGTGGGACGTTGGAAATCACCACCCTCACTGCCTGAGTCTCTAGGGGTGTGACAGGGTAGTGGATGCCCGCAATGTCCAGGCCCTCCGCACACACCCTGTCAACCAAGGCGGGCTTGCTCAAATAGATCATCGGGACCGTGTTCACGCGCCCCGCGTAGCGGATGGTACGCCATCCCAGGAGGGCGGCCAGAGCCTCCACGCAAGCCTCGAGCCCCACATGGAGAGGGGCATGAACCCTCAGGCCATGAGACAGTGGGAGGTCCTGAGAGACATCCTCATGCCAGCTGCCAGGCGTAGGAGCCACCATTCCTCGCCAGGACAGGGTTAAACTGCGAAGCGCAGCAAAAAAAAAAAAAAAAGCCTCAGGCTGACAGGGGGGACTGGGACTGGGAGGGGGCTGAAAACGCCCCAAAATCGGCCTGAGGGGGGGCAGAGCAACCCTGCAGGGGCTCAGGGCAAGCCCCAAGGCAGGGGCAGATGGCAGGGACCAAGGGAAGGGGCCCTGGGGGAGGGAGGCAGCAGAAATCAAAGGGACAACTCAGGCGGGGGTGGGGGAGGGGCAGAGGCAAACGAGGCTGCCAGAGCCCAGGGGAAAAAGGCTCAGAAAGTGGGGGGAAGGGGCAGGGGGGGGGTCCCCAGGGACAGGGTGGGGAGAGGCAAGGGTTTTTTTGGGGGGGGGACAGGAAAAGGGGGGCAGGGAGTGCGAGGCAATGAGCTGAAAGCACCTGAGCTGGAGGAGCTTAGAAGGGCTTCAGCTGTCGGCGGCCATCTTGAAAGAAAGAAAGAAAACACCTACTGTGATGCCTTAAACATGTTATAGGCATTCTTCTATTATAGTACAGCTTACTGATCCAAAACTTCCCCCTTCCCCCGTCACCTTTCAAAATTCCTAAGGTAGCTGATATTGTGCAAAAGGTCACATGACAATTATCCTTTTCCATTTTTAGGAACTACAGAGATAGCCATCAAGGCTAAGTACAGACAGTCAAAAAGCCCAAGGCTGAAATGAGTCTATCTTTGCAGCTTAGTCTAAGGTGCGTAGATTGAACCAATAAGCAAGTGAACAGACATTCATTTTTGATTCTGGTAACGCAGCCACATGCCTGCAGTGGCTCAGACTAGGAGCCAGAGGGGTGCTAGAGAATGCCGTCCTGCTCAGCTGGAGCAGACAGTTTGGGCCAAAGTTACCCTGCCCATCCTGTGAGAGAGGGTGTACAGGGAGGTGCAAAGCATCCAGGAATGCTGGGGGACTGTGAGTGAACTTGAATCTGGAGGGGATCTGGGACAGATGTTCAATAAACCATTTTAACCTAAATCAGTTCAATCTGACACTATATCTACCCAGGTTTACCTTAAACTGGTTTTGGCCATTTTGAAAGTGCTTTATGTGCACTGAACTTCTGTTATGTTACAGTTTTGAACTGGTTTCTGATCACTTATACCAGTTTGTGTGTCATTTCTGTCCCTAGCTCAAAAAATCAAAGTTTTGAGATAGACATTAAAACTAGAATTGGCCACATGGGGTACAGACAAGTTCTTCACAAAAGTCTTTAATATTAGCGTATTTGCTTCCACATTCATGGATGACAGACAAAACATTGTTCACATTCAGATCTTTACAAACCAGGATGTACACAACAGCAATCATTAGGGTTACTCTGAATTTATATCAGTGTAAGTAATATCAGACCAAAGTCTATTAAAATCTATTTATTATATGCACACATTTTTCATAAGATGTAAACTGAAGTCTTCTCCCAACAAAAGTAAACTATCTCCCATTGTCCACATTCCAAAACTTTTTCCAAGCATACATGCCATTAAAGTCTGCCCATACACATCACATATATTTCAGATATTTAAACTTAACTAATGCTATGACAAATTTCAGTCATCCTGGTACAGAGAGACTTTTAAAAAAAATAAGAAACACCCTACTACGCACATTTAAATGAGTGGCTTGGATGGATGATTTTCATTGTGAATTTAATTTATTGCTTTAGAACAGAGAATGTTCTAAAGCATGTGGCTGTAGGAATTATGAAAAGGATGGAATTAAAAAGAATCAGTAAAGTTATCTATTTGAAAACCTATATAAATGCTATACTATACTAGATCATATTTCTTTTTATTTTTAGTTTCAATTCATATGGGTATTAAAATCTCAGCTGCAACATAGTGAGTGGTCAGGTTTATTGACAGAAAAAATGGACTCTTTAAAGCACAAATTGTATTTTGTTTAGAACACAGTAGTGTCAGTGGTGTCAGTTCTTTGAAAAAAAATCAGGTCATTACAAAATTACTTGGAAATTGGAGACACTGGTGTGTCTACATGTTCATTAATGCGCAGTAGTTACTGAGCATTTAATTTAGAACTTGCTTAATGAAGTACTAATTGGATGCAGTGTAACTCATGTTACTGCACATTAGTGCTGATGCACAGTATTTTGGTGACACTTACTGTGCAGTAGCCTAATAACACTGTACAGTAGTGTATTAACATGGGTTTTATGTGGCACACTACTGCGCAGTGTTATTAGGCTACTGTGCAGTAAGCATCTCATGCACACATGCCCACTGAATCCTATAGATAATTATAGTGCAAACACTTATGGAAGTTACCACGTTAAATTGTGAAGTGAACTCACCTACCTTGATTCTGGTATCACAATCCTAAGGAGCTTCAGAAAGAGAGAATCACATTGATCTTTGAATCGGATTCCACACTGTGGTTGAAAGAAGAATAACATAGACTGACAGCATGATACAATTTCCCCTTGACTCAGTAGGAATGTGAAAGCACATCTGGAAGATTCTTTGTCGGTTTTCCTGCTATGATACACTTGTCTTTCCTCCTATTATCTGGATGAATAGATATCTATTACAATCTTATTGGTCTTAGTTTTACATTCTGATATATGGGTTAAATTTTCATTGAAAATAGTAGATCCAAGTCCGAATTCTATTCCATTCAATGACGTTAATAGCAAATATAAACATGATAAAAAGCAGCACTTCTTTGAACATCTATAATTAACCTATGGATCTCATTTCTACTAGATATGATTGAGGCCAAGATCTCAGTAGGTTTCACATAGGAATTAGACATACAAATAATGAGAACTTTTACAGTTGTGTTTATTAGAAAAGAATGATTTTAAAGGAATATAAAGCCATGCTATTTAGGGAATATCTGATAACTAAATGATGGACATTAAGAATAAACTACTTGAACAAATCATTTCCCCCTATTCACTTTCATCTGGAGCTGTTGCTACTGGCTAATTAACTAGTTAGACCTAATTAATTCTACATTCATCACTAGTATAACCCTACTGACTGTAATGAAAGTACCCTGAGTTTACACCTATATTAAGGCAAATCGGTACCAGGTCCAGCAAATATTGCAGTGTGTGTCTACGGGGTGAACTCCACATCACAAGTTAGAGTGACTTTCTTTTCCTGTTTTTTTTTCTAAGATTAATACGCTTTTTTGAGATCCTTTAAAATTCTCATTTAAATCAATGTGAAGACTCCTATTGACTTCAGTGGGAGATGAATTGAACCTCTGCTTAACAACAACATGCGTTTAAGTGCTTAAGATTCATATAGAACAAATAATGGAAGCAATATGAATCAAGATCAATAATATTCTCCAAAGCCCATGTTATATGTTAGCATCATGCTAAGAGTGGCTTGAACTGTGAGGTTAATATAAGGATCCTAAAGATGGGAACGGTATTCTCAGGATTATGGCCTAGGTCCAACTTTACCACTAATACAGAAAAAGCAATATGGGTTCAAGCAGAGCTGTCTAACTCCCATGCAGCTGTGGGTGCTGCACATACCCCCAATGCATTGCATCATGGAAGCATTGGCTCTCAGTTCCCCAGAACTGTGGGCCTAACAGCCTAACAACCAGAGCAGAGGTGGAGGGGGAGCATCAGCTGGGTGGGACCCTAGAAAGCAGGGGAGGGGGGGGTGTCACAAAATAACCCCTTGCAGGCTGCATGCAGCCCGCAGCCTGCCTGCTCCATAGTTCTGTATTAACGTATGCTTAGTGTTAAACATTTCTTCTTTCTTTCTCCCCTGCCCTCCTTTTCTCCTTATGAAGTTTACAGCCTTAATTTCAAGTGAAAAACAAATACAAAGTCGGTCAGAGTATTTTTGATTAAATGTGTTTTCATCAAAATGTATTGTTTCAAAGTTAAATTTCCTTGCAAGGATCTATCAATTTGGAATCTTTTTTTGTTGGCTGGGAAAGTTGCTAAAGTCCAGGCTAAGTCTCAGGGCATTTCCAGAGAAAGACAGAAACCCAACTTGAAAATCTGACCTTTCAATTGAAAAATGGTTGTTCCAACACAATTCTGTTTTATACACTTATATTAAAATTTTGTTTTCAACTTTTCAATCCAATCCACAAGGAAAATGCATTTCAAAACTTTAAGAGATGTTGCACAACAGAATTGTTGTCCAGTTGTACAAAAAACAACAACAACAACAAACCTTCAGAAAGGGCTTTGTTTTCCTTCCCCACCTTTTAGTCCCATAAAAATTATGCATGTGGTGCTGAGAGAAAACTATTATGATAATGCACTAGTTTCTCCTCTGGAGATTTCCAAAGAAAATTGTGCTCACCAATTTTCTCTCTTTGTTTAAATTCACAAACTGATGGACAAAATCTCTGAGAAACATTACCAGAATAACTTAATTATTCCTGACATTTCTTTAAAAATATTTGAGAAGCTATGATCAGAATATATGGCCAATTTTAGCTAATGGAAGAGAAAAATTTAATAAAAATAAGGTTTTTCTTCCTTGAAACGTGCTGTAAATAAGTAGCAGCATTCCACAGCTGAGGGGAAAAGAATTGAACATGAATTATTTATTCAGTCTGGAACAGATTTAGATTCTTTCAGACATTCTGAAAGTTTTGCAGTCAAGATGCAATCTTTCAATAATTCAGATGTCATCAGAGAGGAATGAGAAGTCTTATTGGGAAAACATCAAAGTAAACCAATTTATACTGTTGGAAATATACAATACAAGAACAAAACAGAGTTACTGTTTAATAGCATTTGCATTAAACACATTATATTATTAAGTTGACTATAAGCTGCAAAGCAACAGGGTTTTAAAAATATTTTCCTACCAAGAATAAAGATGTATTTGTTTCATGTAGTCATTTAAGTTTTCATGGTACCTAGAGATAATGTTTTGCACCTAAGACTTAAAACTGTAAAGATAAAATGTATATGAATCCTATGATAAGCTGAATTCATATAGTTTGGTTTCCAGGGAGTTTCACTAAAGTTATGCAAAGCACAATTTAATGTTGAGGATCAGTATTTTCCCCCTTTCAGAAGCTGAATATGGCTTAAAAGAAACTTTGTGAGGTAAAGTTTTTGAGGCTTCTGTAGGTATATAGAGTTCAAGATCTTAAGGGGACGAAGGAAGGGGAAGAGAAGAATAAAGATGCTGGACTTCAGAAAAGCAGACTTTAACAAACTCAGGGAACTGATGGACAGGATCCCCTGGGAGGCAAGTCTAAGAGGGAAAAAAGAGTCCATGAGAGCTGGTTGTCTTTTAAGGAGGCCTTCTTAACGGCACAGGAGGAAGCTATACTGCTGCAATGGAAAAATAGGAAGTTGCAATAGGAGGCCAGCCTGGTTAGATAGCAGTCTCTTCAGTGAGGTGAAACTATACAAAGTGAAAACTTGATCACAGTACCAGAGAAGATTATGAGAGCATCACATAGGCTAACAGGGAGAACAATAAGCTGGAAAAGGACATAAAAGTCAATAAAAAGAGACACGACAGAGACGCAGAATAAGAGAAAGACCCAAAAAACCATAGCTTCCTTATGGAATGCAGAAGATAATCTACAAATGGATGAGTCCTTTTTTAGTTCAGTCTTCACATAAAGGGGCAGCTACCAGATGAGGAGTGCAGTTGGCATCAAAGATAGGAAAGGAGACAAACAGCTGAGAGTAGTACAAGAACAGGTTAAGGATTACTTAGAAAAGCAAGTCAACAGGGCCAGATGAAATGCACCCTAGGGTAATAAAAACAATTGGTTAAAGTAATTTCAGAGCCATTGGCTAGCTTCTGAAAATTCATGACTATTGGTTGAAGTCCCAAGGATGGTTATGGGTTTTCTTTGTGGCCACAGAAGACAGGGCTAAGAACAATGGACTCAAGCTGCAACAGAGGAAATTTGGATTGGAAATTAGGATTAACTTTTTAACATGAAGGGTGGTCAAGAATTGAAACAGGTTACCCAGAGAAATTGTTGAATCATCATCCTTGGAAACTTTCAAGATCAGGTTAGACAGAGACTTGGTTGGGATGGTTGAGTTAGGAATGATCCTGCCTTAATCATGGGGATGGACTAGATGACTTTGTGAGGTCTCTTGTAATGTTATGATCCTGTGGAAAGCCATAATCATCAAGCCAAAGGATGTAAAATCTCTATTGGTTTGATGACATTGATATTCACCAAATTTCCAAGGCCTTGTTAAGTTTTGACCAATACAGTACCATTTTCAAGTAAAATGCTTATTTTGAAAAATGTTGGAATTTGGAATGACTGACCATCATGCGTAACAATATTTAAGTTACTATATTTGCATCTAATCTTCTATTATTCTACTTTTACTATTCAAAATTCAGCGCTCCTCTCTGAATTTTTCACATGTATGTATAACATTCAGGAACTTCCAATGGTAAAAAATGAGCTGAAATGTTCTATGAAGAAGAAATGAAAACTGGAAACTCCACTGGCAAGAAAAGCAAATTGTGGCCTTGCAGGGTAAACACTAGAAAACCCAAGGCTCTAGTACAGAAATAGAGCATTGAAACTAGCAACACACTTGGTACCATCTGCAGGGCTTCCCCATCCACAACTATCGGTGGTGGTGGAAGAGGACATATTCTCTTGGCTTTTCATTCTAGTTAAATTGTTCTACATGTGTATCCATATCTAGGATATTCTTATCCATGGTTCTCCACCACAATATTATTCTTACGATGTCCCTGTATTTCCCTCCACAGTAGTCCGTTAAATATCTAAGTGTAACCTCAATATGGTTCTTCACTCTCACACTTTACTGGAGACAGATGTTCTTTTTCCTTGAGCCTAATGTAAGATTAACTACTATGGGAATTTCAAAGTGTAATCCTGGTGGAGTGAAAGGGAGGAAGGGGAGTGAGAGACAGTGAGAGAGAAGGGAAGCACAGGGATGGAATAATATAGCACAGGTTATTGAATTTTCTTCTCAAAATCCATGCCTATGTTAGCTACAAGCAGTTTATTCTTAAGGGGTGTGTCCACATGAGTGCTAACATGCCTCTTGCCCCATCTCAAACCCCTTTGAGACGGAGCAAGAGGCACATGCAGGAATGAAAAAATGTTCCCCATGCTGTAAACTTGTATTAGATCCCTGGATATCCAGGGGTCTAAAAAAAAATGAAGTTAAAAAAAAGCAGGGCAGACCACAGTCCTGGACCATGCCCTGAGGCAACTGGAGACTAGGTCCTCCACAGAGATGCTTTGGCTGCCAGAGCATCTCTGTGGTTGGCCCTCACCCTCGCTTCAGCACCAGGGCTCCAGTGCCATAAGTAAGAGATTGGGGGTGGCTGGAGGAGGGAGGAGATGACTATGGGGGGGACCCCCACTGGCCCTGCCCACTCCCCCAGCCCCTCCCAGTCCTTCCCTGCCCAGCTCCATTCCCTGCCTGCCCCCCCAAGGCCCCTGATCCCAGCGGTGCCTGGCCCTACCTGCCCTCCTGATCCCAGTGGTGCCTGGCCCCATCCCCTGCCTGCCCCACTGAGGCCCCTGATTCCAGCAATGCCTGGATACATGCTCCGCCTGCCCCCAATGCCTGCTGAGCCCAGCCCTCCTGTCTGCTCCCCTGAGGCCCCTGATCCTGGCAGTGCCTGGCCTCACCCCCGGCCTGCCCCCCTGATCCCTGCTGTGCCTGGCCCCATCCCCTACCTGCCCCTCAAGCCCCCCCCGATACCTGCAGTGCCTGGTCCCACCACCTGTCTACCCTCCAAGCTCCCCCCAAGCCCTGCCCTGCCCAGCCCCAGCCCCTGACCCTTGCCGCTGCACCCCAGCATCCCAAACAGGGAAAAAAACAAAACAAACCCTAGCATTTACTGGCAGTTGGAGCTGCCTTCAGGGTCACTGGGGCCCCACCCACATAGTACAGGGCAGAGGGACAGCCCCAGTGGCCCCAGCTTAGGCCCTCCTGGCCTGTGCTGCCTGAGGGGACTCTGCCAGGAGGCCCCAGAGCCCCCCCCCCAACCCCTGCTCCTGGGGTAAATAGAGGCTTTTTTTGCTTTTTTTTTTGTTTCTTTTTAAAGTGATGGTGCCTGGGGTTGGGGGGACAGCCATGAGGGTCTGGGGGTACAAGTGCAGGGTGGGGCTGGGCAGGGAAGCCATTGGGGGGCCTGGGGGAGTGGGAGGTGGGGCTGGATAGGGCAGCCATCGGGGGTGATGCAGCAGCTGGCGGGGAATGGGGCCAGGTGGGGCAGCAATCAGGGGCCTGGGCTGAGGCATGTGGGCTTTGCAGGGGAGTAGCCCCTGTGAGGGCCATTTGGCCCTGTTGGGGGGCCATAGCCCCTGTTGGGGGGCCATATTCCCTGTGTGGGGCTGTAGCCCCTGTTGAGGGGCTGTAGCCCCTGTGTGGGAGACCATAGCCCCTGTGGGAGGGCAGCAAAATATATATGCATGTATTCATGGAACATGTATTTAGAGTTCACTTTATTATTATGATAAGAGACACTGGTAGGCTTCCACATTGGTTTAACACTGTAGATACATCAATAAAACATTGCCCAACTGATCGCTATCACTGTCTCACTCTCTCTCTCTCTTTGTAGTTGTCTTTTGTTTTAATTGTGGAGGACCATGGATTTTTGGGTATTTTGCACAGTGACTTGGGGATTTTTTTTATCAGGGATTTTTCAGTTTTCCAATAGGGAACACCAGAATTCCTGCTAGGGAGGCCAGTGACAGGACCCTGCCTGCTCAGAGCTGGCACCTTGGACCCAGCTGGCTGTGGCTGACCTCCTGGTCAAATGGGGCCAGGAGGACATTCTTTGGCAGTTCAAAGCAGGCCACCACACCTGGAACATCTTCTGGGCGATATCTGTCCAGATGTCTGGGCAGGGGACACACATGGCAGTAGTGCCAAACAGAAGCCAACCCTGCAGCCACAGCCCACTGGCAGCTGGCCCAAAGGGGCAGATGCCTCTACTGGCTGTGCAGTCCCCATCCGGGTCTGGCAGGTGTGTAGCAGGTCACAGTCAGGCAGCAGCCCCCACTACCAGACTGCTGCAGTAGGTGAAGGGTGGAGGGAAGTCTCAGGGCTGCTTCAGCAGTCCAGCTGGCACAAGGGGTAGTGTCCCTAGGTACCTATTGACTGGGCCCCAGAAGCTCCTGAGAGTGAGTAGCCCTGAGGTACTTGCCAGGGCAGCTTTTTGTACTGATGGAGCCAGGACAGGGCAGCTTTTTATACTGCTGAGGCAGCACAGGTGCTGGCCCCAAGTGGCACAATTTGCTCCACAACAAAGTGCATGTCCGAGCACGTGCACTGAGGAAAAAAGCCTCAGCTTAAATTTGCACCACTTCTATTTGAGCTGCTGCAAGCACATGTGCTTGCATGCACTCAAGGAGTTTCCAAGAGAGGCTTAAGTAAACTCCATTTGACATCAGGGTTGTTGGTTGTAGCCACATTTTTCTAAGGACATAGGGAGACAAGGTTCTTTATTAGACCAACTAAATAGTTTGAAAAATTGTTCTTTGCAAACTTTTGGCCACAAACCCCCATCTTCAGGCATTGTAGAGAGTCTGCTGTTGGTTTGACATCAGAGAACACAGCAGATTACCTCCACATCAGATATACATGCTTTTACAGATGAGGGGGAAGATTAGCTTTTGAGCCAGCATTAGTGGCTCAAAAGCACTCCTTGAGAATTGAATTTACAAGCTCCAGACTTTTACTAACTCTTTGATTTTCTTTCCCAGCTGCTTTAAAATAAGAACTAGAAAATGTGGCCAAACCCTTATTCACAAATGGATTCATGATGACTCAAACCACCTGATGAATTGGCCTGGTAAGTAAGGGCTTTGTTAGTGCCTTATACATAATTTTGGGCTGTTTCTGGAGCTCTTAACACCTGAATTGTCCATATAATAACCCATGAAACTAGTTTTAAGCAGTCGTTAGGCAACACAAAGTTATACCACTCCAGGGCAGGATTATCTCTGATCTGCGTTGACCAAATCATATTACACTAAGCCACTCTAGGCTGCACTTTTGTGTAAACTCCCCACCCCCACTGGCCTGGATCAGACCCACTCCTCTGACCCACACCAGCACCCCACTCACTCCTCACACCAGCTTACTTGTGGCTTCCCATGCTGTCTGTCCCAGGGACGCTGACAGGGAAGGATTAATCTGACTGCCCAGCTGCCACTGCTGTTGGTCTCTGGGCAGGCTCAGCCCAAAGAACAGAACAGCAGCTAGGCAGGCTGATTAACCCTTCCCTGCCAGCTCCCCTAGGACAGCAAGCTAGGCAGCTACAAGTAGATTCATAGATTGTAAGGCTGGAAGGAACTTTAGAAGATCATTGGGTCCAGCCCCCCTGAACCAAGCAGGAAAGATAACTGGGGTCAGGTGACCCCCAGCAAAGTGCCCAGCCAGTCTCCTCTTGAAGATTTCCAGGGTAGGTGATTGTACCACCTCTGGAAAGAGCTTATTCCACAGTCTGGACAACCTAATTGTGAAGTTGTTTTTCCTAATGTTGAGCCTGAAATGGTCTTCCAGGAGTTTGTTGCCATTACTCCTGGTTTCCCCTAGGGGTGCTCTGGCGAACAGTTGTTCACTGAGCCCTTGCTGTACACCTCTGATGTAGTGGTAATTTGCTACCAATTCCCCTCTCAGCCTTCTCTTTTTCAGGCTGAAGAATCCCAGATCCCTCAGCCTCTCCTCGTATAGTTTGCCACACAAGTCTCTGATCATACACGTGACCCTTCTCTGGACTCTCTCAAGCTTTACCACATTGTTGTTAAAGTACGGTGCCCAGAACTGGACAAAGTCCTCCAGCTACTGTCTTACCAATGCCAAGTACAGCGGGAGAATCACTTCTTTGATTTTGCTGGAGATGCATTGAATAATGCATTCCAGAGTATTGTTGGCCCTGCTGGCTACAGTGTCACACTGCCAGCTCATGTTCATACTGTGGTCAGTTATTACCCCCCAGATCCCTTTCATTCATATGCTGGTCAGGTTGGCATTGCCAAGCCTGTAGGTGTGTAGGGGATTGTTCATCCCCAGGTGGAGCACTTTACATTTCTCAGTGTTGAACTTCATCTGGTTCTGGTTCTCCCAACTTGCCAGCCTGTCTAGGTCCTCCTGTATCTGCAGTCTATCTTCAAGCATGAGCACACTTCCCCATAACTTGGTGTCATTCATGAGCTTGGCCTGTGAGCGCTTCACACCCACATCCAAATCATTGATGAAGATGGGCCAAGCACTGACCCATGTGGGACACCACTGCCTGCTTCCTGCCAAGATGACACAGATCTGCTCCAATCGTGTGAGGAGTCCCACCAGGTCTCTGAAATACCTACAAGATTGTAATGGCCACTGGACAACAGAAGGGCTAGTTCCCCCTGCTTCAGCCTCAGGAGGACCCTGGGTGCCCCTCCAGACCCAGGAGACAACAGTCGCCGAACTGGAAGGTGGGTCCCCCACGTGCTCTATGGTGGACCCAGAAATGGACCAGAAGTGCTTCTGGTCCACTTCTGGGTCCACCACTAAGCACGCTGGGGACCACCCTCCCCCCCCCCATGTTCCTGTGGAATGCTCCATTCACACCATCTCAGCATTCATGAGCCACCTGGTACCCTGAGGTATGTAGAAAAAACATTTAAAGCTGTGTCTATGTCCAAATCATCGAATCTCTCTGAATTGATTCAAAGGGTTCCAATTCAATTCAGACAGATTAAAGATTTTCCTTAATCGATTCGGATTTAGAGATTCAGCCGCTGAATCAGGCCGAATCTCTGCCGAATCAAATCAGCAACCAAAACTTTGCACAGCATTATTAGAATTAACAAACTAGCAATATTTAGAAGAAATATTTGCATTGGGTTCTTGTCTTTTATGCTTGCACACACATTTACATGTTATTTTGGTCTTAAATACATTGTTAAGAAAAGTAAGTTGTCTTGAAATAGGACACAATAAATGACCAGAGTCTTCTCTCAGGTATATGGAGTGCTAAATGAGAATATTAACTGAATACTGACAGCTTGAACAAATATTCATTATACAGTGTCATAACAGTCTATCTGTAGCATGACTAGTGAGGAGATACATGCTAATAATATTTTGAGACAGCTCTAATATCCTCCTAATGCAGCAGCTAAGGACGTTCAGTGAGAAGCTATGAGAAGCCTTTCTCTCAGGGCAGAAACGAAGAGGACCAAATTAGCTGTTTCTATTGAAAAGCTTGTGGCAGGGATTTGTGGATATTTTCAACAGGAGGAGCTCTGTTCTCATTTTCTTCCCCCGAAAAAGATGCTGAACCACTTCCAAAATCTAACAGGACCTTCTAGTATCTCCATAGAACTCAGAGCCATCTATATAGAAGCCCAATGCTTCTAAGTTAGCTCTTGCCTCTGGCAACACATCCCTCCTCTCTACATGCACATCTGGCAGCCTGGTCAGAGGCAAAGAATTCCCCTAGGTCCAGTGGGCCCAGAATGTGGGAAGAAGGTTCATGGAAGACCCAGGTTCTGAAGTGGGCAGGTAGCATTTATCCTGATGTTTATCCCCCTCCTTCCTCCTCTCAGTACATCCAAATTCTACCATGTGATCTTCAATACTGATATATTAGTGAGTTTGATACTGATAAGAGAGACAGGAGACAAGTATATAGCCCATCCTTTATTATTTACAAAGCTGAAGACACATTCATATCCCAGTCACAGTCCACTGCAGTGATGCTCAAATTGTTCAATATTTTTGCCTGCTAGAATAGGATTAACATAAGAAAGTGGGGTCACACTAGCATTAAGTCATTCCTGGAGCTCCCTGTGTTTTCTCCCATTTTTTTTCTGATCAATCCCATATTAAATATGTATATGTGCACAAACATAACTCTAAAATATAATCCAATTGAATAGTTCAGTTCTCTTTTTCTTTCTGGGACCTCTGGGAACCAGTCTAAAACAGCTCTTCAGTTTTCCTGGGAAGGCATTAGCTAAAATTTACATTCTTGTGGAAAAGAAAGCAGAATTTCTGATCCCTTACCTAGTTATCCTATAATGTCTCCTTGTCACTTTCCTGTCCTTATTTTGTGGACATCCTTACTAACAAAGCTAAGGGGAGTCCCTTTGTATTAATCGCTAACAATTTAGTTGAAAAAAAGCTTTAGCATAAGCAAACAATTACAAAAAGATGTATTAATAATTAGTGAATCATAAAGCTAAAGCTCTGCAGGCATATATATGCAACACTGGGAATTTATTAATAGTCTACTAATAATCAGACCTTAGGCTAAGGCCTTCTCAAAAGCAGTTTCCTGTTATGCCTTTCTTAAATGAAGCTGCAGTTTTTACCAATTGCTTAGCTGGGAATGTTAATTACTTCAAATGCTCTGTTGAACATGTCATTTATATTACTTGTGAAGTTTACACTGTGTTCATTTAAGATGGGTTTTAAGCGTTTTGTGCCAACCACACTCCTGCGCCTCTATCTAGAATCTCAAAAAATGGTCAGGCCTGGCAAACGCCCCTTTTTCACAGATTTATCTAATGCTGAATTTCCACTGAAATTTTCTGCAGCATTTGGATTCTTCTAAAGCTCAAGGATTTGGCCAGTGATGAAATATCACATTCACCATGTTCACTGCAGTCCACCTATACATTTTTATACCCAAGCCAATTTTAATTCCCATTTAATAATGTAGCACAGCAAAAGCTTTATGAAAATTAACTTTGATATTCAACTTCTATCAACTTTGTGTCCACATAGTGCCAGATGAGGACACCACCTAAGTCAGTAGAAATGCTTGTGGAACAGAACGCTGTTCAGCATAAGGTTTTATGACAACTTTTAGTGATTTATTATATACCAAGTCAGTGGCAATTGTTTTATAAAACAGCTTACTAAACAAAACTTACCAAAATATTCCATTCCCTACTAATTGCACATGTTTAAGTAAATAAAATGTCAGGGTATAGTAGCAGAATGACTTTCTATGGCTCCCAGAAGCATGGTTTTGAGCCCTGATCCATACTCAAATCAAAGGCTGTGCCCATTCAACCCAGCTGTAAATGATCATTCAGGACAAAGAGTGAAAGACAGCTAAAATACGATGCCAGTAACATGTCATTCCCTTAAATACCATTGGCTATAGATATTGGTGCACCTAAATCAGGCCAGCCTGTTGAGCCATTTGGCTCAGATGGACCTTCAACTTGCAACATTACAGCCAGGCTGTCCAACTGGCAGCCTGCAAGGGGCCAGCATGCAGCTCATGGCCCCTGTAGCTGCCTCTCCCACTGCCCCATGGCAGGAGAGGGCCTAAGAGGAGGCTGCACACCACTAGTACTGCCTGTGTGGCAGGGAAGAGGGCAGGAGTATCCTAGGAGTCTGCTTCCAACTATGTCTGCATGGGGATTTAGGTGTTATGCGCAACACTTATGCAGGCTGCACACCAGCACTGTGAGGTGGGAGGGGGATACCAGGTGGTGAGAGGAGGAAAGAAATCCCTGAAACCTGCCCCTGCAACATATGGTCTCTGCAGTATGCATACACCATCCCACCTGAATACACCACACTAGGAAGCCTGAAATTCCAGAGACATGGAGGTAGTATTTATCCTTATCCTGGCTACAAAATAGATAGTGCATTAATACAATAATCATTTAAAATAGCAATATAATATAAATTATTCTCCTCAAATAATTTTTCCTCTAAGCCTGTGCTCTGGGGGGAAATAAGAGAGTGAAAAGAGGTCTGCTTTCATAGTTTCATAGTTGGTAGGGTCGGAAAGGATCTAAGCAGGTCATCAAGTCCAACCCCCTTGCATGGGCAAGAAAGGATGCTGGGGTCAAACGTCCCCGCACAGGAGATTGTCTAGCCTCCTTTTGAAGATCCCCAGGGTAGGGGCGAGCACCACTTCCCTAGGAAGTTGGTTCTAGCTCCTAGCTGCCCTGACTGTGAAGTAGTGCCTCCTGATGTCTAGTCTGAATCTACTCTCAGTCAGCTTATGGTCATTATGCCTTGTAACTCCCAGTAACTCCCAGCTTGGGGAAACAGGGATTCTCCCACTGCCTGCTGGTCCCCCTTGGCAAGTTTATAGGCAGCCACCAGATCCCCTCTCAGCCTTCTTTTGTGGAGGCTGAACAGGTTCAGGTCCAGTAACCACTGCTCCTAGGGTATGCCTTGCTGCCCCCTGATCACGCGAGTGGCCCTCCTCTGGACCCTCTCGATGCTGGCCACTCCTAAATCCAGTCATCTCTGAACAACTGTTAGAAATTAATACAGTCAAGTCATCTCTGGACTATTGAAATGCTGAAAGTACATAGTGTTTAACTTCTATATTTCCCAGAAAAGGTAAAAAAGGAAAAGGACAGGGGGGACAAGGGACCCCACATGCACAAAACCATTTTCAATTTTTTTTTTTCATTTACTAACTTTGGTGTTTTCCAAGTGACTAGTCCTAAGGATTCTTTGAATTAAAGGTTCCAATGAGGATGGTTCTATGATCTGCAGGTCCAGATGTCCTCCACCCAAGGGTGTTGAGGGAGCTGGCAGGGGTCATCACGGAGCCTTTGGCCTGGCTGTATGAGCATTCGTGGTCATCTGGCCAGGTGCCGGGGGATTGGAAACTGGCTAATGTGGTCCCTATTTTTAAGAAGGGGAGGAAGGAGGACCCAAGTAATTATAGGCCTGTAAGCCTCACCTCGGTGCTCGGGAAGCTCTTGGAGAGGATCATCAAGGAGCATAACTGTGGGGGGCCTGCAGGGGAGATCATGCTCAGGGGCAATCAGCATGGCTTCACCAAAGGCAGGTCCTGCCCGACCATCCTGATTGCCTTTTACGACCAGGTAACTAAATGCTTGGCTGATGGTGTCGCTGTGGACATAGTCTTTCCAGACTTTAAGAAGGCCTTTGACACTGTCTCTCACCCCATCCTCATCAATAAATTAAGTGACTGCGGCATTGATGCCTGCACAGTTGGATGGGTAAAAAATTGGCTGATGGCACGCACCCAGAGCAGTGGTGGATGGATCGTACTCAACCTGGTGAGATGTGAGCAGTGGGGTACCCCAGGGCTCGGTCTTCGGGCCCGCACTGTTTAACATCTTCATCAGCAACTTGGACGAGGGGGTGGAAAGCATGCTGTCCAAGTTTGCTGATGACACTAAGATGTGGGGTGAGGTGGACACGCTTGAAGGGAGAGAGAGGCTGCAACTAGATTTAGACAGACTACAAAAGTGGGCAGATGAGAATAGGATGAGGTTCAATGTAGAGAAATGCAGGGTGCTGCACCTTGGGAGAAGGAATCCACAGCATACATACAGGCTGGGGAGTTCACTTCTTGAAAGCACAGAGGCAGAAAGGGATCTCAGAGTCATTATTGACTCCAAGATGAACATGAGCCACCAATGCCAGACCACAGCCAGCAAGGCCAGCCATACCTTGTCATGCATCCAAAGGTGCATCTCAAGCCAGTCCAGAGAGGTGATACTCCCCCTCTATGCGACTTTGGTCAGGTCGCAGTTGGAGTACTGCATCCAGTACTGGGCACCGCACTTCAAACAGGATGTGGCCAGCCTGGAGAGGGTTCAGAGGAGGGCTACCCACTTGGTGAGAGGGCAGCAGGACAGGACCTATGAGGAGAGACTGAAGGACCTGAACCTGTTCAGCCTCAGCAAGACGAGGCTGAGGGAGGACCTGGTGGCTGCCTACTAGCTCATCAGGGGGGATCAACAGCAAATAGGCAGAGCTCTTTTCTCCCCAGCACCACCTGGGGTGACGAGGAACAATGGTCATAAGCTGATGGAGAATAGGTTTAGGTTAGAGATCAGAAGGCAATATTTTACAGTTAGGGTGGCCAAAATCTGGAACCAACTTCCCAGGGAGGTGGTCCTCGCCCCTACCTTGGGCATATTCAAGAGGAGGTTGGACGATCACCTGTCGGGTCTTGTGAACCCAGCATTCATTCCTGCCTGTGGCAGGCGGTCAGGCTAGATGATCTGTTCAGGTCCCTCCTGACCCTAGCTACTATGATACTATGATGTTGAAAGTAATAGAAATAACTTGGATACTTGATAAGGTGGAGAACATTTTTGAGAAGCACAGGTACTTTGGCACTAGTTCCATATTTATTCCCTGCAACAAATTCAGTTATAGGTCCTATTTCATTAAAAAAACGTAATGCAACTTTAAATCAATTTTCATCTGCAATTTCCTGAATGAAAACAAGAGGAAGGGAAAAATAGGTTTTGTTCATCAGTTTCCCCATGAAGGTCTTGATAGATGCACAGATTAAATGCATATCTGGAAGAAATGCAACATGAAAAACAACAAGCTAACAATGGGAACAGAGATTTATATAAATAATTGACATGGCCAGAATTTTATAAAGACTTAGTTAAAAATACTCTTAATTCTGACATAGGGCATGAAAAAGTTGGCCTGTAAGTTCTGCTACAGCAGACTGTCAGTACTGTAACACATGGAAGTTCTAGCATTTTTAACTACACACTATGACTGTTGAATCTCAATGTAGGGCTAATGGACTTCAAATGCCAACACTCTTCCATGTGTAGAAATGAAACTATGATACATGGAACTCTTGGAACATTTAACAGGTATTTGTATCTGCAGCATGTAGATGTAAGTAGTTCTGTACCCATATAAGAGAGATTGGGTTACAAGTACATGGTTAGATGATGAACAGGAACATTAATCCTTTCTTAAAGCCTCGCTGAGTCTTAATGGAAAACATTCTATTTTGAACACAATTTACTCCATGAAAAAGGTTTCTGTATTTCTCCTCCCTGAATTATTACTTTGGATATTTGCATAGAAACAAGCTCTTTTTTTCTTAAGAGAAGATGAATTCACTATTTATTCTTCACCTGGAGCCATAATAATCTTCATTGAAAATAACTGTGATGTCATGAAGTTGGGGGGGGGGGGCGGAAACTGTTCTCTTTAATGAAACTGATTCTATTTAAGAATAGGATATTTTGGTTATTGCAGTGACTGGTGTAGAATGTGGGTATTCACATATTAGCAGGGCTTAATATAGGGGGCACCGAAAGGAACTTATCGCCCCCTCTTTAGCTAAAATCAGAGGGATACATGCCCCTTATTATCCTCAGCCCACAAAAGCCAGTCCCTCTGATAACTTCACTCCTTGTCAACTGGTGCCGTGCCCTCTGGATTCTGTTGCATTCTTTTTACTGCCATATGTTAGGTAATATTAACCAAAGAGAACTTTTTATAAAGTTTCCCAAGAACTGCACTAGTTATAATTTGGAGTCTCAGTTACCTCTCACTCCCATTAAAGCAATAAGATTGGGAAATGCAGTGACAAAACATTAGATAGGGTGGAAATCATTTTTATTGACAATAGAAAAATATGTGTTACTTGTTTCAGAACCTTGTCAATTCCCACTCATCTCTATTAACTAATACAAATGAAGCACTGTTACTAAGTTGCTGCAAGGAACTAGGGATGCATACACAAGTGCTTTTTTGGCACAATCAGGCCCCTGACAGCACTCTACGAGTGTGATGTAACACACATGCATGGCTGCAGAGTGTTCTTAAAATGGCCAAGCATGTGAAAAGTTAAACCTGGTCAAATGAAATATTACCTTAAGGTGCTCTAAAGCAGAGCACCTTAGAGAATTTGTGTTCTCTCCATGGTTAATTTTTCACTGGGGGAGGCTGAGCTAGTGAGAGAAGAGGAAGGGGAAGGAGCTCCTGGCTGATTTGAATGGCCAGAGGTGAGAGGGAGGTGGAGGAACGGAGCCCCCTCACCTTTTAGGCCTGGCCCAGCTCCCCTCAATACCCCAGCCGGGTTTGCTGGGGGGGCCATGATGAAATTAAGCTCTGACCCCCTCCGTCCCCCCAGCTTTGACTATTGAGCAGCCAGCAGGTCCCTCTCCTTCCCCCTCTCTTCCCTGCTGACAGCACCAGAGCTGTGAGGAGGGGGGAGGCTGAGAAGAGAGGCAGTTCTGCAGCCTCCTCAGCCCCTGCCTGCTGGCCATGAGTTAGATCCAGGCCCTAATGTCTGTAGGGTCTAAGTTGTTTAGATACCCTGAAAGTGAAGTACTATCTATCAAGAAGACTGTTGTTATCCTGCTACAGTGGTGTTACAGATCCACTCCTACTTCTTGCTGAACCTATTACCCACAATTAAGCCAAGGACAGGATAGCTTGGCCAGTAATCTTAGGATAGCATAATTTATACAGCCATCTGAGCTAACACAAAGACCTAGCTAAGAGTTTCAATAACTATTCAGGGACCACTGTAGCACACAAAATCACATAGGAATAATAGGGACTGCAGAGCAAGAAGTACTAAAGTTTTCATGAGGCTCAGAAAACAGAGTTTCATGGGGTGAAATCTTACCTTGACATTGGTTTCAATTAAGTCTACTCTCCAACAAGAATCAGTAGATAAAAAAAAGAAAAGAAAAGAGATGGTTGACATAGCAACTGATAATTAGATTTTTAAAGGATCTAAATAGATTAGAAAACAAAGAGGAAAAGAAGCAGCAATGAAGAATGCCATGGCAAGTGATTTACAATGATATACGTTGGCAGCAAACAGCTTCTCTGTTGGCAACAATTTCTCTGAACCTCAGATATGGAAAATTATTTTTCAGAGCCTTGCCCATCACAATAACTGTACCTGACCACCAATTCTAGTGGACCAGAAGAAAGAAATTTACAGTTGGACAGAGTCGATTTGTACCTTATAGACTAAATCAGAGCTGCATAAGCTTTCATAGCTTACTTTGTCAGATGCTGAGAAGGGACAATCTGCAAAAAGCCTTCACCTGTTCCTGAGGCAAAAGCATTCCAGCCGCTGTCAGAAGGCAAATCAAGAATTGGAGGATGTATTGAGGACAGAGGGTAACACTGGATTCCAGAGTTAGATCAGAAAGGGGCTCTGACCATGAGGTGGACAGTATTTGAGAACTGATGTGGAAGCAAGTAAGGCCCTCATTCAGATACAGCTCTGCCTCTAAAACCTGAAATGAATTCTTTACCAAATATGTCTTAGTCAAATACATAAAGTATCACAAACATTTGTATGTTCAGGTATTTAGCCAAGTAAAACTGAGGAAAGGAGCAAGCCACATCAAAATGTCCTCTTTTTGCCCTGAATACCACAGTCTGTGTTATCATGGGTGCACCAGTTTGATATCATGTGCTATTTTAGGTTGTTTATTAAGCAGCATGCTTTACAGAATGATACTAAATTACCAGAGCCCTTGGTAGAGGGTTCTAGTCTGACTACTGATCTTGATCAGGGAAATTAAGATGTCAGCAACAGAGGATTCAGTTAAGAATTAGTATTTAAAAAAGGATGCAATCCACCTCTTCTCAAACCCATTTCCAAAAACCCTCAAAACACCCATGTTGAATGAAAAATTAAAAGATGTTAAAGTAAAGTTGAGATTACACAGTACAATTGCACCACATTAGTAACACTTAAAATAGGAGTGATCACACATTAAGGCTTGTTAACACATGATAAGTACTCTCTAGCTATCTTAAAGTTACAACACTTAAAGCAAGGATTATCTCTGAGCTGTGCTGGAGTTAACTTTATGCTACTCACATGAGATAAAACTACCAATTTGTAGTCCTCCAGTATCTTGGGTGACACTGTTTCCAGGTGGACTGGGTATGATCCAGAAATCTATGGCCCTGGACTGACAGCAGACTAGCAGATGAATGGGGGAGGGGGAAGAAAGGAAAGAGTCAGGGGGAGGGGAGCAGGTGGGCAGAGAGCTGCTGGGCTGCAGTGGGGGGAGAAGGGGGACCTGCAAGGCTGCTGCCCCTTCTATCCCTCCCATCCCCAAATTAGTTTGCAAAATACTTCTACTGTGGAAGAAAATACATTTAAGGAATGATTAAATAAAAATGGTAATATTTTAGGACCAACTATAAATACTTTATTAGGAGTAATGAAGCGGTTTGGCACTGTCAAATATATTTAGATTTATAAATAATCCTTAAATATATTTTCCTTCCCTTTGTAGCCATGCTTGAGTCACAATAATGTGCTGCTTGGAACTGGGAGCCTTCTAAATGAGAATGGGTGATCCAGTCCTCTTTGAAATTGCAGTGACAATTCATTCTGTAAAAAAAAAATTGGCTTCATGAGGTTAAAACAATGGCATATCTATGTGAAACAATATTGCCAGAAAGTAAACAGAGCCAGCTTAAGCAACAGAAGTAGAAAATCCATGGTAGAGAGCTATTCTGCCTGGACTAAAAACCATTTTTAGAAGCAGAAAATAGTAGACTAAGCTGAGTTTCACATTGTGGGCCACGATTCCAGGATAGTGCTTGGGAAACGGCCGCAGTTGTGTGTCAAGTGGGGCACTAGGTAGTGACACCAACCCAGACACGCTCGGGGATGCCAGACGTAAAAGAGAGGGAGAAAGAGCACGATACCGAGACAAATGGTATGTGAGGAAAATTTATAAGTTTACTTACAAGCCAACCAGATGATTAATGAGTTGCAGTAACTTGATGAATACAGGAACTAATTACAAGGACTATTTATAGTAGCAGGTGGACACAGACGACATGGTGCAGGTAGAAAAACGAACAAATGATGGGTAGCGGCGAGTGACAAGTAAGGTGTAGTCGTGAAGGTTGACTGCAGCCGAAAGTAATAACAATACAAGTATGATGCCTAGTTGGGCAACACACAGGGCGTTCCGGATTGCGTGTGGTCTAACTATAAGCTGTAGCAGCCTATGCTAGAAATCTAGCTAGAAGCCTAGGGGTCTGTCCAGACGGCAAGACAGGTGATCAGGCTGTCTTTTAGATCTGATCCCAAGGACCGGAGTCTGGGAGCGTCTGGGGACCCACGCCGAGGCGCGCAGTCCCCTTTATAGACTCCCTAGCCAATCAGGGTCCCCCCCTTGATGGAACACTCTGGAGGCCTCAGCATGCTGGTCCGGCCAGTCACGCTCTAGGGGTAACTCCTGACTGGTTAGGCTATGAGCGATCACGCACTGTCCGCATGATGGTGCATATTAAGGTCACATTCCTCTGCCACTGCGTCACCGAATGTCACTCACAGGTGGCCATGTCACTTAACGTCTCAAACAACAATCTGGTGGAGTCACATCACCTTTTGACATGCCCCCTGGACTACTGCCAGATTGTTATATGATTGAACATGGATACATCGTTAATTTATCTAATACTGGTCATAGACATACACTCAAAGTCCTTGTCTTCGGAAGGATTGGGTATTTGAGTGTAAACTAAGGCTGATAGTGTTATGACTTTCTTTTTGATTGAATCAACGACACAACATCCTACGCCAACACACAATAAACAACTGAATAGAGGTATTAACAGGGTTAATAATGGGGCGAGTATGCGCATTGCTAACGAGGAAAAACTCCAACCAAAACTGGAAAAAAGGTCCGCGAGCCAACCACTGCTTACTTTCGCTATGGCATTAGCACCTTTAGCGGCCTTTTTAATTAACTCTAGTTGAGCCGTTAGCAGTATGGTCACATTAGGAATTGAAATACAGCAATACTCATCAGATAAATTTAGATATTTGCATACTCCTCCATTATGAAGTAACATAGCATCTAGGGCAAGTCGATTTTGCATAGACATCTTTGAGGTTTCTTGTAACTGCTTGTTTAGCAGGAATAGAGCTTCATTGGTGGCGTTGAAGCCTATTTCTACTTCCTCTGCTAATTTTACAATGGCATCCCGGGCTCTCATGATTCCTACATACCAAAGGAACAACCCTTCCATTACCCATTCAAAACGTTTGCCTACTTGTTGGCTATAGGTCATTCTGGACCAAGTGGTGGCGGAGCATTTTCCCCTGGCCTCAGTGTGTGCGAACCAGGGAGTGTTTGGGTTGGAAGTGTTTGTGGCAAGAGGTGGGCAGAGTTCTACACTGGCAATAAAGCAAGCCCCATCAAAGTGAGCAGGTAGAGCAGTATATAGTACACCGTTGTTGCATGCCCACATGAGTCCTCAGGGTGCATTGGTCGGCAGCCCCTTTCTACGACACCAAAGGGCCTGGATTCTAGGTGTGCAGTAGGGGTGTGTTAGGTTGCAGCTTTCTAAATACCGCACTCCCGCTTGTCTCTATGGGAAGAAAGCACTTAGCAGCTGATGTTTCCCGTTGAAAATAGTGAGATTTACCCCTCTGCTTACATTCCACCCTCCCTCTGGCATGGGAGTGCTATTAAGGAAAAGGAACCATGAAGGCTGGAGACTATGGGCTTGCCATGGTAGGAATTGTACTTGATCTTCATCGGTGCCCCACTTCCGAGCCCCCCAGGGAATACGATGACAATCAATTGGCTCTACTTTGTTACTCCCTAGCCCCCAACTCCTACAGTTTAGGCTAGAGATGTTTTTCTCTGTTATTTGACCTGACGGCCAGTAGTACGCCGTCATTTTACTCCTGCTTATGTGTGTATAGTCGGGAAAAGAAACTACTTGGCAACCTGGGCAAGGTATGGGACCACTGACTCTACAAATAGAGGTTGCACACAATGGTCCTTGTACCTCAGAAAACCATTTTGCGATATTAAGGGGAGTAACATACGCCTCTAGAACATTGTCCTCGATTGCTGCGGGCTTCGGGATGCAAGCTGTTACCCCCTCTGGATGCGGGCCGGTGGCATTCACCCAGATTTCAATCATCCGGAGCACAGAGTTCCGATGTAGTGGGTCCTCCTCAGTGCTCGCCTCTGGTGTTGCTTGAGTTAGGAGCAGGAACAGGTGGATGGTGGTGAAAGTCGTCACCATCCTTGCACTATTGGTGACCCCAGGTAGGCTGCTAGACGACGAGCTGGGGATGACTTGCCCGTTAAAATAGATGCGCATCTGAAAAGAAAACTTATCACCTAATTAGTATAAATGTAAACTCTCCCCCTAACTCCTTCGGCTCAACCAATTATGGTGGGCCAGGAGAGTGCGTGGTGGTGTGGCTGCTGTTAGGGAAATAAAGTAAGTATTAGGATAACTTCCTATTTTTTCAACTGTCCCAGGAAGAGGCGTCGGTCGCGTTGTTATGGCCATGGGTACTGCTAGCCATACCCTTTCTTTTTCGTTGTAGCAAGGTTTCCAAGTAGGTGTCGTAACCGCCGGTCTTTCCTTCCATAAATCTTTGACTTTGTTTAGTGAGATTAGGACTTCATCATTGAATTTGATCCAATTTTTATAACTACCATTGCCCAGTAGGCGGAGGCTCTCCTTATAGAGGCCGATATGTCTCTCAACTACCCCCTTGGATTGGGGATGGTATCGTAAATGGTGATGCCAATTGATATTATATGTGGCCTCAAATTGCTCAATAACTTTAGAGGTGAAAGGCGGCCCTCCATCTGAATGTATTTCAGCTGGCACTTGCCAACGAGCGCATGCATTTATAAACTTTCTTGGACCTTTACTGCAGTTGTTTTTCTGATCGGGAGGACAAGGAGCTGTCTTGTTCCTAGGTCTACTATAGCTAAGCCCTTGTTAGGCATTTTTGCCTCTGGTAGGGGGCCTAATATATCAATCTGCCAGGTTTTTCCCGGTGAAAAGTACTTGCTGTTGAAAGCTCCATATTTGTGTCTCTGTTGTCTTGGTTTTTCTTTAGTGCAGGTGGGGCATGCCTGCACTATTTCTTGCCAACGTTTTATGTTAGGCCCCTTCTCCGCATCTAACTGCCATCGGATTCGGGCTCTGGCAACACTGGGATGCCCCCAGAATTCATGAAGCCACTTTAAGAATAATTGGTCATCCACTGTACTTTGACTATTCTTATTACTTATTTGGATTGATTGGACCGCTTCTGTACATCTCGATAATACTCCTTATGCAAGAGCTTGATCAATGACCTGATGTGCTGGGTCTGTGTCCCCCCGGTGCGACCGGGTGTGTTTTATCAGTGGTAATGTCTCGAGGTGTAGCAGGGTTTCTCTGACGTCCTCCCAGATTTGTAGATGCTCTTTAGCCCTAGCGGTTTTAGTCATGATTCTATAGATGTACTCGGAATCAATTGCAATTACAGGGACTGGCAAGGTGTTATCATGGCAGCCTCGAATGTGCTCGAGGGCTAGGTGGAACCCCCTCAGCTCCGACGTCTGAACTGATTCACCGTTATGTGCGATATAGATTTTAGTGAGTTGGCAGGGCTTACAATAAAATCCTTAAGCCCCGTTTTCTCTTGAGGTTCCATCTGAGGCCACCCAACCTGGTTCCGTTGTCCCGTATAACTTAGGCATGAGGGACTCTTTGTCTTCACTCAGGGGTAAATCTCCCTCTAAAAATTTCCACCCTAACCAGTAGTATTGAAATCTCAGTACTACTGCACACCATGTCTTCACGGTCCCCTGATACTCTGGGTGGATCTTGCCAGGGTTTAACGATGTTAAGAGTGACCCTCCCGGTGCAATCAGAGTTCCCGTATATGGAGCTAAGTGTTCCACCAATTGGGTAGCCAACATGGCCTTTGCTAGGCACCCATATCTATGCTGATGCTCTTGCAGGGTGCGGTGGCCCATGTACACTGGGTGTTCAGTCTCAGTGTTTCTAGCAGTGGCCCAAATGTGTTCTTCTGTGAACCCTACATAGACGTTTAGAGGAGTATTTTCTGACGGCACCGTGAGGCAAGTGTTAGTCACCTCAGTTAGTACTGATTCTAGAGCCCTCTGGTCATAATTTGTCCATGGCTTTCGATTCCTAGGCTTTTTCCGGAGCTGTTGTTGAATACGCTGTACCACTTTAAGGTGTGGAGGTGCTACATAATTTCGGAGCCAATTTAGATGTCCCAACAGGGCTTGAAAATCAGCTTCGGTCTTTGGTCGTTTTGCAGATGTAGGCATAACGTTATGTGTAGTACCCGAACGGTACTGACCTTCAAAATGAGTTCCCAGGAACGTGACGCTGTTAGCTGGTTCGTTCATGGACTTCTCATCGTTTATCTTCCAACCTTCTCTCCACAGATGGGTCCTTAGGTTCGTGGCTGTTTGGTGTACAGCTCCTCGGTGACGTCCCATTATCGCTACGTCATCTACATAGGTCCAGATGTTGATTTCTTGTGTGCCTACATAGATGTTTCTGAAAGATTGGATGCTATTATTCATCATAGCAGTTGCAAGAGCTGGGGAGTTTTGGTACCCTTGTGGGCATACATTCCATCCGTATATCTTGCCACCGACACACATATTTAATATTCCTTGGTCGTCTATCATTGGGACTGAATAAAACATATCTTTTAAATCTAACGTTACTGCCCACCATTCACCCCCCGCCTGGGCCTTTGTAATGCCTTGCATGATTTCTGTGATCGTATGATTTGCAGGCATTTGCAGTAAGGCGCATCGGTGGTTGGCCTGCCGGTAATCCACCACTAGCCGGGCCTCTGATGGCCTCCCCGGCTTTGGTATGCCCCACCCGGGTGAGAGGTAAGTGGAAGATTTCACCTCTGTTATACAGCTGTGGTGTTGAAGGCTTTGTAGCAGATTTTCAATGGATGCTCGTAGATGCTCTTTTGTCGCTATCAGCTTGTATCGCCACGACGTCAGGTTCTTAACAATTGGTCGGTGCCTCTCTGTCTCCAGGATTTCTAATGGTAGGGCTGAGATAAGATGTTGTTGTAGTTGTAAAGATTTAATTCCAGGGACCCCTAAGATATTTATGCCCCCTAGGGTCCCGGATAGGGTTTTGCCATTGACTTTCAATCTTATTACAGGGGTACTGGCAACCGCATGGAGCCCCTGTACGAATATTATTCTTGACTTTTTTTATGATAGACTTCGGGTTTAATAACATTAACTTGTGCACCGGTGTCTAGTAAAAAGCATACAGACATTTCCTCTCGACTGCTTAGTTTCTGTATAGTTAAAGTTATATACGGGTGCTCGTAGCTACTAAAGCGGCCGCTGGTGCCCGCCTCAACGGCCGCTACTCATTTTTTTGTTGGGTCCTCTTGTCTGGGTCCAAATTTTCGTATTTGAATCCCATACGGGTAGCTAGTTCCTTTTGGCCGTGATCTCCTATTCTTCACAGTTGTATCGGTGTGAGACCACTATTTTTAAGAAGGAACCCAAATCTAGCCTTTTCTTCCGGGGTTCTCTCCTTCCACTGAACGTTGGGGGACATCTTTAGAGATGGCCTAGGGGATTGGTGTTTCTTTCCCTGCCCCTCTGCTACTTGTATGATTGGACTAGCCGTGGCCATTTCCACTTTGCTGGTCCTTGTAAGGTCTGGTAATTCCGTAAGGATGTTCCCTATGGGGCTCCCTATCAAAGTGTGTAGCGTTACCTTTAGCAAGGGGGTTTGGTCTCCCCCGTATAGTTCTGTGAAGGCTTTCACCGCATCCGCCTCCACGGGAGCTCTGCCTGGTTCCCTGCACCAGCGGTGCGGCCAGTACTCTCGTCGCTGTTGCTCATCTAGCATCACTGGCCGTACCTCTGTGTTCCATATTAGGTAACTCATGCCAGCTATGGAATAAAGCAACTGTAACGGCGTCAGATGAGATGGTGGGTTTGCATGCCACTTGTGAATTTGTGCTAAAAGGGTTGGGACTACTACTGCGCTTATTGGTATTGGCCATACCCAGTTGTTAGCAGTTTGAGTTTGGTCCGTGCGTGTTCCCCCACTCCAGATGGGATGTCTCATCAGAGTAATGGCCTCCTCCATGTCGAGTAATTCGCCCCCATGATTTAATACGAGGTGTCCCACCCACATTACTGGGGTCTCCTCTGGGCTGATTTTTGTCTCCCTGATTAAATCTTGCATCTCCCCCCTTGTCCGGGTCCGGTAGACTGCAACCGTCTGGGTTACCTCACCCTCCACCGTTGTTTTGACTGTGGCTATTGGATTTACTTGGAAGGTGGGGGCGCTCGCGGTGTCGGCCTTCTGGGGAAGACTGGGGTATACTGAGGGGATTTTGCATGGTGGCGGTGAGGGAGGTGGCACTAGAGGGTCAGTGATTGATCCCTTTATTAACACCGTAGGGGGTGCCGAAGCATTATTCCCTACATTTCCCGGTGAGACACTAGGGGGTGCTAGGGGGCCGGTGTTCTCCTCTCCTCCTGGGGTGATGTCACTTACCCCTCCCATCTCGTGAGCTGCACCTTCCTTACCCGCAACGTCCGTTAGGTTTTTTTGCGCCTTTTCTTCGCCAACCGTATTTTTCTCCTCAGCGTCGCCACCATTTTGAGAATTTAACCTTGAAAGTTTTGCATTCTTGTCGGCGACATCTTGGGCCAAGGCCTCGATGGGTTCGCTGCAAGTCTTAAGAGCTCAGTTATTGTTCTAAACATTATATTGATAACTCTTCCTTTTTTCCATTTTTCTCCTCCACATTTCCACCGGGAGGACTCTCGCCCCTTTTGCTCTAATTGTTCCCTGAACTCCGTTAGGATTTCACTCTCTCTACTCTCCTCATGGAGAGTGGGGCAATTGAATCTGTCCGACAGTGTGGCATAGCCACTACTCTGTTTTACATAGTTGATGCATTGCCCGTATTCTCATCTGGGGTTTTTATCTTTGTTATCGGCGATTTCTTTCGATGTTATAAAAGGAATTACGTCTTGGGCTTTATCATAAGGTCGATACCTCACTGCTGGGCTCAACATTAGGCAGGCAAATACAGCCGGAGTTAGGTGCTCCATGGCCCATTCCTTCTTGCCCTTGGAGTTTGCAATGGCAATTACAGAAAAGTACCCTTTAATCGGGCCCTTTACGGCTCGGTGGTACCGGGCATGATCTTGCAAATCAGTGGTACTTTCAACCAGGGGCCGTTGACGGCCCCTCCAGGGGCAGTTTAACGACACATAATCAACCCCGTCCTCCTCACTTTTTGGGGATCTTAAATTTTGGGCATTATTCCTCTCTCACTCCTTCGGCGATCCCATCCCCATCGCCATGTGGGCCACGATTCCCAGATAGTGCTTGGGAAACGGCCGCAGTTGCGTGTTGAGTGGGGCACTAGGTAGTGACACCAACCCAGACACGCTCAGGGATGCCAGGTGTAAGAGAGAGGGAGAAAGAGCACGATACTGAGACAAATGGTATGTGAGGAAAATTTATAAGTTTACTTACAAGCCAACCAGATGGTTAACGAGTTGCAGTAACTTGATGAATACAGGAACTAATTACAAGGACTATTTACAGTAGCAGGTGGACACAGATGACGTGGTGCAGGTAGAAAAACGAACAAATGATGGGTAGCGGCGAGTGACAAGTAAGGTGTAGTTGTGAAGGTTGACTGCAGCCGAAAGTAATAACAATACAAGTATGATGCCTAGTTGGGCAACACACAGGGCGTTCCGGATTGCGTGTGGTCTAACTATAAGCTGTAGCAGCCTATGCTAGAAATCTAGCTAGAAGCCTAGGGGTCTGTCCAGACGGCAAGACAGGTGATCAGGCTGTCTTTTAGATCTGATCCCAAGGACCGGAGTCTGGGAGCGTCTGGGGACCCACGCCGAGGCACGCAGTCCCCTTTATAGACTCCCTAGCCAATCAGGGTCCCCCCCTTGATGGAACACTCTGGAGGCCTCAGCATGCTGGTCCGGCCAGTCACGCTCTAGGGGTAACTCCTGACTGGTTAGGCTATGAGCGATCACGCACTGTCCGCATGATGGTGCATATTAAGGTCACATTCCTCCGCCACTGCGTCACCAAATGTCACTCACAGGTGGCCATGTCACTTAACGTCTCAAACAACAATCTGGTGGAGTCACATCACCTTCTGACACACATTAACATGGCCTACTCCTTCCTATATCTCAAATAACTTGAGTAATTCTAAACTGTGTCCAGTTCTGGGCACCACACTTCAAGAAGGATGTGGAGAAGCTGGAGAAAGTCCAGAGAAGAACCACTCATATGATTAGAGGAATGAAGAACAAGCCATACGAGGAAAGGCTGACTGATATGGGACTGTTCAGCCTAAAAAAGAAAAGACTTGGGGGATTTGGTGTCAGCTTACAAATGCAGGTTTCCCTTGCTTTATGCTACATGCATTCCTGGAAAATGGCACATAACCTGAATTTGCATAAAGGGAACTCACTTTACAATGTAACAAATAGGGATATGTTCCAAGACCTTGACTGTACTAACCCCCAGACTCATTTTTATCACTTTTACAAGACAATTTTAGTACTCACCAACAGCAAACAGTACACACAAGTACAGGGTGGTGGTGAATGTTTAGTTGGTGTGAAGAGAGGGTGGTGAAGGTTCTTCAGTATCTGACTCCACATCACTGGTAGGAGGTACAGGCAGGGTAACATCCATAGGAGATTCAACGGGCACGGGGCTCTCATCACCCTCCAACACCAGTGGGGTGGGGCTGGGGGTAGCTGAGTGAGGCTTAGAAGCCATAATGGGGACGGCAACTACAGAAACACATGTTGCAGACAAGTGAGGAGCACAGATCCACACAGGAGACTATATTTTGATGCACATCACTCCCACAATGCACCGCACAAAGCAGCTGACTGTGGGCTTCCACCACACCTATCGCATAAGAGTGAATTTACCGCACATATAACAAATTGTTGGTATAAAAAGGGTCATCACATAAGAGTGAATTCGCATATACAGAACCTGCTGAAAGCGAGGAAAACCTGTATATCAGGGGAGAGCATCAGGGGCTAGTGATGATTTCATAAGGTCCTTTCCAGCCCTAAACTTCTTAAAATCTGTGAATCAGCGTTTCTCAACCCATGGGTTGTGGCCCAATAGTGAGTCGCAAGAATATATGAAAGGGTCATGAACAAACTTTAAAAATGGATTCTCCTTTAAAGAAGAAAAATGTGGGAAACTGAGGTTTTTTCCCTGCAGGCTGTCAGAGTTCCAGCCTGCAAGGGGCTGCTTGCCCTGCCCCCAGTGTCCCATGCCCCCCCAACCCACACACCCACCCCTTGCCCCACACACTGGGGGGCATGGAGCAGCCAGTCAGGAGTGAAGGGCACTGGGTTGGGACTGGCCATTGACGTTTACAAATGGGTCCTGGTCCAAAAAATGTTCGCTGCTCTAGATGACAAAGGCAGAGCTGAAGAGACCTACCAAAAACAGATTCTATTTACAAGGACAAAAAAATGTTTTTGCTTTTAACTGCAAACTCAAATGTAAATGCAAAGCCGTGTTCTCTTGGTACATATTACCATCATCACCACAAGATCCTTCAATTGTAATTTAGAACCTTACTGTCCATTATATTGGAAATGCTCATGTAAACGCTAACTTTAAACTCATGAAGATTGTGTACGAAATTAAGAAGTTCAAAATGGTAAAAAACTAAAAAAATCAGAGATAAAAAACCCCTCTAGCATAGCATGAGAATTCTGAACAGTAAATTACAGCACTGAATGATATCAGGAAACATTCATGTGATTTCTGCTAAACTAAAGCTGAACTTAATCCTATAATTTACTTGAAACACAGAGTTGCTAATTAGATGAGCAAACAAACTAGTTGCCATGAGGTCAAAGGGTCTTTACCATACACCAGCTGTTGCACTATAACTACACTTGTGCATGTTTTTACCCTGCAGTGCTTGAAAATAAAATCACAGTGGTTGACCTCTTTTCCCCCGATCACTGAAACACCACAGGTTAGTTTGCATCTTCTGTGAAGACAGATCTTTCACATGTAGTTAGGGCAGAGCAACTGGTACTTAGTAACACAATGTCCCCTTAATTTCACAACTACTATCTGGCACAGATACCCTGGCTCTGAACAGAATCAGAAAGGCTCTGAATGTCTGGGACTATAGCACTTACAATATTCCTGTAACTCTCTTAAAAAAAGCAAATATGAACATGCACCAGAAAAAAATAAGAACAGGTTAAAAAAAATAATAATTACTTTAATATTGGGGTAATGTTTTTGCTCAAGGAATGAGGGATTATTTTTCTCTCTCTCCCCCTTACTATTGTACCCTATTTCCACCATGACATTTCCTCCAACATCTGTTGCAGTCACCTGATTAAGACTTTGCACTCTTTAAATATAATATTATTTTTTAAAGATTAAATCAGACCCATAAATTAAGTAAAATGTGGAGATAATGCTAACTTGGGCTTCTTGTAATGGATAGGCTGAACCAGAACTGGGGTGTTTTAAATCATAGTCACATTTTGTACAACTCAGGGAAGTTTCTACAAGGTATCAGATAAATCATTCTAGCCATGACTCATCTCCAATACTTCAATAGTACTTTACTCCCAAATGATCCCACAGTGAGTCACAAGCTTTTACAAACTAATTATGCTAATAGTGTGCAGGATTTTGTACTTGCCAAAAATACTAGTAAAGGGGAATTCAATGTGCAAATGATATGCACTCTCGCGTAAATAATTTTTTTGCCATCAGAGACAGACCAACTACTTCTGAAAATTCAGCTGACCCCAAATTTAGCCTTTCTCCACTTCAGCTCAAGTGGTTCTCCTGGGAATTAAGTCATATCAGAAAAGTGTGTTTTAATATCTACCCCAAAGCAGTTCCTACTGGAACTTTATCTTCCTTCTTGTTAATCTCCAGTAGATTTGCAGGAATAGTTTAATCATTAGAAGGAAGCTTTCTATTAATAAAAGAAAGTACAAATTTGTAATTCATATTTTGCTCTATGGGTGCTGACAAACAAAGAGTTCACAAGGAGCCCTTTCTTCAATATTCTATATTCATAATCTGCTATTTAAGATGAGTGACTAGCAACATGAAACATATTAAAGAAACTACTGAAATATTAACTCTCAGTGAGACTGGGGAGTGTCAGTGGCATGAGCTTAGTATACAAAAGAGAAACTAATCTTCTATTTTGTTTTACTATTTCAGAGAGGGCATTAGTATTTCACTATCTAAATGGGTCCCAGGGTTCAAAGTAGCGCACTGCATCCTAACATAGCAAAAGAGAAAGGCATAAGCCAGGTTTTAAAGCATGGCTTCTATAATTGTGTTCTCTTGTGTACATCTAGAGGCTTAACTCTGAAAGTTGTAACCACACTCTTGCCTGACCCATTTAATTGTGTGCACAGAAGTTTTGAGCAGCAGCTTCCCTCATGGAACAGTAAATACTGTGCCACATCCTCACCTTGGATGCAGTCATGCACCTCCAAGACACTTCCAGGATGTTCTCACACTTTCCATGGTGCCCTAAGGGCATCCTAACTCCTCTTTGCCATCTTCTGCTTGGCCACTGAAGACAGATTGAGATGCTCAAAAAATCACTTCCCTGCCTAATGGTGCTTTAGCTTTATGCACCTCACCCAGAACTTGCCAGATCTTAGGAGAGGGATTTTTTCCAGATAGGAAAAAAAAAAGAAACCCACACCATTGCCTGATCATGCACTCAAAAATAATAGATCCTTCCTCTTTGGAAGACACCTGCGTATGTGGTCAAGTGCTTTGAAGTAACACGTTACCACTGATAATAAAGTTATACAAATAACAAAAGGCTTTATTATAAACTAGACATTTTTTTTTGTTATATTTATTATAAAAACAAGATCAAATATAAGCAATCAGTAACCATGTGTTGCTTTCCATAAGCATAAACAAATATAAATAAATATACAATAATCTGATTTTACCCTGCATTTCATACCTAAGAATGTAGCTCCTCTCAGCTCAAAAGGCTAGAAAGCAGCTCATGCCTCTGACCTCCCTATCAGGGCCTTCTGGAAATTCTATTAGCCTACTTCACTCCACAGGGGCTAAGGAAAGGTAATTAGCTATGTTAGTCAGGTCAGATTCAGACCTTACTGTGACTTATTACAAAACTAACCCTGGGACAAGGGCAACATACAGCCACCAGCTTAAACACCTAATCTCCAGCCTCTCCTAAAACGGGGTTACTGTCTCAAGGTAGCCACAGGAGACCAACCTGTCCAACCCCCCCAACCTGAAACAGCATCTCTCAAACAGCAGACTAATGAACTCCCATCTTCACTAAGGCACAAGCCTGGCAATGGACCCAAATGCCCACTGTGTCCCCACATCAGTACAGAACACATGATCACTGGACCTAACAAAAAGGAGTACAACATCCAAGGTTCATTCACTTGCAGTTCTACCAATGTCGTATAGGCCATCACCTGCTTACAATGCTCATTTGCTATCTACATTGGACAGACAGGGCAATCTGAGCATGTAAGAATGAATGGACATTCATCAGACATCAGCTACAAAAAGACACAAAAACCTATATCAGAACACGTCAACCTCCCTGGACATTCCAGGTCCAACCTCAGGATTCCTGTTCTTAGGCAGAAAAAATTTTAAAACAGTTTGAATAGGAAATTGTGGAACAAGAAATCATCCACAGACTGAGCAGTGTTACATATGATTTAAACAGAGACTACAGTTTATCTCATTATCTGGATTATTTTTTGTGACCCCTTTGATCTTGTGGGTTCTTTGCTTACATGCCTCTTGTAGCACTCCTCCTCCCCATCTCTCCTGGCTTTTCCATCTATTGCATTCTAATTACTCACTCCACTTCATAAACCCTGTTCTGTCTTTCACAGCATCTGATGAAATGAACTTGGATTCATGAAAGCTTGTATGTGCATGATGTGCTATGTATGTAAACCAAATTAGTTAGTCTATAAAGGTGCATATCTATACTACCTTCTGGGGGGCCCAAAGTCATTCCCTATGACCAGGAAAACTGAAGAAAAAGCCTTTCAAAGCAAAGCATATGTATGGTTTCTTATCTGTCTATTTACATACCTTATCCAATGGATCCTTGGGGAGCCCATACTATGCCTTTAACTTCCTGCCACCAAGGGTGCATTTGTTTACCAAATCAGGAGTTTTCCCATGATCTAATTAACACCAGGAGAAGGTTTGCACTAGGGTTGAGTGAAATTTCAACAGGTGTTTCGTTTCGAAGCTGTTTCAAACTCAAACAACAAAACCAAAACAAAACAAAAGGCTTTGAAACAGCTTCAAAATGAAATAAGGGAACTCAAAACATTTCAAAATGAGGGCAGCAGCCTCCTGTCATCCCATGCGCAGATGCAGGGGCTTCGCACCCCCGGAAGGAGTCCAGCACAGCCCCACAGCCCTCCCGGGGATACAGGCCTCCAGATCTGCACATGGGATGATAGGAGGCTGCCACTGCTGCCTGGGGCCAGCAGCAGCAACAGTATTCCCAGCACTTGGTGTGGGCTGACCTAATTTTTTTTTTGATCATGCTCATGTCTACCATTCCGTACAATTATCACATATATCTTGTCCTCCGATGTCAGCACCAAGGCTCTGGCTTTAAGGATGAGTTATAGAAACTCCCTAGGCAATGATGCCACAGAACCTGAGCAAACGTATTCACCAAACATGGATATTACATTTCCTAGGCATATTTTTTTCCTGTCTCTATTCATTATCATCACTGTCAATTATGTACATGCTTTGACCTTGTACTGGTGAGAGACTTTTTGGCTGTTGGTCAGGAAGGATCTATAGAACTAATTGGTGCTTATACTCTGGCTCAATATCTAACCATATTTCTGATGCTGAAACGTGAACAGAACATCTCTAGAACAGGAACCCTTCAGCATGCTCCAGCAAATTTCTCCTTCCTATATCCTTTTTGTTGCTGCTCAGAACTGAAGTTGTATTCAATCCCTGTCACCAAACAACCTAATGTTCCAAATAGCAATGCCACTGAATTTTTCAGGGTAAGAGAGAAAATGCAAGTTTTCATGCAGGTCTGTTCATTAAAAATAACTGGATTTGCACAAGAGAAAGTACTTTCACAGCCTATCCTGTGAAGAAATTATCAGGGAAAAAGTCAACAAAACTGGGTTTGGGTAAGATCAAGTTACACTGCAGTTCAGATTGTCTGAACACATTTGTGAATAATTGCATGCAATTCATTCTGCATGCTGTACTGAATAGCCCCACAGAGTTGAAGAGTTTTAATGTTAAAGATGGAGAGCTGTAGTCCCAGATTTGTGTAAAGTAATGCCTTAATCATACACAAAAAATCGTCAAAGGCTTTGAAACTTAAGGTTTAATAAAACTCATTGTAAAAGATCTCCTTAATTCCCATCCCTTTTAAATGTAGAAAGGGAAAAATTATTTCCCAGACAGACTTTTAGATGTTATTAAAGATGTTGATAAATGCCCTTGCTGAGAAAAAAGTCAATGTTAGGCGGTAGCTTTTAGATTGTTGTTGTTGAGGTTTGATCCTGTTCCTTTAAAAGACAAAACACACACAGGGACAGAGAATGAAAAGAACAAAAGACAGAAAAAGCAGCATTTGTAGCTGTGGTTGCCTCATTTATAACTTAACTAGTGGAAACAGCATAAGGTAAATATCACTGTTCACTTCACAGTTTGAAGAAGTTCAGCTGAATTAAGTTGTATTATCTTGTAAGCAAAGGGCATTTTTACAAGTGCTCTGGGAGGCACGTGGCAGGGTGCGGGGGGAGGGGGGAAGGGGGGTACTTTAATTAGTGAGCTGCACTAATTAAAAGTGCCTAGGCATCATGTGTATCAGCATCCCCTGCACTGAAAAATGGCAGTGAGGCACTTAGAACTAAAGCTCATTGAATGAGCTTTAGTTCCAAGTGCTCCACTGCCATTTTTCAGGGTGGGGATGTTGATACATGTGATGCCAGGGTCTGCTGGAGCATGTTTATTTCTGTACTGCAGCAGACTTGATTAATCAAATCTTCTCTGGCACGCTGGATTTACCTGTATGTCTATAGGATCCCAAAGAGTCAAACTAAAACTATGTTGCAAAGGCAGATGCATCCTTGCTGGACAAGTTAAACTCAATTAGAAGTGATATCTACATAGTAAATTTACCTTGGAGATACTATGCTGCTCCAGGCAAGCTGCTTTCTAAAGCAGAAGCTGTGTGACCAAGTCTGCACAGTGTTTCAGGCAGGCTAATTAGCCATGCCAATTAACCTACCCTTTCTAAGTAGGAAAGCCTGCCCAGAACAGCTAGGTCCTTGAGGGATCCACTCTGGAAAACACTAAGTTTTATGTTTAGACATGGCTAGAAGGCTTATTGAAAGAATGATATGGTCCATGATCTCACATATTAGTGGCATCATCTCAAGAGGAACATATTTTGTGATTTTTCAAAAAGCTACTACTATTTAATAGAAAAAAAAATCCAACATGTGAAACATAAGGTCTTGCAGTACACAGCAACTTTTGCAGTATGTACCCATTAAATGGAGTCACTTTTTTAGCTTAGAAAAAGAGTTTAAGAATACATTATCATTATCTTCAGCATTTATTTTTAAGGCAGTATAATTACTTCAAGATTACTTTGAAAAGATATAAGTTTAAGAGTATAAGCAGCATAACCAGGGTGACCATACATCCTCGTTTGGCTTGGACAGTCTCAGATTCTATAAGCTGCTCCCAGCCAGTTGGTCAAAAGTCCCATGCTGGAGTCCGGTAGGGAACTGGAATGGCATGGTGAACCTGATAGGCAGCTGAGCAGGCACCACTGCTGCTATGCGGAAGCAAGGCAGGCAGATGTATGGTCACCCTAAGATGCTATATCTGAGGTCCCTACATTCCTTGCTCCTGCCACTTACCTGGAGCACAAGGTCACTCTGCCTTCCTGCTGGACTCCAGCCTGGGACTTTCGAGCAACCAGCTAGGACTATCCTATGGAATCTGGAACTGTCCTGGGCAAATTGGGATGTATGGTCACCCTAAGAATAATCCAAGTTTGCAAAGAAGTCAGCTGCTAAAGCTTTGCACACCAAAGGCTGTTGACCCATTTTATAGACTTGCTCTTTGACATCCTGCTATATGCATTTTCTGCACAGCCTTCACCCCATTATACTCTTTAATGCAAAGCTCACCATCTAAGACTCCTCCCTCCCTTGACTTCTAAATTCATACATGTACTGTCAGTCAGGTGATGAGGGACTGAAAGAGTACATAAGAATTGACATAAACCTCTTCATTTAGAACTGGAACAGAAAAAATAACCCCTTCAAAAACTGTACATCATTTTCCTTTTATTGACTTAAAAACACACATTATTTAACAACCATTCCTCTCTAAAAAAAACCAAGAGTGCTGTCAGCTTCTCAAGTACTAGCTGTTTGAATAAACCTATCTTTTTGAATGACTTATTCCCATTTTGGATATAAAATTCTCATTCCTTATGAGAGTTTACAATGTTTATACCTTTGTTACTTTTGCATAAATTACAATGCAACTCAGATTCAAGATGTACAGTTCTATTTTGGATGCAAGATTCATGATTTCCCAGTACCATCACTTCTTGAAATATTGTTTTTAGTTGTTTTAAAAGTTGTATATATGCAGCATATGAATATCCTCTGGGATACAAGGAAGAAATATGACAGAAGACAGTTAGCATCTGTAACTTTCTAGGCTGGAATGCATTCATCAGTAAAGCTTGATTCTATATGAATGTCAAAACTAAACTTTTTTTTAATCCTCTTGTGGGTACCTCTTGTGTGTAAGATTAAAATAGAGACTGTAAAGTTTCGCATTCATGTGCAATATTTTGAGTTGCCATAGATTACTTTAAAATATTTCCCTGCAGAAAAATCAATCTTTTGAATAACATAAAGGAAAAAATCCGGAAATCTCAACAATACTTAATGTTCTCCATAGTCCAAGCAACAACAAGCAATTAACATTTCTTATAAATTTCTACTGGAATTAAGATCTTTATCAAACCTTTACTGTTATACCTTCCTCATACTTGTCTCAATCAGTCCTATCAGTTGCCATCTGCTGTGGGACAAACACTCTTCAACTGAAGTATTTCTAATCCTATTCTAATTAGAGGTATGTGGATGTTGAAAGTATCCAGAATTAGTGGCAGGCTAGAGTGGCTTGCTTACAGATAACCTCAGAACATCTGCTGCTATTAAGTGATCTGACTTCCTTGCTGCTCAAAAAAAATCAAGTTGATTTTTTCATATCCAATTCCCCCAGGATGTATTCAGCTAAGCAATACCATAGCAAGTAGAGGGACCTTTTAGATAGGGTGATTGATCATATGTCCCATTTTAGCTGGGACAGTCCTAGATTTCAGAAGCTGGTCCTGGCAGGCTGTTGGAAATAATAATGGGTTTCCCAGAAATGCCGGGGCAACACTGACATGCCTTGGCTTCACTGACATGCCCTCTGACGCAGGCTTTCGGTCTACCACTTCTACACAGAACTAGAACAGCACATCCTGCGAAGAGGCTCTTTGTGGCTCTTGAAAGGAAAAGAAAGACCCATGCCAGAACTTAGCAATGACCGCAGTCATGACTCTGAGGCGAGGAACCCTGGCAAAGCCAGAACTTTGTTTACTTAACCATTGAGCTAACCATTGCATACTCTGGATTGGTTTCCCACGCAACACCCAGTCTTTTTCTGGCCAGGAACTTTACCCAGGAGGAGGCTTGCATGAGGAGAGAGAGCCAGAGCAGGAGACATACTCTCCATAAAGTCTACAATACCTAGCCTCAGAAATAGGGTTTGAGTCCAGATGCCAGTCATTGAACTCAGAGGAGCTCTGACAGAGCAGCGTTCTGCTGAGCAAGCACCAGCTGAGATTAGGTTCTGGGAGCCAAAGGACTGCAATGAGAAGACCCTAAGGGACAGGGAAGTTTTCTTTTGATTACTCTTTTGCATGGATTCCAGGACTATTTAGCTCCTAAGAGGGTATTAATGCTAGTAAATAAGAGATTGGTTTGAGCCCCTGGAGGAAACAGGACAGACTCAAGAAAAGAGGAACAGCTTAAAGAAGCTGTATTTTAGAAACTGACAAATTAAGAGTTTCTTTGTTTCTTTTTCTTTTTTTCCCTGTTTTTGTTTGAGAGGAAATCCTTGCTGTGGCAGGTCAAGTTAAGGACCAAAACTAGAAGAAAAAGAAGAGGAGAGAGAAAAACACCAGGAATAGAGTACAGGGAGACTCAAATAATCTCAAAACTAGTACAGGGGACATGGTCAAGATTATAAAATGAATGTAAAATACTCGGTGCCTGGCCTCCTGGGACATCCTCACAAGTGTCTTCAGTGGTGCAGGTGACTCCCTTGAAGTGTGAAGACAGGCAGGACAGTAATGAAATAACCTGTGAGAAAGATTATAGAAGCCAATTTTGGTGAGAAGGCTAAATTAGGTTTTTCTTTGAGAAGTTATCTGACAGTGCACACTAATAAGATAACGACTGGTTGATGTAAGGCTGGCATGTAAGGGGAGGTCAGAGGCCCAGTGGGAACAAGCCTAATGCCTTAGTGATCGACACTCACCAAAACACCACCTCCCATAGAAAAAGTTCCATCAAGTCATGGCAAGAGAGAAATTGGGCCATGAGCTGAGTCTAATCACTTAATGCTGGCAGGCATCAGCTAACAACGTATACACCTAAGTCACCAGGATGTTGAGGGCCATGCCCATACACTGTGCCCCTCTGACACACCCCAGCTAGGTTCCAGTTTGAGCCCCTTCCCCCTTCCTCCCCACCCCAGACTCCTTAATAATATAAACACAACATTTTTCAGAATTCCATGTTGGGATTATTCACCTGGACAGTAACCACACACATACACATGCATGCACACACACACCCCCTCTGTAATGGTTCCAAAAAACAATCACTCTTTACTCTAGATAGCAGAAGAAATAGTCCTGTTAAAATGTCATTACCAATATAAAGGGCTTCAGTCAAAAACAGCTTTGAAAATGTATTGTATATAAACCATGTTTTATATTATAATAATAGGTTGCATTAATGCACTGCCTTTCCAAAGATATACACACCAAGACACTGGTGAAGCTATACAACGGAAAACAAGAACATAGACTATACTTATCAAAGTGTCACCTTCTTAAAATAGAAACATACACAATTAAATTATGGAGTTATTTAAAAAATTAAAGGACATGACTGGGAAAGTGAGAAATTCTAGTGAATAGCTATCCTTCTAAAATCATCTCTGGAAAATAAAGTTTTTAAAGGTGGATAGAGCAAAAATTAAATGGATTATAGCGGGAGTGGAGGACAGTTCTACTCTAAGAAAAGCGCAATCATTGCTGAATAATTTGGACACTGGTTCTAGGTACTAGGCCTGTGTGAAGCTGCTAGTATTTGCTTCAGATTTGGATTCAGCTGATTCAGGGAACAGTGATTTGATTTGGTGATTTGAACCACTGTCCCAAATCAATTCGGCCAAATCTGATTTGGAGATTCGGTTGCTGCTGAATCTCTGAATCACCCAGGCTAGGCCCACCCCCCGCCTCTCTCCCAGACTGGCAATGGCTGCCCTGCCCACCCCAGCTCCCAGCATTTTTGCGGGGGAAAGCCCTCACTCATTGGGTGTGGCCAAGCAGGGGGGTGATCCCCACTGCCCCTCCCACCCCACGCTGCATGGGGGACTCTGAACAAGTGCCCCAACCCCCCCTCCCCCCCAGTCCCCCAGTCCCCCTCACAAGGCTGCCCCGCCCACTGTGGCTACAGCCCTTTAATTATTTGGAAATTATAATCCTACTTGGCTTTACAGTTATATGGATATTCTAATTAGCTGTATTTATGCAATGGGATTTTTAAATTTAGAATCACTAGATTTTACACCCTTCAGAATCTGCCAACCAAAGTGATAGCTCTTTGTTCTATTGTCAGAAAACAAAACTCTCAAATTTTTTGAATAATACTGAAAAAGATAATCGTTTGGCCATCTGGTAACATTGATTAATTCACCTAGAAAAAGCAAAGTTAAAATGGCATTTTCATCAAATGTCACATGTCTACTGACAACAAATATATATAAACAATACCATTCTCTATCTCTTTTGAAAAGAAGCTAAACTCAAGGATATGTTAATGAAAGAAAGATTACTTTGGCTTAGAACATTCAATTTCCATGTATGGAAACTCATAATGCAAGCAATCATTCCCCCCAAAAGTATAATTATTATATTGGAGGTTTAGGAATGGAAGGTATTTGTGCAAATTGGAGTGGGGAAAGGTCTTTTGTTTAGCATGATGTACAGCTGTGTGTCATTAGATTCAGTGTTTTTGCTGTACAAGGTAAGTAGGTGAGTTAAGACTTTCTCATTTCCTTTGTTGGGTGCATAAGCTATTCATGTTGCTTAGGAATCTCTTGGCTTTCCTTGTAATATAAATATATTCATTAGAGAGGATGACATGCCACTTCATAACAGCTGATAAATATTAGAAAGAATAGCATGACCTACCTACCTTCTGTTTACTTTGAAATGGAAATTAATACTGGATTTCTTCACTGCCAGCAACAAAAAGGACTAAACAATTCAGAATGCTCTAAATGCACCTGATGATCAGGGACAAAGATACTTTTTTACTTATCTAGAGATAAACTTGAATCTGATAATTTTACTGTAATTTTTAATGTAACCTATGGTATCAGATAATGTCAAATGAATAATTATCAAGCAACTTTTTAAAAAGTTGCATTATATTACTTAGTGCTTATACAAATACAGGATTCAGTTATAAACTTCTCCCAAACTCATATAGATTCATGTCACCTGACCTTGGGTCTTTAAGAATTAATAATTAGTACTTATTATGTCTTTTATTAATAATAAACATGTTTGGATTCAGTAATGCTGAGCATAAGTGTGCTCTACTCCCAGAGTTTCAGAGGTCTGTTCAAATTAATAGTTGTTAAAGTTACTGAAATACATTTTCATAATATGTTTAATACAGCTGGTCAGAAAATGGAAAATTTTGACTTGTTGAAAAACAAAAAACCCAAAAGCTTTCACCCCCCCCCCCAAATTTTTACAATTAAGACTCAAATATTTAAAGGAAAGTATATAAGTATATAGGGGGACACACCAGGATCTGGGAGAACAGCTGTTCACCAGGGCTTCCCAAGGGATAACAAGGTCTAGTGGCCATGAACTTCTGGAAGGCCAATTTAGACTGGACATAAGGAAAAAACTTCTTTACAGTCCGAGTGTCCAGGGTCTGTAACAGACTCCCCCCCAGAGGTAGTGCAAGCACCTACTCTGGATTAATTCAAAAGGTATTTGGATGCTTATCTTGCTGGGATCATTTGACCCCAGCAGACTTCCAGCCTATGGCAGTGGGGCTGGACTTGATGACCTTGCAAGGTCCCTTCCAGCCCCCAATGTCTATGAAGTCTATGAAGTAGGAATTATGTGACAAACAACAATGAAAACTCATGAACTCAGTTTTTTTACTAAAATAAAAATTTGACAGAATTATTTTGACTAACCCTACATAAAATGTAATGGGGGAAGATAGCTGAGAGGTTATGGTGCCTTGCTATAGATCCAGCACTGCTTGGGACTTGCCAATTGACCTGTATATTTGCATATGGAGTTACAGTCATTCTTCCCGGTGCTGAAGAATTGCTACCATCACTGCCTCTCCTGGCTCCCTTCTAGGGGAGGGATAAGGACCAGGCCAGTTACCGTCTTGGAAACCCAAACTGAGGGAGAAGGTCCTAACCAAGGAGGGGGTCTTTGAGCAAGGAGTGGATGGTGGAAAGGTTTCCCGTATCTGGGTGTGAGTGGCAGTTGGGAGGTGTGGTTGGGATTACTGGGAGGGTTTGCTTGTGTAGGAGTTTGGGCAGGAAGGTGATGGTTGGGTGTAGGAAGGGTGTTAGAGTTCTCAAGTTTTGGGATGTTGCTCAGGGAATCCTGTCTGTGGGTTTTTTTATTGTAAACCACTCTGGACCTTTTGGATAGGGCAGGATATAAATCTATGTATGAATTTATTAATTATTTCTTAATAAATAAATAAAGCAGACAAAAGTGATTCTAGTCATATCACTCCCTCTTATCATTGGCTATAGAAACTGTTGTGCCTCAATGATGTTAGTCCTTTAAGCTGCTAGGCTTAGGAGGACCTTTGACTCAGAGGGTGCAGACAGAAGTGCAGTTCCCCACTGTAACTGAGACTGCTTTTAAGGAAGCGTTCTGACTTACAATTCTACGGACCAAATAGAAGTTTCACTGTTGGTTCCAGGTGGGGAGGGAAATCTAGCTGCTGGCTGTGAGCCTGTAGGTGGTTTCCTCTAGTAATGCCCACTCTTCCCCGATCAGATCCCTGCCACCCGCAACTGTTTTCAAAATGGGAAGGGGGAAAGGGAGCACAAGGAGCTCATTTTAGGTGTTCCCCAGCCAGTGTGGGAGGGTAGGGTGGGTGAATTGGAGCCCACCCCCCCCCACCATGGGGGAGCTCCAATACACCCACCCCACCATCCAGGGGGGGCTGAGAAAACCCCAAACCAAACTCCCTCTTCTCCCTTCCCCCCTTGCATTCTGCAAATAACACAGGCTGGGAGGCAGCACAGGCAGAAGTTACAGAAGATGCTATGTTTTAACATATCTTCATCTAGATCCTCATGCAATGAGGGTTCCCATTTTCACCTGATTGGCCATTTTTTAAGTGGTCTGCAGCCGTGCACTTGTGTTTGGTCACAGCTATAGACCACTTTCTGTGGCCACATTGAGTGAAAATTGTCACCTCTGTTTGCACCCAGAATGTATTAATTCTTCCATATAGGAATCCCAAGTTGCAGGGGACAAAGGCATAAGGGGAGTTATAGCTGGAGGTAATCTAAAAAGGCAGCTCAGCTACTGGGGATTAGGGATGGAAGTACCAGATCTTATGTGAAGGAAAGCAGGACAGGATTTTTTTCAACAACATTTCATTTAAACCAAATGTTTATCTATTAGGCTCGTCTTAACTACAATCAGGGAAGCCTATGTATATAATACACTCTATTTGGACTGTCAACAACATTTCATCAGGATAACTGTCTGTTTTGTGAGTTTCTCCCTCTTATTCATCAAAATGTATTGAAATTAAAAAATCTTAACAGGATAAAAAATGTATGTATTCCCCAGTTAGCTCTAGCATGAAGAACATAGTCTTCATGTAGATGGCCACTTTCCTCCTCCAGGTCCCCACAGATTCATTAGTTTTAGAAGCAAACCTTGCTGCCTTTTCTGAAGAGAAAAAAAAAATCCTATTTCCACCTTGACCAGTTTGACTTGAACGACTTTCAACAGTCCCTGTGAATTTTAATGCAGGAAAGGGCAACTAGATACTATCAGCAAAATGTTCACAAGCATTCCAAATGCATGAAAGCCAACCTGTTTCACCCGAATAGTCAATACTATCTTTTTGTGTCCAATTACTAGTCATGCTATTTCAAACTGGCAAGCTTAAATATTATTCCTTGAACACAGTTATGAATCACATAAAGGCATAGCATCCCAGAAGAGATCAGCAGCAATACGAGGACACATTCTAAACCATCTAGGGACCCTCTTTTCACAAGTGGCTATGGCTTTGTTCATGCCACTTAAGTACTCACATTCTGAAGAAAAATGGTCTCATGGAGACTGTAATGAAATCTGTGAAGTCTCTTTAATGAAAACTGATGTGTTACTATTTTACCGGGTAATGCCACTTTCAAATGGTTTCAGCCCAGCTGAACCACTCATGGGCAGTCAACCCTGTACTCCAGCTCCAGTAGGCCCAATACAACTTCAACCTCACATCCCTCTTATTAGCACTATTTAAGGAAGGGAAGCAATTGGTTAGTGCAACAAAAGGGAAATTATGGGATCCTGGATAACTCAGAGTACACGAACATCCTGAACTCCAAGTTAGTTAGTTTGGATGACCAAAATGCATACTAATGGACTAGTTAAGGAGATACATTCCTTTACAAGACTGTAGTTGGGTTGCTATATAGAAACATATGTTCCTCTATGTCTCATCCCAAGAATCTGAAAGAATCACAGAACTCCAGCAGTACATCAACATTCATTCCTCATTTAATTGTTGAGTGAACTATTGCTGTGGCACTTCAACTTGTAATGCCAGTTGATTTTTTTTTTATCATGAACCAAACTCAGGAACTGATGTTAGATAAAATCTCCCTAGAGACTACATCTCCAAATGCATGTTTCATTTATTTTCAAATTGTGTACCTGGGCTTTTAAAGGGGGAGATGTGTAGTAATTAAATTTATTAGGGCATATTCTGGCCAAAAGTTGTTAGAATACAGCCATCCTGTTTATCAGGGATTGATTGCCTAGGTCTATGGTAGGGACAAGGTCAAAGCACATTATACTGACTAGAGAGTAAAATAAAGTATTACTCGGCTCCTATACACATGCAGGGAGCCTGCTCTGACATGCTGGAAATCCAGCGTGTCAAAGCAGGCTCAATTAATTGAGTCTGCTAGAGCATGGAAATTAATGCACTTCAGCAGACTCTAGCATCACATGTATCAGTGTCCCCGTTCTGAAAAATGGTGGTGGGGCACTTTGAACTAAAGCTTGTCAAATAAGCTTTAGTTCAAAGTGCCCCACCACCATTTTTTCAGTTCGGTGATACTGATACATGTGATAATCAGGAGCTTTTAATTAGCACAGCTTGCTAAACTGCCTCCCACCATTCCCCTTCCCCCCACCCACCTCCTGGAGCACATTGAAAAATACCCATTTTTCCCACTACTGGGAAAATTGTGCTTATGTTGTTCAGTCCTAAGTCCCAAGTAAAGCAGCTCTTTCTGCTTTGAAGAAAATATTGCATTATAGTCAGCTATCAGACATACAACAGAGTGATAAAGAAGCAATAATAGAGCACCAGTCACATACAGCATTAAAAGCAAAAAAAGTGCTGAGCAAAGGCACAACACAGAATTGTTCTTGGCTATTAAACAAAATAAGAACAAATACAGTAGATGCATATTGCTGCAGGGCACTAAAATGTGTCTGCACCTTTAAGGGCAGGAGCAGCTTAGCCAGGGAACTCGCAGGCTAGGCAGGACACCACAGCTATAGGCTGCCTGGGCAACAGGCTAATGCAGTAATTAGCTGACACATGAAGATGGTCAGCTAAATGGAAGGAGAAAGAGCCTTGGGAACAAATAAACTCCAAAGCTGAGGCTGGCAGGGGTTAGTTCTCTGCCAACTGCCAGGGGAAGGAGTTCCTGCATGGAAGAGCCAACCTGAAACATTAAGTTGTCTGGTCTGCTGCCTACAGGACTCATAAGGTTCCAGGAGTTCATAAAGTACCCTGGGCTGAGAGGCACGCTATATTAGGGGAGAAGTTTGTCCTCTTAAAGGGGCAGAGCGTGGCCCCATCATTATTGTTATGTTATAGCCCAGGAGCTTATGTTTGTGTTGTCGTTTGAACTGGTGGTTTGGGATGAGGCCGTAATGGGAGGTACGGAGGCCTCACTAGTAGCCAGAGGGGGCATGCAGTCACCTTGAGCCTTGCCCACAGCAGGCTCAGACTCAAGCAGCTAGAGAACCTGTAGCAGGCACAGTGGGTGCAAAGCACACAGCCACATGGGGTCAGAGGACCAGGCGCCAGTGGGGTATGGAAACACAGGGGCCAGAGAGCCCAGCACCAGAGTGCGCCTAGGCTAAAAGTCCTTGCCAGATAAAAGGGACCAAGGCTGAGTCAGCTTAGACCCCAACAGAGGGAACAACATCTGTGTAACATGCACAAGGCATAGGGCATGGTAAGGGAAAGGCTTAGAGCTATGCAATTAGCCTACAAGGTGTCCCGTGAGGCACCGACTTGGAGAGGGACCTGGCGAGGGTCCCAAGGACCAGTAGGGTCGAGGAGGGTTCTGTGGGACCATGGCTGCACAGAAACTTGTAGACAGCCTCCCTACATGTTATTTTTTTCCAACAAGAGGTGGCAGGTGAAATTAAAAGGCACCCTCAGAGTGGAACTGGCAAGGTCATGGAGCCCCAGGGTTATCACAGCCACCCCTCAGGCCTCTGCCCTGTGACAACTCGTGCATTGGCTGGGAACCTAGCCATGCATGGGGAAGAAGCCCATGGCAGGCTAGCAGGGTCACAGGGTGGGGTTGGGGGCATTGGCAGGATCAGAGTGGGGCTAGTGGGACTGTAGGAGGGATGGTTTTTATGCAGGGGGTGGCTAAAAATAGCCCTGTGAAGGCAGGGGAAGGGTAAGAAAAGAACAGTCCTGGGTTGGGGCAAGTAGCTGGGCTTTCCCAGCCCCTGAGCTGTGCTTGGATCACACTGCCCATTTTTTGCCCAACCTAACCTTCAGGGAATATCTGTACAGTCTGACACTTAGATCAACCTAACTAGGGATCTAAGTGTAAGGCCTGCGTTAGCCTGGGCAAACTATCTTAGATCAGGCAGTTATTTTTTTACCCGATTGAACCTCCTAACTTCTAACTGTAAATTCTGTATATACTCTGAGTCTGGATGCTGAAGCTATGGTGAGAAACAGGGTCAGAGTCCAGGAAGCCAAAGCTGTGGTCAGGGAGAAACCAAAGGTAAGGAGCCAGAATCATGAAAGCCCAAGTCTAACTAGAGTCCGAAAGTCACAGCTCACATAAGCATGAGTTCCTGAATGGGTAGCCAAGGTCAAGAGCCAGAGTTAGGAATGGTCCAGGGTTGTACCCTGAAGCAAGTCAAAGATCAAAAGCTAGACAGAAGTGCCAAGAACATAGTACCAAGAGAACTACTTCGACAGAAAAATCACTGTAAGTCTACAACATGACAGCAGCATCCCTCAAACCTGTATATACACTGGGAGGCTGTTTTCTAGTGTTTCTTGGAAGCTACTCTCAAGTACACCAGTCTCAAGAGAGGCTGCAGAAGGAGTACCTGGAGTACCTTCAGTGGTATATTTCTGGGTTTAAATCACACTAGCAGGAATGGGTGAGCAGGGCATTCTCAAGTATATCTTGGCCAAGATACACTGCTGGCACTGCTGACCTTACTCTGCTTATAGCTCTTCTTTCAGTGCTACTATCACTGTTCGAGGTAGCATGTTGGTTTATGTTTCCAGGCTAGTAGTCCATTCATCTTCTGCTCCAGTGCTATCCATTGAGACTATGGAGAATTCTATATGAAGAATTCTTTTAAATTAATGGTGCTGTGGTCACTCCTTTTTCACATGTTTGACCCACTCTATCCACATTTTTTTTCCAAATGTTCAGCATTTTTTTACTTGTGTTTGCTGTTTTTATGGATTATAACATGAAATGTGTGTTCTTTTCAGTCTCAGGTTTTTCTTCTTGTCATATTTGGGATTCTTTTTCATAATCCAGTGTCCACAAACACACTGTCTACCCTCTATCAACATTAGTCCAATTTAGGTGATTTCCTTAATTGGCAAATTTTAACATCTGTTTGATGGTCTAATTCAGGGGCTTGCAGTAGTGCTTATTCAAGTTTCTTTGTCCCAGATTTCAATCATGATCTGGATTCTTACTAGGGATGTAAGTGTGTGTGGGAGGCGGCAGCTGAGTGGAGCCGGGCCGGGTCAAGCCCCGCCCAGGCCCCTACTTCGCCCAGCCCCCCAGGGAGCCACGCGACCGGAGCCGCACGAACAGGCTGCACAAACAGGCGCGCTTCTCTGCCGGCGCGTGAGTTAGTGCGGAGTTCGCGCGGGAGGGCGTGCGGGAGGGCGCCAGACCCTGCCTGCGCACCCCCCAGGGTAGACAGTCCCAGCCGTAGCCAGCCTACCTGAGGCATGACACGGATGGGCACGCGCCGCACCCCGAGGGTCCACTCGGGCTCCGCGGCCCCCCCCCCCTCTGGCACCTCAGAGACGGCCACCCAGACGGAGCCCCTGGTTCCGGGCTCCACGCAGACGGAGCCCCTGGCTCTCGGCTGCGGGGGCTGCCTGTCCCTTTTTCAGGCTCTGGGGCCTGGGAGCATGGCGACCTCCCCTTGCGGGGTCTGCTCCCTTTTGGGGTCTCTGGCACGCCAGCTGGAGGAGCTCCAGGCCACAGTCCACAGACTGCGTGCCATCAGGGACTGCGAGCAGGAGATAGACTCCTACTGCCAGGCCCTTCTCCCCCGGGAGGCAGAGGGTAGATCACAGTCTCCCTCCAGGCCAGAGGAGGACTCTGGGACCTCCTGCTGTGTCCAGCCAGGGGCATGGACCAAGGTGGTCAAGGGCCCTAAGGCCCGCCGCACCAAGGCCCCTCCCCCGCCAGAACTGAGCAACAGGTATGCACCTCTTGCTGCCCCAGCAGAGCCTGCTGAGTTGCCGGCCCCCACAGGCAACATGGGCCTAACTGCAACTCCCGCCCCTGCTCTCCCCAAGACAAAACGTAAGGTTTGTTGTGGGAGACTCCCTCCTGAGGGGGACGGAGGGCCAATCTGCCACCCTGACCCCTTAGCCCGGCAAGTCTGCTGCTTCCCAGGGGCCCGCATCCGGGACATTGCAGAGAGGATCCCCAAGCTCCTCAAACCCACAGACCACTATCCCATGCTCCTTATTCATGTGGGCACCAATGACACGGCTCGGAGCACTCCCAGCCAGGTCATGAGGCGCTACAGGGATTTGGAAGCGGGGCTTAAGGGTCTGGGGGCACAGGTGGTGTTCTTGTCGATCCTCCCAGTGTCAGGCTATGGGCTGAGAAGGGACAGGAGGATCTATGTGGTCAACCAAAGACTGCGGCACTGGTGTCATCAGGAAGGCTTTGGCTTTCATGACCACAGCCCGCTCTTTGGCGAGAGAGGCAGCGAGCTGCTGGGAAGAGATGGTCTCCACCTCTCTCCCCTAGGGAGGAGGCTCTTCTCAGCCAGACTGGCTGACCTGCTCCACCGGGCTTTAAACTAAGCCCGCTGGGGGACGGGGGGACTACCGCCACTGCTGGCCCGCTGAACAATCCTTGCAAAGCCAGCGGATCACGGCACTCAAGGGAGCCCACCCCAGCCCCAGCCCTGGTAAAATCTGTGGGCAAGGAAGGAGCCCCCCAGGGGGCACTTGCCTGCCTGTACACAAATGCCAGGAGCTTGGGAAATAAGCAGGAGGAGGTCATCCTCCTGCTCAGTGCAAACAATTACGATGTCATAGGGATCACGGAGACCTGGTGGGACTCCACCCATGACTGGACCACGGGGATAGATGGATATACCCTGTACAGGAGGGATCGTGTAGAGAAAAGGGGCGGGGGTGTAGCTCTCTATGTTAAGGAAAGCTACGCGTCCCTGCAAGCCGATATTGGCGACCAGGGTGGACGGCTGGAGACCCTCTGGGTTAAAATCCGTGGGGAACACGGCACAGGGGACACAATGGTGGGAGTCTATTACAGACCTCCCACCCAAAGTCCTGAGCTAGACCAGGAGTTTGCCCAGGAACTGGCTGAGGCAGCTTGCTCCAGGACCATGGTTGTCATGGATGACTTCAATTACCCAGACATCTCGTGGGAGGATCGCTCAGCAAAATCTGAGCAGTCGCAGAGCTTCCTCTTGTGCGTGGATGACCTCTACATGACTCAAGAAGTCTATGGGCCAACGAGAGGCAAAGCGCTGCTCGACCTGGTGCTGGCTACTGGGGAGGACCTAGTCGGCGACCTAGTGATCGATGGGAAGCTGGGTGACAGCGACCACGAGCTGATCACCTTCACCATCCGCCGAAAAGCTGGCAAGTCAGTCAGCAACACGCAAGTCCTTGACTTCAGGAAAGCCGACTTTGACAAGCTCAGGAGGCTTGTCAGTGAGGCCCTAAGGGACTGTGACCGCAGGGAGAGGGGAGTTCAAGAAGAGTGGTTGCTCCTCAAGGGAGCGATCCTCAATGCACAAACTAAGTCTATTCCATCTCGGAGGAAAGGCAGCAAGAGGGCACAGCAGCCCCCCTGGCTCTCCAGGGACCTAGCAGACCTCCTGAGGCTAAAAAGAAAGGCCTACAAAGGATGGAGGATGGGAGTCACCTCCAAGGAGGATTATTCTGCACTGGTCCGGTCCTGTAGGGAGCAGACCAGGAAAGCCAAGGCTGCAACTGAACTCCAACTAGCTTTGAGCATCAAGGACAATAAAAAGTCCTTTTTCAGATATGTGGGGAGCCGGAGGAAAAGCAGGGGCAACGTTGGACCCCTGCTGAACCAGATGGGGCAACTGACAACTGACGCCCAGGAAAAAGCCAACCTATTAAATAGGTACTTTGCGTCGGTCTTTCATCAGCCCCATGGGACGCCTGTGCCTGCTACAGGACTGGGAAGTCCGGGTGAGGGTGATCCCCTGCCCTCCATTAATGCTGACTTTGTGAAGGAACATCTTGAGAAGCTGGATACCTTCAAGTCAGCCGGCCCTGACAATCTTCACCCCAGGGTACTCAAGGAGCTGGCGAGCATCATAGCCCAGCCTCTAGCGCGGATCTTTGAAAACTCTTGGCGCTCTGGTGTAGTGCCCGAAGACTGGAAGAAGGCCAACGTGGTGCCTATCTTCAAGAAAGGGAGGAAAGTGGATCCGGCTAACTATAGGGCCATCAGCCTGACTTCTATCCTGGGGAAGATCTTAGAAAAGTTTATTAAGGAGGCCATCCTTAATGGACTGGCCAATGCCAACATCTTAAGGGATAGCCAGCACGGGTTTGTTGCGGGTAGGTCTTGCTTGACCAATCTCATTTCCTTCTACGACCAGGTGACCTATCACCTGGACAAGGGAGATGAGATTGATGTCATATATCTTGACTTCAAAAAAGCCTTCGATCTGGTGTCCCATGATCGTCTCTTGGAGAAACTGGCCAATTGTCGCCTTGGGTCCCCCACGATCCACTGGCTGGAAAATTGGCTCTGGGGTCGGACCCAGAGGGTAGTAATTGATGGAAGTCACTCATCGTGGTGTCCTGTGACCAGTGGGGTCCCCCAGGGCTCTGTCCTTGGACCCATACTGTTCAACATCTTCCTTAATGATGTGGACACTGGAGTCAGAAGCGGACTGGCCAAGTTCGCCGATGACACCAAACTTTGGGGCAAAGCATCCACACCAGAAGACAGGCAGGTGATCCAGGCTGACCTGGACAGGCTCAGCAAGTGGGCGGATGAGAATCTGATGGTGTTCAACGCTGATAAATGCAAGGTTCTCCACCTTGGGAAAAAAAACCCGCAGCATCCTTATAGGCTCGGCAGTGCTATGTTGGTTAGCACTATGGAAGAAAGAGACTTGGGGGTCATCATTGACCACAAGATGAACATGAGCCTGCAATGCGATGCTGCCGCTAGTAAAGTGACCAAAACGCTGGCTTGCATCCATAGATGCTTCTCAAGCAAATCCCGGGACGTCATTCTCCCCCTGTACTCGGCCTTAGTGAGGCCGCAGCTGGAGTACTGCGTCCAGTTTTGGGCTCCACAATTCAAAAAGGATGTGGAGAAGCTTGAGAGAGTCCAGAGAAGAGCCACGCGCATGATCAGAGGTCAGGGAAGCAGACCCTACGATGACAGGCTGAGAGCCCTGGGGCTCTTTAGCCTGGAAAAGCGCAGGCTCAGGGGTGATCTGATGGCCACCTACAAGTTTATCAGGGGTGACCACCAGTATCTAGGGGAATGTTTGTTCACCAGAGCGCCCCAAGGGATGGCGAGGACGAATGGTCACAAACTACTACAAGATCGTTTCAGGCTGGACATAAGGAAGAATTTCTTTACTGTCCGAGCCCCCAAGGTCTGGAACAGCCTGCCGCCGGAGGTTGTTCAAGCGCCTTCATTGAACACCTTCAAGATGAAACTGGATGCTTATCTTGCTGGGATCCTATGACCCCAGCTGACGTCCTGCCCTTTGGGCGGGGGGCTGGACTCGATGATCTTCTGAGGTCCCTTCCAGCCCTAATGTCTATGAAATCTATGAAATCTATGAAATGTAGTTAGTTAGCCCTTCAAGATTGGCTAACTGCTCTTCAGCCTTATATCATTTACAAACTCCTTATTTTTCATCTTCTTTTTGCACGCTCTGTTTAAAACCATTGCTTTCATATGTTTCATTTTTATACAGAGTGCAACACTCCTCAAATTTCTGTAATACAGTTGCAGAGTTAGACTTCTCTCATTAAAATAAATGTAAGTTATTATTAACATCAAGTGCTTCAGAACCAGCTATTATTGGAAATAAGGCAACCTTCTTATTATATCGCTTTTTGCTGGTGACATGATTTTTAAATCTTCTCCAGTTGTTCTCCCTATTTCTGTGCAGTTTTAATTCTGGCAGAGTTTTGAATGGTTCCATTCTTCTTCTCAATTTATTGATCTCTTTTTATTTTACCTTTGGTACCCCATGTTGCTCAGTCATCACTTAGAGCCCTGTTATCTGATAAAGGTCTACTTTCTTTGGTGTTGGGGTTCTGATCAACATACTGTAACATGAGCTTCTGTGAAATGTAGAATTTGCCCCAGAGGGTCTGAAATTTTCCTCTATATATACTGGGATTTACAGTACCTACAGACATTCAGGGTCCCATCCTAATGCTTTACATAAAGTGCCATGAGTTAGAGCTCTCCCCCCACCCCAAACCAAACAGATGTTCACCTGTTGGGTGGAGAGAGCTAGAGCCTGTTTCACTGGCCCTAGCCAGCAGGCAGGGGCACTCCAGCAGCCTCTGAGGAGGCTGCCAAACTGCCCCCCTCCCCCAGATCCAAGCCTGTCACTGGGGGAGGGAGAAGAAAGGAGAGGGAGCCAGCACAGAGCCGCCAGCTGCTTTTGAATGGCCAGAGCGGGGGGGGGGGAGGATGGAATAGAGCCCTCTCATGTCATGGGCTTCCCCCCCCCCTCCCCCATGACCCCAGCTGGGGTATTGGGGGGGAGTCGGGCTAGGCCTGCAAAGTGAGGGGGCTCCATTCCACCTTTTGCCCCCCCCAGATCTGGCCATTCAAAAGTAGCCATTAGCTCTGTGCTGGCTGTTCCTTTCCCTTTCTCTTCCCTTCCTGATTAACAGTTCCATGGATGGGGCTGGGCTGGTGCTGCCAGCATGAATACCAGCCCAGCCCTGTCCCTGTGTGAAAAATAAACCCTGGAGGGAACACAAGTTCCCTAAGGAACTCTGTTTTAGAGTGCCTTAATCTCATACTTCATCTGACCAAGGTTAATTTTTCATGTGATTGGCTATTTTAAAAGCACTCTGTATCCATGCACATGTATTAACTCATGACTGTAGAGCATTTTCAGGGGCCAAACATGCAAAAATTGCACTTACATAAGCACCCTTAGTGTGAGACTCAGAATTCTGCAGCCCTGAAACTTAATTTTGTGTTTTAGAGCCTAATCCAAGGCCTCCTAAAATCAGTGGAGAAACTCCTATTGATAGCAATGACCTTTCTTTCACGCCTAATCACCAACCATTATAAACTAAATGGGAGAAGGTGGTATCATTTTCATTGCTAGAGGAAGACAGAATTTAAAAATCTGATGCAGTCAGTCTCATAGTTTGAGCCCAGGATACTCTTATCCTGTAAGCAGAAACCACCTTCAATTTATTGTTACAATAACCATAAAATGCCAAGCCTTTAGCATGAAAATCAATAGCAGAACATACCATTCACAAAAAGGATACAGAATTAATCTCATAATTGTGTGAATCTCATAATCACGTGAGGAAATGCAGACAAGAGCTACAGCATGAGAAAGTGAAATCTAGATTCAATGTAAATGCTAAATTGTGCCTCTTAATGCAGATGCTCTGTCACTCTTAAGCAGGAGCTGTTCACATGCCTCTTTGGGTGGAATTTGGTCCAGGCAGAAGCATGAGGAAAATGGGAAATTATGGGCTTAATATCATGTTTTAATCATTTGATAATACAGGATTCCCACCACTGTCACCATTTGGAAGACATGTGAAAAGTGGCTTCTTTTGTAAAAAAAAGTTTCAAGAACTGACAAACAGCAGCAGTAGCAATTAGTTCTTTCATAGCATTTTCATCAGTAAATCTTAAAACATTTTCATGCACTGTCCAATCCATAGTTAAGTAATGGATTGTTTTGCTGGTTCTAGAATATGGCAAAAAAAAAAAAAATTAGTATGAACAGAAGATATACTAAAACCTGTACCATGAAATGAGCATTTATTTAAAAGGGTGAGGGACCATTGTGTTTTGAGAAAATACTGACATTTAATTATGTCCTTTCATAAGGGAATTGTAATCACCTTTCTTTTGTACAAAAATTGTGTTCCTGAGTTACAAACAAAAGTTTAAATATTTAAAATAGTTGATGTTCTTAGAGATGACTTATATCTATATAATTTATAGCACACAGCCAACAACTTGGGCCATGACCCTTCAAACAATCATGCACAGTTTCAGTGGGGCTACATGCAGTGTGGTGGCAGAGTGATTAAGTTGGTTCACCCTGGTAGAATTTGAGCCTTGTTCCACACTTCGCAAAGACTGTCCCATGCCACCCAACTGCTAATGGGCACTTGCTCATTTGGGCTTGGGATTTAAAGGTCGATGGCTGTAACTTTAGCCACATCACTCCTTTGTGTGCTGCTGGTTCCAGAAACTGGCAAGTTTTTACCACATTAATTAGGCTCAAAAGATCTTTGCCCTTTCTGACTCACAGCAAGCATCTTTGTATCCTTAAGGACTGTCACTATAAGCAGCAAAAAATATCTACACATGTACAGAGGAAAATAGGAGTTAAAAAAAAATACTAAGCATTCATGCAGTTATTCCCATACAGTTAATACTGTTGCTCCCTGACTTGTATGTGTATAACTTGGTACCTTAAAATTACAAACATGAAATGTCCTGAATTGTTTTGCTGCAGAAGAAAAAGTAAAAAAACAAAACAAAACAACCCCCCCCAAAAAACCTCCTTAAATGGATTCAAATTAACGACTATGGATCAGTAAAGCTTAAAACAGTGAATACATCCAAAAACATTTTTTTTAAATAAAAAGGAAGACATCAGGGAGTACAATGCAGTCTGACCCTGTTAATATAAATGGAAGTATTGTTACTATGACAACCATCTTTGATAACCAGATGGAGGTAGTTACCACATCTTCCTTTTTTCTTTATTTTTTCTTTTATTGTATAGTCTCCCTATAGGGTAAAAGGGGAACCCAGGAAATATATCTTTTTTGGATGTAAAATTTGTGTTTCAAAGGGTATTTAAGAAGTTTATGTATCATGTGGCATTATTAGTCTGAACTGAAAAAGTAAGGAGCATAAAATGGCCATATTTATTACTGGTATAAATAGATATCATACCATTGAATTCAAAGGGGTTGCATTCAATTGATCAGTTGTAAAGTTGGGTCAGGCTTTGGAGTGCATACAAATCAGAGGATATACTAAATCCCTAAGCCTAAATTAATTTATTTTTGCATACTTTTTTTTTTTTTTTAAAGAGCTATCATCCTGTAGTTATGGAATAGACCATGATGTTTTTAAAACTGTTCACATTTTATTTCCTGTACTGCCAAAGTAAGAATTCAATGTCATGGTAACAGATGATGAAATCTCTCACTGTCCTTTGTTCTCCCTTTGTTTGAGATTAGTTAAATGGTTAATGGGATATAATGGCATTACCACTGTGAAAATTAGTTTATTGGCTTCTTAGCCAAAACAGCTCCTGTGGCTGGGATGCTTGGTGAAGTGAGTAGCGTGCCAGACAAGTGCATTTTGCTTCATCTGCATTAATGCATTTCTGCCCAGACAGAAAATGCCTGGGTGAGCAAAGTGAACTTTCACAGAAAACAGAAGGAAAACATGAGTTATCTAGGAATATGTGGGCAAAACTGCATTATTTTCTAAACTTCAGATTTCTATAAATTGTTTCAGCTTGAAGAAAGATTAAGGCCCAAGTGAGCAGTTTCCTTTGTTGTCATGTGGGGCACTGTACCAAGAAGGTGTTTTGCCAACTGCTGATATAACAAGTGCTTCCCGAAGCCACTATGTTTGATAAAAATATTGACACACAAGCCATTTTAGCATTTGTGTTAAACTACCAATAGTTTAGCAGGGTATCACGATGCAGTTGCCATGATAAATTATCCCCATAAAAGAGTCACTGTATAGTCAATCTATATAAAATAACAATACTACAGTACTTTGGGTGATCACAAAAAGAACTACAACATCACACACTATGGGTGTGACGAACAGCAGCAATGGCCAAAGGAGAGGCAAAAAGAGCCTATGACAAAGCTCTGATGCAGTGGTTAGATTACTGCTTTTACCAGATCTTGCAGAGTAATGGTAGAAAGTCTTCTTGTTTGATTTCAAACAAACACCTGTCTGAGGGAAACAATGCAACTGTGGGACTCCACCATGGTATACCAGCAAATAATATATGTAATGAAGGAATGCTGTATGTTAAATTCAGACTCCCACCCTATACTATCACACTTGAACTTAGTCACTATATTTAAGTGTAAAAAGCTGACCTTTCAACTATGGAAAAAGCTGAAGAGTAAAAAGTTTAACACTTCTAGGATAAGGAATAATTTTAAAAAAACCAAAACCTTTTAATAGCCTTTAGACCAGATTTCAATTCACTATATTTGATATACATATATTTCTATAAACTGACTGCATTACTAGGAAGGACTAATTTCTAGGTAAATTTAAAATGCTGGAATCATCTATTTTTGAGGGGGGGGTTGTTTCTTTAGAATTAGGAAAATCATGAGGTGTAATTAGCAAAACTTTATGAGGAACCAGAATACTTCAAACCAAAAGATTAACTTTTCTGAAAGTTATATGTAACTAAAAACAAGGCTTTGTAATGAAAGACCCATTAACTATAGTGATCACTGCCAATGAATGTTATAATTATCTCCTTTAACAAATTTTTTGACTTGATTTAAAATGTCAGACTAGATTTTCCTTTATTTAAATTTTCATTACCAATTGAACATTTCAGATTCAGAAGAACTCCAATTATAAAACCCAGACACTTTGCTAGAGATATTCTTTATCTGGTCCTAACTATGAACTCACGTTGCCAGACAGTTTAATATAAAGTTGTAATCCTCAAGGCTTTCTCCTTTGTTTTTCACTTGACAATTCTTCTTTTATAAGGGTCATAAAGGCAACAGTCTGTAAAATCTATTTCAGATTTTCTTGCTTGGTTGTACTAATCTTGGTATCTTTTCCCTTTTATAAGAGGCTGATATCTTCCCTTTTTCAATTAGAATTCTTTGAATGATTCTTCATGATGTGGAAAGTCTTCATCTCTTCAAGGAATCTGATTCAGTTAACCTAAAGTGACCTCAATTTTGTACACAATAGAAATAATTTGTTTTCTTTACCTCTACCTTTTAACACAGTCATGCTTAGATGATCTTTTCTGGTAACCTCAGCAGGAACTTAAAAAGGGGATTTAGGTAAAACATTATAGGAACAGAAAAGGTAATAGAAATTTCAATAAAAAATTAATTGTCACATCCCACTACAATAAAGAGGTCAGGCCATCCTCTTATGTTCGTAGTGTACATTACCAGAAATACATTAAAGTAGAAGAGACTGGTGAAGACACAATGTATCTTGTATTCATTTGCAACTGAAAAATGTTTTGTTAACCCTTCTCTCATGACTGTCCACTGAACTAATCTAGAACAAAGGTGAGCAGTCTACAACTTATGGGCCATATCTGGCCTGCAAAGAGGTTGGACTGGCCCACAGTGGTTCAATCTGGCCCTGGGGTGACATGGGGAATCAGCAGCACATGGCTGTGCCATGCTGCCCAGCAGAGCTTGCCTTAGGGAAAACAGTGCTCTGGGTGAACCTGTATTTTGCCCCTTTTCCTCCTCCCCCACCCAAGTCAGCAACACTGCTTCAGACTGAGGCAGGTGGACAGAGGTGCAGAGGGCTTTTCATTCCCTGATTCCCGTGTAAAGGCCAGTTTCCCCCTTCACTGCTCTCTGTGGAGAACACCCGGGCACACCACTCTGTTACCCCATGGTTAGGCCTGGCATCAGCAGCGCTCACCTCAGGCCTTTTCTGAGGGAAGTGATATCAGTGTTACTCCCAGCCCACTGAGATGGGGCTGAGCACAACCCAGGGCAGCCTCAGGCATGGAGAGCCACTGGCTTGCCATGCCCTGCCCTGCCCTGCCACCTCCACTTGGGGACACTACCAGGCCACGCAACTGCAGATCACTGAAGCTTGATGGGGCTGGGAATGTGCAGTGCCCAGAGGGATCCCTGCAAACCCCTCTACGCCCACTGTGCTTCAGCACCAGGACCACGGGTTGCACAATGCCTCCTGCAGGGTCACTGGAGAAGCTGGTCAGGGCCATCTCCAGTGGTGCCATGAGGATGCTGGCACACTGCAGGTGAGGCTTCACCTCCACCAAACTGAGGAACAGTGGCGGGGCCGGGCTCATGGTGGCAATGGTGGGCACCCTGCATTCACTGGACAGGCTGGGGTGAACCTTAAACAGCTCTGCCACAACCTTTAGTGCCCACCTGGCTCTGGGCTGTGCTCCAAATACCCCTGTGATTCCCCCTCCAGTGCTGCAGCAGCCAGCAGTGCAGGCACCCCCCCTAGCAGGTGCAGCGGACAACTCAGCCTCAGCCCCCAGGCAGCAACACTGCACTCCTCAGGGTGGGACCCTCCTCAGGAAGGCCTCATGGCATCTCCGCTATGTTCAACTGCCTATGGCAGTCTTGCTTCGGGCATGGCGGGGGGCAGGCATCCCTTTGGATAGAACAATGCTCAGGTGATGTGTGGGGTGGTAGTCAGTCAGTCCCTGTCAGGTCCAGTCAGACCTGCCCCCCTGCAGGTACAGTAGGGCTGGGTGGTGCCTAGTAGACCAGATCATCCAGAAAGGCATAGTCTAACAGCAGCAGCTTCAGAGGCCATGCCATGAAGAAGGTCTTGTTTCTCTGAGCCCACTGGTCTCAGAGGTTCTCCCCTGACCTGGTATCTGCTCACACTATCAGCTGTCCAGCCCCAGCCTCCTCTCCTAGGACACTTTCTTTGAGCCTGCCCACACAGCAGAGGCCATGCCCTACCCTGTGAAGGACCAAGCATGGGCTCCCTCCTGTCCCAGAGCATGTTCTGTCCAGACCCACAGAGCCAGCCTTAGGGAAAATAGCACCCCCTGACCATGGCACCCTGGACGGTTGCCCATGTCACCCACCCCTAAGGCCAACTCTGCTGCCCAGCCTCTCTGTGATACCCCGCTTCCTCAGCTGTCCCTGCTGCACTCTTGTGCCTGAGCTTACCCATGCTGCAGAATTTATCCCTCCCCGCATTGCTATTGGAGGTGGGAATGAGTGACAGGGAAGATAAGGACAGCTTGGGTACTCTAAGAGGTTGGGATTTGTGTGCTGTGGACAGGACCAGGGAAGAAGTGGTAACCTATGACGATAAATGTTTGTGAACCCTCCCTGATTTCAAAGGATAAGAACCACATCATTTAGGAAAAATGTTTGGATATACAACGTGAAATGCTGTACATAGAAAATATGCCCTGTTCAACTCATATAGACATTTAAGCTAAGTACAGGTATTCAGTGAGACTAGGGGGAGGTTAAATCAATTCAAAATGGCTGCCTGATATCAGGTACTCCAGGATGGTTAGTAGAGGGGGTTGGGGACCTGCCAAGGGATGGGGATAGGCTTGACCCATGAAGGGTGGGGCGCAGGCATGAGCTACAGGTGGGGTAGACAGGGCCAGCATGACATGCAGGTGTGGTGGGAGGGCAGGCACAATCCATGGGTGGGGTGGATATTCTAAAGATTGGGACAAAACAGTAGCCCCATCTTCTTCGGGGGATAGGGCCACAGGAGGACTTGAGGACACCTCCCAACCAAGACAGGTGATGTGCACAAAGAGTACCCAGGTAAGCAACAGGGGTCCAGATAGTCCTGGGAATTGTGGGGTGGTACACACACCAATTCAAGGCCTTAAATGCCTCTACAATGATCATAGTATGGGGAAAAAGCAGGAGGAACTCACCCTCCGGATAGCTAGTTCAAACCCAGACATAGTAGGGCTCACAGAAACCTGGTGGGATTTATCCCATGATTGGGCGGTTAACATTAGGAGCTATAGTCTATACAGGCAGGATAGAATGAGGAGGAAAGGCTGGGGTGTGGCGCTCTACGTCAAAGAGCAATACACATCCTCAACCAGCAGGATGGGGTCTGAGGAGGGGCAGGCTGAAGTGCTCTGGGTTAAGACACAGGGGAGTCATGGGGAAAGGGACTTGACGGTGGGGGTCTACTACAGACCTCCCAACCAAGGGGAAAAGCTGGACTGTGAATTTTCAGGTCAGCTTGCAGAGGCACTTAAGGCAAGGGATGTAGGTGTCATGGGTGATCTAAATTACCTGGACATCTGCTGGGAGGAGCAGTCAGCCAGGTCTGACTGCTCATGAAGTTTCCTTGCTGAAATACAGGACCTCCACTTCACCCAGGAGGTGTACAATCCCACCAGGGGGAATGCCCTGCTGGACCTGGTCCTGGCCACAGGCGATGACCTGGTGAGGGGACTCCAGGTTCTCAACCACCTGGGCAATAGCGATCATCACTTGCTGGAATTCACCATCCAGCGCAGGGTGTCAAGGGCCTGCAGCAAGGCAGTAGCCCTTGACTTCAAGAGGGCCAACTTCAATGAGTTGAGATTAGTGGGAGAGGCACTGGGGTCCTGGAGAGTAGGGGAAGTGCGTGCCCAAGATGAGTGGTCGTTCCTTAAGAAGATGATCCTCCGAGCCCAAAGTGCTGGCTCCTACCTTGGGGGTCTTTAAGAGGAGGCTTGACATTTACCTAGCTGGGGTCATTTGAGCCCAGTTTTCTCTCCTGCCCAGGGTAGGGGGTCAGACTAGAAAATCTATAAGGTCCCTTCCAACCCTGCATCTATGAATCTATGGGCAGGACCAGCATGACCTGCAGGTGTGGTGGGGGGCCAGGTGCAACCCATAGGTGGGGTGTGGTAGCAGGCATAACCTGCGAAGGTTGGGGGGGCAGGTGCTACCCCCAAGGCGGGGCGGGGCTGGGGCAACACACCGATGGGGTGGGAAGGGCCAGCATGACCCACAGGTGGGGGAGCAGGGGCAACCCACAGATGGGGTGGGCCGCTTCAACCCATGGATGGGGTGAGGGAGGGCCAGTGCAACCTACAGATGCAGGGTGGCATGACCCACAGGTGGGATGAGGGTCAGGTACAACCCATCACAGGTCAGGGAGGGGCTGGTGGGACGGGGTGGCAGGTATGACTTATGGGTAACGTGTGTGGGGCCAGTGCAACCCATATTGCAACCCTCAGGTGGGGTGAGGTGAGGTATGGGAAAAGCCATAATCCATGTGTAGGATGGGTTGGGTTGCAGCCCCCTCAGTGAACTTACACCCCCATCCCTTCTGCATATGCCCCAAGTGGAATTTACTTGCTTAGATCCAGCAATGGTGAACACTGCTAAAAGCAGCTGCACCCTGAGCAGCTTGTGAGATGAGGGTTGTGAAGGCTGGCTTCTTGGGGAGGAAAGGAGCCACGGGGGGACAAAAAATAGCCCGATGTGGGTGTGGGGGGGAGGTGAAAAGAGCATCTCCAGGGCTGGGGCTAGTGGCTGTGTTTTCCCAACACCAGGGCTGCACAGAGAAAGTGTACAGAAGTTGCATAAACTGGTTTGACTAAATCAAACAAATCTGATACTACATAGATCCAGGTTTACGTTAAATGGGGTTCTGCCATTTTTAGACTGGTTTGTGTGCATGAAACTTCGGTAAAGCTACATGTTTAGACTGATTGCCGGTCACTGAGTCCAGGTCTGTAAGTGTAAGGTCAGCACTGGGACGAGCTAAGTTTAAATCAGGTGGTCATTTTGAACCCAATTTAACCTCCCCAAACATCTGTACTTAGCCTTAGAACTAAAGGAAACTACTCTGAGATATGTCTCATTATGAAACTGCTTTAATTTCTTTGAACTAAGAGAAAATGTTGAAAACTGTCAAGGAGTTCATCGTACATTTTTTTTCACTGGCAAGGTACAGGGCTGCTAAAGCTTCCCTCAGGGTATAAAAGATTTTGCCTTCATACTTAATTTACTGAAGAGAATGTGCAGGAAGAGTGACCAGAAATGCTAGCACTTACAATCCAACATTTCCTTCTCTCATACGTTTACTAGCAATGCAGATCCACTGGGGCTATTTTATCGGTTCCTTTTTCTGGCCTTGGTTCCTCCCAGCAACACTTAAAGGATTCTTCTCTAGTGCAAAGGTGGTCCCCTTGGGAAAATTAATCAAACTTCTATAATGTTTTGCTGTGCTGAGCTTGTCGGGCTACCATGCCAGTGGCAGCACAGACATACATAGCCTATGGAGGCAAGCAAAGAGGTTTCCCAGGGACTGATAAAACAAGTAGAAGGGGCTAAGGTATTGATTTGTGAGTTTGACTGAAGGAGAAAATACCAGAAAAGCAAGGCAGAAAAGAAATACAATCAGTGCAAGCACAGGGAACATGGCCTGAGAGCTGAGAGAGACCATATTTGAGCTGAAAGCAGACTAAGAGCTGGGAACTGAGTCAAGAAGCATGCTCTTGTTTGATTCCCACTTGCTAAGGGTTCTGTAACTTTTTTGTAAGCAAACAGGATTGCACAATAGGTAATTAATAATGCTCGCATATTTCACTTCTAGATCTTGAAGCACTTTATCAAGCCAGATGAGCAGAATAAGTTACTTTGTACACAGAGAGAGAAACCAAATCAAGAGAATGAAGCAAGTCACCCAAATTGACCCATATTAGATTAGTGGAAGACCTGGACCCATAATCCATTGTCCAAGTATTCCAACCATGGTAGTGATACAATAAGGTAACATGCAACAAAATATACACTTAATATAATTTTCTGAAATAAACACATCTTTTATACACATTATTATGTATATAAATGTACAATGAAGAAACCACCCTACGTGTCTGAAACTGAAAGTGTCACAATGAACATGAGATGAGCAGAAGAGGAAAGACACACAAGGTACAGAAGGCAAGGATTGTAAGAGGATATATTTGGAGAGGGCATCTTCTTAAATAAAAAATTAAAATTGTGCAGTGGTGAGAATTAGAGATTGCTTCAAAGAAGTCAGTGGTTCTACAGCAGTTTTAAATTTGTGAGAGATCAAAACAATGCCCTAAAAACTACAATTGTTTCTAGGGCAAGAAACAAACCATTCTAAGTCTTATTTATGTTGTTGCTAGAATCTCTTGATGGGAATCTAGCTTTATGTATCACTGGGAGGAACAATGTTCATTAATTAAAATAAAATGAGTTTAAGAACACTGTAATTTGGCTGAATAAAGCACAATTGGACATAGGATGAATTACATCTGCATTATGTTTCTTTAACAATTTAATTAATTAAGATGCAGTTACTTTATTTTTATTCTGCAGGTGGCTATCCCATATTTTCAATATTTACATTCAAAAAGTCCCCATGTGTAATTAATAATACTAGCACATTTCATTCCTGGATCTCAAAACAGAAATGGCAAAGTCCTGAATCTCTGCCTGAAGCTACAAAGGTAATGTGGTTGCTTCATACAAAGATTGAAGCTATTTACAAAAAAGGAGAACAAAGTGATTTGCCCAAAACCCATATTAAGCCAGTGGAAGAGCTGGAACAACCCTCTAGACACTGACCATTGAACCACATTGCCCAAGTATCTTAATCAGCTTAGTGGAACAAAACATGCTGAATAGAATTTTTTTAAATGAATGCTTATTATTAGTGACTGAGATTTAATCAATTTGGGTAGACTTTAGCAGCTATTTTTTTTAATTAGAGCTTTATAAACTAAGATATGCTAACTGTATATAATGTCATATATCAGAACAATACTACAGACTATAACAAGATCACATTAGTGGCACAGGAAGCATTAATAAAAGCATATGTTGCTTGTAGTTTAAAACACACAAACATATGCATAGTAGGTGGGCTTTTCTCAGCCCATTTTGCAATGCAGTTAAAAATTTGACATCAGTGTTACAGCTCTATGGTTTCCAGCAACTGCAGAGACTTTGCCACTTTCACCTGTCTTCTTTAAGAAATATCAACACTTAAAAAAAATCTGAAAGTCTCCATGGGAATTTAGGAAGCTGCAGCCATCCTATCATTTGTGAGGAACCATCACTTCTATTACATGGCTAGGAAGGGCGATCTAAAATATCCATAGAAGGTCTACCATGAATTCATAGTGAATCCTTGCTCTGCCTAATTGCTGGAGATTTTGATGGCAAAAGCTCTTTTCCTCTACGCTTCTTTCAGCACCAAGAAATAACAACATGCATGGCTCACTTGTAGTGTAACCATTGCTTTGAAATCTCATTCATAGTAAAGTGGAAGAGCTGGGGCTGATCACCTAGTTTTCTCTAATTAAAAAAAAAATCCAAAATTTTCCAATTTAAAAAATAACAAACCCAAATCCACATATTTCTGTGATTAAAATAAAACACCACATATATGGTGTTTCGTTTTGATCATGGAAAACTGTGGATTTGGATGGGGGTTTTTTAAATCAGAAAATTTGTGATTTTTTTTATCACAGTAAACAAGGATCCCTGCTGATCACAGCAAAATTAAATATATCTCCCTCTTTTTTTTCTTCATAAAGATGGGCAGTAGGACCAGCATCTCGCCATTCAAATCAAGTACTATTAATTGCACACTTGCCAAAGGAATGCAGCATTTCTTCAGGGGTGAAGGATGACTATTCCATATTGAATTTAAACACAGAATTACAAAGAAGATAGAGACAGAGTAGACTATGGGAAATCAGACGGCTTGAGAAAGAAAGGACAAGTGTGGTCATTAGATCGGAAGTGTGTATGTATACAGGAGGTTTTTAATTATGTGAACAAATGAGGTGGCCCAAGGACAGGAAGACAGTAAATCTCAGAGTCGTGAAAGTGGGTAGAGAAGATAGGAAGAAGCAGAAGTATAACTGAGACAGGGTGTTTGGAGCAGCAGTCTTGGGTGCCATCTTGGGAGAGGGTGCAAAATTAGCCACTGCCAGTGTCACACCTGGCAACTAGATGCATTACCACCACCAGCAGTGCAGCAGCCACTTGTTGGCACATTTATTGCTCCTGCCTAAGTGCAGAGCTGCCATTGCACCTCTGGGAGGAAAACGTAGTGCTTGGCTGTAGAGGTAGGAGACAGATTAGTAGAGTATGCAGTATGGACTAACAATGATGGTCAGGAAAAAAAGAAAAAAGAAAAAAGAATTGGCTGACTTCAGAGAGCCTGAGGAGGTTGGGAATGAAAAATGTTCCCAATGAAGTCCCATGTGGTTCCACTATCCCAAGACCTTCCTGACCTGATTCTCATTTAGAATACCACTCTCTGCTGCAAATAAAAAGAGAATAGAAGCTTCATATGGGGAACTGCAAAAGGTTTGTCATGAATAAATCACTATTTTTAACATGAAAAATCAAAATCTTGACAACCTAGAAGTTGGCTAGACTGATAAATGGTAGCTGGCACTGCTATTGACAGACTGAATGTTTGTACCACCTAACCTGCAATCTGTACTGAACTGATATTCTGAGATTTTGGTCTTACCTTTTATGTGCATTTACTATAAATTACAGAAACATTACTTGGAGCCAAAATTCTCCTCTTCAAGGAGAGTAGCCTAACCACTAGGATTCATTATCATGCTCCCCCTTGCTTCCTCTTCCTGAAAGATGATTCATCTTCTGCAAAGTGGAACAGCTTCAAGAAGAGTGGTCACACCCCCAAGGAAAGTCCAATCACACCCAGCAAACAAAATCTGTCATAGGCTAAGTAAAGAAAGTCAAAAACACTGAGACTGAATTGATTCAATCTTTGCAGGTTTCTGTAAACTGCCTAGATTGAACTGATTAGAAAGTGAACTGTTGTTCACTTTTCAAATCTGAAAGGCAATCAGACCCCTGCAGTGGCCAATACCAGGAGCTGCAGGGTGCTAGAGTACGCTTCACAGCTTGGAAGTCACAGCAGCGAGACAGGAGACGAGTGATTCCCCCAGCCATGCCCACTCTTCAGCCTCCAGCCAACTGAGGACAGGGCACGGGGGAACTCCCCATCACACCGGACCCCCAGCTGGGGTCTCCCTGGTGCGGGAAAGGGGAAAGCCCTCAGTGGCATGTTTCTCCCTTTCTCCTCCATGCCAGGAGCTGGTTCCCCTAGCCATGCCCCCTCCTCAGTCCTGGCCAACTGAGGAGGAGGTGTGAGGGGAACCCTGCCACCCTGCACCAGACTGCTGGCTGGAGTCTCCCTGGTGCAAGGGTAAGGGGGAAAGGGGGAAGCCCCAAGTGGTGTGTTTCTCTCTCTCTCCCTCCACACCCCGCAGACCCGAAGCCAGAGCCCAGCAAATTACCCAGCCATGCCCCATCCTTGGCCTTGACACCCCCCTCCCCAGCTCCAGACCCCTAGCCAGGCTGTGCTTGGTGCGGGGCAGAGGAGAAGCATGCAGTGGAGGCTGCTTTTCCCACCTTCATTCCTCCTCAGCTGGCCTGGCCTGCTGAGGAGAGAATGAGTGGGGAAAGCCCCCTCCCCCCCCCCTTCTGGATTACCAGCCAGGCTGTGCCCAGAACAGGAGGGAAGCCTGCAGTGGGGGCCATTTCACCTCCCAGTCCCACCTTAGCCAGCCTGCCAGCTGAAGAGGGGTCATGTCTGGGTGATCACCCTGGCTGCCAGCTGTGGGGAAGCTTGCAGTGGGGATTTATTCTCCCTGCCTGAGGCAGGAGGCACGGCAATCACCTGGCCATGGTGTCTCCCCAGCTGGAAGGCCAGCTGAAGGAGTGGGAGGAAAATGGCCTCCACTGCAGGCTTCCCCACCCCATACTGGGCACTGCCTGGCTGGGGATCCAGAGCTGGGGCATGGAGGGCTTTCCCCCTGCACTCCCTTCTCAGTTTACTATGGAGGAAGCATGGCCGGGTGATCACCCCAGCTCCCAGGAAGCCTGCAGTGGTGCTTTACTCCCCCTGCCCACGCCAGGAGCTGGGGAGATTACCCAGTCACACTCCCTCCTTGGCCAGCAGGCTACTGTGCAGGGAATGGGGTGGGGGGGAGGGCCCCCCACTCCTTGCTCTGGATATCCAACCAGGCTGTGCCCAGCATGGGGGGAAGCCCAGTGGAGACCATTTCTCCCCACCCCCCACTCCCTCCTCAGCTGACCTGCCAGCCAGGGAGACAACTTGGCTGGGTGACTGTCCCAGCTCCTGGCTTGGGCAGGAGGAGTAAAGCCCCCACTGTGAGCTTCCCTGCAGCTGACAGCCAGGGAAATCAGCCATGGGGCCTCTTCAGCTAGCAGGCTAGCTGAGGTGGGACTGGGAACTGAAATGGCTGCCACTGCAGGCTTACCTCCTGTGCCGGGCACAGCCTGGCTTGGGGTCCAGAGCCAGGTCGGGGGCCGTTCCCCCCACATTCTCTCCTCAGCTGGCCTGCTAGCCTGGGAGGGGGCATGGCTGGGTGATTACCCTGGCTCCTGGCTGCAGGGAAGCCCACAGTGGGGCCTTTACTCTCCCCACCTAATCTGGGAGTTGAGCCAATCACCCGTCCAGGCCCCCTCCCCAGCTGGTGGATCCATCTGAAGAGGGGAGGAATGCCCCCCCCTCCACCTGGACTCCCAGAATGTCCCCCCCCCTCCCAGCTGGGCTATGCCTGACACAGGGTGGGGGAGCCTGAAATGGGGGCTTTACTCCCCCCAACCTGAATCAGGAACTGGGAGCCAGGGTGATCGCTTAGCCATGCCCCTCTTGGGGGCATCAGGTGGGGGTCTAGGACAGAAGTTCCATAAACTGGTTTGACTTAAATCAGTTAGGTCTGATACTACATTCAACCAGGTTTATCTTAAACCAGTTTTGGCCATTTTGAAAGTGGTTATGTGTACTGAACTTCTGTTCTGTTACAGGTTTAAACCAGTTTCTGATCACTTAAACCAGTTTATGTGTAACTTCTGGCCCTACCCCTAGGGTTTAGAGATCTCTCCTGGAAGGTTGGAGTTGTAGATTTAAATTCACTTAGGCAGAGGGTCTTCCATATCTAGATGAGTACCCTACACAATGATTCATTGTATAAAGGGGGAAAGGGATGATTTTCCCCTCAATGGCCACGTCCAGACAAGTGTGGCAATGTGGTATGCGGCGCTGCAAATATGTCTGCAGCACCACATACTGCACAATTGTATGTTTTCTGTACTGCAAGGGAGCACTGCTTGTGCTTGTGGATATCCAGGGGTAAAAAAAAACACACGGAAAAAAAGCAGAGCAGTGGCAGCATGTGCCCCTTAAAGGTAGACCTGCACTGCCCAGGGCCATGCTGCAGCTGCTGGCCAGGCCTGGCAAGCCAGGCCAGGCTTCTGCTGCAGCCCCGGGAAGCCCCCAAGCCTCAGGTAAGGCTGCTGGGCCAGCCCAGTGCTGGCCCCAGCTTTGCCTACTGCCCCTGTGGTAACTTGTTGCATGCCAAAGCACATGTGGCACGGCCATTCTCTGGGGACAAGTAACGGTAGTGCAAGGCACACTGTCGCTATTTGTCTCCAGGGAACCAAATATTCACCCTTGTGTGGATGCAACCCATCTGTATTTTAAAGAAAAGAATGACATAGGATCCAATTTTTAAGGAAAAAGTGCTGGTTCCTTTTTTCAAGAGAATATACAAGGTTGTAAATCCTGAGGCGAATAGGGGGGAAACGTAGCATGAGATAAGGAATAAGAGCTTCAGAGAACAGAAGGATCTTGGAATTTAGGACACACCCTCGCTTCAGTGATTTCTACTGTCTAGCTCCTTGCAGTTCACTGCTCAGCAGGGTAGGTTTTTTGTATTTTTTTTCAGATCTCATTGTAAATCAGCTCTCTCTCCCCCAGCACTGTTGAGGAGACTTAAGCACTTAACTTCAAGATTTTCTGAAAGGACCAGACACTTAAAAGGTTAGGCATCTCTTTGCTTAGCACTGTAACACTTATGTCCCTTTTTATATGCACAAAAATATCTGGGTTTTAATAAAACAATAATGATGATTTTTCTTTTTATTTTACAGTATTATCTATTATTACAGTATACAAGTTTGGTCAAGAAAATAGAAATCCCAATATTAATTTTTCACATTTTGGCTAAAGTAGCACAGATCATAGAGTTTTAAAATGAAATGTCATTAGATTTGTGGTTTGTATTTTACCATTCTGGATCCTGAAACCAAACAACTGTATACCAAAATGAACACACGTAAAATCTACCAAAGACAAAAATATCCAATTACATGTGGGCTTACATTTTTCACAAGACCATCACTCACTCTCTAATCTCTTAGTTCTAATCCTCAAAGGTAATTTACCAAACACCTTTTGTAGACTAGTTTATGAACTTCACTTCATAAATGTACTGAATACAAAAAATCATGGACTAAATATAGACATTGGATTTATGGCATATTCTAACCTGCCTGCCATCTGAGAACCCCAGACATGCATTTTGCATACTGGCTTCTATTCTACCAAGGAGCACACACAATTTACCAGCAGACTCTCTGCCTGAAGAAGGGTGTTTGTGGCTGAAAGCTTGCAAAGAACAATTTTTCCAACTATTTAGTTGGCTTAATAAAAGATACCACATCTACCTAGAGAACCCTGTCTGCCTAACTTTACTTACAGGCATTGATGAGAGTTGCTAATCTCAAATGTTTTGGATGTCAAGAAAAGCTATTCTTCCCTGCAAGCTGACATTGGTGCCCAGGGTGGACGACTTGAGACCCTCTGGGTGAAAATCCATGGGGAACATGGCACAGGGGACATATGGTGGGAGTCTACTACAGACCCCCTACCCAGGAACAAGACATTTTTAAGCGCTTATTAGCACTGAAAGGTGAATGTAACATTGTGCTAAGTACTGTGATGCATTTTTTCTGCAGCAAAATATTTGACAGTCTGCCCTTGTCATAGAACTTTTATTTTCTATCCTTTCAGTTTGCTGATGTCCTGATAAGGGAGATCTGTGACAGTGGATAAAAATAAAATGCGCGGTTGTATTTTAAAGTTGCTTCCTCTACTAAACTTTAGGCCAATAACAATATAACAATAGTTTAACTAGAGGTAGGCAAGCCCTGGGTGCTGACTGTAAGAGGTACAAGAATGTCAGCTGCTGCCTCTGCCATCCCAGCAGTCACTGCTCCAGTCTCCGCTGTCACCCAGGGATAAAACTTCTTAGTTATGCCTCTGCATTATAGTAAAGACATTACAAATTGCTAACTTTCAATCTTGTTTGCACTGTTGCAAACACATTTGATGAGGAACAATAGACATTTTTTCCCAAATCTCTATAGTCAGTAATAAATTACGTATACAATTTCTTACCTGATGTCTAATAGCCAGCCAAGGAAAAATGTCAAAAAATATCATTTTCACCTTTAGTGTACAACTTTGTTTCAGGAAGATTATGAGAAGCACAAGCAAACGTTAAAATGGAACCAAAAATAAACAATTTTAAAAATAATCTTTAAAAAAGGTTGGCTCAGTTGAAATGTGAGATAAAGAGTTTTTTTCCTCTTTTTAAATTATCCAGATTGATTCACTTTTCACTAATTATATCCTAGGATGATTTTATCATCTTAGTGATAAGTGAATGGGGCCACAGTGGGCATGGATTCTTAGATAATACTGTACTTAATGTAAAATACAATTAAATTATACTATTTTTATGTCCCAAATACTAATTTCTCTGATTCATAGAATGTTTTTATGTCTTTGAATCCATAATTGATCTTCAACTGAGACTTCAGTTTTGAGTCATTGTGCCTTTTATGACAGAATATGAAATGTTCATATTGGAATCCATACTGGGTTCGTGGGATCTGATATAACACTTAAGAAGCTCCTGTGTTTTCTCTATGGAGATTCTACAATGAGACTTTCATTTCAAGGTTATTAAGGTTACCATCTATTGTCAAAGAATGTTTAATCCTCATTTCACTGACATCATTTTAACCTGTGGAATATCACCAGTGGCTGCCAAGTATACAAAAAGACATAGTTAAATAATTTTAGGAGGGAAAAAAGAAGATATTGTTTCAGAATGGGGACTATCAGCCTCTCCATTTGTTTTATTTGGCATAAACTGTACCAGGTGCCCATTGCTCCTGTGCCCACTACTACTGTGACCAGGTCAGCTGATCAGGACTCCTGGCCATGGGAGCACATCCAAGCCCTTCAAGGCTCCATTGTGCTCCCCAGGTCACTGGTCAGCTGAGGAGCTGTGATCCCCAGTCACTGGTGAGCTGATTGGCACTGGCCACATATTCAATTTATGATGTAATAGGGACCAGCAACAAAGCAATTACACATTTTTCATGTTATAACTTTGTGGCTTGTTCCCAGTTTAATCACGCCATCAACTGAATGAATGTGTGGCTGGGTTACTACGTGATTAACCAGTTAATCGGGTCTAAAGTGTAATGTCTGTCAGGGGCTTGAGGACTATATATCACATGTATTTCAGCTCATTTTTTTCTGTTAACATTCAGTGCTACTGCCAATGCTTGCATCTTGCCGAGTAATTTTGTCATCTCTATCTTTTAGACTATAACCTTCTTGGAGTAAGAAATGTGTCTGGTTTTGTATAGCACAGTGCTTAATGCACAGCTGATGCTTAAATTAATAATTATCTAGGAAATTTTTCATCTTGAAATGTTGCAGCTCCTACATGTAGGAGGGGCTTCCAGGGGGAAGTAAAACAAATAAAATATCTATAAAAATAATTTACTTACCAGACTTAAAATTCAAACTTGGATTTAGAGCCTTTTCTGGCTCCATACTATACATTGATATAGCAGCACAGAGCTCACCCTAAACAGCAATAATTATACACTGGGCAGGATGATTTGGGCTGTGCAAGGATTTTTACTTCATCATTCAGCACTTACTGCATCAGCGTAATAATTCTACAAAATCAGCACCAGTTTTTCAGGTAGCACAACAAAAAAATAAATATATGCATGTAGCTGCCTGCTTATGGAAAAGCATCAAAATGTTCAGGTACGTGTATTGTTAATTTAAGCATTTTTGGAAACATTAAGGAAAAGAAAATCAACAGACTTTAAAATTAAGTTCCAGCACTATTCAGACAAAAAGTGGCCATGTAGTTACAAAGCTCATGGAAATTAAGCAATCTTGCCAATTCTACAGCAATGCAGACTTTTAAGGCTTTTTCTAGGAAGTCTGTTCCAGAGAAGATTATATTATGTTTACAAATACATTTTTTGTAAGAAAATGCCATTTTCAAGGAATCTTTTGTTTCCAAAAACTGTCAGCTTTTATAAAATTCTGTATAAAAAAAGTGGGAGTGCAGGGTTAAAAAACTGTCATAATGCCTCCTCAGAATATTTTCTAAAGATTTCTGCCACTTCCCCCTTAGAAAACAAAACAGCTTTTCACATAGACATTTACTTAATGTTTAAAAAATAAAAAGGTCAAAATCTAAGTGACAAGTTGTCACTGACATCTCAGTATATTTCAGAATGACACCCAAAGACTGAGGCAAGAGAAATTCTCACAAGGATTCAATTAGTGAAGTGGTATTTAGTCTTTGTTAGGAGAATTTTGGGCATGTCTACATGTTGCCATGCTCTACTACTTCCTTTGGAAGTACTAAAGCACAAAGCGATATGGGTGGTATATGGGTTGTTACTGCACCGTGTGTGAGGCACAGTGTTAGATTTTGCTGCTACATCGCTGTAGCAATGCACTATACTGGGGCAGCATGCTGCTATGGCAATGTAGCTGCCAATAACATGTAGGACCACATGATTGCTACATCACCATAGTGCACTGTACAGTGACATAGTGTGCAACTACATCACTGTAGGGTGGCATGTAGACATGCCCTGTGTGTCAAGTAAGAGACCGTAGGCACTGAAACAGAGCTTGCTCAAAGTCTGTGAATAAAGAACACTGCATAAAGAGCTACACACGCACACACACACACACACACACACAAAGACATTGCCTGAACACAAGTATTACCATATTTCTTTGCATACCACATGCCCCCAAGTAAGAAAGGTAAAGTACAGGAAAAAAAAATAATTTCAGGCATGGCTGTTGTTCTGCCTGCATGGAGCAGGGGCAGCACGCTCATCAACATCACTTGTCCTTTTCTGCTCATCCAAAAGCTGGAAGTATAACCCCTTCATAGCCACTGCCAATTTGGCAGCAGCTTTTTTCCTGCTGCTTCCATATATATAGCAGCTCACCCAAGAGCTGCTGCCAATTAGGCAATGGTTACACCTCCAGCTTTTGGCTTTGCAGCAGACACTGTCCGTTCTCCATATGGCTGGAGGGAGCCAGCCCCTTGTAGCCATTCTGTCAACTGTCTATTCTGGATTAGAAATCCCATTTTTGGAAGACTAATCTTGGGGGGAGGGGAGAAGGTGTATATGGTATGTCAGTAAAAACAGTATCATTTCCCAACCTCTTGTGGGCTAAGGTCAAGTCTAGTCCTGCACAAAACATACCTGGTTGCTCCATTTTCTTGACCATTATATGTTGATACCTTGGGCCATATGTAGACAAAACAACAAGCATGTGCACGACACTTTAAAGCCAGCTAAATGCTTTTGACCATTTTAATAGTGTAGGAGTTTGCATGCCTCAGCGGCGTATTGCACATTAATTCCAGCTGCCGTAGGAAATTCAATGGCGTAATGCGCCTTAAATGACTTGGGGTGCAGCAAACGAAAACTCCCTAGAGGAGTTTTCGTTTGCTGCCCCTACAGCTGCAGAGCGAAGCACTGGGCTCCGTGCAGCTCCATGGCTCTGCAGGAAGCGACATGGGGGTTTAATCAACCCTAAATTGAAGTGGCATTTTTTTACACCCACTGCTTCAATTTAGGGCTCCTTCTAACTAGTTATACATATGGAAATCTCTCTCATTTTTTAAAACAGTTCTCTAAAAATCTCTCTTATTAAGAAAGCTGAAAAATTTCATTTAACTATGTAGCCCTGAAATTACTAGACAACTTTACAGCCTTTCCATTGGATTCTAATGCTTTTCACTTTTTGTAGCTGTGTTTTTACTTGCTTACTGTTGCTGCAAATACTAATACCATAAGTTCCAACTGTGACTACTATAGTGACATGATCTTTCTTCATTATCTTTGGTTCCTAAAATCTCCAATAGATTCATCAGTAAGTGTTCCAAATTGACATAAAGAGGCTAGTTCAGGTAGCTTGGTTCATATTACATTTACTTTGAGTCTGATATGTGCATTTGAAATATAATTCCCATATATTGCGTTTCTTCAAGGCTCAAAATATTACTCTGAACTACATAAGATTGTAGATACAATCATTACTGTTTTCATCTGCAAGATGTGAGTGATTATAGGCAAGGAAGACCATGTCTACTCCTATATTCAGTGTTGCCAAACAGCCCTGTTGAAGTATGCAATCTATACAGATGCTGGGGAGCCAGGTCAAACTAACTCATTTCCTCTTCTGGTAAAATGCTGGGGGGGGGGGAACGGGACCTCCTTCATATCTGTCAGCACCCTAAGTAGCAGGAGGAAGGAGACTTACTTTCACTTAGTCACCGCTGAAAAAGTGGGGAAGCCTTAGGCTGCTTGTATGTGCCACAGGGGTTTACTTTGGCTTAATTCCCCCTAAACTGAAGCAGTGGGTTTTTAAAAATCCCACTTCAATTTAAACCAAAGTAAACCCCCATGGTGTGTACACAAGGGTTGGCCCCAATCCTTACCTGCACCGCAGCCACAGAAGGAAGCACCAGGCCCCTGTGCAGCTCAGGCAGTAAGGCAGGCTCTGGGGAGGAAAAAAAAAAAGATCAGGCTCACCATTGTTTTTTTTTCCCTTTGGTGGAGCCTGCCTGCACAGGCTGACTGCACAGCCCCTGAGCTGCATAGGGCCCAAGGTTTTCCTCCTCAGCTGTAAAGTAGCAAACTAAAATACCTCGGACATGTTTTATTTTACTACATCCCAAAGTCATTTAATGAGCAATACGCCACCGACAGCATAAACAGCAACCCATTGAAACAGTGCAAAAGGGCATTTAAGCCATTTTACAGGACAATTTCATGGTGTGTGCAAAGGCCCCTTATCTTTCAGGGAAGCATGGAACCAGAGCATCTGAAGAGTTGGCCAGCTCCAATTGAAGTGGGATTATTTTATTTAGCTACCCTTCAGCCCTGAACACCAACCACAAGGATAAGCTGGTCTTAGGAGAAACACCTGGGAAAAACTGATTAAAGAGATTTATTTTGTTGGATTCTTGTGGTCAACCCAGCTTTTTTCATTGTGGGGGAGGTTGTTTGTTCATTTGGTGTTCTTGCTACCTGAGAGAGAGAGAACTCTCTTTACTTGGGAATTAAACCAATTTAAGTTGAAAGGAAAAGTAGAGTGGTTGCAATGCCACAGGATCAGATGCCATCTACATCCTTTGCAGTTTTAAATCATAGCTCTTTTTCAAAGTGGCTAGACCAGAACTATAGTGGCCCTCATCCACCATTTTTCTATTTATCTTTATCCCAGTTTAAACTTTGAGTTTATCTATCTATTGTTTGTACGTAAATGCTCATAACAAATGGAATCTCTTTTCCCCACATGCTGTATAGTTGTTTTTATTTGTTTCCTGGTTTTACTTGCATATTAGTTTTGTTTTCCTATGCTCATCTAATTTATCTAGTTGAGTGTTTTGCACCTGTTTGTATGGATTCTTCAGGAAGCCAGCTGGAACCACCGGTGAGGTAACCGGGAAGAGCCGGCAGGAACTCCGGTGAGGGAACCGGGAAGAGCCGGCAGGAACTCCGGCGAGGGAACCGGGAAGAGCTGACTGGAACCACCAGTGAGGGAACTGGGAAGAGCCAGCTGGAACCACCGGTGAGGGAACCAGGATAGAGCTGGCAGGAATTCCAGTGAGGGAACCGGGGAAGCGCCGGCAGAGATGCCGGCGAGGCCATCGGGAAAGAAGCCTGCAAGGGCCAGAGAGCCCACGACGCGCAGTCCTCGGGCCGGGGACGAGGAGCAGAAGATCTGCGACCAAGGTGCGGTTGGCCGGGGTATAGGGGAGGTCAGAGCCCTGTGAGAACCCGCCCAGGGGCGCTTTGGCACTGGAGGCCGCAGAGAAGGGGACCCCCCTGCTGTTGGCCCAGCCGAGACCTCGGTCAGCGAGTTCCGGGGACCTGCCACCGGCTCCCGGGGTACCCTCCGGGGACTTTCCAGTGAGACCAGGGCAAATCCGGTTAGCTGCCCGCGCAAGAGTTGCCCAAGAGAGCCAGGGACCCTTGGTGGCAGCCCCACGAGAACAGGAGCGCAGGCGTCCGCCCGACCGAGGGGCTCCCAGGGATACGGTATGTTTCCGGTGCGGGCAGAAGGGCCATTTTTCCAGAGAATGCCCGCGGCACTCCACAGAACGATGGGTCCCGGATAACAGAACAAAAGCCCCAGCAGAACGGTGGCGAGGCCAAGGGCTCGGCGAGCCTATGGACTGCAGTTACGTGGTCGGCGGAGAGAACGTGGCTTGGAAGCGCCCGGTTGTCACGGCATGGGTGGAGGGTCGCCCCGTGCGAGCTACCCTGGATTCAGGGTGTGCTCAATCCCTCGTCAGGGGAGATTTGATACCACCGCATGATCGTGGGACGGCTCCCCCCATGAGAATAGCCTGCCTCCATGGGTTGCGAAGCAGACCGAGCGCCAATGGGTCTGCCTGCGGGTAATGGAGCATCAGGGAGAACTCCTGGTGGGCGTGGTGCCCCGGTTAGCATGTGAAATGCTACTGGGGCGCAACTGGGCGCCAATATACGACATCCTAGACAGGGTGAGGGATGCAGAAGTGGCCCGTAAAAAGATCCCAAGCCAAGAGGGCTGGTTGGGCGAGCTTGAAGAAGGCGAAGGGTCAACCGATGAGGCAGATGTGTTGGACCTCAACAACCTTATGAGTAGTCTCCTGTTCCGCAACGCCCAAGAGAAGGATCCGGAGATCGGGACACTTCGAGAACAGGCCCAAGGTACCCAGGGGGCCTCTGCGTCGCCGCCAGAAGGACGGGCCCACTTCGAGGTAAGGGACCGGCTCCTGTACCGCCTACAAGGGGGCAGGGGGGAGGAGATCGAGTGTCCGCAGCTAGTGGTGCCCACCCAATTCCACCAGGCTATTTGGCAGTTGGCGCATGCGAGCCCCATAGGGGGGCATCTGGGCCGGGACAAAACCCTTGCGAAGGTGAGCAGATGGTTTTTTTGGCCCGGGATGGGGGAGGAAGTAGCCTGCCGATGTGCGGCCTGCCCCACTTGTCAAAAGACAAGAACAGAACACCCTCCTCGGGCCCCCCTCCAATCCATGCCTGTTATCACCACCCCGTTCTCAAGGATCGCCTTAGACGTCGTGGGCCCAGTGCCCCGCAGTAGCTCGGGTCACCAATATATCCTAGTTATCGTGGACTATGCCACCCGATACCCGGAAGCAATCCCCTTGCGAACTGTAACTGCCCCGCATATCGCGGAGGAACTAATAAATTGGATAGCCCGAGTGGGGATCCCACAAGAGATCCTGACAGACCAAGGGAAAAATGTCATGTCTGGAGTTCTGAGGATGGTATGCCGGACCCTCCAGATAAAACAGCTCTGCACCTTGGTCTACCATCCCCAGACCAATGGGGTGGTAGAACATCTTAACGGAACCATAAAACGGGCATTGCGCCGGTGCATACAGGGGGATCCCCGGAAATGGGACCTCCTCCTCCCCTTAATACTATTCACTCTCAGGGACACCCCCCCAAGAATCCACTAAATTCTCACCATACGAACTAGTGTAGGGGCATCGCCCGCGAAGCCTATTACAGGTCCTAAGAGAAGAATGGGAACAAGGAGAAGGACCCTCCCAGGAGCCGAAGACATACCAGCAGACGTTCCAAAGGAGAATCAGACTGGACTGGGACCAGGCCCACGAGAACCTAAGAGAAGCCCAAACCCGCCAAAAAGGCCAGTATGATCGCCGGGCCAAGGAGCGAGAATTCGAGCCGGGGCAAAAAGTCCTGGTATTGCTCCCCACGTCCGCTAGTAAGCTCCTAACGCAGTGGCAGGGGCCGTTCGAGATCCTCCGATGGGTGGGGCCAGTGGATTATGAGGTTCACAGACCCGGACACCTTCGGGAGAAGCCGATCTATCACGTAAACCTCCTACGGGAGTGGCGGGATCCCGAGGGATGGGCAGCTTTTTCCAAAGCTGAGGACGAGGACCTAGGACCCCGAGGGTCAGAAGGAGGGGCAGAGCCCTCTTCAGAAAATACCCCAGTCAGGCTGGGGGAGGAATTAACTTTTGCACAACAGCTAGAGGCCCAAAACCTGGTAAGCGAATTCGGAGGGGTCTTTCGCGAAGAACCCGGTTGGGTTCGAAACGTGTGTCATACCATAAAAACGCCCCCTGGGGCAATAGTGAGGGAGAGGTGGTGACCCATTCCCCACCATCTCCTAGAAACCGTCCATAAAGAAGTTGAGTCCATGTTGCGACTAGGAGTTATTCGGCCATCTAGAAGTCCCTGGAGAAGCCCACTGGTACCAGTGCGTAAGCCAGATGGATCGTTAAGACTTTGTGTAAACTACCGGCACTTGAATGCCATGGCAGTTTTTGATGCATTCCCCATGCCTCACGTGGCAGAGCTGATAGAAAGGATAGGGGACGCACAGTATATATCAACCCTTGACATGGCCAAGGGATATTGGCAGATTCCGGTAGCCAAGAGAGACCGGCTGAAGACGGCATTCGGCACCCCGTGGGGGCTGTACGAATTTGTTAGAATGCCCTTCGGATTGCACGGCACCGCTGCAACGTTCCAACATCTAATGGACCAGATCCTGGCGCCCCACGCCAAATATGCAGCGGCGTATATAGATGATATCATCGTATACACCCGAACTTGGGAGCAACACAAGAGCGCCCTTCGGGCCATCCTCACAGAATTAAGGCACACCGGCCTAACCGCAAACCCTCGGAAGTGCGCCTTGGCGCAGAAGGAAACAAAATATTTGGGATTCTTGGTTGGCAGGGGCAGAATTAAACCTTTGGCCGACAAAGTGGAAATCATTCAGAACTTCACGGCCCCGCAAGATTGCCGCCAGTTACAGTCCTTCCTAGGACTAACTAACTATTATAGGCGATTTGTACCCCATTTTGCAGAGTTAGCAGCACCCCTGTCAGGGGCCCTCAAAGGGTGGAAAACAGGAGTAGTCAGATGGTCTAAGGAAATGATACAAAGTTTTGAAAAGTTGAAGAGGGCATTATGCGAAGATGTCATAATTCATACCCCTGACTTCCGAAAACCCTTTATCTTGCAGACGGATGCCTCAGAGATGGCGGTGGGTGCAGTCCTCACCCAGGAAGAAGGGGGGGGCGAAAGACCCGTGGCATACGCGAGCCACAAGCTACTACCGGCGGAGAAAAGGTATGCCACTATCGAGCGCGAATGCCTGGCAATTCGGTGGGCGGTGGACTATTTCAGGTACTACCTGATGGGCAGGGAGTTTACACTAGTGACGGACCACACCCCGCTGAAGTGGCTAAGTACAGCCAAGTCCGATAATGCTCGGATCACCCAGTGGGCATTAACGCTCCAACCATATAAATTCCGCATCATATACCGACCCGGGAAAACCAATACCGTGGCGGACTTCTTATCTAGGTGTGGAAAGGAAGACCAGACCGAGGACCAAAAGGATCCAGTGAAAGGATGGACCGACCCCACAGGTACGACCCGGAGGGGAGACAAAGCAGCGCCCCAAGGCATCTTAAGGTGGGGGTTATGTCCCAGGAACAACGGGGCTAGAGGGAGACCCCAGCCCAGAGCCAGAGGAAACGCTCGCTTACGCTTCGCAGGAGGTGAGAGCGGTAGCGGCGTGCAGGCCGGGGAACCACCCGCGCGGCTCGTTAGCCACGCCTTCATACAGCTGGAGCGGAGTGACGTCAGAGAGAGGCGCCGTGCGGCGGAAATAAAGTGCGGCCCCGAAGGCAGAGGGGGCACACTGCGGGAGGATGCGAGGCCCGGAGGGAAGCCCGGGACCAGAACCGGGCACCCACAGGGGGCCGTTGTTGTGGGCCAGAGAGGCTGCAGCAGTGCCGGGAGCGGCGGAGGCTGGGAGAGCCACGGAGCCGAGGAAGAGCGGCGAAATTGATGAGGGAGCCGGTAGAAGCGCCGAGGAGGAACCTGGAGAGAGGGCCAGCTGGAACCACCGGTGAGGTAACCGGGAAGAGCCGGCAGGAACTCCGGTGAGGGAACCGGGAAGAGCCGGCAGGAACTACCAGTGAGGGAACCGGGAAGAGCCGGCAGGAACTACCAGTGAGGGAACCGGGAAGAGCCGGCTGGAACCACCGGTGAAGGAACTGGGATAGAGCCGGCAGGAATTCCGGTGAGGGAACCGGGGAAGCGCCGGCAGAGACGCCAGCGAGGGCGTCGGGAAAGAAGCCCGCAAGGGCCAGAGAGACCACGACGCGCAGTCCTCGGGCCGGGGATGAGGAGCAGAAGGTCTGCAACCAAGGTGGCGTTGGCCAGGGTGTAGGGGAGGTTGGAGCCCTGTGAGAACCCGCCCAGGGGCGCTTTGGCACTGGACGCCGCAGAGAAGGGGACCCCCCCTGCTGTTGGCCCAGCCGAGACCTCGGTCAGCGAGTTCCGGGGACCTGCCACCAGCTCCCGGGGTACCCTCCAGGGACTTTCCAGCAAGCCCGGGGCACATCCGGTTAGCCGCCCGCACAAGAGTTGCCCGAAAGCGCCTTCTGGAGCAGCAGCGGGCACAGAAGGTATAAAGGAAAGGAAATATGGCACCAAAGGTGCTTGGTTAGACATAGTGCATGTGTAAGAGTTCAAATAAAAACACCAAGCCTGTAGATAATACTGACCTTTCTTTAAATGCAATCACCAGTTCTATTTCTACCTTCATACCTACTGTTCTAGTCTATTTCATATTTGTCATTTCCTCAATAAGTTCTGTATATTTTTGTGAAAGATTCTTTTCCTACATTAAACTGTCATGACTGAATGCAGAAACAAAATTAATAAGCAGAGCTTGCTGAATTATAAATTGCAAATTTAGTCCCTTCTATTGTTTGCAAACCAGGCCGGATTTCTGATAATGTGTTAGTTACTCATTGTTCTGCACTGAATGACACACTGAATAATTCAGAACATCTTTCAGTTTCTCAATTGAATGACAAAAGAGAAATAATCTAGTTTTCAATATGAATTTTTGATGAATAACAAAATTCATGAAACATTTGCGATTCGTGAATATTTTCAAAAATACTGTACATATGACTAACCATTCTTGAGCAATGGATAATATGACCTGACAAAATGCTAGAAGACTGAAGATGTCCTATTTATTTACAAGCATATAGGCAAATTTATTTTTTCATTATTCAACCTGCTCTATGTATAAGCTAGTTCACAATCTGTTGGTGTATTATCAGCATTGTTCTTTAGTATGTTATTCAAATACTGGATTGATAGTCTTTTAAACACCAATGTTCATGACTATGTCCATATCTCCTAAGTTATATTTCATTTGGATTACTTTCCTATGTGCCTAGCCAAAACATGGGACTGATTTTAGCTTTTATAGGCTATTCTATGTCATAACAAATAGAATGTTAAAAAAATGAATACTACCAAATTTTCTAGATAAACTGGCCAAACTGACCTTTAAAATTTATCAGCTCACAAAATATAAAAATAAAGGTTTGTATTATTAATAAGCCTTTGTAGCATGAGAAAGATCCTAGGATATGTTGAGCTATTTCTGGTCTTCAGAAGCTTTCTCTAGATACAGTGGCAAGAGTGGAGGTTAATCAATTGTTAGACTATGCTAATACTTGTCTTGATTAACATACCATATTTACTTGAATACAAGTAACAGGAGTTTTTTTCCTCCAATTGGCATGGGGCAAAAAGCTCCTTATCTTATAATCACATACACAGAAATCTCACTAAATACACTGTCTATCTGTTCAGCAATGAAAACCAGCTATGAAGTTAAATACATGTAGCCAAAACTGAGCATGACTATAAAACACATGGCCCATGATGGGTAAACGTGCTGACAGGAACCTACCACAAGAATAATTTGTTTTAACCTACTGCCCATTATGCACAGGCCCCTCACCACTAACTCTTTCTTTCCAAGTCATGATAAACAATGATATTTCATACATTTCACCCAGAATCCCTCTGTTGCTTCCTCTCAGCCTGGCATATATAATTAGTGTGGTGAAGCCAGACCAGGTTGCCCTGCACCTCACCCGCGTATACATTTTGAAGCATCACAAGACTTGCTGCAAGACCACCCAGTTCCAGTCATGAGTAGGGGCTAATTAGCACTGGATTATTTTTTTTGTGGGAGGTGGGGGAAATCTGGAGTACACACACATACTAAGCAATACAGAGCAGTTGTGGGGTCACCATGGCTTGAAATGCTGTTGATGTTGGTAGGGCACAGCCCAATGAACTATGTGATAAATTACGAGCCTGTGGCTTTGGACTAATATCATGCATAGCTTGCACCTTGAAAGCCGCATGCCCCCAGAGACTGGGGAGGCATGGTGAGCTCCCACAGGTGGCAGTGGCACTGTTGGTGGTGGGAGCATGGCAGCAGCAAGCAGGTATCTCCCACAAGTGGCTGCAGCTCTGTCGGGGGGGAGGGTGAGCACTGACCGGCAGTCGGCAACCACCCACAGACGCTGCTGGCAGTGTCAATGGTGGCCAGTGGCAATAGTGGACCACCCGCAGATGCTGCTGGCAGTGTTGGCAATGGAGGGGGAGAGCGGGGGGGGGCAAGTGACAACCGCTGCCTTTTCACAGGGGGTGCACCACCACACACAGGTGGTGCATGTGCAACCATGTGCACCCCGTATGCATCGCCAATGGCTTGCACTACATATAAGTAGGTGGCAAAGTACTGCTCAAAAATGTGTTACGGAGTACTTGTGCTAAAAGCTGCAGCTGTTTCAAAAAAAAGTAACATGCATCAACTCTCAATGAACTAAATGCATGAGTACCATATACAAATTGCTAAAGCCATGTTTAATTGCAAGGTAACTTGTTTTCACATTCGCTCCTTCCTTTCATATACTCAGGAAAAGCAGCGTCTATACCTGGAAAATTATAACAAATTTATAAATTTTCCGTGTATAGAATCTAATTACTGGGGGATTATCTTCTATATAAGTACATATGGTAAGTAATGACATTTACAAATCTTAAGATTGTGACTTTGGATATGTTAGTCTCGAAAGGCCACTTATTTTAGTCAAAAAATAAGTGGTGGTAAACTAAACAGAATCATAGACCGTTAGGCAATTGGCATTTCCACCCACAATTTTTTGGCAAGTGCCCAGATCCATTGCTCATTAAACTCAGTGTAGGTCTTTTCATTGCTTGTAATAGGTTATGGATCAGATTCTCTGTTTAAATTACTCACTTCTTTATTTGCGTAATATATACATTTTGCAGGTCAGGCCATTAATTCAATTGCACAGTTAGCCAATGACAGCCAACCTTTTTTAAAGTCTGTCACAAATTAAGACCTGTACTCTCTGATCCTCTTCCCCTGCTCTAGGTCCTGTTCTTCATTCTACTTCTGGTACTACTTCTGTGCTGCCTGTTCCATCCATAATCTGCTGCATGCCACACACACAGACTGCCCAAGCCACTTGTGGTACACATGCTGCAGGTAGGTCACCTCTTAACTATATTACAGGTGAGCAGGTACTAATGTTACTGCAGATATAAGCAGTGGTCATTTTTTCAGAATATGCTGAACGTTCAAAACAGTAGAATAATTAAACTATCATAAAAACAAATTCATATATAAAACATATTATGGTAGGCCACCTAATATTTGTTAAGTTAAAATTTTAGAATTTATGTACTGATTACTTATTATTTCAACTATGTTTTTAACTACATCCAATTTATTCTGTCAGTGGCCGTTCTATCTTATGGCCATGATACTCATAAAAATGCATTAAGAATTACATCAGGATGACTTTGTGCACCGTCATCAAGATCCATTAGGATGAAAGGCTTTTAAAAGAAATCCCTTTGATTATGTTATACAACGGAATGTCAAGTATTAGTCCACATTTGTAATAGTTCAATAAAGATCTTTCAGGCAGGAACTCATAAGACAGGAAAAACTATCATGGATTTATAAAAAAGAATATCAGTTTGAAAGCATATCCTTGACAAGAAGGCAAAGACAACCTGTTTAAAGCTATGTTTCCATTGTTAAAAATGTAAATAATAAGAGAGGCAATTTGAAGTGTTCCCATTTGAAAAGGAGTACTTTTTTTTCTAATGGGAGAGGACAGTCAACATTTTCAATTAAATTATGTGACACCAAATAGCAACAGACGAAATGACTATTGGGTATAATATGGAAATTAATGGTTACTTATACACATGCTTGTTCACATTCTAGTTAGAATTTCCCAACATTGCCTCTCCATCACATGTATTAAGCCCCTGCACATTTGAAAATGGCTACAGGGGTGCTTTATCTAATCTCATAGAATGCACTTTAGATAAAATATCCCCCAGCCATTTAAAAACACACAGGGGCTTTATACATGTGACAGTGAGCCAATTTAATAAAGCAGCTGTCCAGGAACCACTCTAATTAAAACAAGTTAAGTCAACATTTTAGTTTAATATTGTACTTAAATAACCCTAAAAATGTGATAGTGCATTTTAAGCTGGGGGAGGGGGGAGGGGTGGAACTGAATTTAGTCCTTGTTATATCTCCAGCTTGTGTGCCAAAAAGCAAGGGAATCCAAGAAAAACTTGATGAAATAGAAAATTATTCACAAACAGTGAATTTTAAATTTGTGTGTGCATTAGAAGTTTGATTCTAAAATTCTGCTTTTCTAATCAAGGAACAGAAGCCGTATCTTGTAACCCCTGCTACAAATTAAAATTTACGAATCATACTTGAATTTGTATTTTGAATACAATCAAATTGCTCATAAACAATAAATAGACTATGAATCATTTTCAGAAATTATTTAAAGTACAAGTTCAAATATATTTTAGAAGACTACTATATTGTTCTAAGAATTCAAAACAATCCAAAATAAAAATAACATTTCACTCAATGTATATTGGGGAGGAGTGGTTAACCAACCATAGAGCCCACTATGGTCTTGAGTTTTCCTCTTTCAGTATTTTTGTACATGCAATAAAAATACTAAGTCATAAATTTTTTCTCAGTGTAGTTTTATGTTGCTATTTTTTGGGTATTTAACACTTTGGGTCCTTTCCTTGGTTATTTGATTCTCCTGCGATATTTTGTGGGGCAACAGAAGCTCAAGGTTGTAATTGTAATTAGCTATAATTGTCATGTGGTTTTCTTGATCAGGCCTACCCTCACCAGTCAGCCCCTGGATCAGTTGACTCTCTACTTCAGCCTGACCCTACCTGCCAATGGTTCTGCAGCTTGCCTGACCCCTTAAAGTGGCAGGCATGCCAAATGCCCTGCCACAGTCAACTTATGGGCAAAAGCAAATCATAATTGGAATACAGGTACTCCTCACTTAACATCATCCTGGTTAAAGTTGTTTCATTATGTCGCTGATCTATTAGAGAACATACTTGTTTTAAGTTGTGGAATGTTCAGTTATAATGTTGTTTGGCCACCGGAAAAGCTGAGTAAACCACGGATTTTACCTTTTACCAGAGGCCAACTCAGATTTCTCATTTTCCAAGAGAAACCCATGGATTTAGCCGTTTTGCAGTGAGCTCCCTGCAGGGAGCAGTGCCAGCCTGCAGGGAGCTGGGAGGGAGAGGGAGGAAGGTGGTAAGACAGGGGGTGCCAGGCAGCCTGCAGAACAGCTCCAGCAGGTAAGTGGAGGGGGAGGGGGATTGAGGCCCTTGTACGGAGGGAGCTGGGTAGGGCTGGGGCTGCTGCTTAGAAGGGTGGGGCTTGGGGCCTAAGGCTGCAACGCATAGCTGCAGAACCCCAGTGGGAAGCAGGACTGGGCCACTGGTGGCTCATCTTGGGGAGGGCCAACTCCCTACTGCCGCATGCACTCCTGGGGGGCAAGGAGGACCTGCGCCCCCCAGATCTGTGCATGGGGCAGGCTGCTGGCACAGGCTCCCTCCTTGCTTCCTGGCCCTGTGACCTTCGCAGCCCTACAGGCATGACCCGGCACAGCTGGGGACAGTGGAGCTGTGTGGGGATCTCCTCACTGCTGTGAGCTCTCCCTCACTACCCTTAGGCAGGGAACTGCTTTTAACTTTGTTTGTTCAGCATTTTTACAGAAGTTTATTTTGAACTACAAAACTACTGGCATCAAAATTTTATCATTTTTGGTAAGTTCAGCAGAAGTCTGCAAAGAGTAGGTAGGGGGGATGGGGACTGACTGAATCAGTGTAATAGAAATAACAGGCAGACAATCAAATATCAGTATTTTCCAATAGACACTAGGCTTCTTTGTAGGAGACAGGAAGTGAACCCCTGAAAGTTGTTTAGCAATAAGACATATATCTTTAGTTTCTCTTCAATCCAGGGCATACTATTTTATTGGGTAATTAGTTATGGTGGACCAAATCTTGGGAAGCTAGGCACCTACTGAGTATCCAAAAGCTGTCAAAGGTAATGGGAAGTAAAAGGGCATGGCAGCTGTAAAAGAACTGTAGACAAATACGTCTAAAAATCATTTATTATTTTTCTGTGAGGCAAATAAAACTCATGCGGTGCTCTATTATCCTATTGTAACACTTCCATTGTTATGCAATATATGACAAAAGACCACTTGCTTATACAAGCTTTGAATCACAAAATGAAGATGGAGAGAATGTAACAATATACAAACAAAGTAATCAAGATAATGATGGACACAAATCTTCTTTGTGCTAGAATAGGTTTTTTAATGGCATCTGTCTTTATGTGCTCTGGTTACTAAAAAGCTTATGCCAGAGCTGTGAAGGTTTTCACACTATGTATATGAAAACTGAGTAATACAGTCCTATAGAACAAGCGCAGAAATTGGAAGAGGAAGCAAAAAAAACAAACCACCAAAAAACAAAAAAACTTCACTCATCATCTCCCAGCCCTATATATTTAACCAACTGATTAGCTTAATACTATGTGAATAGAAGTCTGGTGGTATCATTTGCAAGGACCCAATGGTCACTACATTTAAGTCTCTTAAACATACACTTTCCATTTTTCTTGCACAAAATCTGATTGACTTGCTTATAAATTGTGTATAATTTATCTATTTTTGCTCTCATTCCCTTAACTTTTCTACTTGTCTGTCCTTATACTGTGTTTCACAGAGTACAGATTGTCCTTGGGTGTTTGGAAAGACTAGCACATAGTGTAATTCAATGAGCCTAGTCCTGATTTAAAAAAGCTAATTCAAATCAATGTGAGGGAGTAGAAGCTGAAATGAAAGTAGGAGACACAGTCAACGAAGCATTTTTGAGAAACAGGGATAAAAGATACAAATTAGTGAATCAGCTCCTATAAACAGACAATGTTTCAGTCCATCAGCAAGAGTCCATCATAGGGACAATTATCCTCCAAGAAATTTATGGTCAGCATTCATACAAATGCTTTAGCAGAACTCAAAAATCTCCTTTAACTACAGCAATTATTAGAAATAAGTATTAGAAATAGTTTCATAGGCCTCCAAGTCTAGCGAGCCTACACTTTGGTACAGTCTGTTCTCCCACCACTGATTACCCAGGACACATAGGATTTCAAGATGTAATCTCTTACCTTCTGATTGCCCTAATTCAGAAAGCCTTCCTCACTCATTACTCTAAATCTTTCCATGTCTCACACTTTGAGACAAAGAGTTTGATCCTGTTCCCATTTAAGTCAATGAGAAAAGCCAACTGAATTAATCAGCAACTTCTCTATTCTGACTCTAAAGAGTAAGCACTATGAGCTAGATCCAATAAAGGACATAGGTGCATAGAATGTAGGGTTAATGTTCACGCTATCAGCCATTTTTTAAGCAGTCTGCAGCTGTACACTTGTGTTTGGTCATAGCTGTAAACTGCCTTCTGTAGCCAGATTGGGCAAAAACTCTCTCTCCTATCTGTGCCCCAAGTGGACAAATTTTGAAGTCTCACTTGAAGCCTGGTCCTGGAGTTTTGCATTAAGCATGTGTCCACACCCATTGAATCAGATTTTTTTTCCCCTTAAAAATGTGTTTGTGGCCATTTTCCTTCAAACACAAATTTCACATTAAACAGAATGCTGAAACAGCGGTGGGAATGTGGACCAAAACCTCAAACTACACCATCTTACATGAGGCTAGAGTTATGGTCATGTTCGTGCTTTCTTCCTGTCTCCTTGGATCTCGCATTATTTTCTGGACATAGGCTGAGCTTCAACAGGAAGGATAGAAAGTGACCGTTCACCCAAAGTAGCCTACTGCCAAATGGATAAATTGTTCCTCAGACAGGAGATGTGGATTTGAACCTTCTCAGCTCTGGTTCCCCCTCATCACTCAGATTTTTTGAAGTGTCATTCTGAGGCACCATATAGAAAGCTTAGGTGGCTAAATCTGAGTTCTGGCTCCCACAGGGGATTAGAGGCTTAAAACTTCCTTTATTAGATCTGGTCTAAGTCTAAGCCTAACAGCAATGATGGCACTGTTAAGTCAAAGGCACATGCAGTGTTTGGCCGCTGCAGCAGGAGTGCCCTTACAAATGTGCCCTTACAAATGATTCCATCCAGGAAGAGCACACACCAACTGCTGCAGCTTCCTTAGCCTGACGAAGGGTTTTTGAACCCAAAAGCTTGCTTAATAACTATTCTGCAGCCATTTAGGTTGGTCTAATAAAAGATATCAAATTCACCCAAGGAACCTTGTCTTACAAATGTCAACACTCTAAGCATTGTAAAGAAGCAATTACATAAAATGAGAAAAGGACCACTACATATAAATGAGCTCTTGGAGCACTCAAAATGTTGGCTCTTCACACACATTGCCTGGACTGATATTGGAGGTCACTCTTACATGTCGTGCATGGTATGGCTAACTGCAATTGGTCAGTGATCTTTGAAAGTATCAAGTCAGTTCCTGTATAAATCTGCTCGCCTATAAAATTAAAATGAAAGTTTCAAGAAATTGAAATACTAAAACAATCATTTTTTCAAGTATCTGAATAATATTCTGTGTCATGTGGAAACCTCATATTTAATTTTATCTGTGATACGGACTGTAGATTTATTACTGGGTACCTAGCTATCTTCCTACTAGATTTGCTAATATTTTTTTCAGTGCCCAATGGACAATGATAAATTATAGTAATTGAGATTAAGCTAAATGAGACTGAAGACTTTTATTTAATGTCTGTACTATCAGACTTGTTTTTGATGAGTAGTTCTTAAAATTGTGTGATAGCAATGAACAGGTTATATTACAGCTTAGCTAAAAATGGTAAAATCAAATGCTGCTAAAAATGTCGTTTAAAACGTGAATTAATTTTTCTTCATTCTGTTTCTTATTAGGCAGCAGACTTTGGAGACAGAATATGAAGGAAGGAAATTCTACTTTTCTTTGCCCTTTCATAGATTTAATAGATTTTAGGATCAGAAGAGACCTATTAGATCATCAAGTCCAACCCCCTGCCCTAGACAGAAAAGAGTGCTGGGGTCAGATGACCCTAGCCAGATGTTTGTCCAATCTCTTCTTAAATACTTCCAAGGAAGTGGACAGCACCCCCGCTCCTTTCGAAGCGTATTCTGTATTTTGGCAACCTTCACTGTAAATAATTTTTTCCTGACGTCCAATCTAAATCTGCTCTCCTTCAGTTCGTGGCCATTGTTTCTAATTACCCCGGTAGACACCCTGGTAAACACTGTATCCCCTATTTACTGCTCCCCCCCCACCCCCCGATGAGTTTGTAGACAGCCACAAAATCACCTTTCAGCCTTCTCTTGTGGAGGCTGAAGAGATTCAGGTCCCTCAATCGGTCCTCATAGGGTTTTCCAGACGGATGGCCCACCTCTGAACCCTTTCCAGGTTATCTACATCCCTCCTGAAGTGCAGCACCCAAAACTGGATGCAGTACTCCAGGTGCAGCCTGGCCAATGCCGCATAGAGGGGAAATATCACTTCTGTAGACCTGTTTGTGATTCACTTATGCAAGAAAGAGTGTGGTTAGCTTTACTTATTATTTTATCACATTGGTGACCCATGTTCATTTTGGAGTTGACTACGACTCTGAGATCCCTTTCCGCAGTTGTGCTACTTAAAATGGTACCTCCCAGGCTATAGGTGTGTTGATGATTCTTCCTCCCTAGGTGGAACACATGACACTTATCTTCGTTAAACTGCATCCTATTCTGTTCCACCCAGTTCCCCAGCCTGTACAAATCTGTGTGAATTCGCTCCCTGTCCTCTAGTTTGTTTACTGCCCCCCATAGTTTGGTGTCATCTGCAAACTTGGACAGGATGATTTCTACTCCCTTATCCAAGTAACTTATGAAGAGATTGAACAGTACCAGTCCCAGGACAGAGCCTTGGGGGACTCCACTGCCCACATTTCTCCAGGTAGAAACTGACCCATCCCCCACGACTCTCTGGGTGCATCCCATAAGCCCATTTTCCACCCACTGGACTGTGTAATAATCTACACTGCACCTGTTTAGTTTATTTATAAGAATTGGGTGTGACACTGTGTCAAAGGCCTTTTTAAAATTTAAGTAAATAACATCTACCTCTATTCCTTCATCTAAGCATTTTGTGACCCAGTCATAAAAAGGATCTGTCTGCTATGAACCTATACTGGTTGCCCCTTAGCATTATTTTACCCGCTGGTCCCCCACAAATGTGATTCTTAACAATTTTCTCAAAAGTCTTGCCAAGGATAGAGGAGAGGCTAACCGGCCTATAGTTACCTGGTTCCTCCTTCTTGAAAATAGGGACCACATTGGTCCTTTTCCAGTCTTCTGGGACCTGTCCTGAGCACCATGAGTGCTCAACCAGCCATGCTAGTGGTTCCACTATGACTCCAGCTAATTCCCCAAGTACCTTAGGATGAAGATCATCAGGGCATGTTGACTTAAATACATCCAACCTCTCCAAGTGCCCCTTTACTAAGCCAGGGCAAACAGTTGGTGAGTTGGTATCTATCTTGTACTTACCTAACGTCCCACTGGGATGCATGCTTGTATCCGTGTCCAGGAACACAGCTGCAAATAAATCATTTAGGAGCTCCACTTTGGCCATCCTGTCTATTACCAGTTGCCCAAGTCCATCTTGAAGGGACCCTATTTTACCCTGCATTTTTTTTGCTTCCTATGTATTTAAATAATGACTTTTTGTTATCCTTAACTTTTGCTGCCAACCTAAGCTCCATTTCTGCTTTGGCTCTCCTCACTGCTTCCCTGCAAGCTCGAGCCAAGCAGGTATACTCCTTCTTGGTGGCTGCCCCCTGCCTCCACAGCCTGTAGGCCTCTCTTTTCACTTCCAGGCTCTCCTGGATTTCCCTGCTCAACCAAGAGGGTTTCTTTGCTCTTTTGCCCCCCTTTATATGTGCTGGGATGGTCCCTTTCTGTGCCTGCGGGATCAGTCCCTTGAGAAATGCCCACCCTTCCTGAACTCCCATCTCTCCGATGCTTTTGCCCATCAGTCCCTCCCTAACTAATCTCCTGAGCTTGTTGAAGTTGGCCTTCCTGAAGTCTAGCACTTCAGCCCTATGAGTTATCTTCCCCACCTTTTGCCGGATAGTGAACTCTATCAGTAGGTGGTCACTATCCCTTAGGTTACCGTGTACCTGCAGAACCCCCACCAAGCCATCCCCTGTGGCCAGCACCAAGTCTAGTAGGACATTTCCCCTAGTGGGAACATTTACTTCCTTTGTACTGGTTAACATGAAAGCTGTGGGTACATCTATACGTACACTTTATTTAGGAGTAAACTAATTTGCTCTGAGGTAGAGCATCAACATCTACACATATACCACTATTAGATGGGAGTAGACTAATTTACTCTGCCATAGGACAGTCCCATCAGACACAAGTACTATCCTATGGCAGAGTAAATTAGTGTAATAAAATGCATGTATAGGTGGTAATAAGGGTGCAAATAGCACCCAGTAAGTTAAGCCAGCAAAGGGGCCAGACTGCTGCCTGCTGTTGAGCCACATGGCTTGGAAACTAGCTGCAGGAGACTTATGGTATGGGCAGCTCCTCTGCCACCCAGTGGAGCCACCTAACCCCCAATGCCCCCTGCCAGCCTGGGGCTGGCACCTAGGTAGCTAGTGGCCAGAGCCTGGAGCTCCCCAAGGATGCTGCAGTGGGACAGAGCATGGGAGGAACATCCCCTCTCTGGCTCAATTTTCTCCTGAACTAGGCACATGTGTAGATGCTACACCTGGGAGTAGTTTAATGCAGAGCAACTTGCTCCACAATTCATTCATGCACATTAACTGCACGTATAGGTGCACACTGTGTCATTTAGTTGGTGCTCTCTGATGGCATTTACAGGTTTGCTTTTGGAAACTGGTTTATAGGTAAAGTAAATATGCATTAGAATAATGGCCCAGGGCAACAGCAAGATTTAATTGATTTCTAAAAGCCTGGTTGTCACAGTTTCACAGCCTTCAAAGCAGATAGAGATAAATACACCGGCTGGGAAATTGTAGGCGTGAATGACACTATTCCATAACATGAGATAAGGTGGCACCAGGTCACAGTGACTAATGGTAGAGCCTTTGGGCTTTCTGGTTTTGGGGGAAAAGACCAAATTAGGAAGATAGTGGGAAAGCCCAAATGTGCATGTGATGGGTGTGAAGATGAGGAAAAGACCCCACATGCTTCCACAGCAGCAGGGGACTGACCAGACACGCTGGACCAAGTAACAACAGCAGAGAAGAGGACACTGAGGGGAACACATTTTACGAGCAGCCTCTCGGTCTGAATTGAATCGCCCCATATCTGCTCAGGTTTTTTTGGTCTGAGCCAGAGCCCAAGCTTTAACCCATGCTGGGAAAGAAAACAAAATAGGGCATGAGAAGGAGGAGCCAGGGGAGCTGAAAAAGAAACAGCTCTGGGAGAAACAGCTCAGGAGGGAGCAGAACCAGCTATCAGCTGGCAGTGAGGCTTGGGGGAGCTTCAATTAGCTGGAGGCACTGGTAGTGAGCCTGCAGTGAGGGAAAGCTGTGGGATCCAGCCAGAAACTCTGCCTGGGGGAAAAAGCCAACTGCAAGGCAGGCAGATGCGCCAAAATTAAGGTCCGGTGTTTTTTGTTGGTTTGGACAGAAGGAGGGAGATACTGGAAAGACACTGCAGAAACAGAGCCCACACACAGGCATACTTAAGATCCAGACGGGTCAGGACAGATTCAAGTCAAAGCACCCAAGGATAGGGCCTTCGCACCCATGGGAGTTTTTCTTTTAAATTGAAGGAATACCACCATGCTTGAAAGGGAAGCAACTCCATAAAAATAACAGACTATCGAACTACAGCAAGAAGGCTCTGCGTATAAGCTACCACGTCTCCCGCCCCAACAGAATGGGACTTGCTTTATTTTTTTTCATTTGCTTCACAAGTTCCCAACAGGAGGGCTGTTAAGGCCCAGAGGACTATTATATCAGGAAGATGGGCCAGATACAACCACAAGCCCATATAACAAACCAGAGAATGAGTCTGCCCATAAAGATCTTAGTGTGTGACAGACATGTTTACATCAAGGTAGCACATGGCCAGGATGTAGGGGAGGTTGGAGCCCCAGAGAACAGGATAAGCCCAGCAAATCAGAGCCAAGCTACAAGGGTAATTAGTCTCCTAATTAAAATATCTTATAAGATCAAGGTATTGCAGGCAAGAATCAGGTAATCCCTTGGTGACGCTAAACTCTTACAAACTAGAATCTCCCTGGTACAGTCAGGCTGGGTACAGGGCCGCTGGGACCCTATCATGGGTTGCACCCACAATGGGCTTGTGAAACAAAGGAATATACTGACAGGACAGAACATGGACAGTATGACAACCACAGAAAGACCAATCAGCAATGCCCACAGATGAAGAGTCATCAGGAGGGGAAAAGCATACAAAAGAAGTGATTTTAGAATGGGTCCCTGGGAGGGTAACCTGAAGCACCATGGAAAGAGGGCATACCACCAGCACGTCTCATCCATTTCACCGTGCGTGAGGTGGGGCAGCGTGGGGGGATGCAGCTTCTGACCTCCAGGCTGATGATATCTGACATTCAAGAGAGAACTTCAGAGTAAAGCTCATGTCTTGACTCTACAGCCCTAGGACTGATATAGAATTGCTTGTATTACCTGCTATCACTATGTATCAATAAAATTTCCCTATTATCAAATGGAAAGGTCATAGTCCGTCTGAGGATTTGGGTCCACCCAGAACAAGGAACTTGCATCATAAATCCAGTGCCAAGACTCTCAAGATATTTTGCTTCAATCCATGTTTTAATTTCCTAATCCAGCACTTTACCTTTCTTTCACTTCTTTTCTGTTTCATATGCATCTTTTCATTCATTTATTTAACAGATCATTTCAAATGTGTCATTTAGCCACTAGGATAAAAATAAGGATGCTCAATCTCAGTTGTCATTAGCTCTGCTAGTTTATAACCCTGTAATTCATTGCTACAAGGCTTAGCACATACATTACTTTTTTTAATTAAAAGCCAATATCTATGAGTAGCTTTATGCATGCTCCAGAGTGAGGGTGGGGGAGACATTTTAATTGGAGTGACTCTCAGGAGCCACTCTAAAATGACCACAGCATCTCGTGTCTTCAACATCCCACTCTTCAAACTGGCGATGAGGGAGCTATAACTAAAGCTCCTTCGATGAGCTTTAGTTCAAGCACCCCTGCTGCCATTCTGAAAAAGGGAATATTGAATGCACATGATGCCAAGGCTGCTGGAGCCTTCTTATTAGAACACTCCAGCAGACTCAGCTCTGACGAGTGTTCTAATTAGAACATATTGAAGCAGGCATCAGGCACATATATAAGTGCCTTATATGAGTAATACTACACAGAAATATAATCTTGATATTCCCTAATAAACACTATGGTTCCATTTATGGTATGTTTGACTTTAGGAAAATATTCAGGCATCTATTCTGCGAAGCCCAGTCAAGACACTAAACCACCTGCTTCATTCAAATTTCAAAGTGCTTTTAAATTCTTTCACTTCATATATTAATAATTTCCAGGAAAATGTGTGACTAAATTGGTGGCTCTCAACCTTTTTAGACTAAAAGCAACCTTTGCTAGGCTCAATGACCCCTTTCATAACTTTTATGAATTAAGCAGCACCCCATATCAAAAACTAATATATTTATTATAGTGCTTACTCCCTTGCAGAAGGGCCAGGCAGTGTGAGTGGGGGAGCAGCCATACTAAGAGAACCTGAGCCTGCCCTTATCTGCTTATCTCCTCATATTTCCTGAGTCAACCTTCAAAAGGATCTCATGGGACTGCAGAGTCACTGGACTAAATATACACAATTACAGTATTTAAAATTACAGTCTAAAACAAGTACATAGCAGTTTATGTATGCACAAAGGCAAACATATACATGAACAATACTAACAAATTTGCATAGAACTTATGACCTCTCAAACTGAAGGAAAAGAAACATACATGAACATTACAAATAATGAACAAGTCAATAGACCGTGATTTCACTGTGTTACTTGAATTCTTCATGGACAGTGTGTAGTCTGCTGATCAAAGTAGGAAGAGACAAGTTTTCAGCCTAACTTCTATTGTATAGCACTATAGGATGTCCAGGTCCAGAACAGGAGTGGCCGCATCTTACCAACCTGCCTAGTGACCACCTGGATCCTCCTCTTCCTTTGCTGACTGACCTCTCAGGCAGTCCACCCAGCCATCTCACCTGCCATGTCTTCATGTTATAGTTGGATTGGGAGGTTGCCCCTAGAGGTCAGCAGGGTTTGCTTCAGGTCTTACATCCTTGTCTGTCCTGAAATCTCCTGGCATTGGACAACTTTACTTTGGCTGGATCCCTCTGCCTGAGGTCCACTGTCTCAGGATCATAGGCATCCTGGCCCCAACTCTAGCCTCGCCCTTCATGGGCTCTGGGCCCCTCAGTTCCTGTCTTGGCCTTTGCGTGCCTCTGTCTCACCCTTCCTGGGCTCCGGGCTAGTGCCCTCAGTCTTTTCTGCTGCATGCTACAGCCCTTCCATTGGAAGCGGTGCTCCCCCCAGGCACTGCTTGTAGCCCCCAAGCTTCTTGGGGCTCACAGTTGGCCCTTGGCCTTAGCCTACTAGTGCCACCTACCCACTTCTTGAAGGGTTTAGTATCCAGAGTGTCCCCTAGCACCATTCTTGGTGGCTTCATCCTCCCCTACAGACACAACTTGGTCCTCCAGTTCAAACTTCAGTACAACAAAAAAGATGAGCATCCACTTCCATACATGAGGTTTCCCCTCTAACTCTTGGTCAATGTCATACTGTGATAACAAGCTGAAGCATAAGGCCAAAATATTTAGCTCCAAAGCCCGCAGGGGTGATGAAGGGGGTTCCTTGCAGCTACCTGCAATCTGAAGTCCTTCCTCCTTGGTAGGTGAGACCCACTTTTCTGAGGCCTCAGCCACAGTCCTGGCTGACCTCTCTGGGTCATATGACCCACCACTGCCTGTCAGTCACTAGTTGCATTTTGCTGGCTACACATGGGGTAGGCAGACATTATATTAAAGGGCTGTCCACCCCTACTAGACGCTCCAGGAGGCTTGAGCCAGCCAGCTGCTCCCTCTCTCCTTCAGTAATGTGGGAGGGGACCCATTATAAGTACCCAAAGCACGAGATATACATATATCCCAGCATGTATCTTCCTACTAATAATAACAAAGAATAAATTTACTTACATTTTTTGAGGAAAGCCAATAGGAAAAGATGAACCAGGAGCCTACTCTGTTCTCTCTGATTTATCTGTTGTATATAGAATGGCTTCTGATAAACATTTTTTGATTGGTAAATTTGACTTTTCTTTGATGTCCAACAGTTGAAAAGCAGTATGAAGAGGTTCTCCAGCAGTCCTGGGATAATAAAAAATTAGCCAAGATTAATACTCTTGTGAATTTGCAGGTATTAAGAGAACTCTCCTTATGTTTTAATTATACTACAGGTTAAAATTAGAAACATACTGTAAGTAAATACACAAATCACTACTTGTTAGTATACTGATGCTTAAAAGTGTTTGCTTCTATTTTGGTTTGGCTAAGATGGGCAACACTGACTTAAAAATTTATTAAAATATATTATATGTGGGTTAAGTGCTTTTGCTTTTTAAATGTCATATAGTTGATATTTAATAAATGCCATGGAATTTCATCAGATACAAAATGTGCTGCTGGATCACTTAGCTCTTGCCCTTGGCACAACTCCTCTGCTGCTGTAACTCTATACTTGTCTAACATGTGGCATTATGTACTTTTAATAAATTAAGAGAATAATTGTTGAATGTTAGAAGTTCCGTAGGTTGGACATATGCATGGTTTTATCTGTAGCAAATCAGCCTGTCCAGATATTAGAAAACTGAGAACACACGCACTAAAAGGAGTTTGACAATACCTGAAGAGTTTCACATTTACCTTAGAATGAATCAGAATGAATACATTAATCACACTTTCAAATGCCTCCCTTTCAGTGCTCAAGCAGCTTGTTTCTGCCTTTGCCAATTCCTCACAGTCAAGGATGACTGCTTTCCACGATTGTTTTATCTGTGTGTCCAAAGATGGCTGATGTGACCTATCCTGGTTCAACAGAGTCTACTGCACCTCGGATATGTGTTTGTGTGTCATGCTAGATTCTTGATCCTGTTCATAGCATGCTGTTTCTGCCACTCCTGCTTTTCCATCTCTTGTTGCTATTGTGATGTTTCATAGTACTGAAATCCCTGAAGCAGACTCTTCTTCCATTTTGAGCAGTCCTGAGTGAGTCTCCCCTGAGATGACATTGATGTTGCAGCTTATGTTGGCCCAGAGGACATCCCTGAAGCACTTTTTCTGCCCTCCTCTTGAGTGTACGCCTTGGCTGACCTGGGAGAATAAAACTTGCTTCAGGAGTCTGACCTCCAGATGATACAGCCAGCCCAACAAAATTGATGTTGGATGATCATAGCCCCAGTAGTCATGGTGTTTGCTTGCAGGAGGAAGCTAACATTGGCACACCTGTCTTCCCACCAGATTTGGAGGATCTTCCACAGGCAGTATTGATGGTACTTCTCCAGCAACTTTAGATGTCTCCTGTATGTTGTCCATGTCTCAGCTCTGTAAAGCAAGGAGGGGATAACAACTGTTTGATAAACCATGATCTTGGTTTTGGATGTGATGTCATGACCTTCAAACACCCATTTCTTCAAGCATCCAAAGGTGGCACTTGCACATCTGAGGCAATGTTGGATTGGTATTTAGATGTTTGCTTTTGGAAATTGGCTTATAGGTAATGTAGATATGCATTAGAACAATGGTCCAGGACAACAGCAAGGGCTAATTGGTTTCTAAAAGTAGGGCTCGACGAAACAGCACTGTTTCGTTTTGACTTCCATTTCGTCATTTCAACAGGACAGTGTTTCGTTTCAAGTTTTGTTTAATTTTGAAAGCACTGTTCTGTTTCATTTTGTTGAAACTTTTTTGCCGTTTCAACGTTTCGTCCATAGACTATAATGGGGAATCATAAATGGGGAATGCCTAAAACTTTGTCATTTCTTGCCTGATTCAGACGAAACTTGCAAGGATGGTAGTCCCTTCTGAGGACATGAAGTCTGCCAAGTTGCAAGGAGATAGGTGCATGGATTTCTGGGAACCTGCACTTCAAACAGATCATAGATTTCATAGATTTCATAGACATTAGGGGTGGAAGGGACCTCGGAAGATCATCAAGTCCAGCCCCCTGCCCAAAGGGCAGGAAGTCAGCTGGGTTCATAGGATCAAGTTCAAAGCAAAACTCATAACACTTGCTGGCAGCGGCAACCCCATGTCATCTGGCCTGCAGATCTGGGGGACCGAACCCCTAGGAGGGCTGTGGGGCTGTGTGCCCTGTACTGCAGCCAATCACAGCCCAGGTGGGGCTGTCCTGCCTCTCTGTTGCATCACCGAAAAGCAGGCACAGGCAACCTGGCATGGGCTCTGAGTGGCTGCATCACAGGGAGGGGAGAAGATGCTTTTCCACATGCTGAGTACCAGCTCGTAACCCACTGCTGCTGCTAGCCTGGGTCCCACACTGGCTCCAGGCTCGCCTGTCATGGCTGAGCTGTGGCAGCAGCTGGGCAGAAGCTGCTGCTGGGCTTGGAGGAAAGCCCGCCCCCATTCACCCCAACCAGGCAGTGTTTGGTGCAGCCACTGACTGGAGCCCGCACCGTGATAGGCTGCAGTGTGGCTGCTTCACCGCCACCTCTATGCCACTGGCTCCCATGGGCCCGCTCGCTCCCAATGCCCCATGGTGCAGCCACTTGCTGGGCTGCACCCTGTACCAGTCCCAAGTGACAGCAGCAGCCTCCTGTCACCCTGTGCTGGCCCTGGATCTGCACACCAGATGACAGGAGGCTCCTGCTGCTGGCTAGGACCGCCACTGAAGCCAAGTAAGCCCGGCTTTGAAACTCAAAACATTCAAAATGCTTTGAGTGCCCTTGTTTCATTTTGAAGCTGTTTCGAAGGCTTTTGTTTTGTTTCAATTTCACTGTTTTGAACTCGAAACACATTGAAACAGCTTTGAAATGAAGATGGCTAATGGCATACTGGGCAGCATTAATAGGAGTGTTGCCACCAGCTCAAGGGAAGGAATTATTCTCCTCTATTCAGCACATGTGCAGCACTGTGTCCAGGTTTGGGCCCCTCACTATTTTAGTCTACTATTTTAAGAAATTCATAATCTACTATCCAATCCTTCCAATGGAACCATTTGTCAAAGAAAACAGGGGAGTAAAGAGGGATCCAGAGTGCTACAGATTTCCTGCCAGTATTTGTCATTTTTGTGTGGTTTTTGATTGGGGCAGATGGAAAGGTGGGCAACTAGTGTCCTCTTGTGCAAGGCACTGTATAAATACATAACCAAAACATGAATTCTGTTTGGAGCAATTTACACAGAATCATAGAAAGGTAGGGCTGGAAGGGATCTCTAGAAGTCATCTAATACAACCCCTCCTTCAGAGGCAGGATCATCCCAACGTTCTGTACAAATCCATTGTCTAATCTCTTTGTAAAACTTCACAGTCAACCCTGACAAAACCAAGAGACATAAGACATAACAGCCTAGCCTGCTACAGATAAAGCAGGGGGACAACAGCAGGCAATGCCCTACTGCTATGAGAGTAATTTTAAAAAGTCTCAAGAGATCCAAAGAAGAGAGCCACACTTCCTGTTACAGGAAAAACTCCCAGTGTCTCTAGGAATATGACCATGGGATAAAATTCCTTCCCGACTCCAAATACAGAAATTGGTTTGACTATGAGCAAGGATAAATACCCTCTAGCTAGGAACCTCTGGGTTTAAAATCCAGCAGGATCATTAGCACACACCAACAAAAACCCCAGTCTTGGCTGCAACCAACCCAAACACAGTAGTAACAGGAAGGGGAAAAGAAATCCTTCTTGGTCCCATTGGGCAACCAGTAAAGCTGAGAAACACAGAATATGCCACAGTATAGTAATAAAATAGTAAAGCATAGGCACAGCTTGACCAAGCTGACCAAGGCTTAGTCACAGCTGACCAAGGCTTGTCCAACCTCTTCTCGACTTTGAGCGGTCTGACTCCAGTGATGGAGATTCCACAACTTCTCTAGGTAGTCTATTCCACTGCCTTACTGTTTCAACAGTGAAAAAGTTTTTCCTAAGGTCCAGTCCAAACCTGCTTCAAGCCACAGGTCCACATCCTGCTCTCTTCAGTAAGAGAGAAAATGTGTTTTTCCCTCCTTTGTATGGCTGCCCTTCAGATATTTTAAGACTGCTATCATGTTTCCTCTTAAATGCCCCTTCTGCATGCGGAGTATGCTGATTTCCTTCAACCTCACCTGGTATGGCTTGCCTTCCAAGCCCTTAATCATTTTGTCACCTATCTCTGGACCCCCTCTAACTTCTCCATGTGTTTTTTTTTTAATCTAGAGAACAAAACTACTATATAAGGCCTAACCAGTGCCAAGTTGAGAGATACTATCACCTGCCTTGCACCTAATGCTTCTGTTGATGCAGCCCAAGCCTGCATTTGCCTTTTGTGCAGCTGTATAACACTTCAGACTCATACTGAGTCAGTGATCTATCAATACTCCCAGATCATTTGCCAGTGTTGGTATCCAGCCAGGTGTCACCCATTTTATATTTGTTTTGGATTATTCTTCCCAAGATGCAGCACCTTGCATTTGTTTGCATTGAATTTCATCCTGTTTGCTCCAGCTCAACTTTTCAATCTGTCAATATCCTTCTAAACTGGGATTCTGTCCTCCAATATGTTCCTGAGCTTTCCCAGTTTCAAGTTGTCTGCAAATTTGCACCCAAATCATTAATAGATACGTTGAACCAGCACCTGGGTCAAGACAAACCTCTGTGGGACTCCACACAAAACCTCCTGCCCTTCTGACATAAATCCATTTATCCTTTACTTGTGGCTATTGAGCTAGTTGTCTACCCACCCTGTAGTTCCCTGGGTCCTTTCCTTCAGTAGCCAGTTCCTTCAGTACTCTTGGATAAAGTACCCTCTTCAGGCTGTGCTCACTTCATTCAAACCCATCCAAAGCTCTCTAAACTGTCTCCCATATCATCTCATCCCTCAGCTTGTCCCCTTCTTTATCAAAATAAAACTAGTTAGCTGTCTGGTTGGAGTCTAATTTTTGGTGAAGACTGAGACAACAATGTAGCTCTCCCTTCTTTGCATCTTCTGTTAAGAGTTCACCCTGGCTATTTCACAGTTGACTCATAATTTTCTTTGGTTTTTCTTTTCTGGTCAGCATACTTATAAAACTCTTCTTGTCTTTAACTTACCTTACCAGTAAACCTCAGGATCTCCTTCTCTTAACGAAAGAAATGAAGAATACTTTCCCCACATATCACAGAATGATTTGAGAAAAAATAGACAACACAAAATTCAAGGTCTCATGCATTTTTCAATCTATCCTGCCATTTATCCATGACAGAGAGCAATTGAGACTTTTTTGCTTTGTATTGTATAATTATCTCAAGATCAAAAGTTTTCTTGGGCTAGTTTCAATTTCTTATGATTTAGGTGCATCACAGAAGGGTCACTCAAAGGGAGTTTTTAGTTATTAGAATTTCAGACTGTGTACAACAGATGGACTTGACTAGGGTACATACTGGTGACAGTAACAGAATGAATGTTAAAAATGGCAGCAGGCTGTAATGAGATAGCTGTCTAAGATGCATTCCCTGCTATGTTGATGGTAGCCTGACAAAGAATGAATGATATGGACACAAGCTGTCAAGAGGGGTGCAAATAGGCAAGGTCCTCATTAAATAAAGTAATGTTGATACTGATAGCTCCCTGCAGTGACTCATCATATAGATAAATGGCCAGATATGGGGGCTGACAGATGGTGAATAACAGTTATATAATTGGAAAGTATATTTGAAGCTTGCTGAGGATGTTTCTGCAGCATTTTTATTTTTTATCCAGTTTGGGGGTAACTTTGATGTTTATTTTCCAAAAGCTTCATGCTTGTTTTTGCACTTTCACCCACATCTTAACCCTTGGCGTGTTGATTTCATTTATCTATTATGCATGCACAAAATTATTTTTCACAGTGCCTTTTAAAAAGTGTCTGCAACTACTATGGCTCTAAATGGAGCATCAAAATAAATGAGAACAAATTTAAATTAACAACACAATTCTCTTAAGATCGTCCATTGTCTGTTTTCATAAACATTTTGTCAAGCATTTAAAAAAGTAAAGCCAGCTGAGCCAGAGCATTTACTAATCAAGTAGTGGAGAAAAGGATGCTAGATATCCAGCTTAGAGCAGTTGAGCAAACCTATATCATTGTATCAAAGATTCTTAGAATGAATTGCCTTCAAGCTGAAATGTATTGTAAATATTAAAATTCTTGTTTCCAGAACCTCTTAAAATTATAATTTAGTTTTATTCCCAAAGAAATTATCTATGCAATTACCATGTTCAGTGAAAAAATGCTTATTAGAGAAGCAGAGGGGACCTGATAGAAACACAAAGGAGATGAAGAGTCAGTGGCTTATAATACTGAATGACCGTTAGCGGATCTTTATTTGAGCAATTTCAAATGTTTGTAGTGCATGTATAAACAATGGGCTAAGCTTTCAGTTTGCAGAACAAGGACAAAACAATGACTGATTTGAAAACACCACACCAGAAGTCTTTTTTTTCTTAAATATTATTATAGTCCACAGTTCATTAATTGTATATATGGGCCTGATCCAGCTCCCAATGAAGTCAACATAAGTCTTCACTGCTTTCCAGAAAGACTAGGTAAAACTGATTGTTAGTATTTTATTTATCCCTTTAATTCCTTACAGGGTGCATCTACACCATACAGATTTACATAAAATCATACATAAATGATATGCGGAACTGACTGACTAATCAGCTTTGCAGCAAAGTGTTACTGTCTACATGTGTGCCAATATTAGGGTGCAATAAATTAACTAACTCCACTGAAATGCATGTGTAGATGGTGGCAGGGGCAAGCTGAGGCATAAGGGTACTAAAGTATGGGGAGATGCCTGCTGCCTAGCCCTGCACTTTAGCACCCTTGTCACTCAGTTGGAACCATATTCCATTGCAGACCTTAGCTAAGGAAGGTTAGATTTAACCATTTGGAACCTGAAAACAACATAATCCTAGAGTCAAGGTTGCATGATGCTTTCTTGTGAAGCTTTTCGCTCTGACTTTTTGACATCTGCATTAGGAATCCAACCAGTCCCACAAGTCCACTCCCTGAATGTAATCTCATTGACAACAGATTATTAATAGACAAAGCAACTAGCTGAAATTTGCCCTACACTGAATTTTGAACCACCACATAACAGATGGTAATGTGTTGCATTTTTGACCAACTCGAGTAAGGAATTATTGTAGGGAAAAAAGGACAAATATCATCTAGATTTATCCTGGGCAAATTATGTTTATGGTACATATCTGAAGATGTCTTTCTGTTTTATACTATAGTAAGAGTTGTATAGCTTACCAGGCATTACCTCATTATGAAACCAAATTGGCACAGTTGGGGACTGATGAGTGAGTGAATAGCAGGGATCCTGGTTTTCCCTGATAAAAAAAAATCACAAATTCTCTAATAAAAACCCCAAAGCTGTGGTTAAAATTAAAGGCCTCCCACAGTCCCCCTGGCCCTGCTGGTGCCCTTCACTCCCCACTCATAGCTCCTGCTCCCCCAGCCCTGCTGGAGGAGGGCCCCAGCCTCCAGAGCTATGGACCCGGTTCTGCAGCCTCCTGCCTCCACTTCCCCCTGCTGCAGACTTAGGTGGGGTGGCTCCCTGCCACTGCACACACTCCTGGGGGGTAGGAGGGACCCGCCCCCAGATCTGTATGTGGGGCAGTACCAGGCTGCAGGCTTGGGCTCCTGCCCTGATTCCTTCCCCTAGGGCCTCTGCAACCCAGTGAGCATGACCCAGTGTGGCTGACAGCAGCCAGGCCATACAGGGATCTCCTTGTTACTGTGAGCTCTGTGCTGCCCTGGCAACTCACCTCCTGCACGTGCCACTGCTTTGAGGGGCGCAGCCCCGTGCATAAGGGGGCATGTCACCAGGGCAGCACAGAGCTCACAGTGGCAAGCAGTTTCTCCATGCAGCTCCTCTGCTCCCTGCCTTGCTGGGTCACGCCCACTGGGATGCAGAAGCCCCGGGGAAAGGAAACAGGGCAGCAAGGAGCAGTGGGCCTGAACAGAGAAGTTGTTCCATGCTGCAAGCTCCACTCTGCTTCCCTGTCCCGGGGCCTCCGTAGCCTGGCAGGCATGACCTGGCATGGCAGGGAGCAGACTAGCTGCACAGAGAAGAGACATGTTCCTACTCTCCACTGGGGCCCTGCAGCCATGCGTTGTGGCCCCAGGTCCCAAGCACAACCCACTGGGCAGCAGCCCCAGCCCTGCCCAGCTACTTCCTTCTCTCCCTACAGGGGCCTCAATCCCTCTTCCTCCCCCTACTTACCTGCTGGAGCTGTTCTGCAGGGTGCCTGGGGCCATGTGCGTGTACATGCATATGGTGCCTCTGTCTCACCACTGTCCTCCTGCTCCCTCCCAGTTCCCTGCAAGCTGGAATTCTCCCAGCCTGCAGGGGGCTCATTACAAAATCCGCAGGTTTCTCTGGTAAAAGAAGAAATCTGCTTTTGCCTATGGTAAAAGATAAAATCTGTGGTTTACTCCACTTTTCCATGGGAAATGGAAAACCCGGATACTTGGTGAATGGTTAAATGATGCAAGAACAATTGCCTGGTGTGTGTAACAATGAGTGTGAAATAGGTGTGTGAGAGAGAAGTGCAGGTATATGTGAGAGATTCTCAGAGAGGGCAAGTATCCAAGTGTTTGTATTTTTGCGTGTGAGGGACAATGTGTCCAAATGTTTGTAAAATAATTAGTATTCTGGCATGGGTGCTTTGGCATTTATAATAAACATGGGCTAGTACATTTTGGACCAAATTGCAAATTTCTTGGCAATTTTGCAAGGCTGGGCTAGTGGCTTACAACCTCCAAACCTCCCTTACAGGCATGCCCATGCCTCTCAGGTATTTCCAGACATCACTTAAGTGGGCACCTTGCCCATACCACCAGGCCACCTTAGGCCTCTACTCCCTTTTGGGGCCTCGGCCTTCGCAGCTTCCACCACAGCTCTGGCTGGTCCATTTGGCCTAGACTCCCTATATTGGACTAGACTCACTCAGGCTTCAGCCCCTGTCTCACCCTCTTGGGATCTTATCTCTGCCCTGCCCAGGCTTGTGGGCGCTTTCTGGGCTATGGCCGCCTAGCCCCAAGTTCCACTCCTCTCTGACCTGTGAGCTCACTAGCAAACAGTCTGGCCCTGAAGGTTGAAGGGAAAGGAGCTCTGCTTCAAGAGGCCTGCTCATGAGAGACTAAGATTCTGCTATGCCTATTGAGCCACAGGTAGAGAACTGGCAGCTGGCAGGGGACTGGAACAAGTATAGATGATGATTGTATTAGAGAGCCAGTAGTCTCAGAGAATTAAGTTACAGCCAGTGTACTTATGCTTGTGGGTTGAGCTTAACTAGTGGTTTGGATGGGATTAGAAAGGGGTGACTGGAGGTGCCAGTGATGCCCAAGGAGCACCCGGCTGTTTAGAATCTTACCAGAGGGCAGGGGCCTAATCGTAGCAATAGAGAGAGAAAATCCTGGGAAAGGCAAAACAAGGGTCAAGGCCCCTAAGCTCCTTTCCTTTCAGCCTTCAGGGCCAGACTGTTTGCTGCCCTTGGCTTATACGTCCCACAGACCTACCCCCTTCCAGTCACATGACTCCCTGGGCAGTCTGTGGGTGCTCTCTAATGTGCTTGGTTTACCAGCCTTCAGGATGGCCTATAACAGCAGAGCTAGCCCAGAAGTTGTTCTCTTTCTGCTTCCCCCAGGTTACTCTCCTATTGCACTAAGCACTTCTCATTTAAAGGGCTGCTAGCCCTCCTCATGACTGCCTGAACACAGTTTGACTTTATTTTTTCTCTCTCAGTAACAGGAGCTATACTTGGACTATAGTCAACTTCATGAAAACCAAGATACTTTACCAACCTACTCCAAAATATCCAGCTGCTCTTCCACATATTACAATTAGAGCACATCCCCTGAATAATGTTGAATATTTCCCCTAACTAGATAGTCACCTTTCCCAAAAAGTAAACATAGATGATGGTACTCAACACTGAAAAAATCTTCCAGTGCTGCTTTTGGACTTCTCCAAAGTCATGTCTTTAATGATTGTAACATCAGGACTCCAGCCAAACTTCTTGCCTAATAGGCTGTTGTCATCCCTACCCTTTTCAATGGGTGTGAAACCTGGACAATAGATCAGAAACACCTAAAAGCCTTGTACTGTTTTCATCAACAATACCTTCAGAAAATCCTCCATATCAATTGGAAGGACAGAGGAACAAATGCCATCATTCTGGCTCAAGTAAATACCACCAGCATTGAAGCCGTGTTTATATGGTACTAGCACTGTGGGACAGGACACATCAATAAGAATGCCTGACAACTGCCTTCTGAAACAGGTCATATACTCCCAACCTGCCAATGGTCACCACCCTGGAGGTGGGCAAAAGAAGCGATTCAAGTACACCCTGAAGGCCAGTCTGAAGAAATGTGATATTAGGGCATCAATACCTAAAAGACTAGAGCACTGAATCATCCCTGAGGGCACCATGAAGTATGACAAGGCATTAATAATTTTGAGCAAAACTGCCTCACTGTGGAATAGGTAAGGGAGACAAAGAAAAAAATGCTCTTTCCACCTCTTCCTTCTGGAACTATATGCCACATTTGCAGTCAAATATGCCCCTTCTGTTATCTCCAGACTCATCAATGACTTTCCTCTTTACTGGAAGACTGTCATCCTTGTATCAAGGGACTGATGATGACAACTAGTACAAGAGAGTGAGATATAAATGTAATAAGAAGTATTGCAAGTACTATATTTTGCCTCTTTCTAGTCACACTGGTGAAGTACCAAAAGTAAATAAAGATTAGGAAAAGGATATTTCAACATTTTTAAATAGTTAAATGTTTTACACAAAATTTTCATATTGGATTTAACCTAATTCACTTGCTTTACCTATCCAATTAATGTTATTCTTTTCCTAAGTCTTGTCTAAGGAAAGAAGATGAGTTTGTAATTTAAACTCTAGAGTGAGACCCAGATTCCTGAGTGTCACAGACTTCCCATGTGACCCCCCCAAATATTCATATCTGTGAAAAAATCTCCCATTTGTATGCATCCAAACCCACTCAGCTCATTTAGATTTATATCCAAATACTACAGATGCTCAGTGTTCGTAATTTAACCAAGAAATTAAGAATTAGCTCAAGTATGTTCTATAATGGGAAGATTTCTGATAAGAGTAGGCCCCCAACGTAGCAAACAAAGCCCCAGGACATCTGGGGCTGGAATATCAATGTTATGCAAATTTCAGGCTATAAATAAGTAGAATTTTTTTCAATTAAGGTAATAAACCATTTGGGCACTTTAACATATTGTGAGGTCCCTATGACTTGTATTCTTTAAATCAAGACTGGCTAATTAAAAAACAACAACTTCTATCTCAAACAGAAGTCAGAGGCCTTGAAAAACAACTATTGGGTGAAGCCTGTTATTTGAGTTATCAGGTCAGATGATATATAATCATAATGGTTCCTGCTTGCTGTGAAATTTATGAATCTAAGCAGTAAAATAATAATAATACTGTCCTTTTTCCACTAGCCTCAAATTCCAGTGTGAGGCTAGCTGGCAGGCAGCCCCTGCGCTGAAGCACTCTCATGTCCCAGCCAGCCAGTTTAGCATCTATACATGTGCTGCTGTGCACAAAAGAACTCTGCTATGGAGTTTATTAGTTTCCTAAACCCTAACAGGGAACACATGTAGATGTTGAGACATTTATTACAGAGCTAATTAATCAGCTCCACAGTAAACTTGTCATGGAGATGCACCCTGTTTGTGAAAAGTTTATTCCCGCGTCACCTCTTAGCAATTTATTAACCAATTGCAGCTGCCATCAGACATATTAGCTTTGATTAGTGTTATTTGTAATTTATGTTGTATTTAGTTGGTCACCTGAATTGGAATATTGTTTCTTCTCCTGTGAATGACATTCATTTTATGGTAGTTTGTGATAGATTCATATGGATGGTATACACTGAACAGGATAAGAACACCTTTAGTAGGCATGATGGGAGTTCTCTATCACTTGGATTCTTTAAATCAGATTTTTGGATGAAAAACTGTTTGTGGTAGTATTCATAAAGCAATGGTAATTTATGAACATTTATGCGAATACCCAGTAATTGTCCATATTCTCAAAAATAATTAATCTCACACAATGCAGTGAACTGAACTCAGTGCTCTTACTCATGAAAACAGTCACAAATATGAGATTTCCCCCCCCCCCCTCCGTTTTAAGCATTCTACCAGCTGTACTTGGTAAGAACAGAAAACAAAAGAGCAGTGCAATACATAATGATGTCAGTAATTAATGCACCTAGCTAGTGGATGACAAATGCAGGTAAATGTAAACTAATGAGTTCTGGACCCAAAAATAAAAAGTGTATTAAAGCTAAATCGAAAATGAACAGCAGGTTATTGACCAAAAAAATATTTGAGAGCTATTATAGACAAATCCTTAAGTCCTTTAGCCCATTAGTTAGCTAAACTGAAAAAATAAATGAGAGGCTGGAATGAATAAATGCTACAAGTGTACAAGCAAAATCAAAGTACGTGGTCATGTACATTGTTTAATGAGGCCTCATTCAGATTGTAGAACATAGTATTGCGAAGTAGTAGAGATGAACTCAGATCAATACCACAGGGACAAGATTTTCTAAATTTCATAGATTTCATAGACATTAGGAGCTGGAAGGGACCTCGTGAGATCATCGAGTCCAGTCCCCCCTGCCAGAGGCAGGAAGTCTTCAGGGATCAAAGACTTCCCAGCAAGATAAGCATCCAAACACCAGAAGAGTCTAGGGTAGGTGCTTGCACCACCTTTGGGGGGAATCTGTTCCTCAACTTGGACACTCAGACTGTAAAGAAGTTTTTCCTTATATCAAGGCTGAATTGGCCTTCCAGAAGCTTGTGGCCATTAGACCTTGTTATCCTTTGGGGAGCCTTGGTTAACAACTGTTCTCCCAGATCCTGATGCACCTTATATACTTATAGGTAACTATGATTAGCCTGCAGGATTCATATCCAGGTAGGTGACTAAAAAGCCTAATGTTCAAGAATCGTGAGCACCCAGAACTACTAATTTAAGCCCAGACACATAAACCTCTTATCAATAATTTATGATCTCCATGACCTCTCTATACGTTACTAGGAGCCATATGCCTGAGCCTTTTCTGAACATAAGAGACTGTTTCTAATATATGTAAATAGATTAAATCAAACCAAAAGGTGTCCCCAGGGTGAATCATTATCCTACCAACAATAACCAGACTCCAGACTTTCATAGATTCATAAGTATTCATAGATATAGGGTCAGAAAGGACCTTGCAGATCTTCTAGTCCAACCCCCTACCCTGGGCAGGAGAGAAAAGTGGGCTCAAATGACCCCAAGCTAGAATTGCCATTCTTATAGCAACAACATAGTAACCCAGGTTTTATATTACCTAGAAAAATATGCAGCTTTGCCTTCATTTCAGATACCCGCAGTCCTGCTGCTATTGGTGGGAGAAGAGGCCCTCAAACTGTTTGCTTTCAGTACCTGTTGAATTCATGTACTGAAAGCAGGATGAGGACAGAGCTATTTCAGCAGTGTGGATTTTGTCACTGTTGGTAGCTCTGGGAGGACAAGACATTAGCTAAAACAGAATCTGGATGTAAGATTTGTAAACTAAGAGAAGATATAATATTTCATTCTTGCTGTAAAAGTTTTACAAAATAGTTTTATTACATCACCATGACTAGATCTGTACATAGTCACCATAAAAGCTGTGTGTTTAAATTCCAAATTGCCTGCTAATGTCCTCCAATATAAAACCAGCTTCAATTTTTCCCATCTATAAATGTCACAGTATATTACTTATTGATATTGAAAGCAGCTATCATATCTTTGATGGGACATCTGGCACAGTAGACAGGCTGGCATTCTTTTATTCAGTTACCGAAGACCTCAGTTAATAACATCTGAGTGAACCCATGACTTAAAAATGCTTTTGTTTAAATACAGTCATTTTCAACGGTGATAACTACAATGTAAAAAACACAATGCCATCAAATTCTAAAGAAAGTGATGAAGGGTGCTGTGTTGAAAAAGTAAACTTAAATATATTCACCTCTTAATGTGGCTTCACTGCACTATATGGCTAGGGCACAAAAAGACTCCCTCATCTACTCATCTAGAAAGCAATTAATAATCCTCATATCAGAATCACTTTGAAACATGATGTGGAGGGCCATGAAGTATCATTATGATTATATCAACGTAGCAGCTATTTCCTGAATCTGACCAAGTCTAACCTATAGCAACCACAGAGAGCTCTTTCTCCTTGCAGCTTGAAATATCTGCTTGAAACTTAATGTAACTGTCCAAATACCCCTTAGGTCAGAAGTGGCTATAAAAAGTAACCTGAACCTTCAAGAGTCTATTCCTTCCTCAGATCCAGAGAGATTCAGGAAAATCTAAAGCCAGCCACATCGCTTTTAAAAGTTTAGTCTATATAGAAGATGATCGGGCCCCAAGTTTTAAGCTTAAAGGAACATTGCTCAAAGAAAACTTGTTAAATATTATAGACCTAATAATTTTATATATGTATATCTTATTTTATACATCGTCTACTAAAATTTTATTACAAAGGAAATTGCAAGAATATGGAATGTTTAGCTGTTCATCTCTTCTGGATATTTAGGCTCTGATCCAGCAAAGCACTTACACCCATGTTAAAACACATAAGGAATCCCATTGATTGACTTCCATGAGAGTACTCATCTACTTAAAGTTAACCCCCTGTGTAAATGTTTTCCTGGATTGGGGCCTTATCCCTCATCATGAAACATGGTTCTGTTTTTAACCATTGCATTTTTCCAATAGGATTTCATATAGTTGAACAATGAAGCTAAGCAAGGGCTGGATCCAACTCTCATTAATATTTGTGGAGGAGCGGACTGATTTTGGACAGCTTAATATCATTGCCCCAAATGAACTGCTCAGCAGCATAATTTTTTTTTATGCAAATGACAACGCAGGTATAAAACAAAGTGCCTCATCCTACATTGATGAGAATTTTGTTACCACTTTCAACAGGGGCAGGTCTGATGGAAAACAACAAAATATATATGGTATCATTTAAGTAGAGGGGTATATAGGTATTGGACTAAATTTTACACTGGCATCAATGAGGTACTTGGGATGTGTCAGTATAAAACTTAACCTGTTTAAATTTAGAGTAATAAGAATTATCTAGCCTTAGGTTATATCAGTCTTTTATTGATTTTGTCATTGCCTTACTATGCGTGTTTTAACAGCAATTATATTTTCTGGTAAGCTTTTTTTCTCTCTCAGCATTTAAATTGTTGCCTCTTGATTAGTCAACAGGAAAAATCAATACTCTATACATTTCACTTCAAACCTTTAATTCAATTACAATTTATGAACTAATCAAAGGTTGATCTAGCCAAGCTGTGTCAGTAACAGAAAGGCAGATTTTTAATGTCAGAATCTCTCTTTGTCATTAAAGGTTAAATTTTAGTTCATGCATCGTAAGCCTAACTGTACTGCGCTAAAGAAGAATACTTGCTAATACTGTTGCTTTTTATGATCTCCTTTAAATTGGTGGATACATCTTGCTTGAAATGTTGACACCACAATCGTACATACCATTCATTTTGTCTTTTATTTTACTTTCAGTTTATTGACACTAGCATCATGGTAACTTAACATGTTAATCACACCATAAACAGTAACAGTGACACATATTAAAGCCAATTTATGGTGCAATAATGTAGCAAACATGGAACATATCATGTGGATGCTACTTTGGTGGCTTATTTGTATCACACCTTCAATTGAATGAGCAGTTTGTTGAGGCTACACCAGATTCTGATGCTCAGCTATAATTGGTACGTTTACTTATGCAATATTCACGGGGTGTTTTTCATGTTTCTGGATTTATACCTTGTAGCTGTATTTAGTTGAAACAGTGATTATGGGGAATTCTAATGGAAAGGGCTACCAGAAAATGCAGGAGACAGTGGAATTGATGGCCCAGACTGCCCCTTTCTGACCAGTGATGTTATGCGTGAAACTAAGGACAAGCTCAAAGTTAAAGATGTGTTTGCATTTTGTCCTGAATAGAGTTGGATTTAAAAAACAGACTGAAGTGCTCTCCTGAAATGGGGTGTAAAATATAAATAAACAAAATAGATCTAGTTAAATCAGGGTTGTCCAGCTTGAAAGCAACTGGGGGTCACAAGCCTCATGGGCTACACTGATGGAGGCCAGGTGCCCCCAGGGCCACATGGGTGAACATCTCTCCTGGGCCACATTGCTTGCAAATGTTCCCACCCCTCCCCCACTATGATGTACCATGCCCTGTGTGAACACTCCCCTCCCACTGGGCTACACCAAACCATGCTGCATGAGTACTTCCCCCTCTTTCCCCCCCCGTGAGTCCTCAGTAGGATGGTCATGTGTCCTGATTTGGCTGGGACACTCCAAGATTTCATAGCTCAGTCTCAGCCTGTTAGTCAAATTTCCTGGGTCAGAGTCTGGCAGGGAGGTGCAGTGGCATGGTGTGCCAGGCAGGCTGCCAGGCAGGGACCACTACTTCTAGATGGGAGCAAGACAGATGGAGCAGGTGCCACCCCACCCACACATGGAACATACTTAATCCTGCACAGGAGCAGTGATGCCTGCCACCTGCCTGCCTGGTGCACCATGCCACTCCACCTTCCCACTGAACTCCAGTCCCAGACTTTTGACCAACTGGCCAGGACCAGGCTATGGAATCCTGGAATGATCCAGCCAAACTAGGACGCGTGGCCACCCTAGCCCTCAGCCCTCTCCCCAGCTCTCTGGTTCATAGGCTCTGCTACCATGAGCCATGTTGCCTTAGGGCCAGGGCAGGAAGTGGAAGAAGGAGGGACCTATATCCCTTGGCCACTGCTCTAGCCAGAGTAATGGGGACCACAAATTAACCCCTCACAGGCTGCATGCAGCCTACAGGCTGCCATTGAAGGGTCCTGAGTTAAATAATCACTTAACTAAAATTTTGTCCAAAACTGAAAGTAATTGTCTTGGGGCTGGGATGAATTTGATGATCTTATATTTTATGATGTAGATAGGCAATATGCTTCATCAATGCATCAGTGAAGTGAACAAATTAGGAAACATGAATTTGATTCCCAGCTCTGCTTATGACTCACTGTCACTCTTGCATTTGTTACTCCAGGAAGTCCTATTAAAGTCACTGGTAAGAATAAAGCCAAGTATGAAGATTACTTGATACAATATTTCTGACTGTTACAAAACATCCCTTGTACAATTTGTATGATACGTTTCTCAATTATGGCTGCTTCACAACTCCTTTCTATTCTATAATTCAGTATAAGTATTAAATTACTTGTATCAACATTTTGTACGGAACTTTATGAATTTTCTCTGTGATATCTGTCAGTAGATAGATATATATCACACAGAGAAAGAGAGAAATCATTCAGCATGCTGTTTAGTCACTGCTGGCTTCAGATCTTGGATTTTTAACATGTAATACCTAGTGTTGACCTATGTACTTATAATCCTCCTCATAAAATAGATTTTGTGGAAAAGAGTCACTGAATCTTGCTTTCTTCATTGATAGTAATAATGAGATTGTTCCTACTCTAATTTTGGTAATACTGCAACAAACTCACCTCCTACCAGGCATCTTATACAAATTACTCCAAACGTAATGGTAAATGTTATTTTAACACTTGCTCTTGGACTCCAACATAGAATTACATTACATATTTTATTAGCTCATTTACCACCTATGCAGTTAAATTATTAGTTAATTCATTGAACATCATGTGTGTTTAGGTAGCTTTGTTTACCATTTAAAAGTGACTCTTGTCTAATATCTGAACTAACCTTTCCATGAAAGGCACACCTGCCATGCCTTGATACAATTAGTTGATCTATGAAACAGGAGGTTGCCATAGGATCCCAGAGTGAGCCCTCATCCATTTTTCTGCCAGCAGGTCCCTCCTGGACCCTGTTAGACTCAATTCTGCCTCTCAAGTTAAGTGGGCCCTCCTGGCCTGCCTGTACCCCAGGGCACCTGTTGCCTTAAAGACTAATCATGGCCTCCTTCCACCTATGCCTTGTAGTTGTTATTGGTCAATCATTCTCAGGTCAGGCCTCCTTAGGCCTCTCTGCCCTTGTTGGGGGCCTAGGCTCACTGCAAGAGACCCGGCTCCAGCCCCACATTGCCCCTTCTCAGGCACTGGGCCCTTGGCCCTGGTTTCACCCCTCTTGGGCTCTGTCCTGTGTCCTTCCTGGCTTCAGGCTGACTCTATTGTTTCTCTCCCAGCTCAGGTTTTGATTCTCTTGGTTTCAGCCTGTCTGTATCATGACCCCTGGCAGGGCTCAAAACTCCTTGTGCCCCTTGGGCATGTTCTGTGGCCTCCAGATCTCCCTTGCTAGCCATAAGCGGTTCTTTGGTTTAAACCTTAAACCAAAATACAAGACCACACCTAAAACTATCCCCACACTGGGGACCAAAAATAAACACCAGCTCCCCAGTTGTAAAATAAAACTCCTCCCTACACTGGGTCTTACTTCCCTGCAAGCTCTAGGTACCTTGCTTGCCATTCCCAGGGCAGCTCAGGTATCAGTCAGTCACTCTCCTGCAGCCATCCTGTTGTAAAGCCCTTCTCCCTGCTGCCTGCAGAAACCACCTGATGGGCTGGGTTCAGGCACCGACTTTGTGTGCCTCCTAAGCCCTGCCCCCTCGTGTCAGGTGACTCTCCAGCCACCTACAGGAGTTTTCATTCTGGGTCTAATGACCAGGCTGCCTTTAGGCAGCTTAGTGCTGCTATCCTTGCCACCTCAGCAGTGTCCCTACTGCTCTAGCAGGACTCTGCCCCATTGTACTATTGCTGGGCAGCTAACCCCGCAACAGGCACTTGCTACCTGAGTCCCTGGCTGCCTATTCCCCTGCAGCCAAGTCAGTCATAAGCAGTCTTTTCTCCCACCTGGGGCCTCCCTGATGCTACCTACCCCTTCAAGTAACAGGAGCCCTCTGGCTCCCTGTTACATTAGGACATTTAGGAAATGATGAAATTGCTATTTCAGGCACTGTCACAGTGAATATCTTATTGTGCAAGCAGACCCACTGAATTCAATTTACAGAGTACAATTCAATTTACAGAGCCCTGATCCAAAGCCCATCAAGGTCAATGGAAGTATAGGATCCAGAAATGAAACTCTGATTCCATTTAAGTGAATGGTAACATTCCTATCATCTTCAGTGGGGTCATGATTTCATTTCATGTCAGTAAAGGTGAAAGGAACTAACCTTAGAGAAGCCGCACTGAACCTGACCTGCAGTTGGACTTATGCTCCTAAATCCAAAGGTCACTAATAAACATTCTCACAAGTATCCATAAAAAGAATTATCAATGAAATTTTGATACTTTGGCTCTGCTGGGTATCTCTGTTATAAAGCTGCATGTCAGTGTATATTTGCAATTAACTAACTAAGTTTAAGTTGTCAGGGGTAATCAATATTCACACATGCTTGGCTTAATACAGAGATTGTCATCTGTGATACTTGGTGCTTTATTAATTGAATATGTGCTTACAGCACTACTGTGCTTTTTATGTTTTTCATGGTATAAAATATCTTGTAGTATAATATTTTTACCACATTTTAAGCAAAATTAGCTTTTAATATATAATTCTATATTGTCTAAAACAATCTTGTTCTTTTTCATTGTGAATAATCATGGATAAAATCTTGGCCTCTCTAAAATCACTGGGAAGTTTGGCACTGACATTCTTGGGAATGGCATTTTAACCCATGTAATTGAATCATAAATTTGCACAGCACCTAAAAGAGTTATTTCTGAAGAACTCCTCAGATATTTGTCCTCCAGGGACTTCATTTACTTTTTCTGACAGCATCAGATGTGAAGATTGCCCAAAAGCTGAGGCAGTTTTGCTCTCTTTTATCCTAATGTCCATTTGTAGTATCTAATGAAGTAGACTGCAGCCTATGAAAGCTCATGCCTCGCTGAACAAGTACCTCCCTGCCTTACCTTCAGCGTAACTTCCCTATTTTTCAGTGGAATCTGAAATCTGAAGAACCAAGAAGGAAATTATCTTTTGCACCACACGAGTCGTTAAAATAGTCCCATTCAACTGAAGGCAAATAGTTGTCAATGAAGTGCATTAAATATATATATATTCTTAAACGTATATGTAATTCAGAGTGAGAATCTCTCTCTCATACTTCCCTCTGGATTTCATTGTCATTCAAGTGAAAACCAACAATAAGGCCCTTCATGACAGACTTGTCCTTCCAGGACAAATGAAGAAAGGGGACTCGCAACATAAGGGATTTGGTAATTAAGATAACTTTTATCTCAGCAAAAGAGCCGCCTAAGGCCGACCAGACACAAGAACGTGGACCTATTGCCTGAGGTCCCAGTTAACTGAAATTAACTGTCCAGGTCCCCAAAGTTTTGCAGATTCCTATATGGATTTCAGCAAAATTTAGAATTTTCCTTTATTTTTAATTATTTCAAAAGAAAATATTACAATTTTTCAAATGGAAAGGGAACCAAAGTTTGGAAAGACTTTTCCATGATACAAAAAACTATTAATAGCAAATTATAGCTGAGTGTCTGTAACTTAATTCCCTGTATTTAAAAAGGAAAAAAAGTTGTAAACATCTCCAAGTCCAGAATATTTAAAATAAATAAGAATGAAAAAATGCTGTACTATCTTTTCCACCATAATTGGAAGTGGCAAACAGGGAATCCAACACCAAAGACAACATGTTTATTTACCCTTTGAAGTTGATTGGTGTGCTAAGTGTACTTGATGCCTCAGCTACTTTCCCAACTGAATTTTCAAATAATAAAGGCTCAATTTACAAATTTGATAGCATGAGCAGTACTGATAGGTTGCTACTATCTGTCATATTATAGGGAGTATCTGCACCTTTGTCCCCTTTCTTGTCTTTCTGGGTGTTTTTACATGTGCAACTAACATTCCTGAATTTTCTGCGCAGAAAATTCACATGCATTAAACTGTGCTCCTGCACGCATTTGAACGTGTTCCCATCAGGAGAAAATTTGCTCCCATTGGGAAAAGTTCACTCTAGGGCTGTTCCTTCCCTGCTCTTCCCCCCTGAAGTAGCCAGAGGGAGCTCCAGGCTCTCCCAGGTGCCAGCCCCAAGCTGGCAGAGGGTACAGGTGCTGGTCCCAATCTCTGCAGTGTAGGGGATAGTTGTCCCAGCTGCTAGGCAGCTGCCTCCCAGCCATGTGGAGATCAGGATAGGTCCCAATCTCCTGGCAGGGACAACTGTCCCTGCCCTGTGGGAGTTGGGTCAGGTCCTCATTGGCATCCTGCCAAGCTTGGACAGCTCTCCCCACCACCCATAGTCCCCTGCTGCCTAGGTTAACTAGGAGCAATTTGCTTCCAGTCATCATCTATATATGAGCATCAGCACATTAGTTTAATGCACTGATTTCTAGTACCTGTGTCTACAGGTACTAGAAAATGGTGCATTAGATTAATGTGCTGCACAGTAATTGTTGTGCATGTGTAGATAGTGACACTTTACTATTCATTAGATTAGTCTAATGCACAGTAAAGCATCTCATGTAGACACACACTCTGATGCTTGCCCTGCTTTCACTGATCTTAGATCAAATTTTATAATTCTGCTTCTTCTAGTTGAGATTCTGTGAACCTTAGAATTAGAAAAAAAGGTTTATTTTACAGTCAGAACATAGCATTTAAGAGACATAAAAAGTTACCTAAGAGCTCACTATCTCCTGATGATAATCTAGACAAGTCTAAATTCTTCTGGTGGTGTCTATGTGGGTATCCCATTACCCTGTATATCAATCTTATTTTCTCTTGAGGATGTGTCTTTTTAAACCTGCCACAGTTCTTCTGATCCACCATGTCCATATTTGCTTGTTAGGATGTTGTTTGTTAATAACTCATAAATGCTTTCTGAAAGGCACTTGTTAGATAAACTTTGAATCATTGTTTTTTCTTCCTGTTTTTATGACCCTAGTAAACCACTCTATTAATGCAGCAGATATGCTAGTAATACGTTCACATACAGTATTCACATCTTACCGCAGAGCAGCTCTAAATCTGTCCCATCATCTTGCCATAATGGTTTCTGGTCATCTGGGATACCTGGGCCATTTCTTTTCTGCACATTTAGCCAGAAGAGTTGGTTGCACCCAGACAGAAGTGGACACTACAGTCTTTTCAAGAGTAATACAGTAGACTAGCTTTCCTGTGCACTCCCCAGAATTCTTCTGCTAAGATAGAAAACTGATCTCCACACTCCAAAATTTTTCGAATAGCCAGACTTCCTCCAGGACATTTTAAAACTTCATTAATGAAAAAGACTCTTGTGTCCTATTACTGCCCACAGGTGAAATAGATTAAAAGCACATTTTCTTTATTCAATAGCATTATCAGCAACTGCAGAATGTCTTAAATTATTTTCTTCAAGAAGGCAGACAAATGGAGAAAATATGCACTGCTATCTGCTCTATACACCAAGATTCTCATAGTACCAATGAAGTAGCTGAATCTCACTAATGGAAAAATGATAACTGGGGATGAGGGGATGGAGGGCAGAAATATGGTGTTGTCATTCAGGCGGGGGGGGTTATTATGCGTAATGTCTTGATACTCTGTGATATCGTGTATGTTTATCATGGCGCTATTTTGTGTAATGTAAATTCAGAGATGAATAGTCACATTAACCTTTTGGAGATTATAAGACAAATTAGCCCATATGAAAGTGGTATAATAAAGTAATAAAATTATTTTTAGTGAAATAGAACAGCTTTCGTTTTTTTTGTTTATCCAATGGTTTGACCATCAAATGAACAAGTAAACTAATCAGCAAAGATTTACAGCAGCTTATGCATGAACAAATGCATGCAATAAAACCTCTCTTGACATTTCATCCAAGTAATGGAGATGTGCAATTACAGAGATGATAATAAGACATTTTAAAAAGTGCTTGAAAATTGTTCCAAAACCAATTTCAGTGTCAAAAACAGAGCTCCTGTTCCTTCAAACAAAATTTAAATGCATAGAGGCATCCAATTCAATCTCCTGAAAGGTACTAAATTAAGGAACATTTTTTCCCCATGTTATTAATAAACTTTCAAGTTTAGTGCTATCAACATAAAACAAAAACATAAATTATAATGGGAAATGAATGGACCAAAAGGAAAAATAAGCAATAAAATCCATGTTACTGAGACCATTACAAATGCCTCTACAAACTTCAGATACCTAAAGCGGAATCCTATTTCACTTTATGTGCTTAAATGGTCATTTTCCAGCTGCATTAGTAGCATTTTGGCAATCCTATTCCCCATGCAATGTGGACATGTTAAATATCTGCTTGGCTATTAAGTAAGTCCAGTACCCAATGCTTTGAAATGCTTTGACAGCGTATGTATGCAACTCTGTATGCATGTTTGCTGGGGCAGTATGGCTAGGGACAGAATATATACATAAATTGGTATAAGTGATCAGAAACTGATTCAAATCTGTGACACAACAGAAGTTCAGTGCACATAAGCTATTGTCAAAACGGCCAAAGCCACTTTAAGATAAAACTGGATGGATGTAGTATCAGACTTAACTGATTTAAGTTAAATTGGTTTGTTGAACTTCTGTCCCAGATCCCTTCCACATTCAAGTTAACTCACAGTCCCCCAGCATCCCAGGATGCTTTGCATCTCTCCTGCAACACCCCCCCTCCAGAATAAAAATGAATTTCTGTTCACTTGCTTATCAGTTCAAATCTACACAGTTTAGACTAACTTGTGAAGATTGAATCCATTCAGTCTCGAACTTTTTGACTACCTGTACTTACCCTCAAAGTTACAAAATTCTACTTGGCAAAAACCCATGATGGCAGATGACCCTAACAAGTGGTTGTATAGGGACCTTGTCCAGGAATCAAGAGAGACAGATTCTAGATTCATCCTCAAACAGAGGAGGAACCACATCCCTCTGATGTTACAGATTCACTAGAGACCATAGGTTAAGCATTTTGTAGTCCCTGCTCCAGATCTCCCCTTGAAACTCGCTCCCCTGGACAGTTATGAGAGGGAGATCTGTAGGGCCAGGAAGAAGACAAGATAAAGGAAACAGATGCTACCCAAGAAGGGAAGGGGGTGAGGTTGTGTTGTTGCCAGATTTCTTGCTAGAATGGGACAGAAGCCTCCCCAGTGTTCTCTTTCCACCTTTTACAATGTATATTGAATTCACTTTCATAGATTCATAGAACTTCATAGATTTCATAGACATTAGGGCTGGAAGGGACCTCGGAAGATCATTGAGTCCAGCCCCCTGCCCGAGGGGCAGGAAGTCAGCTGGGATCATAGGATCCCAGCAAGATAAGCATCCAAATTTCTCTAAAAAGTGTTCAATGTAGGTGCTTGAACCACCTCCGAATGTAAGGAGTGACCTAGAAAACACTACCCAAGACAAAGCAAACAGAATGTTAGGTGACGAATGCCCATCTGCAATGATAAGAAGGAGACAGTCTGAGATAAAGGGGGCTTGAAAACAACAAGGAAAAAACAGGGAACTGGGTTAAAAGGGCTCATTAAAATACTAAAAATCACGCCCCTAGGTGGGGAAAAAGTATGCTAATGAAACATACATGTATGTAAATGAGATACATAGCTAAAACACAGGTATAGAGACATGCTCAGTAAAGAACTTCTTGCGTCACTCCTTACAACCAATTAGCAAACAAGGATGCTTCTGAAGGTCCAAAACCCCTGTATAAAAGATGCTTAGAATTAGAAATCTGTGTGCTTGTTACGTGAAATTATTCCACTCGCACCTTTTATTGCTAGCAATAAACCTTCTTTATACTTTCACCCCTGGTATCTTTATTGGCCTTTGCATACCGGGCACGAACCCAAACTTGAGCTGGGGCTCAACACAATGGCAGGCTATTCCAGACCTTGGGGGCTCGGGCAGTAAAGAAATTCTTTCTTATGTCCAGCCTGAAACAGTCTTGCAGGAGTTTATAACCGTTCCACCTTGTCATCCCTTGGGGCACTCTGGTGAACAAACGTTCCCCCAGATACTGGTGGTCATCTCTGATAAACTTATAGGTGGCCATCAGATCACCCCTGAGCCTGCGCTTTTCCAGGCTAAAGAGCCCCACAGCTCTCAGCCTGTCATCATAAGGTCTGTTTTCCTGACTTCTGATCATGCACGTGGCTCTTCTCTGGACTCTCTCAAGCTTCTCCACATCGTTTTTGAATTGTGGGGCCCAAAACTGGATGCAGTACTCCAGCTACCGCCTCACCAAGGCCGAGTACAAGGGGAGAATGATGTCCTGGGATTTGCTTGAGAAGCATATATGGATGCAAGCCAGCATTTTGCTCGCTTTACTAGCCACAGCATCACATTGAAGGCGCATTTTCATCTTGTGGTCAATGATGACCCCCAAGTCTCTTTCTTCCATAGTGCTAGCCAGCATAGCACTGCTGGGCCTAGAAGGATGCTGCACGGTTTCCCTCCCAAGGTGGAGAACCTTGCATTTTTCAGTCTTAAACACCAACAGGTTCTCGTCCACATGTTTGCTGAGCCTGTCCAGGTCAGCCTTGCTCAGCTTCAAAAGAATGATAGGAAGAGGAACTGGATAATGCCTAACCTGTAACTTAGTGGTTAGAGCACTATGCTGGGAAATCAGAGCAATGGAGTCTTAAACACCCTCTGGATGAGGCTGCCTTAGAAACTCAGGTTCCACTTACTGTCCTAAACCACTTTGCTTTTGGGACTATAACAAAGGTGGGTCCTCAACCCCATGCTAATAATGGGGTTTACCTAGCTGCAATTTAACGACCTATGCTTACCCAGGCCAGGATTATACAGAGCCACTTGGATCTACTGGACATGCTCAGTAGATGTGTGAATACTTATGAGTTCATATTGCAAAATAGGATAAAAAACTATGAAAATACAAAAACTGCATTTTTAAGGCTAGAAATCTACCTTTTTGGCATGTAAAGGGAGATAGAGTTATGCCCATAATGTATTCTTATTCAGCTGAAATAGCACTTCTGACATTTTTTTTAAAAAAGAAAAATCACTCATTCTTCCTTAAAATAAAAAATAAATATTGTAATAGGATTTTTTTTCTTTTGAAAGGCCAATACCAGTTCATCAGATACAGGTTCAATGGGGGAAAATGTCTAAAATACCCCCTCTTGGCTGCATGTACACAATACACTTTACTCAAGATTAAAGCAAATTACTGCACACTAAGCATCAACATCTACATATGCAGATGCTTACTGCACAGTAATTTGCTCTAATCATGAGTAAATTTCCTACCTGTAGATACAAGTAGCAAATTTACTCATAAATAATTACTGCACGGTACGGAACGTATAGATGGATGACTGGGATCAAATGTGCTCCTTTTTAGCTGTGCAGCAGCGGGCAGGAAAATGCTCCCCGTCCCTGAAAGCTGCCTGCTATCAGGGTGGGCTTTCCCACCAGAGCCCGGGCAGGGACAATGTCCCTCTACCCCAGCAGCAGGGAACTCCCAGAACCCACTCTGCAATCACGATCAGGGAGCAGGGATTGGGAGATTCTTATCCCTGAGCCCCAGCTTCGTGACCATGGAGCGGGAACTGGGAGATTCTTATCTCTCAGTGTAGTTGCAGAGCCAAGGCTGGAAGATAAAAATCTCTAAGCCCCTGCTCCACAGTCAAGGAGCTGGGGCTGGAAGATAAGAATCTCCCAGCCCTACCTCTGCAGTAGTGGAGCTGGGAGATAAGATTTTCCCAGGCCCTGCTCCACAGTCACGATCACAGAGCAGGGGCTGTGAGCTCCATGCTTCTGGGGCAGGGGGACATTGTCCCCACCCAGTCTCCTGTGGCAGAACCCACCCCGGCAGCAGGCAGCTCACTGGAACAGGAAGCAATGTCCCAGCCCTCAGCAGAAGAAAACTGTCTCCTGGCCTATGCTCCCTGCCCTGCCAGCCCCTGGGCTAGCACCCAGGGGGAGCCTAGAGCTGCCTCTGACTGCTGCAGGGGGCCAGTGCAGGGGCCAGAAGGGGTGGAAGCAGACTGCTGCCATGAGCAGCAAATCTGTTCCCGCTTCCCTACATGTATAGACACCTGCCCGGGGTAGGTTTACTCTAGACTAAATTACTCTAGGGTAAACACACCCCAGAGCATTTGCATGTGTAGACGCACCCCTTGAAAATGTAATGCTATTACAATACTTGAAATTGATAATAATAACCAAATTGAAATTATCAAGTGCAAATTTTAAACCGAATTCCTAAATACTAATTTTCTTGCATTTCCAAAATAGAGTTATCTATTGCAATTTACAACCTGCAGAGGGACAATCTCAATTTGGTCATCATCAGCAAAATAATGTAGCTTTGTGATAAGGTGTTTTTATCTATCACCTTTAATTGCTGCCTCCAACCCACACTAAACCTGAGCCATTTGGAAAGGTCCCCATTTTTAATAAAATATTAAAAATGAGATTCCTGTTTTTTAATCATTCTTAACTCTGCAGCTGAAGAACTCCTATTATATCCTTAGACAAAGATTTTTTTAAAATACTTTTAAATGTTGCATATTTTAAAAGTTCTGTTCCATCACACTGCAAAATTTGATCATAAAAATAACATGAAATTGTACTACAGACATTCACCTCCCATCTGCCTTCCCCTTGCACACACTAACTTTATTATCCTCCATGTCACATCTATATTAAATTTAAAAAGTTTAGGGCAGAGACCATTCTTCATACTTTTATTAGAAGGTATCTAGTGCAATTTTGTATCCCTCAGTTTTGGCCCCAATAGTGTTAGCAGGGTGGAGGCATGTCAACTGCTGTAGCTAGTGGCACACAAGGGAATAATGTAGTTGCCTTTGATTCCCCAACCTGAATGACCAGGTACTCATTTGCCATTGGGTAAAGCTGGGGACAGCTTTTGGCATATGTGAATAGTAGAGCTTGAACTCACATTCCTGGAGTCATAGCAAGACACTTCCATTGCTTTACCACTGCATCCCAATTTTTTGTGTTTTACACTGAATAACAGAAAGAGCAGAGATTTTTAAAGATTTCACAGCTGAAACCTTAAATTTCAAAATTCAGACGAGACAAACAGAAAAGCAAAATCCACTATATTTCTGGCCTCAGTACCCTCTTTGAAATCCCGGACTCGGACTTCTCCAAGACTGTACCTTTTCTTTATTCTGTTCCGAGCAGCTGAAGGGAGCGTAATCTGCTTGGCTAATTTCCTGCTGGGCTAGGCCAAGATGGTACCCCTTAAAAGCTGCAGAAACCAGCTCACAGGAACCAGCTCTGATAATACCCTCCAACTCTTCTGCTTCTTGGTTCAGGCATGCATCACATTTAAATTTGAATGTTTTACCTTGCAACCAAATGTGGACCAATTTCTGTCATGCGGGGCCATCAAAGGAGCACTCTTCAAGGCAGAATATGAATAGCTATTCCAGAGGTGGCCAAACTGTGGGTCAGGAGCTGCATGTGGCTCGCCAGCATGGTATGTGCAGCTTGCCAAAAACTGGCCAAAGCCCCACCCTCTTTTTCTGGGACTGCCAGTTCAGGTGCCAGGCTGCCAAGGCTGGGGCTACAGCCTTGCTGCTTATCCTGGGGTGTGCTCCACACAGGGAAGCTGGAGTGGCTCCAGGTCACTCAGCACCTCCACCCCTTCCAGAGAATCAGATGTCGCTCCCAGGCTGAGTAACTCGGGCCACCCCTGAGCTATTCGTACGTGTTTAACACCATGAAGGTCAGTGGCAAGGGGAGGGTGTTTCTGCCTCTGGTGATATGGTGCTTTTGTTCCTGACAATTGTTTTATGCTCACTAGGAGGGCTACACATTTTTGCAACTTCACCTTATTTTTTATACTTTTATAAGGGTTTTAAAAGTCTCTCTCTCTCTACACATACACACGCACGTGTGCTAATATATCACAGTAACACTATACATAGATACAGTGTTAATTCCAAGAAATTGTGTATAACATGGTTATCTGAAGGCACTTGAAAGTCAGCTGTTTTGAACAAATGAAGAAGTGAAATGAAAATATCCACAACAGCAACAAGCAAAAGGGAGCACAAGCAAAACCTCCAATTTAGTGGGGAAAAAAAGAAAGAATAAATCAATGTCATTTAGTGTCAAATGAATCCACCTAAAGGATGCTACAGTCATCCATTATTGTCAGTGCTTGTTTAATTTATTGAACAGTTGAGGGTTTGGAATGGAATAAAGTTGATCATCCAGGGGTTGCTGTAAATTTATGGTACCAAGATGCTCACTTAACATGTGTGAAAACAACCCGTGAAAGCACCATCAGTGCCCTCATTTCTTACAGAAACAGATACTGTATAGTATGTCAAGTCTGAAACATCAGGACAATGTGCATCAAATCATGTTGACAGTTAACTGACATCAAAGGGAGTTACATGCATGAGACTAAGGGCAAAATTTGCTTCTGTTCCTTCCTATACATTTGTCATTATTTATGCTCTTCTTCAGATGTACAAATGCAAAATATAAGCAACTTGATATATTTTGGTATAAGTATAGCTTTTCCTTATGTATTTTCATCAGGATTCAGTGAGAGATGTTTAAAGGAGGAGAAGAATCAGAGTAGAGTATTAAAACAGACCTGTAGGAGGAGGCATTAATGTCTGTTGGGAATAGTTGCCTACAGTGGCTGTTCCTTTTCTGCTATGAAGAAACATCTTTCATGGTTTGCCAGAGATTTAAAATTTATCTTTTTACTTGCTTCAGCACATAATCTAGGGCTCCTTTATTCTTCTCTTCGTCTGAGGTGACAGCAACAAAGTTCTGTGGAGCAGCAGCATAGCACCAACACGTAAAAGATTTCAGAAACTCTTAAGAGTATAGCAGCACAACATAGTAACATGATGTCTTGAAGCATTGGAGTTACATGTGGCAATTTTTCTATTTGTTACAACAAAGAAAAAGCCACCCACTTAGTTCAGAAAGGAAATGGTCACCAGAAAAAAACGATTATTTTTCAGCAGTTAGCACAGTTAATTTGTAAGACACCACAGATATATCCTAGTCTGCTTCCATAGGGCTAGTGATTAGTACCATTGTAAAGACAGTTTTGTGTTGGGGGGGGGGGGGGAGGTTAGTTGTGAGGGTGAGCACTGTATATATCATATTCTAGAACCTTTTTGGCAGACGTGCCACTGTTACTCAAATTGCCAATTGCTCAAATCACAAGTGAGACTTTATAAAGTGGGATAAGGCAAGGTGCCATGTTTATTGATCACATGAGTTAGGTTCAGGCACACCATTCATACAAACACACACAAATCATCATACACATCATTACACACAGGCATACACATACACAAAACAACCATTTCATCCACACATACACCAGATACGGTTACCAGCAATAGTTGTTCAATATCAGCCCAGGGTGGCCAACCCAGGCTTACTGAGTAGATGATGATGATTTGAAGATAGCAGGTTTGAGGATAACAGCTGGAATGGGGTGAACAGATGCATCTGTGCTCCAATGAAACAGCAGTAGAGAAAGAGACTCACCCAACTTGGCGTTTTCAAAGTGTTCTTTTATAGGGACTGGCATCCTTTGTTTCAGTGCTTTAGGGTTTTTTCATACCCAGCTTCTGTTTTTGCAGTTGTTCTTTTTTCTTCAGCTTATCTTACCCTTGGAATGTTTTTGCTGCCTGTCTGGCAGGATGGGTGCATTTCTTCTCCTCATTATCTTCTTTGTGCCTAGGCCTAAATGGGATTCTTCAGCCATTCATTAATAAGTTTACTGACTGGTAACTTACATTTGGCACCTTGTTGCTTACATAAACAGTTAATCTTCTTCTTCCATCTCTATGCCATTCTCTCACCATTCACCCTTTTACACATACTCATACATAAAGGCTATGCAGTTTATTCACTTCTGTCAAGCAGAAGGATACAAAATGGAGTTTTCAAGTTGCATACAGGACAAGACTAACATAATCTTGGTGTTGTCCAAGGGTGCCACTCCAATCTCTTTCCCTTGCCTGGGTGCTTCTGGCACCCAGCCTGGTATTCCCTGCCCAATCTGCCACATGCCACACACAGAGGCTGTCACTTGTGGCATGCATGGGCCGGGCTGGCCACCCCTGTTCTAGAAAACAAGCATGTGCTAGAGTGTACTTAATGTGTAACACAGAATTCAGTTTAGGTTTAACAGTTGATCCCTCACTATGCTTTTGACTTAAAATTAACTTGATACAGAAAGAAAAGTTCTTCAGATTTTCTGTCTTTAGAAGGAGACTTTATTTCTAAGCATATGTGCATTACTCATATAACAGTATGCATATTGTGTCAATCTAATCATTTTATTAAATGACTGAGGCTTTTAAGACAGTCTGTATTGCATTTAAGGCAGTCCTGATTGATGTGAGCCAAAATCTGAGACAAAAGAGCACAGCCCTACAACATATACAGCCCTTCCAAGTTGGATTACTGCTCAGTAGCTAGGAAGAACATGACTGGACATTAACTTGAATTAGTCACTATTAACTCACACAGAGGGGGCGGGGGATGAAGAAGTGTTAGCATACTTTATCTCTCATACTTCACAGGTACTTAGTGAGACAATGGAATGATAGATCTGTAGGATCTGGGAACAAAAAGTCTTTCTCTTGGGAGAAATGTGATGGCTGTTTAGGCCAGGGGTGGGCATTTATTTGGCCACAAGGGCCACATAGACTTTTGGGTGAGCCATTGCAGGCGGGTCAGCACTCCTCCCCATGCCCAACAACTCATCACAATTCCCTACATGGGCCCCTGATCAAGGTGTTCAGGAGTGGTAGGGGTGGGCAAGGCTGAGATTACAGGGTAAAGTTATGGGGCAGAGATGCTCTGGGACCTGGTCCGAGCCATGATCTGCTGCTCACACACCCTTGTAATAGGCATGGGTTCTGTGGGCAGGGGCATGCAGCGAGCATATCACAGCTCTGCCCCACCTCAGCCCCACAGTGTCAGCACCCCATGATCCCAGTCCTGGTCACATCACATCTCTGCACCCACCTGTGCATCCTGCCTGCACAGATCCCCAGAGCGGCTGGGCAGGAAGCTGTATCTGGAGCCAGGGCCAGGATTTTGGGGCAGTGACAGCATGGGGCCGGGGCTCAGCTGGAAGCCACCACTGGAACTTGTTGGGGAGCTGCAGCACCCACAAGGTGGAGAGCAGTGCTGCTAGCTCTGTGGAGGACGCTTGAGAGGAATTTAGCCTCCTTCCCCCCTCCCCTTGCCCATCCCTTCCCCTAGCCTGGGGCACACAGCCAAGAGGCATGAGAGAAAGGGGGTGAATCTGGCAGCAACTCCACACCCTACCACTTTCAGCAGCCAAGACTGGGCCAGGGCTGGGAAAAGTGGGTAGCACTGGGACACCCCCACCGAGTTCCAGCCTACAACTCAGCCCAGGATAGCCACACACTGGCAGCAGCCTCCACCCCCCTTAATTTTGGCATGGGGTGGAGTGGCCCCTGGCCCCAGATACAGCTCCCTACCAAGCCGCACATGGTCTCCATGGAGACTGGTCCCCAGCCTGGCTCCAGATGCAGCACCCTCATCAGGGCTTCCACCACTACTGCTGCCCCCACACTGCACCACGCCACTCTACGCCATGCTGAACCGACAAGGCTGGGGGCTGCTGCCACCAAATGGGCATTCTGGAGTGAGCTGCAGCCTGGCGTGGGATAGGAGTGTCCCACCACAATCCAGTGAGGCTAACAGACCCACCGCAGCCTTGGTAAATCACTCTGCAGACCAGATTTGGCCCACAGACCATATTTTGCCCACCCTGGGTTTAGACCCTGAAATATTAGGCTTTCAACTCAAAAGCAGAGAAGAAAGTAACAAACTGACAGAGAATGGCTATCACATAAAGGGTCAATAGGAAATGTCAGGTGTTTTGAAAATGGCCGGAAGGGGAAGAGGGTAAAATGCCAAATATGGAATACTATTGCTTCCAGCAGAAATCTCAGCAAGACTGACATACATGTAAAAATTATACACACACACATGCACACACGTGCATGCATGCATATGTGTTTATGTGTGTGTGTTTAAAAAACAAATAAACACACACACCTGGCAATGCTAGAGAGGGCTTAAAAGTAGTTTAGGAAGCAACAACATATTTCCAGTACACATGAGCCCAATCCTTGGAGTACATTTCTCACAAAACTTCCTCTCTGACCTCACTATTTTTGCACTCAAATTAAATCTACTTAATACTTTTAACAGGCAAAAATTCATAAGCTGACTGGACACTAAGAACCAAAGACTAAACACGCCCATCATATTTTGCCAACCTCCTGAAAACTTTCCACACAGGAAAGGTGAAAATGACCCTCCTCCCTTTTGATAGGCCTTGGTCTCCCAGCAATCAGCTTCTTTTCTTCTACTTTGTGTCTGCTACCCCTGAGAATTTCTTGCACTCCCCTCTCCCCTGCTGTTTTATACTATGCTGTACCTGGCCTCCTGCAATCAGAGACCTGACAAAGAATGTCTTACATTCAAAAGCTTGTCTAACTTTATCCCAACATCACAGTTGGTCCAATAAAATATATCACCCTAAAAAATCCTCCCCTATCCTTAGAGGCATCTACTTGACTTTCCCTTATTATAGTTAGTTAAATGGAGATGCGATACAATTCTTCGCAGAGTGTGATGGTATGGAAAATTTCCAAAAAAAATTCTGCAACGACTAACTTCCAACCATCTTTATAACTAATACTGACATTTTAAAGCCCTTTAAAACATGTTCTGACTACCTGAAGCAAACACCTGCTGATCAATCCTGGTAGCATATATTACAGACAGTACTTTAGTATCTGGAACAAATCAAGAAAATAATTTTCCTACCACATAAAACATTAAGAAAGGAGTTCTTCTCATCTCAACCTCCTGAAGCACAACCTGCCAAAAATGTAATGAACTTTTAGTTGTTTGTAATTAGTGCATTAGTTTGATATTTTTCCACTACCATATGGTAAAGTACCTTTCAGCACAGAAACTTGTTAACCCAAAAATAGCTGAGATGGGTCAGGATGGAAAGATAAAGATAAAGCAACCAAATGCTATGTTTACTCATGAAATGGTCATGCCCATGTAATGGCTGCACCTCTAAACATTGCCTCAAGATTTTGAAAAATAAATTATCTGTATAATAGTCACACCCAAATTGCTAAAGAACCAAATTCAAACAACATTTATCTTAAAAGACTTGATTTGTTGAAGAATGAAATATACCCACATAGGTAACTTGTGTCAGGTGATATATTAAGTTACACTGCATATTCATTCATGTCTGTAAGATAATGTACAGATAGATGTTTGAACATGGAATTACAACTTGTTTTAAGTGCTGATAGTTTCTCAGTCTTGCTCCAGGGTGCATCATTGCTACACACTAGTTTTGACAGAAAAAATTCAGGGGAAAAGCACAGTATTCTGTGCATATGTATGGAATACTCTTATTTTTCAATTTTTCCTTACACAATTCCTGTTTGATTAATAATAATATTTGGGTCTTTCTATTAAGAAAGATGAAAGGTACAAAAGCACTGATGAAAAAGAAACATAGCTCATTAACCCCCTCTGGATCATGACCAAATTCAAAGTTAGTAATTCCATTCTGTCTAAAAAAAATCTCCTATTGTTTCAACTAGATGAGGTATTCTTAGTTTTCTGTCTTACACTTGACAGTGTTTGAGATCCAGTGGCAACTGAAGTGATTTTTATATACAACTTTTACTTTGCAAAACAGATTGGGAAGTGCCAAAGTAATGCTTGTGAATGAAGTAAGCGGTGTAAATCCTAAAATTAAGTGCAGCTCTGAGGTACACATTCAGGGCTCCTTAGGGTCACTCCCAAGCAGTCTTTGCTGCCTGTCTATCTCTGGTGTGTCAAATGAAAATAAGGAGGCAGAACTTACTCAGTGCTGGTCCTTTGGTCAGTAGGAAGGTAGTAAAAACATGTCCTTGGAAGAGCTATCTAGATGACCATCCAGAAGAGCTGCGCTTGTGAAATACTGAAGTTGAGAGTGCTCAAAGCTGAACAAGACGGCCATAACTCAGAAGACTTAACAGAAGAAAATCCTAAATATAAACGTATGAAAATACTCAGTTTTCAACAAAATAAAAGGAATATTTGAGACAGAGAACTTTGAATGCCCAAAAATTTCTATCAGGAGTATGACAGAGCAACGAATGAACAGCAGCGTTTGTAAGGTTTGAAATTATATGGCTGTGTGTCAAAAACTAAAACATTAAGTGAAAATCCAGTGGGCTTGAGAATCTGTAAGGGCAGCCAGCACCCATGACAAGTATCCTGAGCATCTACACAGACAGTCTGAGTCTTCTCTATGACTCCTCTCCTCCCTGATTACATGGCTTTTGCAGCCACTGGTAGCTCCATTATTTCTCTCTTCTGCTAACCTTCTCTCACCCCCCTCCCCAAGTGAGGGAAGAGACACAGAGCAGAAGGTAATAGCATTCTGAGCATCATTAGCATTTTCCTTATAAGTTTCCAAGGAAACAATCTGCTTGAAGCAACTGTTCCCCTGCTCCTCCTCTTCTCACTTCATTGTTGCATAGGCTACATTCCCTCACCTGCAACTGTTTGCTGGGGCCCCATGTTCCATTTTTGTGCTGCTTTGCTCCCATGTGTCTGGCACAGTTCAGGGATAGTTAATTTAGGGTGTTAATGTGAGTGTGGCTTTTCAAACAGACACTGTGGAGATGTTTAGAAATACAATGATGGAATGGCCCCTTTCCCTGAAAAAATATCAAATCTGAGTCTCAGCAAATAGGTCCAGATTTTTCCCCCACAGCAAACTGGGAAACAATACAATGGGGATAATATAAATGTGCTATGTATAAAGTACAGATGGATTTTATATTTTTTCAAGTTATATGTCTATGAATGGACCTTTATCATTTAAACAATGTTTCCTATAATTCATTATCATATTGAATAGGCTACTCTGTGTTTGTCCTTTAAATCTTTTCAAATAGGAAAATCACAGGTTTAAATATAAAAGCATACATGTTATAGAATCCTATTCCTTGATTGTAAAGTGAAACAAGATCTTGATGTTTATGTGGTTAAATAGGATTTACACTTCTTGCCTTTGAGGTGCAGCCATAGATCATACTGTATTATTCATCTTGCTTACTCTCACTGTTCTCAATAAATTATTAAAATGTGTCTGCAAGTGTGCAGCCATTCACAAGAAGTTCCTTACAGAAAAGCAGAACAGATAAAAGTATTGAGATAAAACAAGTGACTCTATCACACCACACACTGCTAGCATAGGAAAGGACACATTTTGCTAAATCCTCCTATCAGTTGCAGCAGGACATCCTCATTGATTTCCATTCATACTTTGGAACCAATTCATCAAGTAGGTAAAAAAGTATAATTATTTATCTAAAGGCAAAAGAGTCACATGAAGCAGGGAAGTGTAACATTCTTAGTAAAAGAGCAGATGGGCTTCAAGAAGACTGAGGCAAGATCAGAGTGCAGTCAGGCAATTATTGGTATATGTAAAGTAAGACATAATAGGTATGTCTTTTTAAGATTGTGGAATAAATAATGGAGGGTGGAGAAGTGAGAAAGTGAGACCAAGACTGATTTAGATCTGGCTTCTAAGCAACTGGGAAGAGAATTCTGGAGTATGCAGGTGGTTTCACCACTACATCTCTGCAGAGTTTGCATGATTCTCCCTGTTATAAGATGCCATATGTGGCAGCCAGTAGAGGGCACTCCTGTACTGAGCCGCCCACCTCACTGCACGCAGCCAAATGCTAGGCTTCAAGTGCCTCCCTATAGGAACCTATATATGGCCAACCCTCTTCCTGGAGCATACCCTCAAGCCTGGGGTAGTGCTGCCACCACCCAGACTCTGGGCTTTGTCTGGGCCCTGTGCGTCCCAGCATACACAGGCCCTGTAGACCTTGGGATCTTGGAGTGCTTCTATTAGCCTGAAGCATAGAAGGTAGCTTCCCTTAGTCAGTCGAGCAAAGGGAGCAAAAAGGCATGCCCAAACCCTCTCAAGCATGTACCAGAAGGCTGGCTACTGGATTGGTTTATTGGGTACAGAAGGCAGGCTTGGGGATAGGTACAAGTCAGAGAAGTATCAAAAGAACCCTGGAGCAAACGGAAATGGCTTGGTAGCCTTTTGACAAGTGACTAAAACACTAGATTCTAAATTGCCTGATACGTTTCATGTAAGTTACTCACAGTTCCATCCAGAAGCTGACTGAGCCTGCTCTAGAGGCTGCATGGCTAGCTGGCTGTGCACCCAAAACATGTTTTCCCCCCTTCCAGGAAGAAGGTACCTTATATATCCATGTCATGACCTCACCACTAAGTTCCCACCAGAAGCAGTCCCATTGGCAGCTGACCAGTGCTTCCAAATGATGTAAGACTGACCAGGTGAGAGAACTAGTCACATGGCCTGCAAATTCAAACGGAAAGAAAGGGAGCAGGTCCCCCCTCCCTTAGGAATGTCTCCAGCCAAGGTCACAGCTCAGTGGTAAATGAAACAGATGGGGGGAGGGGCTGCCTGCTTACTGTGAGACAGACAGGGGAGGGTCGTGATTCTGAGATCAAGACTGATTTAAATCTGACTTCTAATAAACTAGGAAGAGAAATCTAGAGCATGCAGGTGGTTTCACCCCTACATGTCTGCAGAGCTTGCATGATTCTCTGCATTATAAGATGCCATATACAGCTGCTTATAATTTTGCCAAACTTTAAAAATTCAGTCTGAAATTTTCCAGCCCAGGTGTCTATTTTAGACTTAACAATTTGGGAATTTGCAGCAGCAGTGGTCATCCACTTCTGTGAAGAAAGTTAGGAGGAAATATGTTGTTTAGATCATGTTCAATTCTTAGAATCATTTTAATTAAGTAGCTCTACAACTCTATACTTCGGAGCAGACCAGCTTGTAATTTGGGGGGTAGAGGGAGTCACTTTGTTTTCAGCTGTTTTAATGACAATGTCCTTAAATTTGGCCAAGTTATAAAACTAAAAGACCAACTTGCACATACTTAAGTAGAGTCTTGTCAGAGTTTGGCAGTATGTACTAAGTGGCACACTGCAATTCTTATGCTGACCAGACAATGGACAGATCCAGAGGCAGTAAAACAGTACAGTCACACACTGCTTCCCACAGTGTAGCTTGGCTTCTGAGACTCCCAACAGGCCCAAACACCTGGGTACCCTGCAGAGTCCAGACCATGCCATGGGAGCAACAGCCAAAGACATTAAGTCCCCAAAGCAAGTAAGAATCCTCTCCCTCCATCTCCATGCTCAGCAGCCTCTCCCTTTCCTTCCCTTTTGTTCCCTTCCTCCCACCCCCCACCCACCACTGTAGTCCCTGACCAAACTAGATCCCAGTGCAGCCATCCCCTACAGCCATGGCTGAAGCAGGGCAGGAGTGGTTGGGACAGTGGAAGCAGCAGGCAAGTCTCCCTTTCCTGTACCCAGAGGTGCACTGCAACCTCAATCATCTCACGGTCTGAGGGCTGGGGAACTGGATCTGGGGGTCGGATCCAAAGAGTAGTAGTTGATGGAAGCAAATCAACGTGGTGCAAAATGGCCAGTGGAGTCCCTCAGGGATCAGTACTTGGGCCAGTACTCTTCAACATCTTCATTAATGAAGATTTGAGTGTGAGCATTAGATGCGGACTAGCAAAGTTCACAGACCACACTAAACTGGGGGAAGGCGGTCACACTGGAAGACAGGCTGAGGATACAGGCTGACCTGGATATGCTCACAAGTTGGGTGGACCAAGACCTGACGGCATTCAATGTAGAAAAGTACAGGGTGTTCCACCTTGGGAGGAAAAACCAGCATCACACTTATAGGCATGGCAGTGCTTTGAGCACTAGCACCGTGACCGAAAGAGACTTGGGGGTCTTTATTGACCACAAGATGAACGTGAGCCACCAATGTGATGCTATAGCCAGCAAAGCAAACGAAACACTGGCAGGCATCCACCCATGCAAAACCAGGGGCATCATTCTCCCACTGTACTCAGCCTAAGTGAGGTTGCAGCTGGAGTACTGCATCCAGTTTTGGGCCCCCCACTTCAGGATAGACATGGATAAGCTTGAGCGTGAGTCCAAAGGAGAGCCACTTATATGATCAAAGGCCAAAAGAGCAAGCCTTATGAGGACAGGCTGAGGGACATGGGACTCTTCAGCATGGAAAAGAGAAGGCTCAGGGGTGACTTGGTGGCAGCCTATAAGTATATAAGGGGGGTACATCAGGACCTGGGAGAACAGTTGTTCACCAGGGCTCCCCAAGGGATAACAAGGTCTAATAGCCACAAACTCCTGGAAAGCCAGTTTAGACTGGACATAAGGAAAAAACTTCTTTAAAGTCTGAGTGTCCAGGGTCTGGAATAGACTCCCCCCAGAGGTGGTGCAAGCACCTACTCTGGATTAATTCAAAAGGTGTTTGAATGTTTATCTTGCTGGGATCATTTGACCCCAGCAGACTTTCTGCATATGGCAGGAGGGCTGGACACAAAGATTTCATGCAGTCCCTTCCAGACCTTAATGTCTATGCAGTCTATGAAGACAAGTGGGAGACGGGGAAGTGTCACTGAGCACAGAGGGGAGGAGAAAGGGTGATGAATGTTGGATGGGGGTGGTCTGCCCCATGCTCTGCCTAGCTAAGGAGGGGGGAGCTGAAAGCAGGAAGTCCAGCAACCCCTATAGCACTGGTGCTGCTCCCACACCCCTTTCAAAATCATGGATCCACCTGTGGACAAGACTGTGCATGCAGCATCTCTGCAGAGTGACTTAGTTCTCTCTGTCCTAGAGCTCAAAGGCAGAGGCACTTCCCATGACTGATCCTCCTGGAAGAAGCTATGGAAGCAGCAGTCAGTGAGACTGAGAGCAAGGAGACAGTCAGTTTCAGTGCTGCTAATAGCACAGCACTGGCAGCAGTTGAGAGATTACTGGGTTGCCTGGATGTCAGGCAATTTTCTGATTGGCAAATGAGCCCATTATATGCAACTTGGACTGTAATTGGTCTAAACCAAAAAATTTTTAAAAAATAGTAATTCTATGTCAAACAACACAAAACATATATTTTTCTGAATCCTATATTCAAAGCCTGCTTTTAAAACATTTACTTGAGCTCTTTTTTACTAAAGGACGTTAGAATTTGCATACATCAAGGAGCAATACATCCATGAGCTCCTAGATAGTTCCTAATATGATGAAAACATTATAGTGTACGTGATTTAGATACCATATAAAAGATGATTCCAAAATATCTGAAATCTTTAACAATCTGTAAAATGGACCACATAAAAAAAATGACTTGGGTTCCTACAAGTTAAGCACTAGTGTGCCTGTCCCTTAAAAAGCAATCCAGGTCCCACTGAGGGTCCGTAGGTGCCTAAGGAGAGTACCTCAGACCTTAGGTACCTCAGATTAGGATTCTAGATGGAACAGATTAGCAAGAAACCATCTAAAATCATCATACTCCTCCTACAGCTGCTTAGAGCCATCTAAGTCCCACTTTATAACTCTTATGATTTTTTTTTTTTAGATCTCAACCTGTCAGTGTTAGCTGTTTAACTTTCTGTAGAAGTGACCAAGCAGTAAAAGCCCCCACAGATTGCCACCTTTTTATGTACACTTTTAGTGTGCCTTCAGGGAGTGCTTCTCAAGTTTGTGATAGCAAGGTTTATGTGCTCTAAAAGGTAAATCTTATAAAGATTCAGTCAAGATAAGGTTTGGATTTTTTTTCTTTTTGAAGTAAAGGCATATGCCAAACCTTTAGCGATTCACCAAAAATCCAAAGCAAATATCCTTAGAGATACAATGTGTACGGATGTGGAACTTTTTGACCTAAAATACAATCCCTTAAAATGCCTCTCTGCTTTAATTCATGTCGACTGCACCTTGTGACAGCCTCTATACTGTACACGACAATTTTCAGCTTAGTGAATTGTATATATAAGCTTCGTACCAGTGCTAATGGGAAAGTTGGGCATCTAATTCCCCTTGCTAAACTACTTCAATATATCTGAAAGCCTAATATTAAAATATCAAACAATCTAAGGGATTAATAAGAATTCTTTTGTTCTTTGTTCTTTCTTTATACCATCTGCTTATGTGCTATGCACCTGTAGTGCTAAAGCAAACAGAAAAAGAATAGGTAAATAAAATGCAAACAGGTGTACAATGTAGACAGAAAAATGTCTAGATTATAGGTTTTAGAAAGCCAAATATGCAATTATTAAACCCAAGCACCACAGGTATAAAGTCTTGAAAGCCATTAAGTACTCTGTGCATTTTCACAGTGGATAAGAGGCAAATCACTTAATACACATGCTTAATGGTAATTAATTACTTAAATTCTACAGTTTCCATAAACAAGAAAAATTCCTATGAGTGATTCTTAAGAGCAGTTCATAAAGAGCCCTACCTGTTTAGGGCCTCTCTGGGAAGGTGCTCCAGGGCTGCCTGCCCCATCACGCTGCCACTGTGCCCTGAGCATGCCCCTTCTGTGTGTGCCCCAGGTGGTGTGTGATGAGTTGTTTGTGCAGGCTGAGGGATGATCCTCCTGGTGCCCCAGGCACACCTGTGCTCTTAGTTTGGGACCCTGAGCTACAATGGTGTGGGGGGGGGCAAGCCCAGGCTGCCCAACAACCTCCACCACCACCTGTGGCTGTGCTACATGTCCCTGGCCCCCCACTGCTCAGGAATACATTACTGCCAGCAGCAATGCCTTCCTCAGGGTGTGAGAGGCCTGTGCCTGCCTAACTGCAGGAACCCAAGGCCAGAGGAGTGTGGGTGGGCCACGCAGGGAGCAGGGGCAGAGGCCAAGACCAGGAAATGGGCAGGGACTGGAAAGGCCCTCCTCCAGTGCAGGATTTACCATGTGTCTGGGGCTGGCGAGGCTGGCAGCTCAGCGCAGATCTCCCCATTGGCAAGCGCGACCAGCTATGCCCAGTGTCTGTGGCCCATGCTGCGTGGCAGGCTAGCACCAGGCCAGGGCCCTCCCTGGGGAGGAGCTGGTACTGCTGGAAGCCAGTAGTGACATTGCCAGCCACTCCTCACAGTGGGGTCTCGGGCTGCACCAAGGGCCAGGCAGCTGCTACTGGCCAGGGCTCCCCAACCTGCTAGTGGATGCAGCAGCTGGGGAGGGTGGAGTTGGGTGCTGAATGCCCAAGTTCTCCTCCTCTGGTGACGTATCACCAGAGGAATCAGAACAAAGCAAAGGCTCAGGCAGGCTGCTCCTGCTGGTGACATTTGCAGGGGTACGGCCTGGGTCCCAGGGCACGAAAACTTGGGTCAGCTCCCACATAAAGGCCATGGTCTTGCAGGTACAACCAGACTAATGATTGTAGTCAGTCATGACCATCCACTGCGCCTGTAAGGCCTTGACATTAATGCGGCATTGCCGCACTGACCAGGAGTGCTCTTGTTCCTGTATGCCACCAAACAGGGCCTCATGAATGTGGGCATTTGAGCAGCCACCCCACATGAACTACCTCAGCAACTCGGCACCACCCCAGAGCAACATGAGGTCACCAACCTTCTCCCACTTCCAGCTGGAGGCCCAGGCAGTAGGCATGGGCATGCACATGTGGGCAGGGCTGGAGCTCAATAGGGAGGATGGTGAGGACATGATGTCACGCACTGGCTCTCTGGGCCCCCACTTGGCTGTCCCTGTGATGCCGGTCCTGGACAGCTGCTAGCAGTGCCTAGCACAGGGGCACAGCCAGAGACTGGGAGCCCTGCAGCAGAGGCACTTTGTCACAGCACCTATAAGGACAAGAGACACTGCTGTGTGTGAGCAGAAGCAGAGAGCAGGTGTTGGCCCTGCTGCCAGAGACAGCCAGCCAGCAGCCTGGGAGGTTATCAGGGCTGGGCAAGGGGTATAGCAAGCTGCAGACCTTTGTAAGACTCACCTGTGGGCCAAGCAGCAGCTCTGGAGAGGGGACAGACCAGGCAGAGGCAACCTTTTCTACCCAAAGGGCTGCCAAGGAACATCCCAGTCCTGGGCCAGGAGAACCTCCAGTCCAGAAGCCCTGGGACTGGGGTCAGGCTAAGGTGCATTAACACATCAAGTGTAGATGCACCCATCCAGTAGTATTAATGGATGCAGTATTACTTAATCACCTTACTGAAAGTTTACAATACAAAATGATCTTTATAGCTACACAAGCAGCTCTTTGGAGTACTGCTACTTTTAGATAGCAGCTGAAGGAGTCAAATGTTATGTATGGTGACGGACAATGGCTGACTAACCAGCTACAGAAAAATAGAAACATTTTTCAGATCCCGTGGATACTTTTACACTCTGTTTGTGTCTCTTTTTTTGTTTTCCTTGTCTATTCTGTGACAGGCTATGATGCAGCCATCTGAGCAATCTAAATTGTGGAAATGTAGAATTCAGTCATTTTGTGTAAAATTACAGATTGATATTTACATGATTGACTAACTAACACTTTGTTTTTATTGAATAATAAAGTTCATATATATCATGCTTGTTAAATGTTTCTGCAATGCTAGACAAAATATTTTTGTTTAAAGTACCATAGCAATTATCCCCTATCCTCCTATATGTTTCTAACATTTGAATGTTTGATATTATTCTTTAGAATTAATTAATGCAAGTTTTATATATTATTCTTCACCCTTCTAAAGTTCTCCATTCTTTTTACAAAGAACTTCCAATTATGTTTTTCCTTCAGCATTGTTGAAGATAAAATTTAAATTAAGAGCACTTGTATTTTCATCATCTAATAACATGGTCCTGACCTTGCTGGAAGAGACATCTTTCTTCTGGAAATCTATAACTATTGTTTCAGTACTATCCCCTGTGGATGTTGTTACTTCTCTGTATACTTTATCTGCAGAACTTTCATTTACAATGTAAAATAACAAAGAACAAGCCACCAGTAAATCCCACTGGACAGCCTCTTTTTTTTCCTTTTCCACTGAAGGACAGATTGTTTCTGAAGAAATCACCACACAGTTCTGCATGACCTGCGTTATATGTCCTTGTTTTTTATTTTCTAATTTTAAAAAGAATGATTGTCATTTCTCTTTAGACTACTGGGTGGATTGATGTCAATATCTGTCTTCAGTATTTATGTGTGCGCGCATGTAATTTGTTTGATTTCAAGGTGAAGAAGTCAAAATCCCTAGTCTTTAGGTTTTTTCAATCCATTTGTCTTTTTGTTAGATGTAAGCTTTTGCTGGTAAGGATGGATTGCCTGGTGGGGATGGGAGTGAGTGAAACTAGAGATCTGAGGGAATTGATCACATAATGGAAATACTTGTTAGGACACCCATGTGAGTGGCAAGTTTAGCTACTGCAGCAGTTATCTTTAAACAAATCCTCTTCATTCTCACTGAAGACCAGGAGTAACAGATAAATATAATTTTTCTTGCAAGATATTTTGCTTGCATTGTATTAGATCATCCACAATTAAGGCCAAAATTATTTATGGTGTTATTGAAGCGAATGACTTAGATGTGACATGTATTAACTGCAGTTTTGTTCAGTCATATTTCCACCAGGTGCTGCTGCCCAAATAACTAATTATCCATTAAACCCATGTAAAATGAATGTGGGATACAGAGTATCACTGATATCTACCTATCCGAGTCAAATTGTATCTGAATGAAATGAGGGCTAAGGACCATCTTGGTTGAATGATTTTTGTGACTTCTTTTTAACTTGCACTAGTTTTTGGCTCATTACAATTCTGTTAATCAAATCAATTATTTTTCTAATATTTACTAATATTGCTTGAATTTCTGCTATCACTACTTAAAAGTACTATCAAGAAAGTTTCATCTGAACATAGTAAACTTTTCCTATGTAAAATATTTTTACTGAGTAACAATCCCTTAATGAAACTGTAGGAAACAAGATATATTTTTATCATTTTATTATTTTGGCATGCACATTGTAGCTTCATGGAGCTGCACACGAGGGTATGGGTTTTTTCATACAGATGGCACTTTAACACCTACTTCACTACAGTCTGCTACTAAATATTTGCTTAATGAAAGAATGCTAATAAGCTTTCTCTTATCAAGACCCATAGTTCTAAATGGGATCCCCTGTTGATTTGTAGATTTCAAAGCATTTAATATTATTAAGGTCTTTCTCTCTTCTAATTGCAGGCACATAATTATCAAGGGAGTGTTTGCTTATGGATTGCTTCTCTAATTGTATGTTCACATGACCAACTTTCACAACAAGAATCACATCAATACACTTTTGCACTAGCTAAATCCTCTAATAAAAAGCAAAGATTATGCAAAGGCAAGGATTTTAGTAGTGATATCTTTCATGAAACAAACTGCATAGTTGCATAGTTGACAGAGATGTTAGGCAAGCTTTTGAGTAGCTTTTGGTGACAGTCCAGTCCTACTATAAGATTATGTAGGTCAGCTTTACCTGGATGGATAACATGGGTTGCAAGAAGTGAACTCCACACATCCCATTCCAAGAAAAGAAACTTATAGTAAATAGGACATTTTCATTACACATTGGCAAACTCTATCTAATTTCAAACCTGTTTTAATATAAAGGGATGAAATTACATGAATATTTTTAAAAAAAATATGTAGACAGTGGGAGCAGTAATACTAACACATTTCTGTGCTTAGCTTCTCAGACTTTTGAACAGTAGCTGTAAAAAGAAATGTAAAGATCACCAGTGGCAGAACACAATAAATCACTGATAATATAACTGAGTGAAAACTTGTATCCTTGGAGAAGGAAAAATGCCATGGATCAGGGTTCCAGGGGTGGCCGTGATGCCCCCTGGAGGCTCTGCAACTGGGCCCACTCCGCCCCTAGGATACCTTCCTATCTCCCCTGCCACCCCTTGATGGAAATATAATGCTAAGAGTGTGGGAGGCTGCCCTGATCTTACTATAATGACCACCAAGATTGTGGTCATAGACTTGTGGGCCAGTTGCATGGCTCTTTACCTCCCCTACACTATGTCCTATGCCTCACAGATCCTTGAAGATGCCAGACCCCTTGGTCTCTCCTCTGGCCCCTCTCTGTGCCCTCAGACCCTTCAGTCTCACCCAACCTCTCCCTGGGCTACCAGGCCCCTCAGTCTCTCTTCTGGCCTCTCTCTGGTGTGTCAGGTCCTCTGTACCTTCCCGGCTGCTCTCCAGGCCTTCGAATCCATCTGGCCCTGTGCTCTATTCCCAGCTCTAGTCCCCATGCTCAGTCACTAGGACCTTCTGGTACCACCATGCTCCAGCACTCTATTCCTGGCCCCTCACTGGGCCACTGGACCCTTCCAATTCACTCTTTACTTTCCTAGCTGTTCTCCAGGTCCTCAGCCCCATCTGGCCCTACGCTGTATTCCCAGCCCCTCACTGGGCCTCTGGACCCATGTGGTCCCAGCTTTCCCTGGCCCCTCACTGGGCCTCTGGACCTACATAGTCCTAATCTCTCCTGCAAAGTGCTTTTCTGTTGGGGTGTGCTCCCTTTAGCCTTCCCCCTTCCATGAGGCAGTGGGAGCTAAAGCTTTCCAGTACCCCATCCTTGACTTCCCTGGAGTGGCCCGTGTGTGGCATTTCATGAAGGCTGCCCCACCACACCAACTAACTCCAATAGGGTGCAATTTTAGGCCTTACCCAGGACTGGTCTTCATGCCTACCTGATCTTGTTCATTCTATGCCCCTCCTGGGCTGCTAAACACCATGCTCCCTGGCCCTGGCTTCATCTCCTACCCCAAGTCCTCTATCTCTAGCCCCAACTCACTTTCAAACTCATCAGACATTGTCATCCCAGGCTTCATGCCCCTTGACCCCTCCCTCCCTCAGCTGTGGCTTCCTTGGGACCTTTGGCCTCCTCTTCTAGGCCCTGGCCCCACCTCAAAGCCAGATGAGAACTCCAGGCTCACCTGGCTCTGGCGGCTTTCATTGTGGTCTACTTCACCTTTTGGCCCTTCCTGGGCCCTGGGCCCTGCACAGGCCAGTCGAGATTTCCAGATTCAGTCCTCTGGCTGTCAGTCTCCTCATCTCTGTCAGCCCACTCTCTCAGCCTCTCCATGGGTTACTCTCTCTCTGTGGGTTCACAGCCCTCCACAGGTCTTCCTACACAGCCCCTTCCTTCTCAAGGTATAGCAACTGTCTCAATGGGCCCACAAACTCTCAGCCCCTCTACCAGGACTTGCCTGGCCTCTTATTAGGCCCTTGTGCACTTGGTCTCTCTCTGTCTGGGCTTGTCTCGCCTCTCAACAGGGCCCAGGCACTCAGACTCTTTCTCATGGCTCACCTGTTCCCTCAATAGGCCCACAGACTCTTAGCCCCCTTCTCAGAGCTCTGGACCCCACACTGGGTCCCAGGAACCTCGTCCACCCCCTTGGATCCTACCCAAACCTCTGAATGTCATTCTCCTTGTTGGCATTCAGGAGTGGCAGCCTTCCTGCTGGGTGATGGTCCTATACCAGCTCCCAAAATGTTACTGCCTGCTCCACTCTCAAGGTTTGGGCTTATACCTAGTCTATGCCCAGCTTCTCCAACCAAGAGATTCCCTTAGCATCAGGTGACTCCCTTGCTCAGACCTAACCTCACCTGTCTGCCCCTGGGTCAACTGACTCTGCAATTAGCCTTAACTGTCACCTGCTGGTGGCTCGGGAGGCTAGCTGAGCACTTAAACTGTCAGACACATCAAGTGCCCTGCCACATACAGAAATTAAAGAGTATAAATAACTTTACCCCTTCCTGAGGAAATAACTTCTGGACATCATGTTATAATCTTCGTGATAATTCATCAATAATGAACAAACACTACATTTATGCTTAAACGATAAGTAGTGAAATAGCATCATGGGGCATGTGTAGGTGAAACAGAAGTTTACTTCACCCTAAATTGAAGCGGTGAGTGTTTAAAAACACTGCTTTAATTTAGGGCAAAGTAAACTCTCATGTTGTGTATGTAACAATATGTATGGATCTCAGAGGCAAAACCAGCAGCAGCAGAAAGGAGGAGTCTGAAGGAGAAACAGGACGTGAGGGTGAAGAGACAGGAAGAGGAGGTGAGTTAGGGAGTCTAGGGCAGAACAGCAGGCCCTGTAACAGCTCTGTAAGTAACTGCTATAATAAAGACATTGTTTATATTAAGTAGGGAGCTGTTCCTTGATTACCCACACAGGGGCACATGAAACATGGTGGCAGCAGAAAGTTTGTGAGGAAGCCCAAGAGAACAGAGAGACTTGAGCCCCAGCAGTGATTCAAACAGATTGCAAAAAGCATGGAGGGACTGAAGCCCCCCAGACAGCTGGATTTCAACACAAAGAGCCTGACATAGGAATGGAAACAATGGAAGCAAGAATTCAGTCTGTATGCAGAGTTAACCATGGCTGATAAAGAAGAGAAAATGAAGCTAAATCTGTTTTACTATCTAGTGGGGGGAAAAGGCCGTGAAGTAAGTGCAACACTGATGCCAGGGAACCCTGACACACTAGAACACTTAATAGCAGCATTTGATGCATACTGTGACCCTAGGAAAAATGAGACTGTAGAGAGATATCAGTTTTTCACCTGAAACCAAGAGGAAGAAGAAGAAATAGAGACCCATAGCACAGCACTGAAAACTCTGGCATCCTCATGTAAATTTGGAGACATAAAAGACTCCCTAATCAGGGATAGGATTGTGTATGGCACATGGGACTCTGCCCTGAGGGAGAGACTACTAAGAGAGGTAAATCTAACCCTAGAAAAGTGTCACCAAATTGCAAGGGCAGCAGAATTGTCTAAACAGAGGATTAAAATGATATCAACAGCCATATGTACAGGGCAGGTTCACAGGCTCAACCTAAAGGACTGTGGAAAGCAGGAACCTGACAAGCCAACTGCAAACGCCGACAGTATGATTCAGTGCATGTACCGTGGGAAGCTACATGAAAGGGGAAGGACAAATGCCCAGCCTATGGAAAAGCGCAAAAAATGTGGAAAAAATAATTATTTCAGGGGTCAGTGTTGTAGCTACCCAAATAGGAAATAAACAGTCCACGCAGTGATGAGGGATCAGGAGACTACAGATGAGGAAGAAGCTTTCAGTGCAAATTTGACAGATTCACAGACTCACAGGATACACACATTACACAAAAAAGTGGGCAACAACTCAGCCATATTTGCAACTATGATGCTAGAGTAAAGACATACGTGATTCCAGGTGGACTGTGGAGCCACTTGCAATATCCTTCCTGTGAATCTATTGAGTAGCAGCATCAGAATGGAAAAATGTCACCAAGTCCTGTTAATGTATAATAAAACAACTGTGAGGCCACTGGGAAAGTGTTGGCTGACTATAATAAACCCACACAACAAGAAACAGTACTGACTAGAATTTATAGTGATTGACAGGGCAGACACCCATCCACTGCTGGGCAGCCAGGCAGCACAGGCCAGGGATCTAATTACAGTGCAACACCACAACATCCTCCAGGTCACAGAAGAGTAAGAACAATCATTAGGTTCACTACCTAACATTCTGTTAAGATATGGAGACATATTCCAGGGTACTGGACTCTTTGAAGGCAAACTGAAGTTAGAAATAGATCCACAGGTGCAACCAGTATGACTACCAAAACGCAGAGTTCTGCTAGCCCTGCTAGAGCCACTGAAGAAAGAATTGACAAACCTGCAGAAAAAAGGCATCATCACACCAGCTGAAAAAAGCACTGACTGGATCAGCAGCCTAGTAGTAGTAAAGAAGCCATCAGGCAAACTGAAAATCTGCATTGATCCAAAATCGCTTAACAGGGCACTCAAAAGAAGCCACTACCTGCTGCCAACAATTGAGGATGTACTACCTGACCTGTCTAGGGCAAAAGTGTTCACAGTCTGCAATGAATGTCAAGAATGGATTTTGGCATGTAGAGCTAGATGAATCTTCCAGCCACCTGACAACCTTTAGTATGCCCTTTGGCAGGTATCACTGGTTAAGGATGCCCATGGGGATCAGTCCAGCTCCGGAAGTTTTCCAGAGGAAACTGAACCAGGAGCTGGGAGGTCTTCCAGGTATCAAGATTGTGGCTGATGATATTCTTGTCATAGGAGAAGGGGATGATAAGGAAGAGGTGATCTGTGACCATGATGCCAAACTGCAACAACTCCTTAACAGATACTGGGAGAGGAACATTAAACTGAATGCCGACAAAATACAGCTGAGAAGAACAGACCCTACACTGGACATCTGCTGACTTCGGAAGAACTACAGCCAGATCCAGAGAAGGTGACAGCCATTATGGAGATGCCTAGGCCACTAGATGTCAAAGGAGTCCAGTGCCTTATTGGGATGGTTAATTATCTGTCCAAATTTTGTGCAGACTTGTCTAATGCTTGTGAGCCACTCAGGTTGCTAACACACAATGATGCAGCCTGGGAATGGGCACAGACCCAAGAGGAGGCATTCAAAAGAATTAAAAAACTCATCAGCGAAGCCCCAACACTGAAGTACTACAACACAGCTGAGCAACTAGTACTACAGTGTGATGCATCAGGAGGAGGTCTGGGAGCAGTACTGATACAGAACCAGCAGCCCATAGGTTTTGCTAGTAGATCAGTGACTGAAACCGAAAGGAGATACACACAGATAGAAAAGTAGTTACTAGCAGTATTGTTTGGACTAGAACAGTTCCATCAGTTCACTTTTGGACAGAGAGTAGATGTGCAATCAGATCACAAACCATTAGAGATCATAATGAAAAAACCCTTGCTGAGTGCTCCTAAGAGACTTCAACGCATGCTGCTGAGACTCCAGGCCTATGATCTGAATATGAAATACTACCCAGGGAAGTCCCTGCAAGTGGCAGATGCACTAAGTACAGCATACCTTCCAGAGTACAGCATAGATGAATCTGTAGAACAGGAGATAGAGCCCATTAATATGGTATAAGATCCAAAAGCAGGCCCCCATCTCCAAAAGCAGTCTCAAAGCAATACAACAGAGTACAGAACAGGATGGTGTGCTACACAAACCATCCTAGAGGGTTGGCCACAGCACAAGGCACAAGTACCACCAGATCTTGCTGCATACTACCAATGGAGGGATGAACTAGGTACACTGGATGGAATTCTGTTCAAGGGAAACAGGGTAGTGATCCCAGCAGCTCTGTGGTAAGACATCATGAACCGACTCCATGCTTCACATATGGGAATAGAGGCATGCCTGATGAGAGCACAGGAGTGGACCTACTGGCCAGGCATGAAGGCCTACTTGAGAACATGCTTGGAGCAGTGTGAAGGGTGCAAGGAATACAGTGACAAACAGCAAAAAGAGACATTGAACCCTCATGACATCCCCTCTCGGCCCTGGGAGAAGGTAGGGACTGAACTTTTCAATGTCAATGACAGAAACTATATGGTCACCATAGACTACTATTCCAATTTTTGGGAGGTGGATTACCTTGAAGACACTCAGGCAAGAACAGTGATTAGGAAGCTGAAGGCACATTTTGCGCGGCATGGAATACCTGGCACAGTGTTCTCAGACAATGGCCCACAAGAGAATTCAAACAGTTCTGCACTAAATGGGAATTCCAGCACAAGACATCGTCCCCTGGGTGCCCACAAAGCAATGGGAAACCTGAATCAGCGGTAAAAGCAGCTAAGAGACTCTTATTGAAGTCAAGACTTCAGGGGATCCCTACCTGGCTCTATTGGACCATCGCAACACACCCTCCCAATTAGCCTACCCCAAAGATTAATGGGTTGGAGAACTAAGACATTACTCCCCATGAGAGACTGTTTGCTACAACCCCAGGGGCGACAGAACATGGAAGCAGCTAAAAAAGCAACAGTCTCAGGAAATATCACAGTACAACAAAGGAGCCAGGGACCTGAGACCACTGTGCAGAGGGGAAAAGGTCTGGGTACAACCAGTAAGTCTACATGTGAAAGAATGGCAAAAGGCCACCCTTGGGGGTGCAGTGGGAGATAGATCCTACAAAGTTGTCACAGATAGTGGACAGCGACTGAGACGTAGCCGGAAACAGCTGCGGACTGCTGGCAGAGTCCAGCCTGCAAAACAAAGACATGGACAGAACAGAAGCAGGCATAGCACCCAGAAAAATCAACCAAACAAGAAGTGGGAGGCTGGTACAATGACCAGCATACCTGGATGACTATGAGTCCTAAAAAACACAGCAGACATAGCCTCCACCGTGGGCTATGTGCTAGCAACCTCTGGCCCAAACAGGGGAATAAGTTAATGATTGTTTTGAACTGTTGAAAGGAAAGATGTAACAATATGTATGGATCTCAGAGGCAAAACCAGCAGCAGCAGAAAGGAGGAGTCTGAAGGAGGAACAGGATATGAGGGGGAGGAGACAGGAAGAGGAGGAGAGTTAGGGAGTCTGGGGCAGAACAGCAGGCCCTGTAACAGCTCTGTAAGTAACTGCTATAATAATGCATTGTTTATATTAAGTAGAGAGCTGCTCCTTGATTACCCTTACATGGGCACATGAAACAGTGTACACCCGTGTCTTACCTGCCTCTCCGGCAGTGGGGAGAGGAGGGCAAGCTGCCTGCAAGCAGAGCAGTCCCTGAGCTGCAGGAGAGTGGCTGATGTTTCCCTCTGTGGCAGTGGCGGCCCTCCCCCAGGCAGCACCCACCTGCAGGCACCCGGCTCAGGCAGTTCCAGGGGGCACCACAGCCGCAGAGGGAAGAACCGGGTCCCTGCACAACTCAGGCAGGCTCCGGGGAGGGGGAAAAAAAGATCAGGATTGCTGTTTTTTTCTTTTTTCTTCGGTGGAGCCTGCCTCCCTGGGCTGCTGCCAGGCTGCCTGCACAGGCTCCCTGCAGAGCCCTTGAGCTGCACGGAGCCCTGTGCTTCACTCCACTGCTGTAGGGCACCTCCTCAGAGGTGTTTTAGTTTGCTGCGCCTCAAAGTCATTTAAGGAGCATTATGCCTCTGAATGTGCTACAGCGGCTATAATTAATGCACAATACACTGCCGATGTGTTCAAATGCCAACACCATTAAAATGGTGCAAAAGCATTTAACCCTCTTTAACGTATTGTACACACATGTCCCTCATTTCATCTACACACGCCCATGTAATCATTGTCATTAGGCTCCATATTTACCTCCCCCCAAAAAGATGAGTGGCACAGTTCACACATCCTAGCACAAGTGAGTCAAATTAATCTCTGTTCCTCATTTTATTAATGGAAATTATATTGTGAGGGGTTGACTCATTTCTGCACACTGTGGATAACAGTACTTTGTATAGAAAGTTTCCTTCACAGGTATAGAGGTGGAAACATTGCTTTTTAAAATAAATGCTGAAATTCTGCCAAAAATTACAGAGCCACTAGCAAAGTATATTTGATATTGTCATGTCCTTAAAATTGCTTTCACATCCAACCAAAAGGACCTAATCTGGCAAGTTTAGAAGCTTACACTTTTAGCACAGCTCCAAAAAGCACATCTTTATATTTTCACCTCTCAACCTATCTTCTTTTTTCCAAAAAAGAAACAGGAAGGAGCTAGAATTAGGTATGATTTTAATGTGTGACTGCAATTACAATCGTCAGGCTTATTGGCCATGACCCAATGAGCAGAGGCATTCAATTGCCACAGGGGAAAAAGCAGCGGCACAAATTCATACCACTGCTTTTAACCCTGGCACACACCCCTGCATATGAGGTTAGTACAGGGGAAAATGCTCTGGGTAGGGTAGGGTAGGGTAGGGTAGGGTAGGGTAGGGAAGGCTGGGGCCAGCACCTGGGCTAGTCTTTCCTGGAGCCAGCAGCCTTACCTGGAGTCCTGGGGGCCTCCCAGGGCAGCTGTGGTAGTAATCTGGGCACACAGAGCCTGGCTGGCAGCTGGAGCATGCCACTGGATGGCCATGCTGCAATTTCAGGTAGCACACGCTGCTGCCATGTGCACCGCCCCACTTTTTTTCTGGTGCAGGTTTTTTGTGACACTAGGATCTCCCAGTGTCAAAAAAACCTATCACACTACAAATTAGCAATGCAGCAAATGCCTGCATATGAAGTGCATGTGGTTTGTGGTGCTGCAGACAGGGCTGCAGCACCCCAAACCACACATGTGTGCTCAACTGGATGAGCCCACTATGGCCAAATTTCATTAGCAGTTTCTCAGATTAGGAGATAGAGACTCAATAGTATGGATGTGGTGCAAAACCCATGAACTTTGTTGGTCATATATAACCACTATAAACCATATTCTCCAAATATCATCACAAAGGCACAGTGGGTCACCATAAAATCTATACATTATTATTTCAGTTCATTCTTTCCTTTGCTTGCCTCAAATCCTAGTTATGAATTTGGAACCAATGTCCATAAAATATGACAGTACTGAGTCCTTGGCCATGTCCAGACAAGCGCACATGTGCAGTTTGCAGTCTGCAGTGCTGCAAACCATACGCAACACATATGCAGGCATTCATTAATTAGCAGCACAGTGGGTTTGACATTTCAGTGTCAAAAGACCCACACCAGAAAAAAATGGCGTAGTGCTCATGGAGACAGCATGACTGTCCAAAACTGCAGCCTAACCAGACAGCATCAGCCAGGCTCTGCGCACCCAGATTACCACCACTGGAGCCCTGGGCGGCCCCCAGGAACCCAAGTAAGTCTGCTGAGGCCAGCCCAGGCACTGGCCCCAGCCTCCCCTATCCTACCCAGAGCATTTTCCTCTGTGCTAATCCCATGTGCAGGGGTGTGCACCGGGACAAAAAGCAGTGGTAAGAATTTGTGCCACTGCTTTTTTCCCCACAGTGACTGCACACCCCTGTCATGGGGATGTGGCTCTTATGACTTTTCTGTTTACTCAAATGTAACGAGCTCTGGCTAAATATTCCTTTTTGATTGATCTCAAGCAGTCTTGAAATAAGTTCGAAGCTTTAGAATTCCACTGCTATCGTAGCTTTAAGTTGAGAATAGATCTGCTGGACTTTCAGGGGGAGGTGGCAAATCATTTATTATCTAAAAAAAATGCAGTTTCAGGAAGGCTGAAACTAATTCTTATATAGTTTGAAATGACAGAATGTTTCAGAAACACTGAAAGTTCATTTCAGAAATGTCAAGGTGTACTGTTTCGACATTTCTAAAATATTTCACTTGGGGGGCAGGGAAAAATAGGAAAGCAAAGAGTACTTGGAGAATATCTGCCTATTTTTTAGACTTAGAGACTCATGTTCAAGTCCTTCATCCACCTGAGTGGATTTGACCCCACCACTATCATATTGCTGAAGAGTCCTATGAGCTATGCCCTCTCAATTGTCTGATCTCCTGCGTATGCAGGACTGTCTTTCTTTAGCCTTCTCATGATCCCATCAAGATCTAAGTAGTCTGAATTAAATTCTCTTACTTCACAATTCTCTCCTCAGACTGAAGATACTAATAACCTACAGCACTTCGCATAAGGATGTAATAGAGGAGCAAAGCACAGACACTGCCGCACTAAGACGACAAATCTCCTCAACCATTATGGGTGTAATTGACCTGAATTAAAAATAGCACTCTAGCTTAAGTCATCTTATTTGGGTGACACATTGGAATTGATATAATGATGAAGGGAATATAACCAGTAGGCTGCACTAAGTAAGTGATCTTTCCTATAGTTTTACGGTAAACTCAGATAAAATTTAAAAATTGCAATACATTTCACTATATTTGGAAGCTGGAAACAAGAACAAAAAAAAAGTGAAATATGTTCTATAACTTATTTTTTTATATAATGGCTCTCTGAAAAATGATTTATTTTTCTAATCAGTGTGGAAATTCTGCATTTTATCACTACTCAAAATTTGCCACACATTCCACAAAGAAAGTTTAAAACCACCCAGAACCATCTGAATTTTTCTTAGTATTTCTGAAACATTAGTTGAAATTAAATCAACAAAAATATCTAATCATATTGTTCTGCTATTTATAAATCTATATAAATCACTTGGCTAATAAATAAGTGTCCTATCAAACTTCTGAGCCTGAACTTTTCTGGCAGAGACAGATCTAGTGGACTTTCATTCAGCTAGGAACAGCAGATCTTGTTTTAAAAATGCAAAAAAAAACCTTAGAATTTCATAACACAACATATTCAGGAGCATGACTCTGTGATGTGTTTCGGCCAAAGCTGAGATAAGGCAGCACAATCTTATAATTGTTGCAGCTAAATATACATATATATGTTTTTAGGAAGTGATTTTTTGGAGTTCCTAACTATTCTAACATTTAATTCTTAATGTTGTTTAAATGCATTCACATTTTATATTTTAAATCAGATCAATGATGATTAAAAATGCAATTTCTGATATTTTACAAACTGCATTCAAGAGAGAGAAGATATCAAATTCAAAGACAAGCCGATGAACTTCATTTCATCAATCTACTGGATACAAAAAATCATGGACTAAATATAGACATTGGATTTATGACATATTATAACCTGACTGACATCTGACTCCCCAGGTAAACCCTCCACTTTTAACCAGCTATTCTTATTCTCCTCCCCAAGCTAACTCCTCCTGTCTCTCATCCTTTGACTATAGCTACATTCATTCCCCCTTCCCCTCCCCCACCTGTCTCTCACCTACCAACCACCTCAATTTACATTTTAACTAAGTGGCTTTCTTGCATTTGTACTGGCCTCTGGCTGCGTTACCACTCCATACAGGAAGAACACAGACCACCTGCAGATGCCTGACAAAGGGCGATTGTGCCCAAAAGCTTGCAAATAAGAATTTTTCTAACTATTTGAGTTGGTCTAATAAAAGATATTAGATTTACCCAGAAAACCTTGTCTCACTTAGAACAAAGCATTTAGGGAAGATACATCAAGTAAATCAAAGCATTTAGGATTCTCAGTGAAGCCAGTAGCTTAAATTGCACAAAGACAATGGTTTGCAAAAAAACCCCACATTTGTGAAAATAAAATGTGACTTTGGGCCTTTAAGAAGGAAAATAATCTGCCACATAGAAATCTAGCAAAGGGATTTTAACATTTCTATCTCTTCCCACAAACTACCAACCCATACCTGCCTCTCATCTTCTCAGTGATCAGCATTTCAACCCTATGTCTGTCAAATTTAAAGAATAATGACTTTATGAGTTTTGGTTTTATGACCCAAAACTTTTAAATTAGGTATTGCACACTTCTTTCTGCATTACACTAACATTTCATATCACAGCTCTGAAGAGTGGGAAAGAACATAGGGATATTGATAAACCACTGGAAAAATACATCATATCATTTAATTATTTTGAATAATTTACCTCACCAGAAAACCTTTCATGACACAATATAGTTATTTTGGGATGGCCAAAGGTCCCCACCCTGGGAGCCACATCCAATTCTCCACAGAAGTTCAAGAGCCAGAGAGCGGGGATGAGCACTCATTAGCCACAATTTCGCTACCTATGTAGTAGATAAAGCGGGTTATAGAACAACTTTCAGGTAACTACTAATTGTACTGTTCCCACCTGACTTCGTGGAGCCTCTCCCTTGTGGCCCTAGAGCGTGTGCTAGGGGTCTGCCTCGCGGGTGGCTCCGATTGTTGTGGTGTGGTGTCATGCTCTCCATGGGGAATACCCCAGTACTCGCCTGCCACATCTTGGGTGTTCTGTTCAGTAGTAGGGCTTTCTTCCATCATGGAGAACATTCCAGGCATCATCACTAGCAGGCTTTCCTGGATCTTCACCTCCCCTACACCCCAGCCATACACCAGCCTATCGGTGCCGCTGAACAATGGGTGATTTGGCCTCACCTTGATGTAGTTTCCTCCTCCCTCTCTGCCCCTCCAGCCCTCGGGGCTCTCAACAGTCTTTCTTCCCACTTCCTGGGTTTGCCTGGGATAGGGTGATGGGCTCACTGGTGGGCCTGCAAGGAAAGCTGAAAGAGTTAGGGTTATTTCATCTGGAAAAGAGAAGACTGGGAGGGATTTGATAATAGTCTTCAAATACCTGAAGGGTGATTAAAGAGAGGATGAAGATAGAAAATTCTCTGTGACTGTGTGGCTATTGTGGACAGGACTATAAGCAATGGTCTCAAACTGTGGCAAAGGAGATTTAGGTTGGAGATCAGGAAGAACTTTCACACTATTATGAGACTTATGCAGTGGAACAGGGCCCCTGGGGAGGTTGTGGAATCTCCATCCAGGGAAATTTTCAAGAGCAGATTAGACAGACATGTGACAGGAATGGTTTAGTCAAGGATGATCCTGCCTTGAGCAAGGGAACTAGATGGCCTCATGAGGTCCTTTCCAAACTTAATTTTCTATGATTCTAACTTAAATTTCCCTTGTTGAAGTTTATGACAGCTACTCCTTTTCCTATCTTCTGTGGATGAAAAGAAGATTATTGTCTTTATGTATTTGAAAACTACGGTCAAATCCCTGCTCAGTCTTATTTCTCTATCCTAAATATTCCCAGTTCTGTCCAAACTTCCCATGTAACTTATGGTTACTAGACCTCTAACTACTGTCGTTAGTCACACTGGATTCTTCGGAGGTTGTCTGCATCTTTCTTGAAGTACAGTGCCCAAAATAGGACATAGTACTCCAAATAAGGCTTCATCACTGAGGAATAGAGTAGAAGTACACTTGCCATAGTTTACATGCAACACTCCACTTAATACAGCCCAGATGTTATTCCCTTTCTTTGCAACAACAGCACACCGTTAACTCATATTCAGCTTATGATCCATTATAACATCCAGATCTTTTACTGTAGCACTTCCACCTAGCCAGTCGTTTCCGAATTTGTTCTTGTGCGTTTGATTGTTCCATCACAAGTACTTACACTATTTTGTACTTGACCTTACTGGATTTTATCTGATTATATCTGCACCATTTCTCCAATTTATTAAGGTCACTTTGAATACTAATCCTATGAATATTACTCTCCACCTAGCTTGCTACTTACCCATGCAGGTGGAGCCCAGGACTGTGATTCTCCTGCACCTGCAGTAAGACATAATGGGATCTGATGTTCAGTCCCACAATTACGCCTCCTGCCATGCACATGTAGCATGTCAGGAAGTGTGATTGTGTGAATCACACATCAGACCATATTGTACCTTTACCTGCATGTATGGTAGGGGTCTCAGAAACAGGTTTGACCCCACAATAACTAAACCAATGAAGCCACAATAAATAAAATAAAGCAAAACCTTTCCTTCTTCCTACATCAGGTAATTTTAGCTCTGAACTTCTAAGCCTCCTGGTGGCTCTGTTACTCTAAGTTTAACTGGGGTTGTGAGTGAAAGCGATGACCAGTGAGAGTACTGTGGTCACAACTTGAAAATGTTATTGGGATACAAAACAGCAAAGATTTATTTGTATTAATAAAGACAGTTCCACTGTTTCTCTGTTCCCTTGGGAACTGTCACTGGTTTAGATCCTCTTCTATACTGAACTATGCCATTATATATTTAACACAGGATTTACCATATTTGGTTATGGTCTGGCACTTTGCAAATCCTTTTCCATTTGCTTGTATTATGTTAATGCACCTTATCACTGTCTACAGTGTATGCTCAACTCATGTCATTGGTATATAGGTGAAGCCCAGGTCACATCATGACACAGTCTATGTTACACATGGCCCATGCTGTACACAGTTTATGACATATAGCCTACAGCTATATGTCTACACCACATACAGGCTACAGCTCCACCTTCACTGGTAAATTATCACTTCCAATCTCTCAGCCAGGCAAATTATCATCTGCTAACTGCATGTAGCTGGGTTTTAAGGAGAGCATTTTTTAAAGGCACATATCAGGAAATTTTGTTTTTATGCTAGGCAATATTTTCTGTTAACTAACTGCTATAGACTTCAAGCAGTAGGCAACTGTTGAGCCTCTGCATCATGGTGTACATGTATGAGGTATAGTCATATGGCTGATGAATTCATTTGTGGCTGACAAGCCCAATTCATGAGCGACACAGCTTGTTTCAAGTTTCACAGATCTATATTTTGTCTAAGTCGGAGTCCAAATTTATAGCATGCTTTTTTCTCACTTTGCTTCCATCTTCTGAATCAAAGCTGCTTCATGTTTAGCTGCGCGTAGTTTGAAATGTTTCCTCCAGATCAGAAGGGATTTTCCATGCTCCTCCCAGCTTTCTACTTTGAGGTTGAATGACTTCATATCATTTTTGCATTAAAAGCACTAAAGCACAGCCAAAATGTATTTTAAAAAAAATAATTGGTTCTCTGTCTATGACCTGACCCAAGTTGGGCATTCAAATACTGAACCATACAGAAGCATGCCTGAAAATGCTGGCCTGCCCAGGGACAGAACTGGGGCAGTGAGGGGTAGAAGATATTGTGTTCTTGCCCCAGTAAACCAAATCATTCCAATAACTTCCCCCTCCAGCTAAGTATATTTATATGTGGGATGCAAAATATTCACCTTCTTTATTTCCCAGGGACAGAACTGGGGGTGGGGCACAGCTAGAGGGGATACAGTGATGCAGTTACTTCCTGGCTTGATTCTTGGCTTGCCTAAAGTTTAAAAACAGCTGCTTGGCAGGGGCAGCAACATTGCTATTCAGGCAGCACGGAGGCAGCATTTCATGGCACATTATAATCTACTTGATGCCTTCTAAACTCTTCATCACGCAGGTGTTAGTGACCCTCACTCCTTTTTTAATGGTCTTGATGTTCCACTAATCAAGCTAGGCTTTCTTCTGGACTTCTGATGTTAGTGGCTCTGGAAATATATCTCCTACAATATTTCACAGCCTGAAGACGGTGCTTAGCTAAAAACATGAACTCAGCTGTGGAAATATTAACTCAGGTGAAAGTTAACTCAGGTATGGACATAACTTTCAGTGAAGAACTGAATGTACTATCAAGATACTGAAGAAGGCTGGGTTTTATTTTAAGAACCTGAATAACAGATATGCATTTAATTTTAATGACCACAGGATTAATGAAACAAAGTTTTGCCAAGTTTGTTATAGTAAAGATATGATATAGTAAATTAATGTACATTCTAATAAATTTTATATATTTTTTTTTTTTTTTTTTTTGCTTTTCTCTTAAAAGGAGTAATATAACCATAGGTCCCTAGTATATTAGTAAAATTTCTTGTTTCTTTTTAACTGGAGAAAAATGTGTGTTGTGTTATATGCGATGCTGCAGCACACCATCTCCACCTTCTTTTCAAAGTTCTAGATCTGCTCCTGGACCTGTACCAAGTATGGGTATAAGTCTATTGATTTTTCATCATTTAAACAAGAACTTTCTAATGTGTCTTTGTGTCTCTAAGCCTCATTTTAGAAATATTAGTAAAGCTCCTAATATTGATTTTTATTAGCTGTTTCAGAGAAAATTGAGCAACTCCCCAGAGATCTTCAAGGCCATCAATACACCTGGCATTAAACACCTTTTAATAGAAGTTCAGAATTCATTATAAAAGCCCAAAGTCAGATGCTGAGCAAGTCCTAATTTTGACTCTAATGTCTTGGAGCATTTAAGTCTATTCTGGAGGAAGAGCTATAGAGAATGGACCTTTGAAAGAGAATGAATGGACATGGTCTATCTAGTGTGAGATTAGCAGCCTCTTATGAGAAGAATAGTCTTATACTTATCTAAGAATACATGTCAATGGGTGTATCTACACATACATTTATGATAGCTTAAATTTACTGCGCAGTAAGCAGGAATAGGCCAGCATCTACATATACAGACATTAAAGCACATTAGTGTGTGTAGACTGACTTGGAACTAAAGTTAGTCCTAAATCAGTCCACGCACACAGTGTTACTATGCAGCAAGATGTCTACACATGTGTTACTGTGTAGTAACTAATCAGGCATGATGCAGGTATCAAATTTACACTCAAGAAAGCATAAGTCACTATATTTACTGTGCAGTATGGTGAGCATGTATAGGCATGTGCCCGGACTGTGCAGAAATTTCAGTTACTGCACAGTAAATAACATGTGTAGATGTGCCCAATGAGTCTTACATTTTAACAAGAGAGAAACTCCTCCTCTCTCAACATTCAGTATGAAACTCAGACTTAGATGTGGAAGTGGGCACACTGATCTCAGCAACAGATTTCTGTCCATAATCGGTAGGTAAACAATATTTTTAAAGATTTTCCTGTGCTAATAAATAATTATAGGTACATAAATAAACTTAATGTAACTGGTAAACTAATCTCTATTAACAACACTCCTTTTTTCTTTTGTACAGATTTTTTTTTTCTTTTTTAGGGCTGGAAGGGACCTCGGAAGATCTTTGAGTCCAGCCCCCCACCCAAAGGGCACAAAGTCAGCTGGGGTCATAGGATCCCAGCAAGATAAGCATCCATTTTTTCTTGAAGGAGTTCAATGTAGGCGCCTGAACCACCTCCAATGGGCAGGCTATTCCAGACCTTGGGGGCTCGGACAGTAAAGAAATTCTTCCTTATGTCCAGCCTGAAATGGTCTTGTAGTAGTTTATAACTGTTCAACCTCATCATCCCTTGGGGTGCTCTAGTGAACAAATGTTCCCCCAGATACTGGTGGTCACCCCTGAGCCTGTGCTTATTGGTGGCCAGGGGTGGCCATCAGATCACCCCTGAGCCTGCACTTTTCCAGGTTAAAGAGCCCCATAGCTCTCAGCCTGTCATCGTAAGGTCTGTTTTCCTGACCTCTGATCATGCACGTGGCTCTTGTGATGGCCAGAACCAGAGGGATTAATAAGCAATAAATATGTGCTTCTTAGAGGCATTTGGTATTTTGCCTAAACAGGTAATATTAGTTAATATAAAGCTTGTAAGTTTGTAAACCGCAAATGTAACTTGTCTGTCATAAGTTTAATCAAAATGAAAAAATTAACTGTTCATGGAACTGACTGGGCCCCATAGACAAAGCTGGAGCTGTAAGATTAGGTGACCTAAAGGTTTCTGCTCAGGGTTCAGCTTTAATGATAAAAAACTGGATCCAACTGCCTGGCACACCCAACACATTCCAGGAAAGCACGTCCCAAGAAAGCATATTCAAAGAAAACCTAAAAGGGGTTGGGGCTTAGGTGAAGCAATGTCAATTTCAAACCTAAAGGTGCTACATTATAATTTGCTTATTGGATAAACCCAAGTCTAGGTAGTAACCTTTTATGATAATTTTTAACACCTTTCAATCCCATAGGGTAACAGCTATAGGGCAACATTGTGAGTGACTCTAAAGCCAACAGATTAGCATAAGACTAGGTATAAAAAGTGCATGCATCAGGTGACCAGCAGGAAGGAGGTAACAGAACAGTAATTTCTGTTCCACTCCTGGACCCCGGACTCCCAGTGTGAATGAGGATCAGATCCTGATCAAGGGATCTTCCCCGGTAATCCCTCTGACAGTGTTGATCAGGAATGCCTGACTTCGCTGGAATCATTTGATGTGTACCTGGCATTGAGGGACTATCAATAAGTTGCCAGCCCATGTCTGTCTCTCTGTTGTTTTGAAAAACCCAGTGGCTAATACCCTCGCAGTGCTCAGTTGGCCTGTGACAGAATTGATCCATCTATCTGTTGTTATCTGTTATTATTATTTACTATTAACTCTTTAATACTGCATTATCTGCTTATCGCATTTATCTTTCTGTTAACTGTTGTGTGTGTGTAAGCTATAATAAATTTGCCTTTACTTCACTCCCAACTTTGCCTCCTCAATCCAAAACTTAACCAAACAGCTCAGTTGGCCTATAATAAAATTGATACACTCACAGAGCCCAGCTGGCCTGTGACAGCTCTTCTCTGGACTCTCTCAAGCTTCTACACATCCTTTTTGAATTGTGGGGCCCAAAATTGGACGTAGTACTCCAGCTGCGGCCTCACCAAGGCCGAGTACAAGGGGAGAATGATGTCCCAGGATTTGCTTGAGAAGCATCTATGGATGCAAGCCAGTGTTTTGCTCACTTTACTAGTTGCAGCATCGCATGGAAGACTCATGTTCATCTTGTGGTCAATGATGACCCCCAAGTCTCTTTCTTCCGTAGTGCTAGCCAGCATAGCACTGCCAAGCCTATAAGGATGCTGCAGGTTTTTCCTCCCAAGTTTGATTGCATTTTTCAGTGTAAAACACCATCAGATTCTCATCTTCCCATTTGCTAACCCTGTCCAGGTCAGCCTGGATCGCCCTCCTGTCTTCAGGTGTGGATGCTTTGCCCCAAAGTTTGGTGTCATCAGCAAACTTGGCCAGTCCACTTCTGACTGCAATGTCCACACCATTAATGAAGATGTTGAACAGTATGGGTCCAAGGTCAGAGCCTTGGGGGACCCCACTGGTCACAGGGCACCATGATGATTGACTTCTGTCAATTACCACCTTCTGGGTCTGACCACGGAGCCAATTTCCCAGCCAGCGGATCGTGGTGAACCCAAGGCCACAATTGGCCATTTTCACCAAGAGGTGATCATTCATAGATGTTAGGGTCGGAAGGGACCTCAATAGATCATCGAGTCCGACCCCCTGCATAGGCAGGAAAGAGTGCCCGGTCTAGATGATTCCAGCTAGATGCATATCCATGATCTGGTATCATGGGATACCAGATCAAAGGCTTTTTTTAAGTCAAGATATATGACATCAATCTCTTCTCCCTTGTCCAGGTGATAGGTCACCTGGTCATAAAAGGAAATGAGATTGGTCAAGCAATACCTACCCGCAACAAACCCATGCTGGCTATCCCTCAGGAAGTTGGTGTCAGCCAATCCGTTAAGGATGGCCTCTTTAATAAACTTTTCTAAGGCCTTCCCTGGGATAGTTAAGTTATTGTTCTTGACGGTTCAGCTGATTATAGTAATTGTCCTCAAATGCTCTGAGTGCATAGTTTATTCCTTCCTTGATGCTACTTTAGGAAAGTTTGGTTGGAGTATTTTAGGTATTCCAGTTAGTGCAGAGAAAAAATATTGCCATTTTCAAACACAAAGGCATGTCATTTTTACATTTTCTGTGAATATTTTTTGACAGTGAACTGGGGTTTCTCATTATCATCATCATCAGGACTTTCATTAACACAGTATCAGATAACTATTTTAAGTTCTCCCATTATGTTACCAATTATATTACATGCAATACAGTATTGGAGGGGTTGTCAACCAGGGGTACACGTACCCTTAGGAATACTTAAAAGGCAGTAGGGGGTACATAGACCTCCACATGCATATGCACAGCTGTAGTGCAGCACACAGATGGCCAGGAATGGCCACCTGCTAAGTTTGTTGTGGGGGGAGGGAGTGGGGCTGGGGAAGGGGCTGCCTAGCCAGGGTGGGACACAGGACTGAGTCACAGGGAGTGGGCAGCAGCTCCTGCCACTACACAACCCTGGGAGGGCATGGGGGCCATGTGCCCCCAGATCTTCACATGGGCTGGGCTGGGCTGGGGCCATGTCAGGCTCTTCCTGACAGGGGTTTGGGCCATGCTGAGCTCAGGGCAGGTGATGTTGGCACTGGGAGGGGGATTGGGGGGGCTACAGTGAATTTTGAAGTAGCTGCAGCCTCCTCCCAATAGCCCCACTCCTGTAGGCCCCTGCAGTGAGGGAGAGAGTGGGGCTGGGGCTGAGGCTGCCCAGTCAGGGCAGAGCATGGGATGGAGCTGTGATTGGTTTGTCCGAGGGGGGGGATGCAGCAGGTGGAGATTTCTGCCAATGTAAGCACTGTGGAAGGGCATGGTGGTGTGTGCCCCCAGATCTGCATGTAAGGCACGGTGGGCTGGGTCTGGGGCAGCATAGGGCTGTTCCCGGCAGGGGACTGAGATGGGCTGCACTGGGAAGGGGAGTTGGAGGAGTGTTGCAGAGCACGGAGGTGCTGCTCCTAAAGAGGGGAGAGTGCTGGGGAAAGAGCCCTAGCAGTGAGTAAGGACTCCAGCTGTGGGTTGCCAGGGCAACTGGAGCCAACAAGAGATCGCACCTGCTGGTGGTCAGCTGATTAAAAGGGGCAGGGCCTGGCTCCCTTATAAACCTTAGGAGCTGAGACCAGAGGCAGTTCCCTGCCAGCAGCTCAGGAGGAAGGAGCTCTCTGCTGTGGAAGAGAAGAGAAGCCTGATGAAGGAGCAGTGCCTGACACAGCTGCAAGATGAAGAATCTCTGGTAGGCTTGAACATGATTATAGCCACGCGGCTTCTGTTTATGTTATAGCCTATGGGCTTGTGTTTGTGTTACTGTTTGTTACCGGTGGTTTAGGTGAGGCTATTAGGGGTTGTAGGAGGCCTCATATGGGATTCACGGCAGTGTGAGAACCCCAGCGCCAGCAGGGGTGCAGCATTGGGGGTGCACAGACCCCAGCCCCAGAAAGGGGCAGTTGAGAAGCCCCAGAGCTGTGGCATTGCTGAGAAGCCCCAGTGCGGGTGTGGTGAGCTCCAGAGAGCGGGGCAGCCTTACTAAGGAGGCCCTGGAGAGAGGGCAGCATTGTGGAAGGCCCCAGAAGAAGGCAGCTTTACTGAGAAGGCCCTGAGAGAAGTCAGTGCTTTGAGAAGTGTCAGACAGAAGGCGTGGAGAGAGACAGGGCTGCGGAGAGCCCAAGAGTCAGAGAGGGTGTAGACCCAGACCGGACAACATCTATTCCATCGGTGAGGCATAGACTGCAGTGTAGGGGAGGAAGCAGAGCCGCGGATGGCACCCCCTGGCACCGGGGCAGTACAATAGGCAGCCTCCCGCTCGCAAGAACATCATCATAATTTCCATCAAGACATGGCAGGTGAGTACAGGGTGGGACACAAGAACCCTAAAGCAGGATCCAAGGGTGCCCCACACAAGGCGCGGAGTACTAGGAAGATGGCACTAGGAAGGGTGACCTGTTACAGGGAGCTATGGAGAATTCTGGGGTGGCTGCAGCCCCTCCCATATCCCCCTTCCAGCACTGCTACCCACTCCAAACACAACTCATCCCAGCCCCAGCTCAGCTGTGCCCCACATGCAGATCCGGGAGCACATGCCTCCCATGCCCTTCCAGGGTGCATGCAGCAGCAGGAGCCATCACCCCCCACACCTCCTGGATGAGCCACTTGTGTTTCTGCCCCATGCTCCATCCCAGCTGAGCAGTGCTGCCTGCCCTGCTCCAGCCCCATCCTCAGCCCCACTCCCTCCCTCACCATGGGGGCCTACAGGAGTGGAGATATGTGGGGGCTGTAGCCACTCCACAATTTACTGTAACCCCTCTCAACTCTTCTCCCACAGCTGCCACCACCCACCCCGAGTGCAGCTTGGCCCAGCCCCTGCCAGGAAGAGCCATGTGCCCAGCCCACCCACCCCCTGCAAGCAGATATGGGGACACACGCCCCTCCCCCATACTCTTTTGAGGTGTGCATAGTGGCAGGAGCTGCCACCCATGTGGCTTAGTCCTAAACCCTGCCCTGCCTGGGCAGCCTCTGCCCCACTCCCTCCCCCACTGCTGGGGCCTTGATCTGCTCCCCCCATCAGCAGTGGCCTGCTCTTGCCCTCCACATGCAGATCTAGGGGTACATGCCCCCCCATGCCTCCCAGTGTGTGCACAGCAGCAGGAGCTGCCCCCCTCTCTGCACCCCCTGGATGACCTGCTCATGGCTCCATCCAGCACCCCACCATGCCCTGGCTGAGCAACGCCTGCCCCTGCCCCACTCCCTCACCATGAGGCCTCGATCTGCCCCCCCCCCTTAAAAAATGAGAAAAAATATAAAGGGGTACATGAGGTGAAACTTCGAGACGGATACGGTACACTTGTTTAAAAAGGTTGAAAACCCCTGCTGTATTCTTTAGAAGATTTGGAGCATGGGAACAACTGATTGGCTACTAGATGTATCAACTGCAAATTACTTAGCTACATCTATGGGGTACAGAATATTCCTCTAACAAAGTACCTCATCACATGTTTTATCAAATTAGAGCCTTGCTGTTGACTTGAAAGGGAGCAGAATCAGGTCTAAAAGATACAAGATAACAAGGTCCTAAGAATATGCAATATTAGCCAAATCCTTGTCTTGGTTATGCCAGGCAGTAAAATCCCTATTGAAATTCAGTAGTATGGAATTTTGTCCTCTGGTACAATAGTGAATATTACAATCTAGAATTTTGCCCCATGTTACAAATCATGAATGTTAGAATCTTGATTAATAAAAATAGAAGATATTGTGTTCTTGCTCCAGTAAACCAAATCATTTCAATAGCTCCCCCTCCAGCTAAGTATATTAATGTGTGGGATGCAAAATAGCCACTTTCTTTATTGTTCCCTCTCTTTCTTTCTCAGTCTCTCAGCAGGATTTCAGGTAATGAGGTTTTGGGGTGGATTTTTTTATTTTGTTTGTTGTAATTTTGTATGCTACATTTGCCCTGATGTTAATGAATTCTTCATAATACAAGAAGCTATTCTATTTAGGTGGTAGGGCAATTATTTGTAAAATAATTTTCACTGTTTTCAGAACTGCCCTATAGGATGAGATATATAAAGCTATAAAACATTTTTTTCCTTCAAACCACACAACCTATTATGTATTGGTTAATCTAGTACATGGTACTGTGTGGTCCATCCAGAACAAGACCTGGGTAGGGCCACATGGGGAAGACTGAACTACCAATTCCTCATACAGTATTGGCCTTACACATAAAGGTGATGTTCTCAAGAACCTCTAAATCACTTAGGAGCATTAAGTTCTATGGAAAGTCAAGTGCTTTGGAAAATATCAATTAAAAAAGAATACCTGTTTCTCTGTGCCTAGTAGTTTTCATGAGCTCCAAATATATTTAAGATTAAGATTATGGCTGCTTGCAGATGCTAAAAAAATGAACACGCTTAACTTTAACTTGGCACATTCCTGCGCCCAGCCCCGCACATGCCCAGAAGAGGCAGAACCTTAACTTGAACTGGATTGCCTGACATCAGTAAAGATTGGTGGTTTACTGGGGGCTTTTTGGCACTTTTATATAATAGCTGATTGAATCAGCTTTAACTAAAAGTGCCAAAACACCCTTCTGAAGCACCCAATTTATACAGATTCTGTAGAGTGGGTTGAAGTGATGTGCTGCTTCCTCCTGGAAAGCAGGGAGTTTTTTTAATGTCTGCAAGCAGCCTATGAGACATGCTGAACAAAAATGTGCTGCTAGAATGTCCTACTAACCTAAATTAACTTTGCAGGTATTCAGCAGTATGCAAGGTAAATTAGCCCAGGTGCAAGGATATATTCACACTGCTAAGCTGCTTCCAGTGGGTAAAACAGCATTGCTTATATAGCACTGCATAATGTTGTCTAGACATATACTTTCTTGCAAATATATTTTGCAAGACAAGAAACATTCTACTATTGTAACAATAAATCAATGATAAAAATAAAAACATTTTGAAAAATGCATCTTTTCCTCTTTCTAGTATTTATAATGCACCAGGTGAAGATTATAAACTGTTGTTGAAGTCTTTTATAACCAACATCCCACTCTCAGTTCCAAAATAATTCCCCCACAAACAAAAGAACTTTTTTGGCACCATAGAAACACATCTCTTTTGAGAAAAGGTAATTAATTATTTATATTAGAGATCCAATACAAACTAAAGACTATCCTTTTCATCATACTGTTTATTCAAACAAGGTTTATGAAGAAAAGAAAAAGCAGCAAATCAAAGTGGCAACCTTCAGAGTACATACAGACATTTAGGGAGGTTAGATTGGATTAAAAATGGCCACTCAATCTAAGGTAAATTGGGATGGCAGTTTAGTCAGGGGGTTTGAGAGGGATAGGGGGATAAGAGGGGTGTGGGGAGTGAGGGGGAAAGCAAGGTCTGCAGGGGGGTTTGGGGGAATTGAGGGGGTGAGAGAGGTCTTCAGTGGGGAGGGGGGCTATAGGAAGGTTTAGCAGTATTAGGGGGGCTAGTGGGGTCTGCAGGGGACTTAGAGAATCAGACAGCCAGCAGAGGTCTACAGTGGGGGCTAGGGCATTGGGGTCCATGGGGGGACATGGGGAGATCAGGGAGCTAGCAGAGTCCACAGGAGTGTTGGGAGGGAAGGGGGACTAGTGGACTCTGGGAGGGTCTTGGATTCCACCACCCCCCTCCTATCCTGCCAAACCTTTCCATATCCCTCCCCCCCCACCCCCAATCAGTGGAGGGGTTGTCAGGATCAGGGAAACTAATGCCACCTGCCCTGGACATCCCAGTTATCCCCCCCAGTGCTGCTGAACTGCCTCTGATCCTGCATACTGCTCTTGGGGGGCCAGATTTACCAGCATTCACTGTTCCTGGCAGGCTGACTCAAGTTGGTAGGGGTGGGGGGGAGCAACAGGTGGATCAGGAGGGCTATCCCTGCAACAACCTGCACTTGTCCAGGAGCAGGGCTATTTTTAGGCCTTCAAGCCCCAACCCTCAGATAACGCCCCCCCCCCCCCCAGGAAACTAACCCCCTGATCTACCTTCCCCTCCCTCCACCCTGACTTAGTTCCATTGGTTCCTGCCAATCATAGGGTAGCCATCATTGGTTAATATCAGTAAAACCATCACTAGGAGCAGCTGGCAGGATAGGGGCTTGCCAGACTTGGGGTGGGGGGGGCCTGGCTGGATGTTCCATAGGAGTTGTCTGTCTGGGATTGAGGGGAGGGGTTGGGGGGCTAAAAATAGCTTAGTGCCAGGAGAGGGTGGGGAGAGGTTGGAAAATTGCAGCCCTGGGCAGGAGCCAGTGACTGGTCTTTCCTACCCACAGGGCTGTGTTGGAAACCGTGCAGAAGTTTAGTTAGATCTGTCTCGCCACCCCCAGTCTAAGTCAGACTACCTCCAAGGTCCAGTTAACTCACATCGGGTCAGCCATTTTCAGACTGATCTAACCTTCCTCAATGTCTGTACAATTCACACTTAGATCAACCTAACTAGGGATGTAAGTATAAGGTCAGCCCCTGAGTGAATGTAGTTAGATTGTGTGGCCATTTTTAATTCAATCTAACCTCCCAGAATGTTTGTACCTAGCCTCAGTTACACAAAGTTTTATTGTTAGCCTGTTTACAGGAAATGTTGCTTTTTGCATGCTTTTGGCCAAATCCTGTGATGTGCACAGGGGCAGGCAATTACTTTGGCTGGAGGGTCACTTACCAAGTTTTGGCAAGCTATTGAGGGCTGCATGGGTAGCCCCTCCCCTTGACAGGTGCCCTGCCTCCTGGTCACCATCTTGTGACTGGAAGTCCCAGCCCCTAAACCCTGACCCTTGCCACTAGACATCCCTCCACTTGCCCCTGGAAGTACTCCTTTCAGCAAGGGGTTTTGCCATCTCAGAACCAGAAAAATACCAAATTTATATTCTAAAAAGTGAACATCTACAACATTCATTACTTTGATTTCAAAAAATATTTTTGTCCTGCTTTACATGTGTTTGTGTAGTGTACATAGAGTGGACTGCACAATAGCTTAAAATGAAGTCTTACTCTTCTATATTGTTGGGGGGTGGGGGTCATGGGTGCAGGTATAGGTTTGTGGGGGGCTGTGGGTGTGTGGGGGGGAGGAGAGGGTATGGGTGTGTCTGGGGGTTTTGTGGGAGGGTACGTATGGGGGGTGTGGGGTAAGGGAGCATGTGGGCATGTATGTGGATATGTACAATGTGGCTGGGTATGCAGTTTGTGGGAGGCTGTGTGTGGGAGGAGGGTGGCTGGGGTGTGAGAGGGGGTGTGGGGGTCTGCATGTATGGTGGTTAGGGTAGCCATCATAAAGGACATTCTGTTTTTCTGCTACTCTGCCCTGTATTAATATGAAACCTGATGCCTTTGTCATCTATTTTTTTTTTTCTTCAAGGAAAAAATAGAGAACATAAAGGCATCCAGTTTCATATCAATAGAGGGCGGAGGACAACCAGACTGTCTTCTATGATGGTCACCCTAATGGCAGTGTGAGGGGGTGTGTGGGTACATGTGTATGGTAGGGTCAGGGCCAGCCCACAATTTTTTGGGGCCCCCTGCCCCAAAGAAGCTGGTGGCAGGGGGGGAGGCAAGCAACCAGACATGAGGCCGGGGGGGGGGGTGAGCAGCCAGACGCAGGTGCAAAGGTGGATTAATGTTTACTGGGGCCCTGGGCAAACACAAAATTGGAGGTCCTCTCTCCCCATGGGAGCTGGGCTTGAGGGGGTGGGGAGGCAGGGCACCTTCCCTTCCTGATGCTGACACGGAGGTGGCAGGGACCATGCCAGGCTGGGGGATGTGGCACATGCCCACCTCTTCTCCCTGCCCCCCCCCCCATCCCACCATGGCCAAACATGCACACACATACAGGTGTGCACACAGAAGGGCACACATTATGCTCACTCACTCTGCACATGGACACACAGACACAAGCATATGCTCCCTGCCAGGAACAGAGAGGCATGCATGCATACATGTACACACAGATACACATGCACACAGGTGCGCACTCTATTCACTCACTCTCTGCATGTGGACACACAGACACAAACACACTCTCCCTGCCATGAACACAGACACATGCATGCACACACAATGAATCAGTACCCTGCATCCTGCCATGGTGTGTAGGGACCCCCCCCCCCCCCACCCCTTCCCAGGCTCCAAACCCTACACATACACCCATAGTCCCCCACACCTTCACAAATACCCCCCCCCACACACACACACAGTTCAAAAATAGCCTCTCATGATTTACATACCACATTTCTTGATTTTTAAGTTTGTCTCATGAATTTTGACAGGTGGGGGTGCAATAAAATACTGCATTGATTTTATGCCCTCCCCCAATCTGGTTGACATCTGATACCTACATGTAAATAACCCACTGTTCCCTGGAGCCCTCCTAATTTTGCATTCCTATAAACACCTACTAATTACATGCAATATCTGTTAGCTTATTTTGTAACTAAGCATACTCAAAAACTCTTGAGACTGAAAATGTTATTGTTTAATAGTTTGGGGAACTGCTTTTTACAAAAAGATAAGAGGATATATATCCTATCCTAAAGAATTTATAACCTAGCAAAGGCACACACAAAGCAGACTAAACACAAAATGCTTGAATCTTCCCTTATTTTCAATTTTGCACTGTTGTAATAACATATAGTAGCATAAAACCAGAATAACAGAGTAGCACACTGGCCCATGTAGTACAACTGAAGCATTTAGCAAGGTTCATGTTGAAAAAGGTTCCTTGAAGAAGTCCTTTCTCTTGAACATTCAATTCTGTTCCCTATACTACTTTCATATTAATTCTTTCTGTGATAAGAATGAACTAATCTTCCTCCATAATGAGAATATTATATCTCTATATAATCTCTAAAGAATTTATATCTCTAAAGTGTTCAAGAAATGCCTGAGAGACACTAGCATTGGATTTTTTTAGTCTCTTTACAATGCTTTTTGCAACTCTAAAGAAAAACTTTGGAATCCTCCTCTGAACCATTTTACTCAACTGACAATCATATTTTCTTTCATTCATTTTCTGTCCATGAAACTAATGTAATACTGGTGCCAATGGTTTCACAGCAGGGGTGCTCAAGCTCCAGCCCATGGGCCAGAATGTTAACTAACACTCCCATGCTGCCAAATTTCCTGACCCGGGGGGAGCCCCTCAGGCCAGATAACATGGCCCTGTCCCAGCATACCAGGTCATTGCATGGCTAGATCCAGGCAGCAGGGTAGGATGCTGTGCAGCAATATCTGGTGTGCAGGGTTGGGCCAGTGCATATTCATATCTGGTACACAGCCATATCCAGCATGTGGGATCAGGCTAGCATGTGGCAATATTGGGCTGCCTCATGGCTAAATCCAGGGATCTGGAGTCTCATCAGCATGCAGGGTCAGGCTGGCACATGGTGAAATCTGGGTGCATGGGGTTCAGTTGACACATGGCTGGATCCAGTGTGCAAGGTTAGGCTGACATGTGGGATCACACCTGAAGACTGAATCTATCTTCCAGCACTATGAAGGATCAGGCCCACAGACTGACTCCATGCTACCTATTCAGCCTGCAATGTCCAAAGGTTGGGCACCACTACATTGAAGGAACTACGGATTACAAGGAACCCACAACATGCATGTGATCCACAAAGAAAGATTTGCTCAAGGTCACACAGGTCAGCAGTAACAAGGTAAGGAATTGGACCTGATCTTTGAGGGTTCCAGGTCAGCCCCTGACCACTGGGCTACCTTTCCTCCCTTCTATTTTTCCTTTTATATTTTTAAAAGTATATGTTTCCTTAATATCTTTTCCTTTGTCAGTGTATCTGCTTATTTGACCATCACTTCAAAACTTCCTAATTTCTCTTCATCCATATTTTTAAGTGGCAGGAAAAAAAATTAAATGAACTTGAAAGTAAAGCTGTATTTTCAAATAGGCATTTCTGATGGAAATCAACTATTTTTGAACACCATTTGCAGAAACAGAAAGCATGGGAATCCAGTGTCAGAGACTATGGATTGTTCTACATTTTGATTTATTATTGGTTTACTTGTAGAATAATTTTGCTATGCAACAATGCCGGCCAGGAAGCTGAATTTCAATTCTACAAGAACTTTCAAGATTTGGGGTTTTCATTCCAAATCATGCCAAAACATCAGAATCGCCCCACACTTTTTTTTTTTTTCTTTTCTCTTTCTTTTTTTTTTTCTTAATAGAAATGAAATTTCAGAGTATTTTGCTTCCCATATTAGGAATATTTTCCTGTTTCCAAACAAGTCTCCAATCCCTTGGAGTCCTAATTCCGTTGGGCCAGTGCCATGGTGAAATTCTCACTCTATACTTGCAAGATCAAAAGATGGACCTGGGGAGCAAATAAATATTTCTACATAATTGTACATACCTGGATGAATTGTATGATTACTGCTATCACAATAATTAAATAGGAGGAAAAATGGCTTTTATTTTAAATATTTTAGGTAAATAATTTAAAGTAGAAAAAAAGGGTCAAGTCTCATTCACTTTCCTTATTTCTTCTTCTTCAAATACTTCTGTAATATTCAAATTCATTATCCTTGGATTCCAAAACAATTTTAATGTGAGTAGTGTATGCATATATATAACATTCAGGTCTAGGTATTATTTGGTAGGATCTGCAAGTCACAATAACAAGATTGTCGTCATCAACATCATGTCAAAATGCACAAATGACCTTGGATTGTGTTCCTGATACATTCACCCAGCCTTGGCATATAGCAAATAATATCAAGCTGTTATTTTAAATGGTAATATTGAAATAGCTGAATGCTTCTTGGTTCTGTCAAGACATTGCAAGAAGAACCTGCTTCTGTGAGTGACAAATTCATTGATGCTGTCACCCACTGAAAATGAAAACTGAAAAACTTTGCTGTCCTTCAGCAGTTTGTAGGTGAAGATCGCTAATCTTGGAAATGCAAAGTACTGCATTTGATTGAGTGAACCTAATAGATAAACTCTTCTACATGTACAAAGTTTCAACAGAACTATAGCTCATGATTCAGTAATAATCAGTAGTACAATTGCAGAGTGCTTGATTTTTTGCTGAAATAATCTCTTATCCTGAACTATTTCAAAGTTTAATTGTCTAACAAATCATACGTAAACCAAACTTCTAGAGAAGTTAACAGGAAACTGATGCATTCTCTTTCAACCTGGAAATGCTAGGCTGATGATATTACAGTGCAATCCCTCTGACTTCTATTAAAAGTTATATCAGAGATGAATTTGCCAATTATACTAAAATAATTTGTGAAAATATTTAAAGTATTTTAAAGAACTCTACAATTAAAGTTGTCCACTAAACCTTTCTTTGGGGGGAGGTGACCGTTAATTGTTATTTGCTGACCTTTTTCATAGTAATTATAAAGTGTATGTAAAGATACTTTGTTCATTTTCACCATGTACTTACAGTAATGTCTCACTTGAACAGCTCAGTAGGGCTGTGCAAAATTTCTCTAAGGGTTTCGTTTTGAAGGTGTTTTGATGCATTTCGAGCTTGAAACAGTGAAATGGAAACAAAACAAAAAGCATCAAAACAGCTTTGAAATGAAATGAGGGCGCTGAAAATGTTTTGAAAGTTTCGAAACAGCCTGGTGGTGGGAGGCAAGGGAGAACCAGTCCTGCATTCTGATTGGCTCCGCCAGCCCCATGGAGCTCAGCCCAATGGCGGGAGGTGCAGCGCAGCCCCAGCTCTGCCCGCCTCCTGCCACTGGGCTGCACTCCAAGTGGCTCTGCAGCCTCATGGAGCTCAACCTGGTGGCAGAAGGCAGAGCACAGTGCTAGCTCTTTCCACCTCCCCCCATCAGGTGGTGCTATGAGTGGCTCCACAGACCTGGCTCTGCCCACCTCCTGCCACCAGGCTTAGTGCAATAGGGCTGTAGAGGTGCTCAGAGTGCATCCTGGCAGTGGGAGATGGGCAGAGCTGGAGCTGCACTCCACCTCCTAACACAAGGCTGAGCTCCATCGAGCTACAGAGATGCTCAGAGCTCAACTGCGTGGTGGGAGGTGGAGTGCAGCCCCAGCTCTACCTGCCTCTGGCCACCGGGCTGAGCTCCATGGGCCTGTGGAGCTGTTTGGAGCTCAGCCCAGTGGTGGGAGGTGAGCAGAGCCATGGCTGCACTCTGCCTCCTGCCACCGAGCTGAGCTCCATGGGGCTGCAGAGCCACTTGGAGCTCAGCCCAGCGGCGGGAGGCAGAACATAACCCTGGCTCTGCCCACTTCCTCCCAATGGGCTGAGCTCCATGTGGCTGTGGAGCCACTCAGAGCACAGCCCAGTGGTGGGAGGTGGGTAGAGCTGGAGCTGCACTCTACCTCCCACTGCCAGGCAGAGATCCATGGAGCCTGACGCTGGTTGTGTGCTGGTCTCAGGCAGCAGCAGCAGCCTCCTGTCATCTGGTGCAGATCCAGGGGCCCACACCCCTGGGAGGAGTCTGGCACAGCCCTCCCAGAGGTGCAAGCCTCCAGATCTGCATGCCGGATGATAGGAGGCTGTCACTGCCAGCAAATTTTGCTTTCAAAACTTTGAGGTGCAGTTTGAGAAACCTCTGCACCTATCTCCTTGAAACTTGGCAGGCTTACTGCCCTGAGAAGGGGCTACCATTCCTGCAATTTCCATCCAAAGCAGGCCTGAAATGACATTTCAAGCATTTTCATGATTCCCCATTATAGCCTACGGGCAAAGCGTCAAAACAGCACAACAGTTTTGATGAAACAAAACATAACAGTGCTTCAAAATTAAACAAAATGACAAAACAAAACACTGTCATTTTGAAATGGCGAAAAGGATGGTGAAATGAAACAATGGTGTTTCTCACAGCCCTACAGCTTAGGCCAGGAGAGATTAGTTTATGTATGCAGCTAGATACATCCAATTTCCAAACCTGATAGATAGCATAGTGATGGACACAAAGCACCATTCAAGCAGCATTTAGACTAAGCAGAATTTAGATTACACTTGCACTACTGTAAATAATTATGTGGGGTTCAGGCAATGAAATATTAGGCTGTATGTGAACAGACTGACCTACACCTTCATAGGAATTGTCCAGAAGAAGAGCAGGTGCAACTTTGCATTAACTAGCAAATCAGCTCTAGTAACATGATTTGGTAATGAGTTAGGCAAGTGCAGTAAAATTCAGTTTCTCTATATTGTCACATGAGGCTTATTGGTACAACAAATGATAATGAAAATAATAGCTAACTTTTGTTTCTAAGAATTGAATTGGAGACATTTTGAAGGAATAACGTCAAAAAATTGGACTATACCTTAGAATATCTTTACCATCTTGTATTATTATCTTCTTCTGCAGTAAGCTAGGCATAGTTAAGACATTTTACAGAAACGAAAAAAAAGACTAAATGATTTTCAGTAAAAAACAAACAAACTGGAAGAAACATACTTATGGAATTAAAGCTAATTTTCTCAACATAAATTCATAATTTTAATGATAAATTTATCATTTATAATCATTTACAGTTATTCTATTAGTTTGCTTTACATCATTAAATTATAAATTAATTAAAATAGTAGTGCCCTCTACATTGCTAAGGATTGCTTTCCTCTCTGTTAAGGAGAAGTGTAGACATACAAATTATATGCTTTGCTAGGAGTAAGACTTCTGAAAATTTTGTATAGGCTTTTTCATGAGAATCCGAGAATTTCAAGCTCCTGAACATGAAACTCCAATATCTGAGATAATGAAGGATATACTGGACTTAATTCAACCATCTTTGGGAAATGAATCATAAAATAGAATATCCTCCTAGTCAGAGGTGAGAAAAACTGGACACATCAAATCTCATGTAGATGGAAATTTTTCAGTGAGCAAATGCTGTGGGACTGTGGCTCTGAAAGTGAATAAAACAGAAAATAAAGCAAAGAACTATACATTCTGAATGCTTGGTTTCCTGAAGATAGAGGATACTCGGTTTTAGTTTTCGTTTAGTTTTAAAATGGATTAGGAGTCTCTCCAGGGATTTGTATTTGTGTGTTTTCTCATTTTGTTAAATTAATTTCTCATGGATATCACTAAAAAAAAATGTTAAGAGAAACATTGCAAGACTTGTGAACATTACAAATATGATTTTGAAAGCTCCAAGAGTTCAATGTGATATTAAATGTCAGAAGACCAGTATTACCTCTCTCACTGATTATACTATTGCTCTCCTAGACTAGGGACAGATATTCAAAAAGCCTGAGCCTAAATTGATTCAATCTTCACAGGTTAGTCTAACCTGCCTAGGTTGAATTGGTTTGCAACTGCACATACATCCCCTCTGGACTGAAGAAATGCAGGCATATGCCTGCAGTGGCTCAGGCTAGAAGCTGGGCAGTGCTAGAGCATCCCTCCCTTCCCTTCTACGGTGCTGAGCTGAGGGGGGTGTGGCCAGACCCCAGCAGGACCTCTGATTAGGGAGGTCTGCCTGCACCATCCCAGGCTTTTCCCTGCTCAATGCTTACAGGGCGGGAGTGTTGCCAAACCTCAGCCCCCAGCTAGCACTCTGAGGCAAAGGGAGTTTGTGCAATGCATGCATCTGTTAATGACACTGAGCTTTTCAATCTCTCTCTCCCTACTTCTTCATACTGTCTGCAAACCTGACAGGTGAGGGAGCCAGCAGGGAGCTGATAACACAGTATTTATCAGCCCATGAATAAAACAAAAGCCTCTCCCATTAGTGCAAGCTCTCCTTAAACAGCTTTTTCCAAGGAAGGAACAGAGGGACATTACTAGCTGACCTGTTGATTAGCTCTAAAAAGCCATAAGCAGACACTGTTCTGTCTGCCTGTCCTAGTGAAATTGGAGACACACACACACACCCCTCTCAGCATTAGCTAGCTGTGAAGGAGCGAGACAAAACTCACAGCATGGAGGGCCGGCAGAGCTGCAGCTGGAGACCAGAAGGGAAAGAAAATACCCACCCAACTTCCAGAGCAGCATCTCACTCAGGATTGGAGGAGGGAGACTGCCCAAAGGTATTTCTGGCCCCGGAGAGGGGCAGAGAGGGGTCAGTTTCCTGCAGGTCACAGGGAGAGAGGAAAGGCTGAGTGTCTTGGCAGGCAAAGACTGCAGAACTTGCCTGAGGAACAAGGTGGGAGTGACCCTGAGCAGGAGGCAGGCAGAGGCCTGCACACATGTGGCTGGTGGTAATCTCCAAAGTGGAGCTGCAGGTGAGGATCTGGAGCGCAGGAGTCCACAAGGCCTGTGATAATCTCTGGAGTAGAGTTTTTCAATAGAGGATCTGGAGGAGGGCCTGAGGGAAAACTATAGCCACAGGTAGAGCCTTCGTGCACATGGGGGAGACCCCAGTGAGACCCCAGTGTGAATGTTCATAGGGATGCAGGGCAGGCTGGCGCATAGCAAAGACTGAACTAAGGGATTTTGTCTTGATTATGGCAATTGGGATTTTGAGAACCTGATTCCAGGTAAAAGGGACCAGAGCCTGACAAGAAGGCTGAGAAGCAGCTGGGGTTTTCTTTGTTTTTTTGCTGTTCCCTTTGATTTTTTGAGCACAGGCCAAGACCAGCCCTGGAAGGGTGTACATAATAGAGACCCAAGGTCACCCTGTGGGTAGAGGGCCAAAAAAAGACCACAACAGGCAGCACTGCAACCTAGCTGCAAAAGAATATTGTGAACACCATCTGGAGAGGCTAGGCTGGGGTGAAGGGGAGGTTTTGAGCCCCACAGAAGAAACAGGGATCGAGGATCACCGTGGGCAATGCCTCCTGGGAATATATATCATCAAAGTCATGGCAGGAGAGAAAACATAAACTCCACTTCCTGGGAGACCAGGTGATCCAGAACCAAGGTCCACCCTGTTTCCACCTGTAAGCAGATGAGCTCAGGGCAGTGCAAGCCCTATAATACCTACCGCCGTCACACTAGCATACCACATGCCTAGGATCCATGGGGATGGGGTCCATGCTGTGGGAGATGGGAGGAAGGGAGTAGGATCCCTGCTTGAGCAGCAAGCAATGAGCGGGGTAAGGCAGGGAGAATCCAGGCAGACCCTGCTGTGCCTGCAGTCATGGCTGGACATCTGGTTAGGGAGCAGGGGGAGGAGCCAGCTCTGTTAAGGACTCCCTTAATTCCCTTTAAACATATTGGTCACATCCACACAAACAGGGGAATGTGTTTGCAGCTGCACAAATAGTAGCGGCACAAATTGTGCTTCAGTGCATGCCCCTACTCTTGTGGTTTGCAGTGGGACACATTGTCCTGTTGCTCCACAGGGTGGGATGGCTAGGGCACTGGATGCCTCAGCATGGGGCTAGCCAGAAGGCAGCCCCCACACTGTGGAACCCTGTGTCCAAGCCAGCCAGGGAGTGGCATATGGAGACAGGCAGCCCTGTGTTTGTCTTGGCACACACCACTTTTATTTCAGGGGTGGGGTTTGCTACCAGGATATCCCAGTAGGAAATGTTGCCCAAACACTGCTAATTAGAAGCACAGCAACTAGCTTAATGTGCAACACATACAGTTTGTGGTGCCACAAAAAGGTTTGTGGCACCACAAACAGCACATGCCTACACATCTGGATCCAGCCATTAAATAAATTCCTGGGAGTCACCATTGACTTCAGGGACATTGGGGTTTTATCCATTATGCTTTTGGACTTTCCAGAAAAAAAATTAAGTCATTGGAAGACCTACATAGGAACAGAGCTGTGCCCAGGACCTGATCTGCTCCCTACTGAAGTCAACAGAAAGAGTTTGTTTGATGTCTATGGACATTGGACCATATATTTAGCTAAAGGCAAAATACAATACATGCTAGATATAATACAAGATGAGAGATTCTCTTCATACTGAACTGTATTTTGTTCTTACCAATTCTTTTTTTCACATATTGAAAAAGGTAAGTGAAATGGGAAATTACAAGTCCTATAGGCTCCCTTTACACATGCAGGTAAAGTCACAATGGGAACTAATGTGGAATCCACACAATTGCACCTCCTACCATGTCATTGTAAAATCACGCATTAGATCCCATCATGCCATATGGGATTTGTCAAAGATCCACCGCTTTGGAGCAGACTCGATTAATCCTTCTTACCCTTCTTGCTAACTCTCTCTTTGGCTCTAGCATTTCCAGCTGCTCTGCTTCAACAGGGATGGAAAGTGTTCCATACCACCTTATTCTACAACCTGGTGGTCAAAGTGCTCACCTGGTAAATTGGAAATATAGCTCATATCCTCTTATGAACAGGACAGCCTAAAATTGAAGTCACGCATTTCGTGGGTGAATGATAGGCCAGTGAGTAAATGGCAGACTTCTAAAACTGGATTCATGATGCAGGCTAGGCATATGGCATAAGGCAAGCACATCCAGCTGACTGGGTTGCTTTGGGGATTTAATCACCTTCCCAGCATCAGACTGGGTTTCTGCAGAGAATAAATAGTTCATAAGTGCTCACATGGACATGCTTCTGAACATGCCATAAAGGCAAGCTGAAAACACATTTCTGGTTCTGCCTCAGTACAATTTCTGACTGCTGGGTTTTTTTCATCTTTATAGAATCACAGAGAAATAGGTTTGGTTGGGACCTCAAGGGGTCTTCTAGTCTGACCTCCTTCCCAAAGAAGGACCATCCCCAACTGTGTCATCCCAACCAAGGCTTTGTCTACACCAGTCTTAAGAACATCCAGTGCTTTACTACTCTCCTAGTATGAAATTTTATCCTAATATCTTAATTTCCTAAACTTCCTAAATTTCTTTTGCTGCAACTTGAGACCACTGTTAACTGTTCTATCATCTGCCATGACTGAGAACAGTCTAGCTCCATCTTCTTCATAATCACCCTCCAGGATGTTGAAGTCTGCTTTAAATCTCTTCCCAGCCTTCTGTTCTCTAGACTAAATAAGTCCACTTTCCTCAGGTTTTCCTCCTAAGTCATGTGCCCCAGCTCTGTAACCATTTTTCTTGCCTTTTACTGGACTCACTCCAATTTGTCCACATACTTTCCTTAGTGGGAGGGCCCCAAACTGGACACAGTGGCCACACCTAAACAAGACACTGACTGCACAGTTGAGTACTTGTATACATAAGTACTAAATGACTGTGCAGTAACCAGAGTTACTGAACAGTAGGTTCACCGAATGGCTTTTAGGTGACACTGACTGTGCAGTAGCTCGTTACTACTATGCAGTAGCATTACATCATGCTTCGTGACATGTGATACTACTGTACAGTAGTAAGGAGCTACTGAGAAGTCATGTCTCATGTAGATGAAGTCAGTAATCCAGATGTGGCCCTTACCAGCACTGAATAGAGAAGAATAATCACTTCCTGCTGGTAATACTCCTACTAATGCAGCCCATTATGCTGTTAGCCTACTTTGCAACAAGGGCACACTGTTGGCTCATGCTCAGCTTATTGTCCACTGTAACTCCCAGGTCCTTTTTTGCAGGGCTGCTGGTAAGCAAGTCAAGTCTCCACCCTGTGCTCAGCGGTGATGCATAGGCGGTGCACTGGGGTATATGTGCACCCCCTGAGAGCACTGGTGCACCCCCTGACAGCAGTGTTCCCCACTTAGGCAACAGGCAGGGGGCCAGATGAGAGCCCTGGTTCCCCCCTGAGACTGCCATCCACGTGATCTCCACAGTCCCTCCACAGCTGATTGCACTGAACTGGGGGGGGGGGGGGTCCCCTGTAGCCAATCGCACCAGCCCCCAGCCCCAGTCAGTACAATCGGCCATGGGGGGACCCCTCTCAGTTGCGGACTGGCCGCTGGGGAGGGAAGTGCCCCTGCTGACTCAGGAGGCACCAGTTGTTCATGCCTGTGCTGATGCATGGGATTGTTCCATCCTAAGTGCAGGACTTTGCACTTCTCCTTATTTAACTTCATGAGATTTCTTTCTCCAATTTATCTAGGTCTCTCTGAACCCAAGCCCTACCCTCCTGTGTATGTACTCTTTCAACTAGTATTATCCACAAATGTGCTGAGGGTACACTCCATCTTTCAGAACACCGATGAAGATATTGAACAAAACCATTCCCAGGACCAACCCCTGCAGCACTTCACTTGATACTGGCTGCCAACTAGACATTGAGCCTTTTATTACTACCCTTTGAGCCAGAAGATCAAGCCATTTTTCTATCCAACTTAAATGCCATTCACTCAACCCAGACTTCCTTAACTTGCCTGCAAGAATGGGATACCATATCAAAAGCCTTGGTGAAGTCAAGATAAGTCATGTCTACTGCTCTCGATGCATCCACAGTGCCAGTCATCTCATCATAGAAGGTAATCAGGACTTGCTACTGATGAATCCATGCTAACTGTTCCTAATTACGTTGTTCTCCAAGTGTTCATAAATTGATTCCTTGAGGACCTGCTCCATGATTTTTCCTGTGTCTGAGGTAAGGGTGACTAGTCTGTAGTTCCCAGATCCTATTTCTTTCCTTTCTTAAAGATTGGTACCATATTTGCCCTTTTCCAATTGTCTGGAACCTCTCTCAATCACCATTAGTTTTCTAAGATAATGGCCAGTGACTCGGTAATCACATCAGCCATCTCCCTCAGCACCCTTGGGTGCATCGCATCTGTCCCTATAGATTTGCACATGTCCAGCTTTTCTAAATAGCACCCCATCTGTTCTTTCATCACTGTCAGCTGCTTACCTCCTCCCCAAATTGTTCTGTCAGGTGCAGTAGTCTGGGAGCTGACCTTGATTGTGAAAACTGAGGTGAAAAAGGCAAGGTCACAAGTTCAATCCCCATACAGGACACAATACCTTTCCTGCCTCAAGCAGAAGGTTGGACTGGATGACCTCTTTCAGCCTTACTTCTCTATGATTTCTGTAATTGAGTACTTCAGCCTTTTCCACATCACTTATCACTAGGTTGCCTCCCCTTTCAGTAAGAGACCCACACTTTTCCTCATCTTCCTCTTGTTGCCAACATGCTTATAGAAACCCTGATTTCATTCCTGCATGCCCGAGCAGGACTCTTATACTCCTCCCTAGTCATCTGTTCGAGTTTCCACTTCTTGTAAGCTTCCTTTTTGTGTGTAAGCTCATTGACAAGTTTCCTGCTAAGCCAAGCTCGTCTTCTGCCATATTTGCTATACTTCCTGTGCAATGGAATGTTTCATTCCTGTGCCCTTAACATGGTTTCTTTAAAACTCTCTTGGACTCCTTTTCCCCTCAGACTGGCCAGAGGATTCTGCCCACAAGTTCTTGCCTTTGGGGCATGTCCAGAGCATGCTGTTTTGAGTAGTTAGGAGCTACTTAGACATGCTGAAATCCAATTTGGTTCTGGGATGGGCTGGGAGCCAGTTAGATCACTTTTTAACTTAAGGGCTCCTATACATGTGCAGGGAGCCTGCTCTGATGTGCTGGAAATCCAGCACATCAGAGCAGACTCAATTAATCAAGTCTGCTGGATAGCAGAAATTAACATGCTCCAGCAGACTCTAGAGTCATGTGTATCAGTATCTTTGCTCTGAAAAATGGCGTTGGGGCACTCTGAACTAAAGCTCATTCGAAGAGCTTTAGTTCAAAGTGCCACAATGACATTTTTCAGCATAGGGATGCTGACACACCTGACGCTCGGGCATTTTTAATTAGCACGGCTTGCCAATTAAAACTCTCCCCGACACCTCCACAAGCATGTATAAAGATGCCCTAAGTGGTAAAACCCATGTAAAGCCCAGTGAAGGCCAACCTCAAGTGCACCCTTAAAAACTATTTCACAGAAGATTTGCAAGTAAACTTAAGTGACAGAACACAATTATCTTCACCACGGAAACACATAGCATCACATTGCTTAACAAAGTCCTGATAGGTATTCACATACTACCATCTAAAAATCTTTTTGGAATCTGGACCTCTAGAGGTTCAGAGAATACCTGAATGAATGGGTGTTTGGTCACTTGATAGTGGCTCAATTTATTTTCAGCTGTTATTAAAAAAAGAGCCACAGTTGTATTAAATATAAAATATTTCTTAGTATTAATTTTCCATAGAAACCAATGTATACAGTTTCCAGGGCAGTTACATGATTATCAGTAGAAAGAAGGCTGTTCCCTGAGAAACTTTGAAAATATTTGAGGATCTCTTTTCTCCAGTAAAAGTGCCATAACAACACAAACAGACCTGCTGTCACAGGGATCAGCAATGTGTATTCCATCTTCCTCTGCCAGCTGGTCATAAGGGAGATGACAGTGCTATTTAGGCTTCCTGACCTCCCCTGAGGCCATCACTGAAAGATAACAACTGCAAAGTTACAGTTATGTTTTTGTAGAAACCCCACTGGCAAAGGCTGCCTTGCAGATGGTTTGAATCAATGTAACTCCTGCATGCCCTTGCAATTCCACAGCAATCCTATGCACCTTGGGGTCTCTGCTGGCTAGACAACCTCTCAGCAGACAAAGGGCTGCATGTACCTTGCACTGCTGATGTACCCAGATTGGCAAGACTTACTAATTTTCTTTGCAGAAAATTACTCCTGGGAGCTTGCAGTCTACTTTTCCACTAGTAGAGTGAAGAATCATGAAGTCCTTTGGGGTAAATATTGTTCCTAGAGTCTGCTATGAAATCACATTGGGAACTGCAGTGGATAGATGAGTAGTTTTCCTGGAGCACTTTGCCATTAAGTGATGGGGAACAGGTAGCAATCTGTTTGCCTTGAATTCTCTAATTAAACTAGCTTCATCTAATTCAACTACCTCTAATTTAGAGTAAAAGAAAATGCAAGTTCTAGTGACTTCTTTATTCTATATCCCAAGTACTCCCAGTTCCCTTAAAATAAATATGATATCTACAATGAACTCTAAGCTTTTCAGCAGATTTGTACTTTTTTGTGATAGACCATCTAGCTTAAATCATACAAGTTTTACCTAGTGCATAAACACTGATCATTTTAATACATGGTGCCCTAGCATTCTGTTTCCTAAGGGCTATATTCCTATATCTTGATTTTTGTTCCATATCCTGTGTATGGCAATGAAATATGGACTGAACTGTTTAGAATCATTACAGCTAGGCAGAGCTTATCCCTTAGATAGTACCATATTGGTCCCAGTGGTTCAAAATGTCATCCACTGGAATGCTGAAGGACTGTGTGGTGACTTCTTTCAAAAGAGAACATGTACAGACATTCACTCTCTCAGGAGAAACTCTCCTGGGAGTGAATTAGCTCTATTTGTTCCCAGGTTGATTTTCTCCTTGAGCAGCCATTTTTGCTCTGGGAGAAAACTCCTGAACATCTGCACACACATCGTTTCTCCTGGGAGGTCAGCAACTCTCTCAGGAGAAAATGAATGTCTCTGCACGACCTGTGTCTAACCATGCAGTTGATCCAATAAAAGACATCACTCACAAAAATCCATCCCTCTTGCATATGTCTCGGATCATCAAAGGTAAAACATTACTTCAACTACCAACACAATTAAAAGTTAGCTCTTATAAAAGTGGCTCAGCTGAAGCACCAGCAGCAAAAAAACTTAATATACTTGAGATTTAAAGGTTTGTGCAAGAGATATGAAACAAAAATCAACATGTCTGGAGACTTAGTAGGTCTCCAAGAGAAAACATCTGTATTAGTCTGTAGCAGCCATTTTTAACTCACTCTCAATTCTGTCTACCATTAGGTATCCCTGGAGGATTTTTCAGTGCAGAAACATGCAGATGCATAAGTAAATAAAGTCTATAAGTTTCTAGTAACATTTATTCAACACATGAATATATACAAACACAAACCATAACTCATAGGAGTCATGAATCTCATGAAACCAAACACAATTTTTATGTCAATAAGAATGTTCAGACTAAAGCTAACTGTGAATAAGTATGTATTTGGATGTATGCACATACATTTGCATGTGAGTTCTTGTGGCCCCACATCCTCTCCACAAACAAAGCAACAAACAATTTCAAGCCATTTCCTTCAGTTATGGTGAATCTTCCATTAAACTCAAAGGTCTCATTATTTGATAGCAAGTAAGTCATGTCACCTGTAGTTTGTTTCTATAGCCTATGTTTTTCAAAAACTATTGTTTGCAGCACATGTACAAGCAAGCCTGCAAATAGCACAGTAACAGTCCATCAGCATGGGAGTAAAATGATCAGCTTTTCATTTCTAGGCTGAACACTGACTGAGCTAGCTAAGATGGAAAGTTATGAGAACAGATGACAGGGGCATGGACTGGAAGCCCTCTTTCCTTAAAAAGTGCAGGAAGTCTGAGCCCACTTGAAATGAAAGGAATTCAATCTAAGGATATGGTGAACTGAACTGACCAAAAGGCTAGGTTGCTCATCTTTATCTAAAGTGGATTGCTTGCAAGATTTTGAATCTCTGGTGAACAGTTTGATGCAGCACTAATCAAAAGGTGTATGGCTTTCCTTAGATGTGAAAGATGGAGTTTTCTGTAAAACTGGCTGATATTCATTCAGCCTCAAACTGTCAGTAATTGATTGCCACTAGCCAGTAAAAAAAATACACTATAAAGAATTATATGTCCTTTCTGTCCTTGGTCATACTTGCTGTGTTATCTACAGTAGGCAATTTTCTCAGAAGGTCATACAAAACTCTTCTACTCTGCAAAATGACAAGGGATCTAAAATACTATGATTTCTAGGCATTTAGCTTCCGCTAAATTTCCCAGTGTTCAAAATGAGATGAAAGTCAACAAGAAAGGTTAAATTATTACTGACAGTACATGAAGACAAAGCTGAATTTTATAATTTTGTCAGGGGTTTATACTATATCACATGTAATACAAGTAGCAAGGGTGATGTAAACTCAAAATATACCAACCAATTCTAGAGTATGTGTCTTCTTTTTATATATGTTCTTGTTTATTTATTTTTGTCTAACTTTACCTTTAGACAATATAAAACATATGTTATGAGACAAGTACAGATAGACTGATAATAAGGTACCTATACCATACATCTTAAAGATAAATGTCCTAATTATTTACATCAGTCATAATATGTCTGAAACATACAATAAGATGATAAATCGCAGAAGAAAACTTAAGATATGCGAGAGAGAATTTCAGGCAGTGGGAACAGAACACTGACATGAAAGTACTTCAAGCAACTCACCTCTTTCTCACAAAAAAACTGCTTGGAAAAGAAGAGAATGAGTGACTACAATGTCTAATACAAAATAAATTCATTAGGGCTTAAACTTAGTTAAATTCTTTTTTTTTTAGTATCTGTTTTTTTTTTAATATAATCCTGGTAAATCCATTCCATCCATTGATTCATTACTTATTGCACAGTCCATAACTATGTACTAGTCATGTAAGGTTCCACTAAAAATCATTAGTCTCTAAAGATATATATCTAAACTGAAGTAACTTTTTCTTTCTGTACTTCAGAAAATATAACATTTTCTGAAGTACAGCCACCAGCCTTTCCTAGTATTCAAGTAGCTTGTATAGCTGTCGGCAGCATTAGCATATACACAACTCTTGTGCTTCCCAAGTAGCAGAAATGTAGGTGACTATGGGCTTAGGCAGCAGCTAAGCAGAAGCTCGGAGATGTCTGTGGTGACTGACCTAAACACTTTTTCTGTGGTATCAGTTTTAAAGGTCATCCATCACTTTCACTTGTTATTTAACACTGTTGGCAACCACTGGCTACCACTTTCCACCTCTAAAATGAATGCATTTCACTGGTGCATGAACAACGCCTGTATTCACAGAAGCTCAAATTCTCAATTTCATGTTTGATGAGTTCAACGGATTTACACCAGTATTGCAGATATGCAAACTTAGCTTACAGCCTGCAAAATGCTTTGGTATCTCTCTGGGTGTAAAGCATTCTATCAATGTAAAATTGCAGGTTGGCTGAGCAATTCTAGGACAAATTTCACAAACAGGACTAGCCAGAGCTAGACTGAGTTTGTCTTGTTATCATCACTGCCACAGCCTGCCAAAAGAAAAGGAAACTAAAAGAGAGGCAAAATAAGAGGAAAGCAACAAGAAGTAAAAAGTTGTATGATAAGCATATTGCATACATTCAGTACTTGAACCACCGCCTATTATTTTAACTTCTCTCCCTAAACATTGACTCTGAGTCACTATTGGACTCCTTAATGTTCCTTCAAGCTTGTCTAGATACAACAGAACTATAATGCATCTTGTCTCCTGAAGGACATGATAATGTAAGGGAGGGAGAGTGCCTTTGCCTGTCTTAGGAAGAAGGAACTGAAGTCAGACCATCTAGTGTTACCCTAAAGAAACAGCAAATCATACGGTGAATTGTAGGGACAATGAGGTAAGATTCTTGTGACCTCTAGATAAATTATGAGGGAGACTCTCAAAATTTAAAATATATTTTTACATTTGAAACTGAACGGACACAAAAATATATTTAAGGTTCAGCTTTAATCAATAATTAGAATTAATTTTTAATACTATAATCCTTAAATTTATGGGACTATTTAATGCCTTTTAATAGTTACATGGTAATAAGAGAGTGTTGTCCATCAACTCTTTTTGCAAAGTGAGACTGTGGAAAGAAAAAATATCAGAGCATTTTTCTTTATGGAACAGGACATTCGGCTAATAACACAGAAACCAACAATTATTTTGTGATGGATAAAGCCAATAAAATCTTTTTTCTTTGGTATAAAGCCTCTCTCATTATGTTTGAGTTTTGATTCCAGATTTTTTTTAGTCAATAGTAGTCAACTGCAAGGTGAAACCTTAATGAGGTTTGGAAACTAGACAGAAATTACACCATTTTCTTCTTAGATTTCATACATATCCAGCCAATGTAGGGTGAGGTTATCATTAGGAATCGCTATTATTTTCTTTATGGAAACAGAATTGCAGAATTCAGATCCTCTATGATTTTGAAAACAATAACATTTAGGGATACTTGTACTTAAGTGTCTGCTTAGATCTATCCTAGTAAAAAGAACAGAAGAAAAAGGTTAATAGAAGAAAAACATTAATAGGAACACAAAAGCGGAAAAGACTTCCTGAACTGCTAAGTGTAGTCCCCTATGGGCTACTATTTTTCAACACAGTCCACAAGAGCATGTACTCTGGCACCTCACAAACCACAGCCACAAACTATCCACTCCTAAACAATCTAAAATGCACCACAGTAAGGCTAGGGACAGAAGTTACACGTAAGTCAGTTTAAAGGCATTTATACACATACTTTTTGTCCGGCAACACACCGGAGATCTGCCACTTTGGAGCCGACTCAATTAATTGAATCTGGTCTGCACACAAGCTGATGTGCACTGCGCAGCATCGTGTGCAGTTATATAAGCTGCACAATGCACATCAGCACGCAGAAAGTGGCAGCGGTGCACTTTTGAACTAAAGCACCTTGTATGAACTTTAGTTCAAAAGTGTGCCACCACCATTTTCTCAGTGCTGAGATGCATTTTGCCACTTATACATCTGCATGCATCACAGTGCTGGGCACTTTTCAAGTAAAAATGCCCTGTGTGCATAAAAATGCCCTAAGTGATCAGAAATGGGTTTAAGCCTGTAACAGAACATAATTTCAGTTACAGTGTACATAAACCAGTTTCAAAATGGCCAAAACTACTTTAAGATAAACCTGTTTGAATGTAGTATCAGACTGAAGTGATGTGGGTCAAACCAGTTTATGAACTTCTGTCCAAGACCCCTTCCTGGTTTAGGTTAAGTCAGAGTCCTCCAGCATCCCAGCATGTTCTCCAGCCCTGGGCTGGGCTGGGCTGGGGTGTCTGTTTCAGCCAAGCAGGGTTGGTCCCACCCATCTCCTCCCTAGCCAGAGCACTTTCACTGCTCTGGATGGCTGATAAAAGGGTGGAGATGGGAAACCCTGCTCTGGAGTGCTGCCAGGTCTGCCTAGCAAGGGAGCAGCAGCCCTTGCCAGCATTCCCAGCCCCCACTCCCCTCACTGATCCAGTGGCAGAAGCAGGGGTGGGGCCAGGCCCCAGTAGCCTAACGGGAAGCACAGGTTTAATCCCCTCATTGTGGGGATGGGGGGTGGGCAGTGTGGACACCAATAGGTTCTCCTTGTTCACTTGTGGCTGTGGGGTGCCAGTAGCTTGAGGGAAAGGTGGGGTTTAATCCCTGCATTGGAAGGCAGTAGCAGTAGGTGGGGGGGGGGGGCAGTACCAACATGGTGCCCTGGGCCGAGTCCCTCTGAGGAGTAGCCAGCTGGCTGTGAGGAGGGGAGATGTGACCTGGCTGCAGGAAGGGAGAGTGCTGAGGCTAGGTATGGAATCCAACTCACCAATACCTCCTGCTGCAGCAGTGAGACCTGGGCTAGGGTGGCCCAAGGGGGCAGGGGGCAGAGCCTGCCACCTCCCACCTCAAGCCCTATGTGGGGTAGGCTGCAGCTGCACCATGGCTCCCCATACGCTCCCTGTCCCAGCAGCAGAGTGAAATATCATGGTGGGTACAAGAGAAGCATCTGTCACCCACTGCCCGCTTGTGGCTGGTGCCAGGCACTTCGGGTGTGCTACTGCAGGATGGGAGCATGGGTGGTGGGGGGAAGCAATGGACTGTTGCAACCTGGTCTGTCCTGGCCCCACAGCCCAAGAGTGCAGCCCAGTCCAGCCTAGACCCACAGCCCAGAGGCCCAGATAGCAACTAGCCCATGGCAACCTACCCCGAGTGCCTGGTGCCACTACAAGCAGGCGGTGGGTAACAGGTGCCTCACCTCTGCCTGCCATGATAGTTTTGTCCACTGCCACTGCCAGAAGAGGGAAGGGCAAGCTGCTGCAGGCCAGTCGCTGCCTACACTCCTAGGCCATGGGGTCAAGCCAGACTGGGCTTCACTCCTGGGACACAGGGCTGGGCACTCAGGGTGGGTTTCTGCAAACCAGAGACATGGGCAGCCACAGGCAGAGGTAATGGACCACTGCAGCCTGCTCACAGTGGTGTCAGGTGCTCAGGATGGGCTGCCATAGGACCTCTGGGCCATGGGGCTGAGCCGGACCAGACTATACTCCTGGCTGTGGGGCCAGGCTAGACAGGGATCCTGTGGTTCATTGCCTCCCCCTACCATTGCCCATGCCCCATCCTGCAGCAGTCTGCCCCAAGCACTAGGTGCCACCACAAGCAGGCAGCAGGTGACAAATGCTGCACCTGCACCTGCCACAATAGTTCACTCTGCCACCACCACCACTGGGAGAGGGAGATGTACTGCAGCTGCAGCCCACTTGTAAACCACAGCCACCACACAGGGCTGGCAGCTGGAGGTGTCAGGCACTGACCCCCACCCCGTGGGGACGCCCCAGTCCCAGTCATGCTGCCACAGTGGGAGGCAGTGGTTAGTTGCACTCTGTACCTAGCCTCAACTCCCCTTCCTTCCTAAAGCCAGGTCACAACCCCCACTCCCTGCCCCCTCCCTGTAGCCAGCTGGCCACTCCTCAGAGAGACTTGACCCAGGGCACCATGTCCCCCCCCCCCCCCCCAATGCTGCTGTCTGCAATGGGGAGATTAATCCCCCACTTCCCCTACTGGCACCTGACCCCCGTGGCAGCTCTGACTCAAGCTCTGAACCAAACCTGGTTGCCACCATTACCTGGGCCCCTGCAAGATGCGCTGGGCAATCTGGTGGTTGCGCCAGAGGAGAAGGCAGACCTCTTTAACAAATTCTTCAACTCCATTTTCTTGTGCAGGGACCGGGACTCCCCCACCATGTTTCAAGACGGACTCAAGGGGAACGCCTCAAGATCTAAGGTTGAGGAGGACCGGGTTAGAGTGTTTCTGGAGGGGCTGGACGTGTTCAAGTCAGCAGGTCCAGATGCTCACCACCCCAGGGTGTTGAAGGAGTTAGCAGGGGTTATTGCTGGGCCTTTGGCACAGCTTTATGAGTGCTCATGGTGCTCGGGCCAGGTGCCAGATGATTGGAAGCCAATGTGGCCCCCATCTTTAAGAAAGGGAGGAGGGAGGACCCGGGCAACTATAGGCCCGTCAGTCTTACCTCAATCCTGGGGAAACCCTTTGAGAAGATCATCAAGGAGCACATCTGTAATGGGCCGGCTTCGGGGATGATGCTCAAGGGCAACCACCATGGTTTCATTGGGGGCAGGTCATGTCAGACCAGCCTGATTGCCTTTTACAATCAGGTCACAAAAGCATTGGATGCAGGTGTCACCGTGGATGTAGTCTTTCTGGACCTCAACAAGGCCTTTGACACTGTCTCCCACCCCATCCTCATTAAAAAACTAGGCAACTGTGGCATCAATGCCTATACAGTCAGATGGATTGCTAATTGGCTGAAGGGTCGTACTCAGAGGGTGGTGGTGGATGGGTCATATTTGACCTGGGGGGAAGTGGGCAGCGGAGTCCCCCAGGGCTCGATCCGTGGGCCCACGCTGTTCAATTTCTTTATCAGCGATTTGGATGATGGGGTGAAAAGCAACCTGTTCAAATTTGCTGATGATACCAAAATCTGGGGTGAGGTGGGCACGCTAGTAGGGAGGGAAAGACTGCAGAAAGACCTGGATACGTTGCAAGTGTGGGCTGACAAAAACAGGATGCGTTTCAATACGGACAAGTGCAGGGTGCTGCACTTGGGCAGTAGTAACCGGCAGCACACTTATAAGATGGGAAACTCCCTTCTTGAGAGCACGAAGGCAGAAAGGGATCTTGAAGTTATCATTGACTCCAAGATGAACATGGGCCGACAATGCGAGGTCACGGTCGGCAGGGCTAACTGGACCCTATCGTGCATCCATAGGTGCATCTCAAGTAGGGCCAAGGAGGAGATCCTCCCCCGCTACATGACAATGGTCAGGCCGCAGCTGGAGTACTGTGTCCAGTTCAGGGCACCCCACTTCAAGAGGGATGTGGACAACATTGAGAGGGTCCAGAGGAGGGCCAACCGCATGATCCGGGGACAGCAGGGCAGACCCTACAATGAGAGGCTACGGGACCTGAACCTGTTCAGCCTTCACAAGAGAAGGCTGAGGGGGGACCTGGTGACCATCAATAAACTCACTAGGGGGGACCAGAAGGGTTTGGGGGAGACCTTGTTTCCCCCAGTGCCCCCAGGGATAACAAGGAATAACAGCCACAAGTTGTTGGAGAGTAGGTTTAGATTAGACATCCGTAGGAACTACTTCACAGTTAGGGCAGCTAGGATCTGGAACCAACTTCCAAGGGAAGTGGTGCTGGCTTCTACCCTGGGGGTCTTTAAGAAGCGGCTCAATACCTACCTGGCTGGGGTCACTTGAGCCCAGTTTCCCTCCTGCCCAGGCAGGGGGTCGGACCTGAAGATCTACAAGGTCCCTTCCGACCCTACTTCTATGATTCTATGATTACTGCTGCTACTGGGCCCGGCTGAGGCCAGAGAAACCATGTGCACTGTGTCTCAGGCTGAAGCAAGGCCAGAGACCTGCTGGAAAGCAAGCAACTGGGAAGGCAGGCAGCAGGCTGGTAAGGGGGCCAGGCTGGAGGGTAGATGCCAAGGGATAGACATGTGGGAGCCAAGTAGTAGTGGGACATAGGGGGAAGGTGCCAGGTAGGTAGGGATTGTGAAGGGGGGCAGGTGCTAGGGTGTGGAGGCACTGAGGGGGTAGATGGCAGGTAGCAAGGTGTTGTGGGGGCAAGGTGTGAGATTTAGAGACTGCATGACTCCATCACCACCTTCCCTTCCTACCACCTTCCCCACTGCCTGTCCCCTACTGCTTGACCCCTACCACCTCTCCCCCACCACCTGCACCTCCCACTGCCTATGCTACTGCCTTCCTCACCAGTTGTTGTCCTGCCACTGCTTTCCCCACTGCTGTTGGGGGGGGGGGGGGCAACTTAATGAAACTCTCCAAGATTTAGATTTGATACATAGAAAATTATAAAAAATTTACAAATTTTCCATGTGTAACATCTTAGAGAAGTCATTCAGAGTCATCTTGGATTTAGTCAAATACAGTTTAATTTTTTTCAGGCCCAATTCAATCCTGTACCAATATGTCCTTTAACTAATGTGATTCTGTTCCTTCCTTCATGTCTAGGTAGTTGCAAGTAACTTTGCAACTTCAGAAGCGTCAATGAAAAAAAATAGTACTGCTGCTTCACAAACCCTACACAATAGCATATTATTGCTATACAGCTATAGAACAAGCTAGTTGTTATCCAAATTTTGTTCACATAAATTTTCATGCAGAGAATTCAATCTCTATTTCACATGAAGTACATAATCAAGAGCCTTCCAAAATACCCTTGTCCAAGAAATCGTTCAGCTAAATGTCATCTTCATGATTTTGAATGCTACCTGTGTCTTGTCAATGTTGTCACAACACTGAAGTGAAAACAGTTGCAATAGAGAATATCAAGCCAAAATATTGGTTAAAGGAATCCAATGTATTTAGTTTTACTTAGGTTTCACAGATGAGTGTTTAAAGGATACACAAATTGTTTTTAAAGGGCAAGAGTTTATTCTATCTAAATCAACTAGTAATTCTTAATGAAAATAAGAAAGAAAAATTGGTGTTTTAAAAACAGATTTGCAACATGGACTGAAATCAATAAAGAGTTAAATGACAGCGAGCTCTCTGAATACCCATTGCATCTCATGAGTCCCAATGTTGGTCAGGTTTTATAACAGGAATTCAACAGGCTGCATTTAAGAACGAAACATTCAAACAGGAGTTTGGTATTGGTATTATACACATGTTAACATGGTAACTAAATCCTGTTGGGTGCTCAGTGTCATCAGTGTATATTTGAACTTTTTTTTTTAACAGATGATGCTTAAAAGTGCATATAGTATTGCACCTCTAAAGAGAGCCCAGGAACTCTGAAGTAACCCTGTCTCACATCTTCTAGGTAATAAACAGACAGGAAATATAGACAGTGGAGACAGCCTTAACAAGCGGGACCCTGGACCTAATCTGATCTCACATTTTTGTGAGAAGACCCACTTCACATCTGAAGACTAAGTGATATTCTCTGCCTATAGTTGTATCTGGAGGGTCAAAAAGGCATCCTCTCTCTGCTTGAATCAGTAGATCCTGCACTACATTTGTATCAGCTTGACATTTCATTTTGCATATCTAATAGCACAATCAGACTCAACACAAGCACATACACAATTAATCAATCATCTAATTATACACTAAAATTAATTTGGATCAGTTGATGCACATAATACATAATTGTGATTCAGTTAAAATCAATTGTGATTCACTTAAAATCATGCTGTCCTTCACACTGTCTCTATTCTACCCAGACTCCCATTGAAATTCATGTACAGCATCAGACTCCCTATTTGTAATGCTACATTCACCACATCAAAACACTGAGTGGGACTACAACAGAAGAAGACAGCCCTCAGGGCACTGAAACGGTATCTCTCTAGACCACACCTGATTACTGTTCATAGGCTCTGCTTCTTTTGAATCCCTGACTTGTGTCAGCCCCTTGGACAATATCAAAAGTTACAGTGCAACCTTAAAGCATCTCTAGATGGATCACACCATTCCTAGCTTACCAGGAGTAGGCCTGGTAATTAGTAACTGCACAAGTTACTAAAATGTCCTCTTCAGCAGGGCTCCAAAAATATTCATCTCATCTTTACTCCCATGTTCAACATTAATAGGAAAATTCTTGGAGAGGTTATGAGAAGCTGCTTGCTCTACTGTCAACAGTTTTCCACTTACAGGAAGCTGTACATCTCTCCCCTCTTCAACCCCCCTCCCCCCCCCCCACAGCTTCAGGAGATTGGCAGAGATCTCAAGGCTAATCTAGTTTAACTATCTGCAAAAATGCAGGATGTAGCAATACTTCGAATAGACTAGATCCTAGATGAAAAAAAAAAAAACCTAGTTCCAACTGAAACAAGAACAGGAAAAAGCTGGTCAAAAGAGGAAATTTACTGAAGAATGCTGCAACATTGCTCTCGCCTTTCCCATCTTAGGCTCCATTCATCAACATGTATGAGCCTCATGCTTCTGTTGAAGTTTGTGAAGCTTCATCATCAACCCTAGATAGGTGGGTAGCATCAAGATATGGTTCCTATATTCAGCAGCTCACTAAAAACTCCAGGTGAAGAGCTGACCCCAGTGATCCATGCAATCATCATCTTCAGACTGAATTACCATAGTTCACTGTAATTAGGATTGACTCTGGAAGCAATACTGATGATCATTCTTGCTGAACATTACAGTACTGCCACCTCTGAATAGACCATCCCTACCCTGAGCCCACTATCCCTGTGTTCTAGGGCTGTGAGAAATGGTTGTGTTTTGATTCAGTTTTGAATTCAGCCATTTCGGAGGACAGTGATTCATTTCAGTGTTTTAGATCACTGTCCTGTTTTGTTTTGGCTGAATCTGTTTCGGAGATTTGGCTCTGCCGAATCTCCTCTGAATCTGTTTTGAATGGGCTGCAAGCTTAGCACAGCCTTTCTGCCCAGCCAGGCGGGGCTTGGGGCCAGGGGCTGCAGGGTCCCAGCAGGGAACAGGATGGGGCTGTGGGTGGCTTGTCCGGAGGAGGGGGAGGGCCACTGCCCTCCATGTAGATGAGGAGTCCCCCGCATGGATCTATGATCCCTGTCACGCCAGGTCATGGGGCAGGGAAGCAGCACAGAGTGGCAAGCAAGCCTGCTGGTCCCTGCTACATGATTCAGCTCTGCAGGGAGCAGAGATTCATGCCTGGGTCTCATCAGCGCTGCTGCCTGCCACATGCTGCCCCAGATCTCTTCTCTGCTTCCCATGGAGCCAGGTCACACAGCAGGGACCAGCATTGCCCTGCCATGTGATCTGGCTCCATGCTGGCAATCTCCTTGTTGCCACTACCCACCCAGTGTAGCCCCGCATCGCCAGTGTGAGCCCTGCTCTGAGCACTGGCTTGGTGGAAGAAGTGACATAAGTGCACTGGATCCATACAAAGGATCCAAAGATGGTAGATTCAATCTGCTGCTAGCAAGACTCAGAACACAAGGAATATCAGGGGCAGTGAAGCTGGTTAGCAGCTTCTGTGGTACCAAGGAACAATATCTTGTGTGTGTGTGTGTGTGTGTATATGTGCGCACACGTGTATGTGTGTGTGCATGTGCATGTGTGGTTTTTAACGATTCTTTTCTTTGTAAGGTTTCCATTTATCATTTGTTGTTCAATTATTCTTGTATGTGTTACCATAGTAAAAGATAAATTTGGATTTTTTTTATTCATTGTTATTCCATGAGGAACATCTGATGCCAGATCCCACAGTGGAGGATACATCTGATGCTAGTATCCCACAGTAGAGGATACTGTGAGTTTTTATATAAGTGTAGTGAACCCAAAAGGGTTTTGCATTTGGCACTGCATTACCCTTTCACAGGCAGTGTGACAGTACTAGTTTGCAGGTGCCTGGTCCCAGCATAACTCCCCAGTAGCTGAAAGCTGCGCACACATCAAAACCAGAGGGTGGGAGCTGGGAGAAGTGGTAATGGCATTGGGACTGGCCATCTAAAACTGTGCCATCACACCGTGCCTGCACCCTGGGGACCTGGCCATGGCCCTTCCCTGTGCCCATGACACACTGCTCCTCCTAGGCTCCTACTCTCAAGTGGCAGTGAATGTACAGCTTCCAGTCACTGAGGACCTGCACTGGAACTAGACAGCTGCAAACTGCATTTGCAGCACTACCTCCATTCTTCCCCACTTGACCTTTTGGGCATAAGATTGAAGATGGCTGCCAATTATAACCCACAAAAAGTGTGCCCAGGTATCTAAAGTTTGAGAAATACCCCTCTAAATTGTCCATGGACTAAGCTGCTCGCCGCAGCTAGATCAATGACATTTAAATCAATGGGGCATAGAGACAAAAACTTGATGAGACAATGTGGCTTTCAGTGAGAAACTCAGGATGATGACCATCATCATCATCATCATCATAATCATCATTATTATTACAGCCCTCTCTTCCCTCATTGAGTGCACTGACGTAGGCTTCTTTTTTAGAAAATTAATGAGAGACTGCAAAATGCAATGGTGACGCAAAATTCTGGCAAGAACATATAGTTAAAAGTAAGGAACAATCTGTGTAAAATGACAAGTAAGTGTCAGTATAGAAGACAGTGGCATGTTGCTAAAGTCAATTAGAGGATATTTAAACTTGCATAAATCTTTCAGCAGGGTGGAAAGAGAAAGAGAGAAAGAGAAACTCCGCAAACTTTTAAAAAAGAAATATTACCAGTATTTGGTGTTTTTAATTAGAAAAATGGAAGGGAATTAAGATTTTTTTTAAGGTGGACTGAAGAGAAGGACCAGTAAAAAAGAGAGGAGAAAAAGTGAGCAAGCTGTGGATGAACCATCAGTAAATAAGGCAACTGAAAAGCTTAATTTCTCCTTATTCAACCCTCTGTGTGCAATGTTTAATGACTAAGACTGGCATGTACTTACTGAGATATCTCACAAAAATGGATGTAACTCAGGGTGTTATTGAAGAAAAAGAACCATATTGAATCAATTATCTCAGGCATGATTGTGAAGGTTTACATTAATTCACTCTGGAGAAAATGTATACCTATAGGGTTTTTTATTTGAGTTATTTATAGAAGAAAACTGCAAAAGAAATGTAATAAGTGGCACAACTGCTAACATATGCAAAATGCCTTTCATGAGAGTTAAAAAAAAAATCTAATTGTGACTATAGTAAATTGATGGTATAGAGAGCACTGGCTTCAATTTTATGAGTCATACAGAAATAGTTTCTACTACTGGGAAGGAATCTAGGTTTTCAAGGCCCTCCTCAGCCTGTCAGGAAGTAAAAACCACATTTCTCACTCCCTAGGACACTGCAGTACCGATCAGGCTACAAAATAAGCCACTGGTATTCCCCTAGGTGGTTCTTCGAGCTGTGTTCTGTAATGATCTGCAAGTTGTACTAGCTATGCTCTGTTTTCACTTGAAGAGTCAGGGACTTGTTTAAACCTACAGCACCTCATACTGATAGTTGATTGCATAGGTGGGAGCTTGTCCCCTAGGTGGACTTGCTTTTGAACATACACAGTAGCCCAAGTCTAAGAACTCTGGAAACCTTGCAGGCCAAAATGGAGGCTACTAATGAATTTGAAGGCATAGGTGCTTTTTAACTTGCTTTCAAGTACTGATAAGGTACCTGATGGCTAGAAGATGATATTTAGAGGCTTGCTTTTGGGAACTGGCTTGTAGGTAAAGTAGATATGCATTAGAACAATGGTCCAGGGGAATGGCAAGGATTAATTGATTTCTAAAAGCCTGTTTGTGACAACATTTTCTTCCAGATCCACTGCATCTGAAGCCAGGAGACACACAGGCTGGAAAATTGAAGACATGTACCACAGTGTTCCGTAACATGAGAAAAGATGGCATTAGGTCACACTGCCCAACTGCAAAATGCTTGGGATGTCCAGTTTTAGTAAACAGACCACATTAGGAGGTCTGGTAAATAACCAAATTAAAATGTGTGCATCTGATGGGTTCGTGAAACAAAAGAATATGCTGACAGGACGGAACATGAACAGTATGATGACCACAGGGAGACCAATCAATGAAGAGTCATCAGAGGGGAGAAAGAATACAAAAGCAGGAATTTCAGAGCAGCAAAGGGTTCCTGAGAGGGGAACCCAAGTTCACCATGGACAGAGGGCACACCACCAGTCCCTCTCATCCACCCTCCTGGTGGTGGGGGGCCTCAGCCCCCAACCTCCAGGCTGCTGACATCTGACATGCAAGAAAGAATATGTATTGGCAGATGTACCTTTCCTCTGTGACAGCTCAAGGGCTGGGAGATATAGAACTTGTTTGCATTATTCTTATCTGCTATTACTGTGCATCAATAAAATTAACCTGTTATTGAATAGAAAGGTAATGGTTGGTCTGAGGGTTTGGGTCCACCCAAAACAAGGTATCTGGGTCATAAATCCAATGTCAACAGTACCTACAACATCAATTTAGACAGATATGGTGTCACGGCGGGGTCCTCCAGGAGGGCCGTGATCTCCTTGAGGCCCCTTCCTGCGTGCCAAGTCGGCCCAAGGGCACCCTCTGATTCTCACCCGCCACGTATTTGCTGTTAGATAAGGTTGGGAGGCTGCCTTACGTCTTCTTGGACACGGTTCGTTGTGACCTCTGTCTCCTTGGACCCCCGGACCCCTTGTGGGTCATGTCCTGCAAATGGGTGCCCTGGGCACCCTAGCCTTATGGGCTATGCGTGGCTCTAACCTCCCCTGATACCACGCCCCAAGCCTCAGTTTGACTAGAGGTTGATCTGTCAAAATACACTCTCCCACTCTCTAGGGCCTTCTCTGTACCATCACCCTCTCCCATGGCCTTCTCTGTAGCCCTCTCCTCTAGGGCCTCCTCTATACCATCGCCCTCTTCCTGGGGACTTCTGTGCCCACTTTGGGACTTCTTGGTTGAGCCACCTGTCTCTCAGGCCCACCGCACTGCTACCCCCTTTCTCCAGGGCTCACCGCACTACTACCCCCTCTCTCCACCGCACTACTACGCCCTTCTTCGGGGTTTACCGCACTACCACGCCCTTACTCAGGGGCTCACCATGCCCACAATGGGGTTCCCAGTAGTACCCCTTTTCCGGGGCTCACCACGCCCGCACTGGGGCTTCTCAATAAACGCCCCCTCTCCGGGGCTCACCAGGCCCAACTTGGGCTCTCCAATACTGTTGCCTCCTTTCTGGGGCTCTCCGTGCCCACACTTGGGCTTCTCAATAAGGCGCTCCCCTCTCTGGGGCTCGCCACGCCCAACTTGGGCTTTCCAATAATGTTGCCCCCTTTCTGGGGCTCTCCATGCCCACACTTGGGCTTCTCAAACGCCCCTTTTCGGGGCTGGGGTCTATACACCCCATAAGCTGCACCCTTACTGGCACTGGGGCCCCCACGCTGCTGTGGGTCCCCTATGAGGCCTCCTCCAACCCCTAATAGCCTCACCCAAGCCACCGGTGTAATAAATAACAACAAAGCAAACACAAGCCTCTTGGCTACAACTTAACTTAAGGCTGCCTGGCTATAACCACATTGCTCCAATGTCCTGGAGCTGCCATCCTTTACTCAGCTTGAGTAGTACCAGCAATTCTTACATCATTACTCCAGGAGCTCCTCTCTCTCTGGCTGCTTGCAGGGAACTGCTAGCCTGGCCTCAGCCCCTGGGCTTTATGAGGGCCAGGCCCTGCCCCTTCCGGTCAGCTGACCTCCTGGTTGCCCCAGGCAACCCACAGCTGGGCTCCTTATTCACTGCTAGGGCTTTCCCCCTGGCAGTTTCCCCTCTCTAGGAGCAGGGCACCGCCATGCTCTGCGACATATGGTCTTAAAACACTGAACCCAGAATCCCTCTTTTGAGGCACCTAAATCTCCCCAAACATCCTAATAGCTAAATCCAGTATATTTTGATTTTCTTCTAGGGATCAGATGCTTAATTTTTAGGGATTATAATGCTTAAGTGGCTAAATTGGATTTTACCTTTAATTATTTACATTTCACAACACGGTTGATCCTTCAGGACACCAACTAACAGACATCAACTGCATACCTCTAAAGAGTACTTATCTTTTGATAGCATATATAATCAAATGTAACCAACATTTTATTTTGTATTTGATGTAAGATCTATTCCTTCTGAGTAAGTTAGAGAACACGGGTTCAGAGATGCTACTGAACCTAAACAGGGACAATACATGGTCCTTATGAAACCCATGAATCTAAGATCTTATTAGAGAATTTAAAACACAGGCTTAGCCTTGGACTGAAGTAAATGCTGGAGGGATTCTCTCTTCCCACTGCTTTAAACACTTAATCAGGATGAGGGCCCCTTAGTTCATTACCTCAGACAGTAAATTTCAATATTTTTCAGCTATGATTACAAAAGCAATTATGTGATTAAGGTCACAAATGATATAAACACAAGCAATGTATCTGATGTCAAAATTGTATCTGCTTGCATGAACCTGATGTGTAAAGCACATGGGGAAATTTTAAATGCCAGTTTACTCTCCTTTGATTAAAATCCCCAGTGGCTTGATTTTCAAGATACTGAGAATCCCCTGGCCTTCCTGACTTGAATTATCTCTAAAAATGAGGCTACTGATACTGGCAGGTACCATGAACTGTGAATTCCTTTTGAAAATCAATGTCCAGCAACAACTTTCTGTGAATATACAAACTCAAGACTCATATTTTCAAATAGGCATCATCAGCATCTGGATCCTGAAGTAAAAGGATAACACTCCAGCTGTATCAGTGGACTGACCGTGAACCAGTATATTAGTTATTTTTAACAGGTAATTTCATATTAATAAATAATTAATTTCAAAGTAATAAATAATACAGTTGTGATACAAATATCTTCTAAGTAAATAATTTCCTCATTCCATATTAATATACTACAATTTAAAAACAAATCTTCATTTAGATTTATGTGCTTTATCCTTATATATAAAACTGTTTTGTTCATACTGCAGAGCTATGATTTAGGTCAAAGTGGTAGTATTAATCTAGCATAACAAGATCTCTGCATACTGTTTCTTGCAACTTTCCCTATGTTCTTTTGGGTATTAAGAGAACCATGAGTTATCAATTTCTACTACTGAGTAACTACTGCAATTTCCAACATCATATCATGTCTTAACTATGAACAGTAAATTGATTTTAAATGGATTTTTAACGCCTAATTCAGATACCAATCTAGACAAATATGAGTTCCAAACTGAAATGGCAAAACTAATTGATTGGTTGCTTGTCTAATCAGAAAATAATTTATAAGGCAATGACCCCAACATTACAATGACCCCCTTCTTCTGATGCTTAATTCAGCCTTAGTCATGTCTATTCTTATAAGTCACAATGTGTCATAGAAGAGTAAAGTATAAACAAGACCACCCTACAGCATATCTTTCTTAGCAATAGTGATGTAGGATATTTTGCAAGGTGACTCCTATTAGTGAATCACATTCTGCATGTTCATCTTACAATTTTACTTTACCAACATTCATTATGCACTAGATTATTTTTTTCTGAGAATGTTGCAGATTTCTCTTGTAGGTGCAGATGTTGAAAAAAGGAACACTGTGCAATAGTAACCTTCAGCTCGCATGATGAACTATCTTGGCTCCAAAGTAGAAGCTGAGTTTACTCACTCTGTATTGTATTTAGTGGTAGTGAAAGGTGGACATCACAGATGAAAGAACCTAGTGGTACGTAAGGCCTCAATAGAGGTGGGAAGCATAACACCTTGCCAAAGTGTTACATCTGAGTTTTGATGTAAAAGTTTGCCATGTCAACCTCACAAAAATGAGAACACTGGACATGATGTTTTTATAATGCCATAAATACTCTTCTGGAAGGTAAAACAACATGGTATTAGAGTGGTACAAAGGCTTATAGAGCTCTTTATTTCTGTACCATTATTTCCCAAATTACTGGCTTGCTCAATTAGTATTTCTGAGAATGATATCGCTAAATCACAGATACTCATATAATCATTTCTGGCATTCTTAAATAATTATGAAGTTATACTATGGCTTTTGTAATTGACTAAATACAAAGTTAAGTGAGCCAAGCATTTTGAAATGCACAAATGGCTGTGCATGTATGGTCAGATATAGAGTAGATGAATCTTCTTTTAGCTCTAATCATTTTCTAAAACTCAACTTTAACTATTTGGGCATTCCCCTCCCCTCAAAAGCAGCCCCTAAAATAGTTTATTTTTAAGAGTTTGCAGAATACATACATCTTGAATGGATGTTAACAGGTTCTGAAAATCAAAAGTTTCTATTTAATTATTTATATTCATTCAGATACATCTTGAGATACCCAAGTTTGTCCCTTCTACCTCCAATCTTATGCTACAACTAGTTAGGGCATATATACTAAGGATCTATTTTGTCTTTATACTCTCAGCATCTTAATCAGAAGGGATCCTGGTTTTCTCTGACTAAAAAAATCCCCAATTTTAGGATTAAAAACCCCAAAGTCCACATTTTTCTGTGATCAAAATGAAACACTAAACACACACACACAAACACACACACATATATATATTACTGGTGTTTCATTTTGATGAAGCTGTGGGGCAGGTGGAGGATGTGGCCAGCCCAGGCACTAGCCTGGAATGAACTGACCAGGGAGTGGTTACTTTCCTCCTCCTTGTCCCACAGACCAGAGCTGGTGTCTGCTGGGCGTTCCCCTTTACTGTGGCAGTGGCGGGGCCAAGGGCATGGACGGATATATATTACTGTTTTATTTTGATCATGGAAAAATGTGAATTTTGGGTTATGTTTTTGAATCTGAAAATTTGGTATTTTTTTTTAATCAGAGAAAACCAGGATCTGTGTTAATCAGTTACTGCCTATATACTAAGATCACCTCAATAAACAAGGACCTTGATCTGAAACTTAGGTATAAATATCTATACATATATTTATTTTGTATATTAAATATTACTTAAAATATATATGATAGAATACTGGAAAAGCAAAATTTGAATGAATATACTTAATATAGTATAAATCACATTTGCTATATAGAAATTCTTAGTTAACGGACAAAACTGCTCTGTTACAGTGCTGTACATCTAGTAAAACTCATTTAAATTCATTGACTCCTCTGGAGTTGTTCTGGGGCTAGGGACAGACATTCAAAAACCTGGAGCCTGAATTGATTCAAACTTTGCAGGTTAGTCAAGCCTGCCCAAATTGAACCAATTCACAAGTGAATAGACATTTAGGAAATACAGGCACATGCCTGCAATGGTTCAGGCCAGAAGCCAGGGGGTGTTAGAGCAACCTTTGGCTGCAGGGAAGCTGGGGGGGGGGGGGGAAGAGGGACGTGACCAGCCCAGACAGTAGCCTGGAGTGAACTGGCCAGGGAGGTGTTTAATTTCCCCCTTCCTGTCCCATGGACTGGAGCTGGGGTCTGTTGGTCACTCCCCCTTCACTGTGGCAGTGGTGGGACCAGGGGCATGGCCAGATATAGGCTGGTATGGCCCCCTGAGGCACAGGGATCAGGGAGGGGGATTATTCCCCTCTCTACCTCTGGGGGACTGCAGCCAAGTTCTGCCCACCTGGGCCACTGCTGATTGCTTCCTGCACTCCTTCCCTGCCCCCTTTGCCAGACATTGGAGTGAGGGGGTAATAACCTCCCTCCCTGCCCAGTGCACAGAGCTATAGATTCAGCTCAGGGTGCTTTCCACTCTCCTCCCCCACAGGGCTGCTCATCGCGCCAGGTGGGCAGAGTGGAAGGAAAGCAGCTGGAGCTGGAGCTGGAGCCAGAGCTCCAGGCACAGGGAAGAAGGCACAGGACTGAAGTTCCCCATGCCCTGAGCACAGCTGCATGGTGGGGCAAGAGCCACAGCTACAGCTTGATGGAGAAAAACAACCCTGCTGAACCCAGCCAGTATGGAGCTTCCCCTCCCCTCTGGCAGCTACTCCCCCTCCCACTTCTGCCACTGCTAGGCTGCTCTGAGTGGGTGGGGGGGTTGCTTTAGTCTAGCAGTTTCTCTCAGAGCACAAAACAGCTCCAGCTCCAGCTGCTTTCCACCCATTCCCCCCACAGGGGCTGCTCATTGTGCCAGGTGGGCTGAGCAAGGCAGCTGGACCTGGAATCGGAGCTCCATGCTCTGGGCTGAAGCAACATCCCCCCACTATGTCCCCCCCCCCCAGCCCAGAGTGACAGCAGGGGCAGGAGGGGAAAGGGGAGTTGCTGCTGGAGGCGAGGGGAAGCTGGCTGCTGGCTGCTAGCTTGGCTCAAAAGGGCTGTTCTCTTACCCTCACTGCTAACCCTGGCTCCTGCTCCTGCCTCGCTGCTGTGCCTGAGGTGGGGGGAACTTCAGCCTGGCAGTTTCTGCCTAGTGCCTGGAGTTCCAGCTCCAGCTGCTTTCTGCCTGCTCCACCCACCCAGTGCAAACAGGCAGAAAGCAGGGGGCTGGCCCCATGCCCAGATCAAGCAGTGGCTGCAACGAGGCCGGGTAGACCTGGCTGCGGTGCCCGTGGTCCCCAGGGGCAGAGCAGAAAATAACCCTGCTCTCTGCCCCCACCCTTCCAGGGGCCCTGCTGGCAGTGTCTGGCCCCACCCCAACCGCTGGAGCACAGAAGGACCGTCATAGTTTCCCCAAGTGCAAGCCTCTTCCTAGAGGGGGGCCGCACTGCGGGGCTGGCATTGCTGCTGCAGAGCATGGCAACGCTGCAGGGGGCTTGCAGGGCTCTGGCCTACTCTGGACACCGATGCTCCTGTGCACAGCCTGACAGCTCTATCCACCCTGCAGTGGGGTCCCCTGCCAGGAAGAGGCTCACAGTACATGACATTGTAACAGGGGCTGCTGCCCCCATCAAAGGCCCTGCTCCCTCCACCTGCAGTGGCTGGGTCGAGGCATGTCTAGAGGCCAGCCAGCAGGGCCTCTTGTGGAGGGCAGGGTTGGGGTTATTCCCCCTCTTCCAGCATCCAGTGGAGGGGACAGCAGGGGGCTCATTCCCCGACAAGAAGCGAGCACAGGGGTGACAGTGTGCAGACCTGGCTGCCAGTGGGGGTAGGGGGGAGCCTAACCCTCCTCCCTGCCACCCTCTGCCTCAGGGGCCATGGAGCCCCAGTGCTGCCACAGCAAAGGGGGAGCACCTGGCTCGGGTCCTTGCCAGTGGGACAGAGAGGGGGGCTCACCCTCTCTGGTCAGCCCCCCACCCCTGCCTGTCCCTGCTTTGGCTAGGGAGCAGAGGGGCAGAGCCAGCTCAGCTGGGCTGAAGCAGAGAGCCCAGCCCAGAGAGCATGCCAGGATGCAGGGGGAGTCTGATTTAAGTTAAACCAGGAAGGAGTCTGGGACAGATGCTGCATAATCTGGTTTTAGCCAAATCAGTTAAGTCTGATACTACATTCAACCAGGTTTATCTCTAAACAGTTTCAGCCATTTTGAAACTGGTTTATGTGCACTAAATGTCTGTTCTCTTACAGGTTTAAACCAGTTTCTGATCACTTAAACCAGTTTATGTGTAACATCTGTCCCTAGCCTGGATGTCTAACAGTGTAAATGAGATCAGAACTGGCCTGTGTATTTTGGTGGATTGTTTACTAAAAATGTTACAGGAAGGTAAAATGCATCCTCCTACACATGGGCACCCTCCAGCTCCAATCATTCTGTGAAGACTGACTGGGCTTTGTTTGAGAACCAGTAGAAAGTGACAAATTTGACATCAAACTGCATAGTGCTTTGCAGGTGATTGGTCAGTCATGAGACACAGGGAGAGCCAAAAGACTGAATCTCTTGAGCTGTCATGAATAATATGTACTATTTACTCATTGGCTCCAACACACTTTTGCTAAGAAATGTATACTGTAGAAAGGTCTTTATATCTTACTTTTGTAAGAGATATGACTCATGAGAATAGGCATGATTAAGGTTGGACTAGGCTTTCCTCTGAAGAGGTAGGTTTGGGGTTTTTTTAGAAGACAGGCAAAAAACTCTGTGTTTTCAGGCTTATTCATTAACTGATTTTTATATTTTACTCTCAAAGCTTTTACAAAAAATTATTTATTAAACTGTATTTCTATCTGGTTCCTGAGTTAACCAAAAATAGCCATGTTAATATAGTGCTGACAAACACCCACACCAAGCAAAGTGCAAAGTTCCTCATCTTGAAATGACAGATTTCAGACTTATAACAGAAAATCAAATTCAAGCAGTGAAAACTAAATTGGAGTCCAGGCTCAAACCCTATAAGAACCATGCTTTTACTGAGATTTCCAGCTTTTTGTGATGCCAGCAGGATAAAATGTGCTGTGAAATTAACGTCTAGAAATCAGACGCTCACAAAAAGGACACATGATATTTAAGTTAGCTATACTTCCTTATACTTTACAACAGTTTTAGTTAAAAAGTGAATGAAGGATTTGGATGATTTTTAACTTATCTGAGCCAGTTTTCCTATTGCTTTGACCAAAGATGTACAATAAATTAAACTTTTTTATACTATCTACTGATTTTTTTCCTAGTAACTCCAATGGCCTTGACTTTAATCATCTTAAGCCTATGACATTACACTAGTGTAAAAACCATGTTAAGGTCAGTAGACTTCAGTGGAGTTCTCAGGGCTATTTTTTCCCTTTGGTTTTCTCTCTTCTTTGTGCTAGAGAATTTAATACAATTATCCCTGATTAACACTTGGTACAGAGTGGTATACAGAGGAGGATGAGGCCCATTCTTTGCCTTTGATAAAGTTCCACAAAGAATGGAGGACGCTGCTCCAAGAGGAAAAGGAGCAGTAACAAACACCCTCACTGGCAAGATTACATTATGTACAAACACTTATAATGTTAGTTTCCAAAAAAAGTTAGAAAGAAGAAGAAACAGTATAAAAATTCTAGTGAATTAAGGCTATTCTACACACAAACTAGAACCAAAATAACTAAATCTACTGAAGCTCACACCTTTAATTATCTTCAATAGAGAGTGTCCTCTTGATTTAACAGATATCAGGAGAAATCCAGCTTAACAGTGTCTGCACACAGACAGGTGCTAACATAATTGTGTGAATTACAACTGATTCAGTTATTTTGGCTTCAATTTATATGTAGACAACCTTTAAGAGAAAAGGTTTAATAGCATACAGTAAACCATATTGAAAAATAAAATTAAGCATGTCTCGAGGGAATCAGTACATATAACTTACAATTTCTTCTGGCACCCTCTAAGTAAAAGTTATACCAAATTCCAGCAAACCCCCTTAGGCTTACACATACTTCCTACTCTGTAACTTTCCTATCACCTGTACAACTACCACAATCACATTTGGAAAAAGTAAAGGGTTGTATGGTTCTGTAGGGAAAAGGCAATAACCGTTAAGTCAATCTCTCTACTAAGATATGGTCAATAGAATTACCCAGTAAAACAGCATAACTCAGATCAGCATGAAGACCATTTTAGCTAAATAAAAAGTCCTCAAGTTTGCTGCACAAAACAGTAAGTTACAACGATTTAAGTGAAGCACAATTTATTCATAATTGTGATTATAATGAATAATTATGCCTATCATTGTGGCCAGGTATTAAATCTAGAATCTCACTAGGCTAGCAACTGTAAAAACACAGAACAAAGAAGTACTCCTTTCCCAATGAACTTGCAATTTAAGAGTTATACTGATAGGAACCAGGTAACTCCACTTCATTTTTATTGTATTTTTTCACAGGTACACTGCAAAGGCCTAATTCTCCTCTTGCTGGCCCTGGTATGGTCGTTATTACTGACAGTTTCAATGAAGTCACTGGAATTACACTAGTGTAAAACTGATCCGGGAAGAGACCTAGGAGCAATGTTTTGATAAAGCATATGGCAGGTGACTTCAGGCTTGAACAGAAACATTAATAATAAAACTTCTCTTTCTGCTTTTGAAAGGGACTGACTTTTTCAATCAGAGATACAGTGAATGCATTATATGAAGGCCCTGCTTCCTAATTAAAACCATTAATTAAATGTTTTACAAAGTCTGTAAAGTTACCTAGACAACAAGCAATATTTTTCTCACAACTAGCAATGAAGTAATGTAAAAGGAAATGAAGAAATGACACATATTTTAATGGTATAGAGGATACTAATTGAATGTCTAAAAATAAAAATAAGCAATGAAACAGCATGGCTCATCTTACCCTGTTATTATTCCATACATTGTAGGAATTAATGTTTTATTGGATATTATTAAAACAGATAGAATTATTTAAATAACCTATGGCTTTCATTGCAGAAAAGACACCTCGTGTCTCAGTGCAAATAAATTACAAAGAATTTATTATGAATCAATGGAACTACAATCTCTGTAGTTCATTCTCCATGTAATTACACTTACTTTAAAAGTGCCAAAGAAAGGATTTAAATTTATCATTGCTCATTAAACCTGTAAAAGACTGTGTTAATTGGATGTCAACCTTTGTAATTCACTTACATGTTTGCTGATAATAAGGACCCTAAGATTTAAAAACAACCAGTTCTAAACCCTGCATATTTATTGATTTTATGAAGTTCATAACTTGAAGGTGAACAAAAAATGGTGGGAGTTATTGCTTAAAGAAAGACAACAAGAAATTGAAAAAGAAAACAGTGCTGTCATAAGTGAAGGGCCAAAGCACTTTTTGAAATGTGAAACAAACTGGTACTTCGGTGATTTAAACATTCACATTTCAAGGTTCAGGTCAGAAGAATCAATCACTACATATAAAAATTTGTAACTACTGTAATTAAATCAAAGAAAATCATATCCAGAACAGATATTATTATGAATTAAAATCAGAAATTTGTCATTGCATACCAATAAGAGACATGCCAGTTAATATGCAACTATGATGGTATATTCAAATTATCAGTCTTTTACTTTCTTCCATGAAGAGTGGCTCTCCAGAAGCCACTCTTCATGGAACAAAGTGAAAGACTGATAATTTGAATAGACATACATAGGATTAAAAGGTGTGAACAATGGCTTATCATGTAACCAGAGGAGATAATGATGAAAGAAGACGCTTAAGGCACAATGCCATGAGTAAATTTATTTATAAATAGATATTTTCAAGTTTATAAGATATTACTAAATGATGACAAACACCTCAGAATTATTTTAATTCAGGAATGAGCTGTGGTACTATAGTATGAAACAGAGTGACTGGCCTTTTCAGCAATGAGGCAAAAAAAAAATTACGTGGACATCAGTTATACAATTATGTAAAAAGGGGACTATTTCAAGTAGCCTAAACTACAACAAAGAGATTATCAAATGGAGATATTTGCTGCTTTCTTCAAAGAGCAAACCCAAAATTTTGCTGAACTGCATCTATACTGTCCCATAGCTCAGAATTTCTACCTAGAACAAAGCTAGCCGTAACAGATTTTATCTCTTGGTGTCATATGAACTTACTCTTTCTGGAAGCTAAACCTATACCAACTGTATTTTAAACTAACATTACACTTAAAATTTCCCTTTAATTCATGGGAGAGATGAACCATTGAGAGACAGGATGCCATCTTTTTCCTTCCAAATTTTCATCCAGTTGCAAAACTGAAAATAAATGGCTTCATCCAAAGAATATGATATGTCTGTGTTAAGCTGAGGGGTCTGAGAACTCGCTGGAGGAGTTAAACTTTTCAACTCTTGAGCCAGTTGGAAAATCTGAGCATGCATGAATGCAACTGTCAAAAATGGTAAGAAAGCCATGTAAAAGTCTGTGATAAATGTGGATGACTGCCTTGGATGGACAGATGAATGGTAAAGAATGTATCAAGGTAAGAGTGGTGATGATTGGAGACAGAGACAGAGCGCAGGTGGAGATGACTGGTTGAGAAAGAATGGTGTCATGTGATTAGAAAAAGGTTTAAAAGTGAATGTTAGAAGCTGCAGTGCATGGCAGGGGAGATTGTGTGTGTGAGAGAAGACAGCGATAGCTGGGAGAGCTAGGGTTAAGTGGTCTCAGAGAGAAGTGAACCCTTTGGCAAGGACTCATCTGTCTCTATCTCGCCCCTGGAGGGTGGCAACCTCCTTATATTGTGGGTAGGTACCTGGAGGGTGATGACCCCCTGGGTTAGAGTTCACAAAAGGGTTTGAGAAGCAGTGATCCTCTGGGTCAGAGTGTGCACATAGAGAGTGGTGATCTCTCTGTTAGTGTGGGGATTTGCCTTGTGACAGTAGCTCCTGGACTACTGTAAGACTGAGAGTAAAGAGAAGAGATTCTGCTTTAAAGATTCTGTGGAATGGGTGGACCCTTAGTGGGCTCCATGGTGCAAAGTATGGCTAAAGATATTGCATTGGCTGTGGTGTAGTAAGGTATTATTTTGTTTGTTCTAAGATTGCATTTAAATCCACTGTTGCTATTCATTGTATTTTTTGTTACTAATAAATCCTTATATTTCTTTACCTTTAATTTTGTTATTGCTGTATACCGAACAAAACCAGGGAGGGCTTATGTGCTAGCAGTATTCACCTATACCTCTAGACAGAATGGTCTATGCGACTTTGGTCAGGCCACAGTTCGAGTACTGCATCTAGTTCAGGGCGCCACACTTCAAAAGGGATGTGGCCAGCCTGGAGAGGGTTCAGAGGAGGGCCACCCGCTTGGTGAGAGGGCAGCAAGACAGGCCCTACAAGGAGAGACTGAGGGACCTGAACCTGTTCAACCTCAGCAAGAGGAGGCTGAGGGGGCACCTGGTGGCTGCCTACAAACTTATCAGGGGAGATCAACAGCAAATAGGTAGAGCCCTTTTCTCCCCAGCACCACCTGGGGTGACAAGGAACAATGGTAATAAGCTGATGGAGAATAGGTTTAGGTTAGAGATCAGAAGGCAATATTTTACAGTTAAGGTGGCCAAAATCTGGAACCAATTTCCCAGGGAAGTGGTCCTCGCCCCTACCTTGGGCAAAATCAAGAGGAGGTTGGATGATCACCCATCTGGGGTCTTGTAAACCCAGCATTCATTCCTGCCTGTGGCAGGGGATCAGGCTAGATGATCTGTTCAGGTCCCTCCTGACCCTAGCTACTATGATACTATGATACAGCCTGGCTAACTAGACATGCGCAAAGTGGCTAGTATTCGCTTCCGATTCGGTCAATTCAGGGAACCGTCATTCAATTTAATGATTTGAATCACTGTCCTGAATTGATTCAGCCAAATCTGATTCAGTGATTCAGCTGCTGCCGAATCAGCCGAATCTCCAAATCACACAGGCCCCATCCCCTGCCTGCTCTCCCAGCCTGGCAATGGCTGCCCCGCCCGCCCGCCCCAGATCCTGGCATTTTGAAAAAAAAAAAAGTCCCGACTCACCCAGTGCTGCCAGGTGGCGGGGCAATTCCTGCTGCCCCACACTGACCCATGCTGCATGGGGGGCTCTGCCACGAGCCCCTCGACCCCCCCCACTCTCCCAGCCCCCCCTACATGGCTGCCCTGCCTTCCCCAGCTCTGGCCCTTTAAGAAAAAAAAACAAACCCTAAACTCACCGGCTCCTGCCCAGAGGAGGGACGATCCCTGCTGCCCCCCCACATTGCATGGGGGGATCTGCATGAGACCCCTGAAGCCCCAAGGCTGCTGCTGGAATTGGTGAGTGCAGGGTTTTTTTGGATTTTTTTTTTCTTAAAAGATCAGAGCTGAGGCTGGCGGGGCAGCCATGGTGGGGGGGAGGGGGCTGAAACAGTGGGTGGGGACGGGGTCAACACCCAAAGCTTTGCACAGCCCTATGGCTAACCTATAGCCCTTTCCACCCCTTTCCAAACCCAGTGAGGTTGAGGTTCTGACTCCCCACAAAATTCTGGGTGCAACAAATTGGCATCCCTGGAAAAGCTATACACCTCAACAGATGAAAGGGTTAAATTCTGAATTGGTTTGAAGTAAGGAAAGAAAAGCAGAAAAGTGATCAGGAGATGTTCCATTCCAGTAAAGAAAAGGACAAGATATCCACCCAATCAGAAACCTTAATTTACAAGGACATATTCTTTTAGCTAATTGGCATCTCCTAGGATCACTAAAGAACTGGTTTAGGTTGATTCCTAGGGCAAAGAATTAAAAATTGGCCAACCAGAGAATGTTTGTTAGAATTAACAGTATAATTACATGGACTTAATCAGAGGAGAAATGGGAGAGAACACAGGGAGTCCCCAAAAAGAACCAGCTGCCAGTGTAATCTCTTCTTCTCCGAGTTTCCAGCTGTAGCCGTGTTAGTCTAAGGTCATAGGCAGGCAAGGTTCTTTGAGCCCATCTTCTCTACATCAATCCTTCATTTGTGTTCTGCTGTGAGGGGTAGCAAGATATATGAGGGCTTAAAAATGTAGGTATACACAATAAAAAGTGAGACTGTAGACTGCCTCTTTTATCAGTAGCCAGGTCTACCTATAGTTCAGGTAAGAGAGGAAGAGGATAAAGTCATTCAGTCTGCTGTCTTGGTTTCTGAGCTCAAAAATAATAAAATGCTCAACCATTTGAAGACACTTCTGTACAAGTACTGGTTAAAATGATCCAAAGAAATTAGTTCCATTGCAGGATATTTTCTTTCATGTTCAACTGAATTTTGGACTTCCTCTCTGGGAGAATACTAATGTATCTTGAACAAAACACAGGATAGCTGAACACTCCACAGCTAATTCTCTCTAAAAATGAATTTCTCCTTTAGAAATGAACACCTTGTATTTTTTACCTGTAATCTTATTTTGTGTTATTTTATGGAGTAGCTCAGATGTAAGTCTGAAGAACTCTCAAAGAAGCAACAGAGTCTTTGCCCATTTACTTTGCCATCCGATTCACCATTTACCTTATTTCTCATAGTTATCTGTATCAGTCAGATAGAAGTGCAAAGCAGGCATAAGTACTATTATTCTGATTTGGTAATATTTCACTCCCTCTGCACTACAGTAAATAATTATAAAGATGGAGAGAAATGGTCAATTCCACATTCCACCTCAGTAGCATCATGTGAGGGTGACAGGGGGGAAGTGGGGCATGTACCCTGGGCACTGTCTAAGGAAGGGGCATTAGAAGGATGGGGTAGAGGGGTACCTCACCCCAGGGGTACTACTTGCCTGTGCTGCCTGCCAGCTGGCTGTCTTATTACCTGCCTCTGTGATGCAAATTACCTGGTCAGGCAAGTTGTTCTGGGTATTACAATTTTGTAAAGCAACAATGGAGTTTGCTGCTTCCTGGGGGAAAGAATTGAACTCAATCTTTTGCTTCTGAATTCAGAATTCAGCATTCTCCACCCCACCCCACCCCACCCCCCACATTGGACATGGGCTTCATGGCAAAAAATGGCATGAACGTTTCCTCCATCAGCATTAAATTCCACTGCCAGTCTAGTGAGCTATTCCCAGAACACCTTGTACTCCGTGAGACTACCCAGCTTTTAAGCAAATCATATGTTAACACTGATACAGTTGAAGAAATTGTCCTTTTGTCCTTTTAACTGCTGCTCTGAGCATGGAAAGTCTATGGTTACTTTCAGCATCAAAGAGGTCACAGAAATGTATAAAAAAATAAAATGACACATATACAGGCAATCTAAACGAACAAAAGGAAAATCTCATCTTCAGATTCTTCATTAATATTAACATATGATTTGCTTAAAATCTGTTTTACAGACATCTTGATCTGAAAAAGGAAAACTTTTTTGGTAAATAATAGTACAGATGACATGCTATGTTAATCACGTGATAAGTTACATGGATTTGAAATTTAAAATCTTGTGCAATATAAATCGAAATAAATTCTAAATAGCTTTTAATACTGTTTCACATAGCACATTACCCAACTTTTAATTTTAGAATATTATAGATAACTGGGATCAACTAACCCACATTTAAGATTAAGCCATAGCAGAGACTATGCTGTGAGTAGTACACAGCAAGTGCACTGCTCACTTGCAACACAATAAACTATATTTAAATCAAACAGGTGGGACAGGTTATGCATATGTGTGTATGTCTGAAAGACAGGTGCCTGAATGAAAAAGGAAAGATGGAAACAGTTAATTGCTTTAAAAAATAAACACAGTAAGAGTAGAAAAGCAATTTTTTTTGCAGCTGCAGAGCACTTCTGACAGCTATTCGCTTCCAACCATTTTCAAATAATATATGAATAGAATAGTCAATGTCATTAAAAAAAATTACCAAAGAATAAAAAATGAATAGAATAACTTACTATTTGCACATCCCTTACAAATGCAGGCTCCTAACAGACATGACTAGAGAAAACACTTGTGATCCAAATATGTCAAAGATGGGTATAATGAATTGTACTCCTTGGATAAAAACTAGTGTTGGAAATGAAAAAAATGAATACAATAACTGCAGTGATAGCTCTAAAGCATCTGCAGAAGAACTTCTCCAACACACTCCATCCCCACAAATAAGCTTCAGAAATACCACTTAAGTTGGTATGCTACACTGTTAGCCTGAGATATTCTACTGAAGATATGGAAAAAAATGAAAGTGAAGGTGACAAACAATGGTAACAATTATTGAATGAGAATTAAATCACAGAATCATAGAAAATGAGGGTTGGAAGGGACCTCAGGAGGTCATATTGTCCAACCCCATGCTCAAAGAAGCACCATCCCCAACTAGAGCATCCAAGCCAAGGTTTTGTCCTGTCAGGTCTTAAAAACCTCCAAGGATGTGAATTCCATAACCTCTCTGGGTAACTGATTCTAGTGCTTTACTACCCTCCTAGGGAGAAAGTTCTTCCTAATATCTAACCTAAACTTCCCAGGCTGCTATTTGAGATTGTTGCTCCTTGTTCTGTCATCTGCCACCACTGAGAACAGTCCAGCTCCATCCTCTTTGGAACCCCCATTCAGGTAGTTGAAGGTTGCTATTAAATCCCTCCTCGGTCTTCTCTTCTCTAGACTAAATAAGCCCAGTTCCCTCAGCCTCTCCTCAGAATTCATATGCATCAGCCCCCTAATCCTTTTCATTGCCTTCCACTAGACTTTCCAATTTGTCTACATCCTTTCTGTAGTAGGGCCCCAAAACTGGACACAGCACTCCAGATGTGACCTCACCAGTGCCAAACACAGGAGAATAATCACTTCCCTATCTGCTGGCAATGCTCCTACTAATGCAGTCCAGTATCCCATTTGTTTTCTTCACAACAAGGACACACTGTTGGCTTATATTCAGCTTTTTGTCCACTGTAACCTCCAGGTCCTTTTCTGCAGAGCTGCTTCTTAGCCAGTCAGTCCCCATCCAGTACAAATGCATGGGATTCTTTCATCCTAAGTGTAGGACTTTGCACTTGTCCTCATTGAATCTCATGAGATTTCTTTTGGTCCAATCCTCCAATTTGCCTAGGTCACTCTGAATGCTAGCCCTACCCTCCAAAATATCTACTACTCCCCTCCACGTTGGTTTCATCTGCAAACTTGCCGAGGGTGCATTCCATTCCATCTTCTAGATTGTTGAGAAAGATATTGAAGAAAACCTGTCCCAGGACCAACCCCTGGGGCACTACACTTGATACAGGCTGCCAACTAGACATTGACATCACCCTCTGAGTGTGATGATCCAGCCAGTTTTTTATCTACCTTAGAGACCAGGGGTTCTCAATCCCAGTGTCGGGCCTCAGAATTTCCCCTGCTGAACCTAGAAACTGGAGACCATGGCTCCTTTTGCAGAGCCCGCAGCAGCGCAGGGTTTGGCTCACCCCTCCCAGGAAGTGGGGGTATCCTTACCTGTCTGCCAGCTGGAAATTCCAGCCATGGTTGGCTGTGACTGCTGGGCCATGATTTGCCAGGCCATGGCCACTTCCAGGCTGCAGTTTGCCAGGCTGCAGCATAAAAACTTTGAGAACCCCTGTTATAGACCATGCATCCAAACAACACTTTCTTAGCTTGCTTGTGAGAATGCTGTCGGAGACTATATCAAAAGCCTTGGTAAAGTGAAGGTATATCACATTCACTGTTCTCCTGTAGCCACAGAGCCACACATCTCATAATAGAAGAGAATCAGGTTGGTCAAGCATGACTTGCCCTTGGTGAAACCATGCTGATTGTTCCTAACCACCTTCTTTTCCTTCAAGCACTTAGAAATGGAGGACCTGCTCCATGAAATTCTAATAGACAGAAAACCCCCCAATTAATTGGCTCTTTAGGTCCAGGCCAGTTTTCTGTACAGGCAACCCCCGCTTGACGCTGTTTCGCTTAGTGCTGTTTCACTATAGCACTCATTTTACATTTATACCCAATTCCACTTAGCGCTCAGTAAGCTTTGTTATAATGCTCACAGGCATTGTACAGCTGGCACTGAAACTGACACTAATCCTGGCAGCCCTGATTCTGGTGATTTTGGTGGCTTTAGAAAGTGAAAAGTGAAAATGAGATTTGGTTTCGCTTAACGTTTGGTTTCACTTAACGCTCAGTTTTTCAGGAACCAATTAAGAGTGCCAAGTGGGGGTTGCCTATAATATGAATGTAATGTATGTAACAGCAGGTGGAACCAGTGAGCAGTCTGTAATATTGTGAAGGAAGAGGAAGCTTCAGGCTAGAGACAGGGGAAGAGAAAGTAGTGTGCACATGGAACCTGGTCAGCCCTACAAAGAGGAGTGCACAATGGAGTTGGAGATCTCACTGGCTCTGTCAGCGAGGACCATGGACTGAAGGAGCTGGACTCAGACTAGAGGCTGCTGTTTGAGCACTCTAGGAACTAAAGGCTTGTTTGGAGACACCTCTGGAGGTATGGGGTGGCAGGGGATGGGGAATTAAGGTGCTTCATGTATGTCACTATAGTGTTGATCACCTGTTCCCTCTCTTTGGCCCATTGGCTTATGACCATAACCCCCATGGCTTTCTAATAAAGGTAGGAAATCCCCCTTGCTTCCTATGCCAGTTTGTGGGGCTGCAGAGTTGGCACACCTTAATACCTAAACCACCCCTGGAGCAGGATTTTAAGACAGTTTAAAACAACCTTTTTCTCTCTTGCTCTGGAATTTCTGATGAGCATTCATCAGGTAGACCAGACAGTTGGGCTAGGGACAGACATTACACATAAACTGGTTTAAGTGATCAGAAACTGGTTAAAACTGTAACAGAACAGATGTTCAGTGCACATAAACCAGTTTGAAAATGTCTGAAACTGGTTTGAGTTAAGCCTGGTTGAATGTAGTATCAGACTTAACTGATTTGGTTCAAACCAGTTTATGCAATGTCTGTCCTAGACCCCTTGCAGCTTTACGCTAACTCAGAGTCCCCCAACGCCGCAGCATGCACTCTGGGCTAGGTGGGGCTCTCTGCTCCACAGCAGGGCTGGCTCCTCCCCTGTGCTCCCTAACCAGAGCTTCAGCAGACTTGCAAGCACGGTAGGGTCTCCTGGATTCTCCATGCCCCCTTGCCCTGCCCCCTCACCACTCACTGCTTAAGCAGGGATCCCTTCCTCCTCTCTGCCACAGCACAGAACATAGCCAGCATGTAGTATGTTACCTAATGCTGTGTAAGGCTCCAGCAGAGACTGACACACAGCAGGGTCTGCCTGGACTCCCCCTTCTCTTCCCCCCTCCCCCACCCTGCACTTCTCAAGCAGGAAATCCCCCCCTCCCTCCTATCTCCCACAGTGGGGACCCCAGCCCCGAGACCCTAGGCATGTGGTATGGTAGCTAATGCTGAGAGGTGTCTCTGTGTGTGCCTCTCTCCAATTTCACTGGGGCACTCAGACAGAACAGTGACTGCTTAGGGCTGTTTGGAGCTAATCAACAGGTCAGCCAGTAAGCTGTTTAAGAAGTTTGAAGTAATGGAGAGAGGCCATTGTTTTGCTAACTGGGTGATAAAAACTGTTATCACTATCAGGCCCCAGCTGACTTGCTTGCCTGTCAGTTTCCTGCAGACAGTATGACGAAGCAGGAAGGGAGATTGAAAACCTTTGTATCATCAACAGATGCATGCACTGCACCCTGTCCTCCCCCCTTCCCCCCCCCCCCGCCGGCCTCTGAGTGCTAGCCCAGGGCTGGGGGCTGGCAACACTCCCACCCCTTGAGCAGCCAGTGAGGAAAAGCCTGGGACTGTGCAGGCAGACCTCCCTAATGACAGAGTCCTGCCAGAGCCTGGCCATGCCCCCCTCAGCTCAGCTCCCTGCAGAAGGGAAGGGAGGACTACTCTAACTCCTCCCAGCTTCTAGCCTAAGCTACTGCAGGCATATGCCTGAATTTCCTCAGTCCAGAGAGAATGTCTGTCCAGCTTCAAACCAGTTCAGCCTAGCCAAGTTAACCTAACCTGCAATGGTTGAATGAATTCAGGCACAGGCTTTTTGAATGTCTGTCCCTAGCTTTGATGTCATGAGTCTGTGACAAATTCAATGCAAACATTAGACATAGTAGATGCCGGTTAGGTAGTTAGATGATATATTATTTGGGAATAGTATGAAGCCCTATTAAACTGTACTAATAAAGAAGGGCCAGTGAGTATAATAAGAATTACAAATATAAATTACTGTGTAACAGAGTGAACTTACACAAAAGAATAAAAACTAAAATCCTTATTTGGTCTTTACTTGGTCATGTCCCAGAAGTGAACACTCATTGGCTTCAGGGGTTATTGCATGACTAAGGACCTCCAGTTTTGATGCTAATTTAATTGGTGGGGAATCACAGTATATACAAATAATCCCTGAACCAACTCTAAAAGACTGGCATTGTCAACCAGGCCTTCTTGTTAGACTTCCAGACGACTGGCAGACTGCTTTTAAGATACCCCTTGAGAGCCCTGGGATTTTCTGAGTGGTATACAAGCAATGGTTTCAATTTAAAATCCCCTGCAGCATTATCACCACGCAATAAAGTAAGTCGATCCTTTGACACCTTAAAACCTGGATTTGACTTCTCCTCCCTAGAAATGTAAGTCCTAGAAGGCATCCTCTTCCAGAACAGTCCTGTCTCATCAGCATTGAAGACTTGCTGAGGCATGTAACCCCCCTCAATAATTTCCACAAGTTTACTTCTATAACTAGAAGCTGCTTGGGTGTCAACACTATCAGCCTCCCCTGAATAGAAATACTACGCAAGTTGCTGCACCTCTTAAATCTTTTGAACCACCACTTGCAATTAAAGGCTCAGAAGCAGACCCCTCAGGCAAATTCTTCTGTAAATCATCATACAGACTCTTAGTCTTCTTCTGAATAAGCAGCACTGCGTACGGCATAGAGCACTGAGTTGTATCCTCAATCCACACACTTAACAGACTCTCCATTTCTAACATAATTGGAGCCCTACTCCTACTGAGTTTCAAAGCATTCAAAGGAGTTACAATTTACCACATTCTTTTATTTTGTCCTTATTTTTCAATATGGTCCTAACAGATGATCCAGCCAAATTCAGTGCTCTACAGACCTCATTCTGGTGTTCCCCTGCTTCAATTTGCTTCAGGACATCCAATTTAAGCTCCAGCATTACACTTTTGTGCTGTTTTTGCTCAGCACTTGCAGTCACAGAGTCAGTTGCACATTTCTGACTCATGATGATTGATTTCAACACTGAGCCCAAAAGATGAAGCAAGACAGCAACACAAGCACGAAAGAGCACAGAGCATGAACGTTTTTGATGAAGCGAGATAGGGATAACAGAGGGAAAATGGAGACCTGGTGGGACTCCACCTATGCCTGGGCCAGAGGTATAGACAGCTATACCCTGCACAGGAGAGATCATGCAGATAAAAAGGGCAGGGGTGTAGCTCTCTATGTCAAGGAAAGCTACATGTCCCTGAAAGCCAACATTGGTACTCAGGGTGGATGACTGGAGACACTCTGGGTTAAAATCCGTGATGAACATGGCACAGAGGACACAATGGTAGGAGTCTACTACAGACCTCCTAACCAGGCTGAAGAGCCCAACCAAGAATTCACCAAGGAACTGGCTGAGGCTGCACACTCCCAGTGCATGGTTGTCATGGGAGACTTCAACTACCCAGACATCTCATGGAAAGAGTACTCATCAAAATTGGAATGGTTGCAAAGCTTCCTGACATGCGTGGATGAGCTCTATTTGACTCACGTCATCTATGGACTGACAAGAGGCCAAACACTGCTCGACCTGGTACTGGCAAAGGGGGATGATCTTGTTAGTGACCTAATGATCGAAGAGAAGCTGGAAGACAGTGACCATGAGCTGATCACTTTCACTATCCACCGCAAAGCTGGCAAATCAGTCAGCAATGCAGAAGTCCTTGACTTCAGGAAAGCTGACTTTGACAAGCTCAGGGGGCTTGTTGGCAAGGCCCTAAGAGACCACAACTTGAAAAGAAGGGGAGTTCAGGATGAGTGGTTGCTCCTCAAGGAAGTGATCCTGAAAGCACAAGCAATGTCTATCCCATCTTGGAGGAAAAGTAGCAAAAGGGCACAGCAGCCCCCTTGGCTCAGCAGGGAACTTGTGGACCTCCTGCATCTAAAAAGAAAGACCTACAAAGGATGGAGGGCTGGATCCACCTCAAAGGAGAATTACTCTGTATTGGTCCGGTCCTTTAGGGAGAGAACCAGGAAAGCCAAGGCTGCGACCGAACTCCAACTGGCTACACATATCAAAGACAATAAAAAGTCCTTTTATAGATATGTGGGGAGGCAGAAGAAAAGTAAGGGTAACATTGGACCCCTGCTAAACCATATGGGACAATTGACAACTGACACCCAGGAAAAAGCCAACCTACTTAATGGGTATTTTGCATCATTTTTTTCACCAGTCCTAAGGGACCACCCTGCTCAACACAGTAGGGGACGGCCAGGGTGAGGGAGAATTGTTACCCTACATCACTGTAGCCCATGTAAAGGAACACCTTGACAGTCTGGACACCTTCAATTCAGCTGTCCCAGACAGTTTACACCCTAAGGTTCTTAAGGAGCTGGCAGGCATCATAGCTCATCCACTGGCACGGATCTTCAAGAACTCGTGGCGCTCAGGTAAAGTGCCCGAAGATTGGAAGAAGGCCAATGTGGTGCCTATCTTCAAGAAAGGGAGGAAGGTAAATCAGGGGAACTACAGGCCTATCAATCTGACCTCTACCCCAGGGAAGATCTTGGAAAAAATTATCAAAGAGACCATTCTTGACAAACTGGCTGATGGCAACACCCTGAGGGATAGCCAGCATGGGTTTGTCGCAGGTAGGTCTTGCCTAACCAATCTCTTCTCCTTCTATGACCAGGTGACCTATAACCTGGACAAGGGAGAAGAGATTGACATCATATATCTTGACTTAAAAAAAGCCTTTGATCTGGTGTCCCATGATCTCCTCATGGAAAAATTGGCTAACTGCAGCCTCGGCTACATCACAGTCTGATGGCTGGGGAATTGGCTCCCAGGTCGGTGTCACAGGGCACTAGGGTGCCCTGCTCCTTTAAAGAGCTGAAACCGCTAGGGGAAGAGCCCTAGAAATGAGTTGGAAGTCCCAGCTGCTGGTTACCAGGGCAGCCAGAATGAGCTAGTGGCCCACACCTGCCAGTGGTCAGCTGACCAGAAAGGGAAGGGCCTGGGTCATATATAAACCCCAGGGCTGAGGCCAGAGAGGTAGTTCCCTGCCAGCAACCAAGGGGGAAGGAGCTCTCCCAGAGCAAGCAAAGGGGAGAGGCCTGACTGCAGGAGAAGCTTCTGATACTGTTGAGGGACAGAGCATTCCCCAGGAGGCTTTGAATGATGTTATAGCCAGGTAGCTTGAATTTATGTTACAGCTGAGGGACTTGTGTTTGGTTTATTATTGTATAAGACTGGTGGTTTGGGTGAGGCTATTAGAGGAAGGAAGAGGCCTCATAGGGGGCCTGCAGCAGCATGGAGACCCCGGCACCAGAGAGGGCGCAACACTTGGGGTTCACAGACCCTGATTTGGGGTGCACAGACCTCAGCACCAGAGAAGGCACAGCATTTGCAGGGCAGCAGAGAGCCCAAGCGCCAGGGAGGCTCAGAGTGAGACAGGGAGGTGGAAAGCCCAAGGAGGACAAGGGGACCAAATTACAACAAGGTCTAGACCAAACAACCTTGATACCATCTGTGAGGTTTGGGGCATGGTAAAGGGGTGGTTGGAGCCACACATAGCCCATAAGGCTAGGGTGCTCTGAAACATCCATCATGACATCTATTTTGAAGTGGGATGCACCAGGGGTCCAGAGAATCAGTCAAAACCATGTCCAAGAGGACTTAAATCATTCAATCAAAGACGTGGTGGGTGAGAATAGAGGGTGCCCATTGGGCCAACTTGGCACGGTATGGGGGACTTGGAGATCACGGCCATCCTGCATGATCCCATCCCATGACAGTCAGGCCCAGAGAGTGGTAACAGATGGAAGTAAATCATTGTGATGCGCCATGACCAGTGGGGTTCCCCAAGGCTCCGTCCTTGGGCCTATACTCTTTAACAACTTTATTAACAATGTAGACATTGGTATCCAAAGCAGACTGGCCAAGTTTGTCAATGACACCAAACTTTTTGGACTTGGGAGTCATGATTGACCATAAAGTGAATATGAGCTACCAATGCCATGTCGCAGCTGGTAAAGCGAGCAAAACTCTAGCCTGTACCAATAAATGGTTCTCAAGCAAATCCCAAGATGTCACTCTCCCACTGTACTCAGCCTTAGTGCAGCTGCAGCTGGGGTACTGCATCCAATTCTTGGCTCCATAATTTTAAAAGGATGTGCAAAAGCTTGAGAGAGTCCAGAGGAGAGCCACACATATGATCAGAGGGCAGGAGAACAGGCCCTATGATGAGAAGCTGGGACCCATGGGACTCTTTAGCCTGGAAAAGCACAAGCTCAGGGGGGGACCTGGTGGCTGCCTATAAGTATATAAGGGAAGTACATCAGGATCTGGGGGAACACCTGTTCACCAGAGCACCCGAAGGGATGACAAGGTCAAACGGTCACAAACTCCTCCAAGACCGTTTCAAGCTGGACATAAGGAAGAACTTCTTTACTGTCCAAGCCCCCCAAGGCTGGGAATAGACTGTCTCCAGAGGTGGTGCAAGCACCTACTCTGGACTCTTTTAAGAAACAATTTGGACAACTATCTTGCTGGCATCCTTTGACCCTAGCTGACTTCCTGCACCTTGAGAAGGGGGTTGACTTGATGATCTTCCAAGGTCCCTTCCAGCCCTAATGTCTATGAAATCTATGAAACCTATGAAGATGGCGATGAAGCTGTGTGCTGCCGATCCTCCCTGCTTGATACCCATGAGCATTATAGTGAAACTCGCTGAACGCTAAATGAAATCAGGTATCAATGTGAAATGAGTGCCATCACAAAATAGCGCTAAGCGAAACAGCATTAAGCGGGGTTTGCCTGTATATTGTGTTCATAAAAGAAGAAACCTTCATAAACTCTCTCTTTGAGGCAGTAGAATGACATTTCTTTCCATAGCCAAAGACTCTACGTCTGTACAATTTTAGACGGCAATCCATGGGGATCTTCTGGCTACACACATTTTCTGAAGATTAATGGAATTTAAAACAAGTTGTAGCAATGATTCATAATTTTTTCCATATTATTGCATACATTAGACATCTAGTGTCGCCTATAGTGTGAATATAGGTCCAATACAAGCAACTCTGAAATGGGAACCAGCTTATTGTTTTTTAAATCAACTATTTGACATCATTGAAGATTTTATTCAGAACTGAAGGCTTTTCCTAAAAATGACAGTAGCATCATTTTACACCACTTTTCACAACTGCTTAAATACCACTTCTTTAGGCAATTTTACAATTCTAGGTTTTCTGCGGGGGGGTTCCCATTTTTCTGGCTAGATTCTGTCTTCCATATTCTATTGAAGAGATGTAACAGCATTTTCAAGTTTTCATCATTACTTACTTTGAGCTGATCCTCAATTATTTTATCCTGGCATATCGCTGTTTGTTGACAATTTTCTACCTTATTTTTATTGATTTTTGTTTCAGATGGGAGCCTATTAAACATATAACAAGACTTTTCAACTCATTTTTTAATTTGTTCCTCCAGAATGGTAAGGATATTTTCCTAGTTGTCTTTTATTGGTCTATCATACTTTTGACCGAAGTCACCTATCAGCCTTTTGGTAGATTGATAGATATTTCCTATCTTCCTTTGTGGCTGTCTCTTTTGCTTCCTCTGCTCGTCTGTCAATATATGCTTGTATGTCTTTGCTCACTGTTTTACTGTCTTTTCTGTTTGTTAATTTCTTCCTGCCCATTACCAGTGAGGTTCAGCTTTTCCTTCTGATTATTACTGATACAGCATTCATACCATTACCATGCATTACCAAATCCCAACACATTCTCCAGCATATCACTATAAACATGTGCATTTTGGATTAACATCTTACCTCTTCACAAGAGATAGAATCCAAATCTTTCAAGATGGAAAACTTGATTGAAATTTGAAGCTTAAACTTTGTTCTTGTTTGTGGAACTTTCTTTAGTTTGCATAGTAACAATGCATAGAAGGTGGTTACTGCCTATCTCTGCCCTTCTTTGTGCTCAAACATCCCAAAGGAATGAATATGAGTTCCTACAGATGCAAAAGTGACCTACTTGACTCTGTTATGCCATCTGATAATACCCAAGTTACTTTGTGAATCTCTTTTTGGGGATAATATATTCCTGACATGACTATCTGATTCAATTGGCAAAGTTCCAGAAGCTCTTTTCCATTGACATTTAGAGAACCAATTGTGTATGTACCAACAGCCTTGCTTAGTGCATGATGATCTCTTCTTAATTGTGATTTTATAAAATTTGTCTCTGCCTTCTTCATCACACTGGGTGCATCTACATGTGCAATTAATGTGACTGAATATACTCTGGCTTAATTTGAGCCAGAGTAAACTAATCCCAACATCACCATCTGCATGTGCATTTAAGTGCAGTAAATTACTGCACAGCCAGATATCACTTGTATTTGATGGGACTATCTGGCAGCACAATAAATTCGTCTATTGCATCCTAATTGCCCCACGCGTGTAGATGGTAAGGCGTTACTGTTCAGCAAATTAGTCTGCTGCACAGTAAAGTATCTCACGTAAATGGACCCACTAAGTTCTCAGGGTATAATACTGGATCTCTATATACCCTGTCCAGAATCTCACGTGTTATTCATTTTACCGTGAACTAGTTCCCTGTCTAATCTGGGTTTTTTTTGTGTAGTGTCACTCATAATCAGGACAACAAACTCCTGTTGCAGGGTTTCTGAGTAGATCAACATTTTCTTGCTGCTACATTGGATACAATCTACTCATGAAAATCTATATTCCCTCACAATGAGAATGTAAAGTATCATAATTTTAAATCATCTTTATAAACTGATTACTCATCTTCCAGCATTGTCCATACTTTCCAAAATCCTACATGTAATATGGAGAAAACTCAGAGCATCAGATTCTTCAAGACAATTCTGTCCAAGCCAAGGTTTGGATAGTACCGTACACAAAAGAACACAAGGATCTAAGCTTGGCATTCAAAGTTTTAAGCTTGCAAGTGGCATCATCTTTCCTCTGTTTCTGTGGAAAGAATAGTTGTTGCTATATGAGGTTCCCAACTTCCCACCCATTTCCCAAATCTGGAAGACCAGAAGACTAGCTAGGTCTATCTTCTATTTTTCAACCTGCCCTACAGAGGTGTACAGGAGTAAAACTCTCACCAAGGTAGCTGAGTCATAGAGAATCACAAGCAGCCACACTATGCAAGGTACCATTCTCAGTAAGGGCTTTGACACAGTGGACATGTCTACATGTGCACTTTAATGTGCATTAGCCTATTTTAATAGGCATTATTTATTTCTGTTTATTATTTCTGCTTCCCCTGGACTCATTATTGTGTAATATGTTATATATGTCATGTTTTTACTTGAAAATTACGTCCGTATCTTCAGTGTCATTTTCTTACTGATGCAAACTGCTCACTGCTTCTGCAATGATTGCTTCTCTAGTCAGTCAAATCAAAAACATAGTGGGAAGCATAATCATCCAGTATGAATTCAAAATAAACAACAAGGAATAATACAGAAGATACATTGATCTTCTTATGCCTCCTTACTAGGGAAAAAATAAATGTAACAAAATATAGCACAAAAATGAATGCTGCTTTTTATCCTAGCACAACACCCAGCAAGGCATGGCAAGCACACTCCCAATGAAATGTCTCCCCCATGTCATTCCATAATGCTTTTCCTGTTTGCTAACATCTAAATAGGTGCCCCATATGGTGAATAAAACATGTGGATGTGGAAGATTAGCCACGCCCACAAAATAAAATCACAGTCCCTCATTTATTATGAACTGGATAATCTCCTTTATTTCTCACCTGTCATGACTTTGATGGAAAAAAGTACAAAGATAAACACAGTCCTGAGAGACAAGGTTGGTATTGTATCTGCGGTTCGGAAGAATGACTCCTCTTCACAGGGCTCCACCACCCCATACTCTGTCCTTACTGCACCTGATGTTTCAGCTTCTTATTTATTTCCCCTCTGTTTTCCCCTCTGTCTCCTCCCTGGCAGGCAGAGAGGCACTGGCACTGACATGACAGGCTCTGGCATGACAGTTTTGCAGCCACCTGAGCCTGCAGGTTAGGGAAAGAGGACGGAGCCCAGGAGAAGGCAGGACCAGGAAACAAAAATACATTATGTCAGAGCTTATCTCAGTGGAGGCTGGGAAGTAGAACTTTACATTGTTTTCTTCCTCAGTTTTCCTCAGTTAATATTTAAGGAACATTGTTAAGGCCATGCCATGATGAGCAGTCACAAGGAAATTGGGCCAAGATCTTGGGCAGATAAAGAAGAGCCACAGGCCTGGGAGCAACTCTCCCTCTCTGTCAGTGAGAGACATGGGTGAGAAGTGATCATCTGTAAGGGGAGAGCATCCTAACAACGACACCTCTTCAGGCCAGGGAGGTGGTAAGGGTTGGGTAAAGGGGAGGTTTGAGCCCCATGAAGAAATCAACAGAGTGAGATCTCACTAAGTACTGGTAAGGACTGTCTCCCAGCAATAACAGCAAGACGTGGCAGAAGAATGAGAACAACTGACAGGACATGCTGGTAATTCCATTTTGGAGATCTCACTCTGATGTCACAGAGGAGTAAGTCGCCAGGTAAGAAAGGACTCAAGCCCTATTAATATATAACTGCAACACTTTCCTAGAGAATCAGCACTCGGGACATACTTTGTTCTGTCTCTTGCTCGGAACATTCTTGCTCCATGTTGCTGACCCCATTTTTCCCTGCACCGGTCCCAAACAGACTATTATTCTGTTCAACCTTGTCTTTATCTAACAGTATCTGAATGTGAGGGATCACTTCCCCTGACTCATCTCCTCATTTGGTTTTTTTCTAGGTTCCCAGGAAGATACCTTATGTCCCTTGGTGTCAGACTCATCAACCTGGCTGTCTCCACCATCTCCTCTCTCTGGCTTCTCAGGTAAGTCTCTCTTCAGGACTCTTCTTCCAGTCCCCTCTCTCAGCTGTCTACTGTCACCCTCCCATGTTCCTATGGGTCTTCTTCTGGACATTTTTCTCCCCCTTTCAGGAACCAGCTACAAATCCAGTTCCCCTTTAAATCTCTCCAGCTAACTGCTGCATATTCCACAGCAGTCACTTTCTTGCCACTGTCCTTGCCCCCGCAGCACTTTGTTTTTTTTCATCCAGGTCCCGCTCTCTCTCCTCTGGGTCTCTCCACCCCACTCCAGGCTCATTGCCAAGGTAAATTCCTTGTTTCCCTTCACTCCCTCAGAGCTCTGTGATGGGGCAGGCTTGCTGCCCTGTCACGGTGGATAAAAAAACAGAGGTAACAAGCTAACTTGTGTCCTTCGAGTTTTCACCTGTTTTTTATCATTGTCCCTCTAATTGAATAGAATGGTAGAAGTTGGACACCTGACTCTTTTTCCATTGAAGAACTACATGATAGTGCTCTGTACAGTTTTTTTCATTATGGAGGCACCATTCCATAGTTAAGGCTGAGCTGAGTTTTACACATAAGGCAGAAATATAGTTTCTTTGTTGCATAATCAAGAATGCACTGCATCCTCACCATTATTACAGCTTTTAGTTTTTGAAAATAGAATGATTTGTTTGAGAATTTACAGTAAGTCCATTACGTTAACTTATGAGTTAAATTAATTTTGGAAAGAGTCCTTTAACAAATTTAGAACCTTTAAAATTAGAATCTTCTACTTATACAAAAATTGGCAGCGAAGTAATTCTTGAGTGGATTTTATGCATATGCAGTTTTTAAAAATAACTCTATTAGGATTAATATATTTTCCATTACCCTTAACAAGTGAAAATTTCTCATTAAGCATATTGAAGACTGATGTTTTCCTTTAGAGAAATTCACAGAGAACTGCATGTTTTCAAAATGCCCACATAATCTCCTGTTGTTCTGACTGAGACCAAAAGCCAGAATCTGACCATAGAAAATATGGGTACAGATTTCACTAATTTTCTCTCTCAGTGGTCTTTTGTGATTTCTGATGGAATAGAAATCTGACATTTTTCCTGAGATAGTCAGCATTCATTCCCAGTAGAAATAATGGAAGGCAGAGGTATCTTTTCCATAGGAGAGTTTCTGAACACAGTTCCATTGAAACAATGGATGATAATAGCTAGTGAAAGAATCTCCATGAAATTAATTGAAGAACCTTTTACATCAACTTTTGGTTAAAGGGAAAATTTTAGTTATGAAGAATAACAGCAATGCCTATTAATCCTAAATATACATCTTACATTCATCTATTTAAAATAAGCCTAATTTTACAACATGTTAGATATCTTCCTAATTTTCCTGCATTGCATCTCTTAGGGCAAAGTTAAGGCTATTAGTCTGGGGAGGTGGTGGGGGGGAAGAGGGAGCTCATACTTTTCATATTGGAATTGTTTTAAAATATTATCTCAACTGAATTAGAGGAGGCATGGGGGAGCTTTTAGGATATGTTACAACATCCCTGTGTTGCTTTTCATCTTAAAGTGCAAATATTTAACCTTAATATAAGTTTTGTCTAGTAATATACTGGGCTGTGAAAAACTGGTTTTTTTAATTCTCATAAACAGGTCTGATATCATTTATATATAATCATTTAGAAATATTTCTTACAGAAGGGAACACTTTTTGTAAGTGGAAAGATAGCCTACACTTGTGGGGAAAAAAATAGAAAAATATTTTTCTGTTTTATACATAGCTGTCAATATCTGTTTTGTTTTCTCTATAGTCACAGGATTGATTAATAAGCAATCATTATGACAGAAACAATAACAAAAATGTATCCTCTAGGAGTAATGCATAAATGACCATCAACTTTAAAATTACATTCGTTTTTTTCTCTGAACAGATTGAAGAGAGCAAAGATATCTATCTGATTGTGTCAGCTAGAATTTAGAAAATATCAAGACATACTCATAGGTTTTACTAATACATTATTTAATTAAAAAGCAGGATACATTTTCATTATTAGCTTTTATTAAGGACGTTGACAGAGCTAGTCATGAATAACAAAATAAAAAGAATAATTTGGAACAGTTCATTTTCAAGTATAATTGGATATATTTTACTTTATTCCTTTGCAGCTGCTTATAAAGATGCTAGGTCAGATTTGAATATACACTAAAGATCCTGTTATGAATACTAGAGATTGGACTGTCACTGTTCAAGGTTTTCCAGTGGCTTTTAATTCAAACCCCAAACCATTCTCTCTAGCCTATATAGTCCTGTCTGATTAAAAACCAATATCACTAGGAAATTAGCTTTTATCCTACAGGTAAACTGGGGCAGTCATTTTCAAAAGCTCATACTTTATTATTACTTGGAAATCTTCAATGCTCTGGAGGTATGCCACAGTATTGTTATTAGATGTCAGTCAATAGGGCTAAAATGAGAAACAGGGAAAATGAAAAATTGCACATAAAAAAGGAAGTGTTTAAGAATCAAAGACAAACATTCTGTTTAGAAAGCCATGGGCACTTTCAAATCCTGTATATTGTTAGATGATTACAAATTCAAAGTATGTTAGATTTACCATCTAGATAAATTCATCCAACATACTTAAAATTATCTAATAATTTAATACCCAATACATAAAACAAAATTAAAATAGAATTAACCAGGAAAAGCTAGAGTACAAAAACTAAGGGACTGAACTTTTACCATTAAAGAAATGTATGCACATGGACAGGAAATAGATATGCACATTCACAGGAAATGGATATTAAAACAACTTGCTGTGAATGCCCAGGAACTTGAAGTTCTAGGTCATGATCAAAAAACTGCTTTTAGACTCCCAGGCAGCTAGTACCTTAATTTCATATCTAATTCAATATGGACAAAACAAGTCAGCAACACCGAAGTCCTTGACTTCAGGAAAGCCGACTTTGACAAGCTCAGGAGGCTTGTCAGTGAGGCCCTAAGGGACCATGACCACAGGGAGAGGGGAGTTCAAGAAGAGTGGTTGCTCCTCAAGGGAGCGATCCTCAATGCACAAACTAAGTCTATTCCATCTCAGAGGAAAGGCAGCAAGAGGGCACAGCAGCCCCCCTGGCTCTCCAGGGACCTAGCAGACCTCCTGAAGCCAAAAAAAAAGGCCTACAAAGGATGAAGGATGGGAGTCACCTCCAAAGAGGATTATTCTGCACTGGTCCAGTCCTGTAGGGAGCAGACCAGGAAAGCCAAGGCTGCAACTGAACTCCAACTAGCTTTGAGCATCAAGGACAATAAAAAGTCCTTTTTCAGATATGTGGGGAGCCGGAGGAAAAGCAGGGGCAACGTTGGACCCCTGCTGAACCAGATGGGGCAACTGACAACTGATGCCCAGGAAAAAGCCAACCTATTAAATAGGTACTTTGCGTCGGTCTTTCATCAGTCCCATGGGACGCCCATGCCCGCTACGGGACAGGGAAGTCTGGGTGAGGGTGATCCCCTGCCCTCCATTGATGCTGACTTCGTGAAGGAACATCTTGAGAAGCTGGATACCTTCAAGTCAGCCGGCCCTGACAATCTTCACCCCAGGGTACTCAAGGAGCTGGCGAGCATCATAGCCCAGCCTCTAGCACGGATCTTTGAAAACTTTTGGCGCTCTGGTGTAGTGCCTGAAGACTGGAAGAAGGCCAATGTGGTGCCTATCTTCAAGAAAGGGAGGAAAGTGGATCCGGCTAACTATAGGCCCATTAGCCTGACTTCTATCCCGGGGAAGATCTTAGAAAAAAGTTTATTAAAGAGGCCATCCTTAATGGACTGGCCGACACCAACATCTTAAGGGATAGCCAGCACGGGTTTGTTGCGGGTAGGTCTTGCTTGACCAATCTCATTTCCTTCTATGACCAGGTGACCTATCACCTGGACAAGGGAGAAGAGATTGATGTCATATATCTTGACTTCAAAAAAGCCTTCGATCTGGTTTCCCATGATCACCTCTTGGAGAAACTGGCCAATTGTCGCCTTGGGTCCTCCACGATCCACTGGCTGGAAAATTGGCTCCGTGGTTGGACCCAGAGGGTAGTAATTGATGGAAGTCACTCATCGTGGTGTCCTGTGACCAGTGGGGTCCCCCAAAGCTCTGTCCTTGGGCCCATACTGTTCAACATCTTCATTAAAGATGTGGACACTGGAGTCAGAAGCAGACTGGCCAAGTTCGCCGATGACACCAAACCTTGGGGCAAAGCATCCACGCCAGAAGACAGGCGGGTGATCCAGGCTGACCTGGACAGGCTCAGCAAGTGGGTGGACGAGAATCTGATGGTGTTCAATGCCAATAAATGCAAGGTTCTCCACCTTGGGAAGAAAAACCCGCAGCATCCTTATAGGCTTGGCAGTGCTATGTTGGCTAGCACTATGCAAGAAAGAGACTTGGGGGTCATCATTGACCACAAGATGAACATAAGCCTGCAATGCGATGCTGCGGCTAGTAAACCGAGCAAAACGCTAGCTTGCATCCATAGATGCTTCTCAAGCGAATCCCAGGACGTCATTCTCCCCTTGTACTTGGCCTTGGTGAGGCCGCAGCTGGAGTACTGCGTCCAGTTTTGGGCTCCACAATTCAAAAAGGACGTGGAGAAGCTTGAGAGAGTCCAGAGAAGAGCCACGCGCATGATCAGAGGTCAAGGAAGCAGACCCTACGATGACAGGCTGAGAGCCATGGGGTTCTTTAGCCTGGAAAAGTGCAGGCTCAGGGGTGATCTGATGGCCACCTATAAGTTTATCAGGGGTGACCACCAGTATCTGGGGGAATGTTTGTTCACCAGAGCGCCCCAAGGGATGACGACTAGGTCGAACGGTCATAAAGTACTACAAGACTGTTTCAGGCTGGACATAAGGAAGAATTTCTTTACTGTCCGAGCCCCCAAGGTCTGGAACAGCCTGCCACTGGAGGTGGTTCAAGCGCCTACATTCTACATTGAACACCTTCAAGAGCAAACTGGATGCTTATCTTGCTGGGATCCTATGAACCCAGCTGATTTCCTGCCCTTTGGGCAGGGGACTGGACTCGATGATCTTCCGAGGTCCCTTCCAGCCCTAATGTCTACGAAATCTATGAAAAGAAGGTAACATGACTAAGTAATTATATGTGCTCATCTTATTTGCTCCTCAATTTAGGAGAATATTCATTTAATTCATTAATACAAGTAGCTGCTGCACTCAAATTGAAACAAGTTACATGCGCTGCAGCCTCCCAAAGATTTTATCTTCATTTCTCTTGACAGCCAACATCAAAATCCTTTCTTGAACCTTTAAAAACATCAGCAAATTTTTGACATCGTGATAAAAGCATCTGACAGCATTATAAGAGCACAAAAGATCGTGATAGTCTCTCATTTAGATCAGGGATAATCCCTCTCTGCTCCATTAATACAATATATAGAAAAGACTCATTGCCAATCGGAAGTATAACATTTCAGGGAATGTGTTATGCTTTAGAAGATATTTTGTAACAAACAAACAAAAAAATCCAATAAAAATAGTATAAACTTAGAATATTGATAAGAGTATCAAGGATCCCTAAAGCTAATGGGAATTGAGGGCAACGACATGCTCACTTCCTTTTAAGATCTTGTAATATATACTAGGCCTGTGCAAAGCAGCTAGTATTCACTTTAGATTGAGATTCGGTCAATCTGGGGGACAGTGGTTCAATTCGATGATTTGAATCACTGTCCCAAATCGATTTGGCCGAATCTGGTTTGGAGATTTGGCTGCTGCCAAATCAGCCAAATCTCCAAATCACACAGGCCACATCCCCTGCCCACTTTCAATGGCTACCCCACCTGCCCCAGCTCCCAGCTCTTTGGGGAAAAAGCCCACACTCACTGGCTGCTGCTGGGCAGTGGGGGGAGGAGGGGAACCGATCCCTGCTGCCCCTTGGCACATGAAGGACTCTGCCATGAGCCCTTCAACCCCTGCCCAGTCCCCCAGCCACCCCCGCATGGCCGCCCCACCCACCTCAGCTCCCAGCCCTTTTAAAAAAACAAAAAACCCTAGACTCACTGGCTCCTGCCTGGAAGGGGGGAAATCCCCGCTGCCCCCCATCTGCCCTGCACTGCATGGGGGGCTCTTCCAGAAACCCTGAGGCTGCTGCAGCAGTCGGTGCGTGCGGAGTTTTGTGGGTTTTTCTTTTTTAAAGGACCAGGAGCTGGGATGGGTGGAGCAGCCATAGAGGGGGCTAGGAGAGCAGGCAGGGATCAGGGTATTTTCTGAATTGATTTAGAGAGCTTTGAATTGATTCAGACCTTTTAATTGATCCCCTTATTCAATTCAGGTTGGGATTCAGCCACCAAATTGGGCCATTCTCCTTCGAATCGAATTGCCACCCGAAGCTTCACACAGCCCTAATATATATTCTAAACCAAGGAATTATGAGGATGAATGCTGATTGACCTTCATTTTGTATTTCATAGCTTGCTAGGGGTTTGATGATGGGGGTAAGGGTATCTTGATACAGTTCAGAAGTAAGAGTTGGGCCTTACTCTTGACATGTGTCTAAACATGTCCAAATGGCTTGATAGATAGGAGATAGTATCACTCTGGAAAAGGAATCAAAGGTGACCAGACCTGATGGTGATCTCATCACTCCCTTTTGTATGACTGAGTACAGAAAATGGAGTACCCTAAGCATGCCAGTCCAATTGTCTGCTAGGTTTGAATCGATCTGTGAGCATCCTTTTGAATATCTGTGGTTCGGTGGGTCTCAGCAGCCATAGAGGCTAATTACTATAGCCATAAAAGGACCATCAACTTTAAAATTTGACAAGGAAAAACCGAATTAGAAACTATCTACAACTCCTACCCTCTGTGCTAGTAGGGACTTTGGAAAGAATTGAATGTCTTCCCAATATCCTAAAGTAGGCCAGGATCCCATCTAATTTAATTTTATAACTGTACTGGATGAGCAATACAGTTTCATAAATGGGGTGACCATACATCCCGGTTTCACTGGAATACTCCCAGATTCTGTAGGCTGGTCCCAGCTGGTTAGGAAAAAGTCCTGGGCTGGAGTGCAGCCAGGAGGCAAAGTAGTATGGTGCACCACATGGGTGACTGGTGCCTCCTAATACTGGGGGAGGGCCCAGTGGCTGATCGCCAACTGGGGGCAGAAGGAGAAAAAAAATGTGGGGGGCAGGGCTGAGCATGCATGTATGCACACCTTCCCCCACATGTGAAAGTCTGTGGGGGAAGGGGCAAGGGAAGGAGAAAGGGCCATTGTGGCGGGGAGGGAGGCTAGGGCTGGCACCAGGCAGGGATCAAGCTCGGGATCCTAACACACCTAACAGCTTACAAAGCCTAGAATTAAGAAGGCCCACTGTACCTTTTAGGCAATATGTAACAGGGCAAGGACAGCCCTGTTCTTTTGATGTTACAAAGTTGCAAGCATGGGGAGAGTCAGGTCAGGAACAGGGAAAAGTTAATTACTTAGTATACACAGTTGGGAAAGGGATCACACCCGTGGTGAATATTAACTGATTAGGAGCCAGCAGCTAAGTCCACTGCATGGGGGTTTCCTTTGACCCCTGGGGCACAGAATGGAGAGATTCAGTGGGAACGCCAGGAGCAGCAGACCCAGTGTTGGAACAGCTTGCTAATAAGACCAGCTGATCAAGTGGAGGTAACCACAGCAACCGGTAAAGCAAGGAGGTGAGGAAGAAAGGGGAAACTTACTGACTGAGAGAAGGTCCCACGGAGTAAAGATCTGCTGGTACCAGCAAGAAAGAGAAAAGAGAGTGGGACTAGAGTAGAGCTGACTGGCTTGGGGGAGTGTGCTGCACAGTGGTGGAGGATGAAAGAAAGACCATGAGCTGTGAGAACTGCCGGAATTCTCCACAACCTGTGGGGAATTTATTAATAAACCAATTTTCTTTTATCCTGCTTTTGGGGTGATTTACTACACCCTCTCTCATTGGGAAATTAACTTGTTATTCTTCCATCATTCCAAAGAGTGGCAGGTGAGCCCCAGGGAGAAAGATTTTGTTATCGACTCCCACCCAGCCACACAGTATTTGCCACATCCAAATATGCATCTCCCAGAATACCTAAAATCATTCTGCTTACCTGCATCCTCTGCAGGTATGATGTTTCCAACCATTATTGGTCAAGTTTTACTCTTCAACCTCCTCCACCGTACTTTATAATTAGCTCTTAGAGGCTGAATTTAGCCCACAGATTTCTTGGGGGTTTTTTTATAGACCCATGGACTAACTTTCCTTGCCTGATATGTTGGGAACTGCTTTGAGAAGAAAGAAATGGAATCAAAGTGAATGGTGGGGAGGGCAGGGAGGGAACGGGATGCTGGATTTCTACTGTTAACCGAGTTGTTGTTCCAATTAAATAGAAAAAAAGCTGTTATTCCATGACTCTCAGTGCAGAAGACATTTTTAGTGGTGTTAAACATTAGGTATGAAATCCTGGCTCCATCAAAATCTTGGACTCGTTTACAGGAAATAAAATATAGCTATCTGACATAAATTTTCACAGGGTTGACAGTACGTTTTGGCAAATTATTATTCCTGTAATCCAGGCAAAGGAATACAGACCCATGATTCTACCTTTGTTTTCTTGTCAGAGCACCTCCTCAGCCACTCTACCATATAGATCTGTAAAGCTTCAATAGGGGCAGGGATCTGTTATAAATCTGCTCCCACCATCTCTACAAGAAACCACAAATCTTTGACCTCTAGCTCTCATCATAGGTAGGGACTTACCTAAATCATGGTTTCACAAAACCCACAAAAAACACAGTATTGTCTGCAATTACCAGGAAATCTGGCATTGGCCACAATTTCCTATTAAACCAACCAGAAAAAAATTGTAGTAGTGAGGTAGACCGAGTAAAAGGACCTTCAGTGGCAAGGGGTGGGGGAAAGAAAGTGGTATTGGTGTAGATGGAGTGAAGATGCCCTCCACCAATAAGCAGCAGGGCTGCCGGGGCTCCTCTGTCAATCAGTGGCAAGGGATGGGGCCACCACGAAATGCCAGCAAAATCAGCTCCGAGCACCATGAGTGGACCACAAAAAAACCACTATCTCGCCATGACTTAGCTAGGACTCTATAGGAACTACCAACGAATTAAACTGCTTCATTGCATTCAAAGTAATTCCTCTTTGATGAAACATGTATATGGTAACTTTGTGTAGGTATTATTATTTATATTACATTAAAGCCTCAAGGCTTTCAAAAGAAATTAGGATCCCATTTTTCTAGGCACTGGAAGTAAGGGAAAAGAGCTCAAACAAACAAACAAAACAGACAAAGGGCAATGAGGAAACCAAGATTAAATGACTTGTCTGAAGTCACAAAGCATATTAGTGGCAGACCCAGGACTAAACCTGTCACCTGATTCTTAGACCAGTGCCTTTTCTTCTAGACCACACTCCTCTCAGAGAATGAACTGTAAAAAAAATTTAGTTTCTTTTTCAGCATTTTGAATAATTAATTTTAGAAACTGGGACACAAAACCCATTTTTGATAACTAGACATTGCATAAGTAAAATCCAACAGTCTTTCCTCAAAGTTAAGTTACTAAATTATATTTTTGTTTAAAACCAGGTCACCTTTCCCTTCCTAATTCATTTAAGACAAATCCATCCTACTTCAAAAGAATACCTTGCAAGCCATTTTTCTGATTTAATACACAGACCGGATGTAAATGTTATTCCATCAGTCGGGTGTTTTCTAAAAGTGATTATATGTATCTTCATTCCTGATGATTTATCACCTACTATCTTTGTATCTGTCTTACAATGATTTGTTGCCAAAATAAAAATGGCCATCATCTCATCATCAATAAGCTTCTAAGACCCACACTGCTTCAGCATTTAGAAAAGATAGGTTTATCAATCAATATTTTGCTCACTAATACATATCCTTTATTCACTACTTTCTCAAAACAAATACCGAAGGTGTCTATAGCTCTTCCAAAGATTTATTAGTTTATCTTTCACAGGCTGGAACTAGTTTGATTAGTTTTTGTGTGGATGAGGATTAAATAACAAACAGATTTGTTCAAATACCTTTATAAGTCCAATCATACCTCTTGAAATATAGACCAGCAATACATTATTTATACATTAATGGTCAGGGTCAGACTGTCAAGCCATTTCTGAAGCCTTGCTCTCAAGAATGAAAAAAAAGGAAAGAAAAAATGAAGCCTTAAATAATTCAGATGTCATTGAAGAGAAATTGGAAGACTTGTTGGGCAAATATCAAAGCAATCTAACTCTAGTGTGTGCAGAAGACATATTGTTCAATGACATGAGCAGAGTTATTACTATTTTGGGAACATTTATGCTTGCACTGCAAAGTATGATAGACCACTGACTGTGAAATGAGATGTCCTCCACTTCCCCCCCAATCATTTTTAGCCATAATATTTATAATTCATATCCATCACGACCAAGTATGTTTGTTAACTATTGCTTGACTTTACTTTCTATTTTCTATGTTTTGATTACACAAATGGATAAATATTCAAAAAGTTTTGTGTGTTCGGAATCATTTGCACAACAGTAGACTAAAACTTTTAGGAATGCTAGTTGATCTAAGAGCCAAGTAGTTAAATAGTGATGTAATCCAGTCACATTTACCTGCAACTACTAGATAGCTGTATTTTGATTAGATCTGCAACAAAAATTAGAATTAAAAAATCTTAAAGAGGACTGCAATGTAACACTTCATAATGCTGCACTCTGCACAGAAATCTTGGATTACCCAGATAATGCCCTTGGTCTCACAAACAGAACTTGATTTTCAGCCTTGGTAATATAAGAAAGAATATTTCATCTTTAAAGGTGAATTTATATTTCACTTTTAAGAAAGAAAACAAAAGCTATTTGCATAATCTTCATCTAATTACATTTGCAGGTACACCTATCATAAAATCCTTAGCTGACATGACCATGACATACTCTAGAAACCTTACATTTGGTATACCTCTCTTGAAAACATGAAGGCAATGCAGACTTGCTCATGGCATTCAGAGGCTTTGCTATATTTTTTTCACCTTCATTCCAGTTTCTTGCTTCTGTGGTACAAATATAGTGCTAGCTCAGCACTGTTAGCTCATCCAATATACTACTAGCTTTTCTAGTTCTCTTAGGGGGGAAAAATCTTCTCTTGTTTCCCATTTTCTCTCCTTCAAGAGTAATATTTTCCAGTGTTTCAATCCTCAAAAGAAGCCTGTAAACAGGGACCAGATCCTCAGTGCAATGCCAGAGTGGTAAATGTGCCTCTTTAAGATTCCAAAAGCAAGTGGTTCAAATCCTACTTGGGATTCATGCCAAAAAGCAGACTTAGGAAACCCAACTGTAATTGGGAACCTGGTCATTCAGACTGGGGAGCTGGATCTGATAGTAGCCATATCATTCCCTTGTGTGCTGTTAACTACAGAAACTGGTATACCCCAAAGGCTTGTATGTTCAGGAAGGCCCTTAATGTTTTGGATTAGCATGTTTCTGGGATAGTTTAAGACTATCACATCCTGCATTATTTTTAGAGACTAACTTCCAACTCTATGATTTTAAAGGTTCACTTACTTTTAGTCCCCTTGCTGCCTAGAGAATTCACAAGCTCAAGTTAGGTACCTGGATTCCATAAATAATGCATGAGAAAATTCAATCATTTAAAGAATGGGACTGATGAAGGCTAGCATGTCAGGTGGGTCCTTGCATAAATCAGCCATTAAAAAAATTTTCTTCTTCCCAAGGGGAGGAGCTGGGCTCTTGCATATATTTGAGGATACAGGACACACAGGCTAAGGAGAGATAGTCAAAAAGCCTGAGGCTGAATCAATTCAGTCTTTGCAGGTTAGTCTAAGCTGAAAAGATTAAACTGAGAAGCAACTGAACACACATTTACCTTTGATTCAGGAAATGCAGCCATGTGCCTGCATTGGGTCAGGCCAGAAGCCAGGAGGGCACTACAGCACGGTTGTCTAGCACATAATCAGCATGGGCTGTGTGTTCATTTCCTTTTCCTACTGTCCCCAAGGTCTCTGGGATTTGCAGTCCAGAGTCACAGCAGCAAGACTCTTGCTCTTCCTGCTTCCAGGTGCCTCTGGGATTTGCTGCCAGCAGAAACTTTCAGTAAGTTTAGCAGCAGGCAGCCCTTGGAGGAAGTGGGGTTTAACCCCACTCCTTGGCCCCAAACCCCAGCGAGGATTTGCCTGTGGGGTACAGTCCCTGCACCCTGCCAACCCTTCTCTGCTGGAGCAGACAGCAAAGCCCAGCCAAGCCCAGGGCTGGAAAGCATGCTGGGGGACTCTGATTTAACTTAAATCAGGAAGTGGTCTGGAACAGAAGTTTCATAAACCAGTTTGACCCAAATCAGTTAAGTCTGATACTACATTCAACCAGGTTTATCTTAAACCAATTTCCACCATTTTGAAACTGGTTTATGTGCACTGAACTTCCATTTTGTTACAGGTTTAAACCAGTTTCTGATCACTTATACCAGTTTATATGTAACTTCTGTCCCTAGCCACAGGAACTTAATCTAGTATCCCAATTCTTTAAACCATAGTGTGGATTAAGCCCTCCAAGGAATCAGGTATAAGTAAAAAGAATGATCCCTGGATATATTCATTATATTGTCTTGAACTGAATTAAACCTCAGTTAGATTCTCCAGCTGAATATTGAGGAAAACTAACCCAAGATACATTAATAAAGCAATGCTAGAAGCCCTTTCTGTTTTGTGTTTCAAGTAATAATAGTTGAAACATTATTATTTATAATTGAAACAATAGTTTCAACTAATTAATTATGACTTTTGGATCCACCTGCTATAGAATTATACTAGATTCTCCTGAAACTTTTGTATCCAAGTGCTGGGGGGGGGAAAGATGATAGTAAGTTAGGTTTCTTTACTTAGATTCATAAAAGAATGTAAGACATCTTTCTGATACTCCATATTCCTCTGAGTTGACTAATAATGCAATAAATTAATATATACAAAAGAAACAACAAGACCATAGAATGAGAATTAATATCCTAACAGCGAAATAACTTGATATAGTGCATTTACTTTACTCTGTTTACTATGTGAATGACTTAACTATTTGCACGGATCCTGGGACCATAGAAATGAGGGGGGAAACTTATCTTGATCCACAACAGTTAGACATAATCCTCACCCTTCTAAGAGGGGAAGTGCTAGTGGGTAGTGAGCACTGATGAAAAGTGCACAATTATTCCTGCATAATTTCCATGTAGGGGGAGGGAGCATCCCTTCTTTCTGATACTTCACAGGGCTGCAAATGTGCAGCATTCATACAGAAGGAAGAAAGTGGGATGATTCCTGTTTCAATCTGTTCCCTTTCCTTAGTGGAAAAGTTTCACTCCTGTTTACAGGAGCTTCCTCTCCAGTGAGAAAGAGAAGGATTATATGGCACTTAATTAGAGATGAGCCATAGATAATCAAAACAGCCTAGCAACTGACGATGTACAGACTGTGCTTTCTGTATGAAAGGAAAACACCTAGAAGTGCTGTTGTGTGACAAAAAATTGAAAGAGCAGGATACATGAACTTGCAAGTCTTAAACAGGGCTCAAACCAAAGTTTTATAGAATAAAATTCCTTGAAAACAAAAATATTAATCAGATACTGCTTATTCCAAAAGCTCTGTCTTACAAATTGAGCTAAAAGAAAAGCTCTAAATGTTCCTTAATAAACCAGAACTGAAAGAGGATTTAGGGAAAGGCATCCATAGACAAGGTAGGAGTGAGCTGAGGACCCATTGTAGAGGCAGGGGGGATGTCACAGCATACCACATAGAGGTGGAAACAACTAAGGAAGGAATGCTGATTTACCATGGATAGGTCATTGACAGTGATTCCAGGTGAAAAAAACTAACAAAGCTGAGGCTTAGTTAGACAATATTCATTTATTCTTGTCGCGCGCGTGCGTGTGTGTGTGTGTGTCCGTCCAGGACATTAGTCAGACCATTTTAAAACCAGTAAGCTTTGGAAACAATAGGAGGTAATTCAGCCTTCCAATTGATTGTGATTTCCTTCTTGAAAGCTGTTTAGAAAAATGCACAATAAAATATCCCACAGTCATATTCTCAGTAATATGACTTTATGCGTTATTACAGCTTTACAAGCTTAAAATCTAACTGAACATAGCACTAAACCTCTATTTCTTAAGTTGGGAATGTAACTAGGGAATAAAAGAACCAGAAAAATAGCATCTGAAATGATCTGTGTGTCTGTCTTTTATTAAGTAAAAGTACCCAGTCACATATTCTATGAAATGAAATGAAAGTTAACCCAGTCACATATTCTATGAAACTTAGAGGAAAAGAAAAATAACTGGAATTACGCTCCTGGATAAAGGAAAGAGTAGCTGAGTCAAGGAGAAAGTGTTTAGAAGGGATATGGCTCCCTTCTCTTCACTCCACACACATAGCTTATGTGAGCTGCCACTGTGGGAACTTGCAGTGCTGGTTGCACTTCCAGTGCCCAGGTTCTCAGTGGGCCATTGACTGCCTTTGTGGGGTGCTACTTGCACAGCTACCTACACCCCCGAAAAAGGCTAGTTCTGGCTAAGTGTGCAGGGACACACACACACACAGTGTCTCACACTCTGTGTGTGTGTGTGTGTGTGTCCCTGAATGGTAGGGGTGCTGGCTGCCATCACAGGAAGTCCCACCATCAGTGGTGAAGCTTCTGCCTATGGCACGGCTGGGGCTGCCAATGCTGGAGGTGTGGCCCAGAGGCACCTGAAAAGGAAAGAATGTGTCCCTCCAACCACAGAGTTTGAAACCCATAGTCTCTACTGTTATTTACTATAATATCTGCATCAGGTTCAGCTGTGCTGGCTAGCATTTGTGGGGAGACCAGCCAAGTCTCTACACAGTTCCTGTTCCACTACTAGCTGCTATGGAGCAGGAATAAATGCTTAAAACAGGAAAAAGAATTATTTCTCCCTTGTTTTCAATACACATTCCAGCCTTCAATAAGTCTGGAGCTGGCACTTGGAGCCGTTTCTTTGCTTTAGTAAATCTCAGATGCATACCAGATTTCTATAATTGGTTTTAAAAAAATCACTTAAAGTCCAGTGAATAATCTGCCTGACTGAGTACAGCATGCAGAGCTGGCTCATAGTCACTCAGATCAGTAAAGGATTTTCAGCACAGCTGTAAGAAACCTTAAAAAGCCAAGTAGTTGGGAGTTAATTGATGTCTTAGCATGATGGAAAATTATATCTATAAATCTGTTGCTCTGAAGTGGTTATTGTAAAAATTGCTTTAGGATTAAAATTCATAACTATAATTTTAAATCAGAAGGTGAACGGGTAGCTTTAAATCTACAAAAACATAGATTGAGGGTTACAGACAGGTTAAAACTATATTCTATTCTGATGCTACTGCTTTCCTTATTCTCCATGAATTTCAGAGGATACCACATATGGTGAAGGTTATAATAGTCATTCATAAATTATGGAGTATTTTAAATTCAACATCATGTGTATTAACGATCTAATATCCTTTCTGTTCACTGAGTATTACTATCATTTTGTTGTGTCAGCATTTTAGGGATCTATTTTTCTTTCTAATGAGGAACATGTCAATTTCTATACAGCACAGATATCTAAAAAACTAGAGAGAAAGAGACAGCCCTATTGCATCTAGGCCAAATCCTGCAACCCTTACTCACATAAGCATTGCCAATTGAACTGAATGAGATTTCTCCTGAGAAAGCACCACTCATTTGAATATGGATCTGATGAAGTAAGCTGTCACCTACCAGAACCTATATCTTTCTGAACCAGTCAGCCTCTAAGGTGCTACATAACTCTGCCTTCGGAATGGATCCTGCATTTGATTGTATGAGTTAATGCTACCACAAAGGTCTACATTTTGAAGCAACTATTGTTGCCAAAATCTGTAAGAACAATGCTTTACGTTCTCAGGCTGGTGGGAATACATTTCAGGGTTTATCTCCAACATCCCCTGGCACCTAGTTTAAAAGTAGTAATATAGTACTGGAGGAAATTGCCAAAACTTTCTGGTGAGTGCTTCAAGATTCTTGCTTTTTTTGCATTCACTAACAAGAGTGGAAATCTACTTCAGGAAATGGAAAGATAAATAAACACTCAAGGACTTCAGCTGGGGACATGCCTGTCACCTTGACACATGCCTTTTGACAAGTGAGTTAAGCAACAGAAAGTCTAAGCAGCAAGCTCAGATCTCTGGATCCCTCGTCTCTTGGAAGAAGGAAACAGAAGAGTCAAACATATAAAATATTGTGCTAGGAAATTACATTCCTGCTCAAGCTAACAATATGGTATAAGTATTTCTAAGCAAGCCAATTGGATGCCAACTAAGAGGTAGCTCAATTTCATCACTTTAGGAATCTAAAGGCCAGATCCAAAAAGAGAGATAGGTACCTAAAACAGGTTTTAGGTGAATTGCAAGTGCTCAAGCCCAAAACCATAATAAAAAGCCCTTCATTCTGTGTCTATGTAAACCTGAAGACACCTGCACTCAGTAGGTGCCCCCTGTTTGACCTGAGAATAGGACCTGAAATTTGTCTAGGCCCTTGGAGTTCTGCATGCTCAGAAATGCCAGTCTAAACATCTGTGTCTAATTCCCATCTAAATCCTACTGAAATCTAGAAGCTAGATAGATCAAGCCCTAAGTCTCCAAGGGGCTGTGTCCTGTAGGTGTTTCTTAACCCTTCCTAACACACACTGAAAGGATTGGGCCCCTCATATGTGCTTCTCCCCCTGCCCTTTTTTTTAAAGGAGAAGGAAGGAGTAGTGGTGCTAATCTTCCTTTTCAAGAGTCTAGTGAGTAGACAGCACTTGCTTAGGAAATGGGAAATCTGGGATCAACATCCTCCTCAGCCTTAGAGGATTTAAATTTGTTTCTACAGCATCTTAGAGGAGTGCCTTAAGCACTACCCAAAGGTTGGCTGGATGAAGCACATCTTCCAGCCCTCCTGTTGAAACTGTCACACTGAAGGTAGGGGAGCATGACTATGAAGTCTAGTCATTACAGCTCACACCTAGGAGGGAAGCCTGGACTCCAGCCTCTGTTCCCAGAATTAATATTGCATTTATTTTAAATGGCACATTTATGCATTTTATGTTAGATTTAAAAAAGAACCCCCCCCCAAAAAAACCTGAAATAATCCTGGGAATAAGTGCTAAAAGAGATTGTAGAACACCTAAACAAAATTCTAGTCATAGCATCACCTAAACATAACAGAGACAACATAGGCGAATTAGTAACTCTGGTTAGGTATAATGAATTGGTATTCTACTAGGAATTAACAGGATAGACCTACATCCTCTATAGCTTGTCTATACTATTTAGTAGGCCAAATTCTCTTATTCACAAAGTTTACATTGTGCTGCTAAGAATGTACAAAGTGTCATTACAGAATCCACCTCCCATATAAGAACCCTCATGTCTGCAGCAGAAAGCAAGGTCTAACAGTCATGACAGGATAGTAGCAGACCCCTCCTTCTACTATTCTCAAGCAGAGCTCAGGAAAAGGGAAGAACGAAGCACAACTGTAATAAAGCTAATGCATAAACTAAGGGCCAAATTTACTCTATCCATTAAGGCAGGGCCATCCAATTTCCCGGCAGCCAGGGGATTTACATAGTACCAGAATGTGGCCATATACCGCACTGGCTATAAATTGCAGGGGTAGGCCCTCGTATTGTCTAGCATCATACAAGCAGTGCACAGCCTCTGGGCCTTCCTGTCACATGGCTGAGGCATATGTAGGGGCCTGAGGGCTGCATGGGGTCAATGGGTCACCAGTTGGACAACTGTGTATTAAATGGTGAGGTGGAATTAGGTACGTAAGTTCAACCATTTTCACCCTGGTCAAAACCCAGAAAAATCATCAACATGCTAACTTTTGTTACACATAGGTGCAACTGCACAAGATGTTACTGAGCAGTTGTTACTGCACATTTATTTAGTACCTGTCTAAACAAATACTAAATAAATGTGCAGTAACCAGAGTTTCTGTGCAGTAGCATCGCCAAATGTCTTTCATGTGATGCTACTACGCAGTTGCCTAATAATACTATGCAGTAGCATATTAGCACTGTCCATACTGTGACACACTACTGTGCAGTATTTTCCAGCTACTGTGCACTCAGCATCTCATGTAGATGCACACACCATCATCTAAACCTAAGTCCCTATGTCACCAAAAACAACAACAAATAGGAGGGAGCCATCTTTATAATCAAATGGTTTTACAAGAACTTGTGCATGATGGAATAGGATCACATTTAGATGTCCAATAAATAAAAGAGGATCTGGCCCTAAGGGCATCAAAGCAAAAATTAAAAAGGCCAATCCTGTGAGATGCTTTCTTTGGTTAATTATCTCCGACACCCAGAAAAGTTAGTGGGATATTAGAGCACTCTGTGCTTTTTGGGTGCATCCACACATGCAAGCACATGTGCTTGCAGCAGTTCAAATAGAAGTGGTGTAAATTTGAGCCAGGGCTTTTTGCCTCAGCGCATGTGCTCGGATATGCACTTTGTTGTGGAGCAAATTGTGCCACTTGGGGCAAAATAATCCTGCCTGGCTCCTCCCAGATCTGCAGCCAGGGGGAGCTAGAGCCTGGGACTAGCACCTGTGCTGTCCCCAGCAGTATAAAAAGCTGCCCTGTCCTGGGCCCAGCAGTATAAAAACCTGCCCTAGCCATCACCTCAGGGTTACTTGCCCTCAGGAGCTTCTGGGGCCCAGCCAATTGGTAGGACACTAGCCCCTTGTGTCAACTAGACTGCTAAAGGAGCATCCCAAATTCACTTTTTAAAATACCCCCAAATCCACATTCTTACACAATTAGAACAAAAGAAAGAGAGAAGTGGGGCTTGATCAGATGGGCAATGTTTTATTGCTATATTTACAATGTTAAATAAATTTGGAAGCCTACCAGCATCTCTAGCATCATAATAAAATAAATCCTAAATATCTATATGTTTTAATGTTTGCTTTGGGGTTCTTATCACATGGTGGGTGTGTGATGGGGGGATGTGGGTTTTGCAGGAGCGGGTGGGAAGGGGGGTGGAAGGATGTGGGTGGGTATGGAGGGATTCCCACATGCACCCTCTACACGTTACCAATGGTCCCTTGCCCCCCACAGGGCAGACCCCCCCCCACAGCACATGGACTACCCTGCCTGCAGAGTTCCAGGTGCCCTCCCCAGGGGGTACAGCTCCCCCCTCAACCCCCGAGCTGGTCTCTAGCCTCCTGCTCCTCTCCAGCCTCTGGAGGCTGGAGAGGAGCAGGAGAACAAGCAGGAGGCTGGAGAGAATAGGAGAATGAGCAGGAGGCTCATTCCCCACCACCCCCATTGGTTCCCTCAGCTCCCCATTCATTCCCATGCTCCCCATTCATTCCCCTAGCCCACGTTCATTCCTCCAGCCCCCGTTCATTCCTCCCATCCCCATTCATTCCCCCTGCCCCCTGTTCATTCCCCTGCTCCCCATTCAGTCTACTTCGCCTCCATTCATTTCCCCAGCTCCCTGCTTGGTCTCCCATCCCCGCCCCACACTCTCACCAGCAGTAGCAGAGAATGAGCAGGAGGCTGGAGACAGCCCCTGGAGACATTCCCCTGCTGTCTCCAGCCCCCTGCTCCTTCTCCTACTTGTCTCTGGCTGGGGAAGGAGCAACCGGAGCAGCCTCCCAAGGTTGGAGACAAGCAGGGGAAGGAGCAGGGGGCTGGAGACAGCAGGGGAATGTCTCCAGGGGCTGTCTCCAGGCCCCTGCTCATTCCCCTGCTTGTCTTGGGAGGCTGGAGACAAGCAGGGAAATGAACAGGGGGCTGGAAACCACCAGGAGGCTGGACACAAGCCCCTGGAAATGAGCTGGAGACATTCCCCTGCTCTCTCCATCCTCCTGCTGGTTCTCTGCTACTTCCAGTGAGTGCATGGGAGCTGAGAGGGCCAGCAGGGAGCTAGGGGAACAAACAGGGGGCAGGGAAGAGTGAGCCAGGGAACTAGAGGAATGAACCAGTAGTGTTGTCCCTAAAGGACAGTGAGTTCGTGCCCGGTGCGCTTGTGCCAATAAACACACAGGGGTGAAGGATCCAACTTAATCTTTATTTCTGCGCAGAAAGTGGTGCTTGGCAATCGTTCGCAAAACAAGCACCCACACCCCAGTGGGCGTCTGCCTTATATAGCTACATAACAGGTTAAATTTGCTGATGTGATGAAATGTATAGCAAGCCCAGCAAGTAACCCCCCTTCCAGCTCCCCCCCCCAAGTAACCCCCCTTCCAGCTCCGGAACTTTGTTGATACAGCTTTTCCTTCTAGCGAGGCCAGCAATCAGCAACTACGCAACAGGCAATCTCCCCCAGCCTAAACAACCTACTCTATGCCCTTGGTTAGATAAAATACTTTTTCAAAACATACAAAGCTGTTCCCTGGTTAAAATTAAGTGAAAGTCCAGGGGTGCTTCATCAAATCCCCCCTTCGAGGCTATGGCCTTTATGGAAAAAGCCCATAGTCCTTGACTATCTTTCTCATCTCCAGAAATCTCTTCGCTTCCTCCCAATTATTTTGGATCGGGTTTGTAACTGGTGATTTTACAAACATCACGCAGTGAACAGGAGAAGAAACTGATTTCTTGAGTACCTTACAACACATTGGCACACACTGTATCCCACAACAGATTATCAAGAGAATACATATACTTGCCACAATTAATAGGAAAATTTGCTTAAGCCATGAAAAATTAGGAAGCCAAGAAGTAAGCCATGAGAAGTCGAACCCTTCCCCTTGCTTAATGTGGGACAGAACTTTTTTTAACTTTTGCACTTTTGACTCTATCAACTCGGAGTTATCTGTCAAATTAAAACAACACATTCCCTCGAACTCTTCACATCCGTGGTTATGCCTCAGCAACAGGTAATCTATGGCTGCTCTATTTTGCAGAGTAGCTCCTCTTAGTTCTTTCATTTCAATATTGAGGGCAGCTAGGGCCTGTGAAGTTGTATTTAGGCCCTTTGCCAGGGCACAGGCCACCTTACCAAGCTGCCTCTCAGCATCCACTACTAGGCCTGGCACCCCTACTAGGAAAACTGCTAAGGACACTACCTCGGCCTCACTCAGGAGGTTTATGTCACTATCACAGGATTCATCTAGCACCTTCAAACCTCTCCGGTGATGCTTACTAGAGGTCTTAGGCATACCTGGTAGCCAGACAGTCAACCGGCCTAGAGCACAAGGGCCTCCTGTGGCATTGGCTGGGATATATGAATAGGCAGTCTTCCCACAAAGGAGGAACCACCCCCGGGGTAATATAACATGAACGTAGTTGCATGATACATTAGTCATGTCTGAGCAATTGAAAATTTTTGTTTCTTTGGTTAGGCTTTTGCAAGCTTGGGTACAGTTCACAAAATTGGCACAGCTGGTGTTATCAGGGGAGGTGACTGTCAACAAATCTATTTCAAAGGTACTAATGTTTCTTTCTGTGGTAATGGTTCCCCACATGGAGTTGTTAGTGTAATTGATTGGACCTCCTATTCCCCCAGATGTGAACCAAGTCTGATTCCGGAGTGCTTCCATTGGAGTGGGCACCCTTATAAGGCATGACGTGAAAATATCATCAACCGATATTCCACCTGCCAAACAAAAATGAGTGACATTTAATACATCCTTTGCCAAATGAACCCACACATTTTGACTCTTATCGAAACTTTGATGCACCAACCCCTTAGACTCTAGAAGCATTACACCTATGCAAAGAACTACTTTCCACATGGTTGACATTTAAACAGAAATTTAAGTCCTTCTACTGGCTCTGCTGTCCAATGGTGTCCGTTTGTGTCGGCTTCCGGTGCGACACTCTCAGCCACTTCTCCTGCCGGTGGTACTTCTGGTGCGGCCTTCTCCCGGGTGTGGTGTATCCACGGCTTTACCCCCTGAACTTTTACTGCAGCGTGAGTGGTGAGAATCACAGGATACGGTCCCTTCCACCTGGGCTGAAGCGGCTCGTCTTTCCACGTCCGGACCAGCACTTTGTCTCCGATCTGGAACTTGTGGACTGGTGTATCTAGAGGGAGTGGAAGTCATTCCTGGACGTGCCTGTGGAGAGAAGACAATACAGCAGACAAAGAATACAAATAATCTTTTACCCAATCTTCCCCTTTTACATGCATTTGACTCCCATGCGTCACCACTGGATTCTTAGGATATGGCTTGCCATACATTAATTCAAATGGACTAACTCCCAATTTAGCTCTAGGGGCTATGCGCACTCTAAGCAAGGCAAGAGGCAGAGCTTCGGGCCATTTCAACTGAGTTTCCTGGCAAAGTTTAGCCAGCTGTCTTTTTAGAGTCTGATTCATTCATTCCACCTGTCCACTTGACTGCGGTCTCCATGCTGTGTGAAGGTCCCATTGTATCCCCAGAGCCCGGGAAACTGCCTGGGTCACTTCTGACACAAAGTGTGGCCCTCGATCTGAAGCTAATCCCTCTGGGATTCCGAATCGTGGAATCATTTCTTTTAGCATCACCCGGACCACTTCTTTTGCTTGGTTCGTTCTGCACGGGAAGGCCTCAGTCCATCCAGTCAGAGTGTCCACGAGCACTAACAGGTATTTGTAGTGTCCCTTCCTGGGAACTTCAGAGAAATCTATCTGCCAACATTCTCCTGCTAATAGTCCTTGCCTTCCTGCTCCTGGCAGAGGTTTGGGCGAAATCTTAGGATTGTTGGCACAACAGATAGGGCATCTACGCACTATTTGTTCTGCTGTTTTTCTCATCTTAGGCCCCACTACAATTCTTTGGAGACCTTGGGTCATGGCGTCAGCTCCCATATGGGTGCTCTGGTGGTACTCTTGGAGCACTTTGCTAAGAATCAGTTTTGGCATCAGGACTTGTCCCTCAGGCAAAACCTACCATCCATCTTGTTGTTCTTTGCTTCCCAATTTCTCTGTGAGTTGGTTCTCTTTTTCACTATATTTGGGAGATTCCTCAGGTAACACTACCTGAGGCATCAATGCCAACATTTGAGTTTCCTGACCTTGTCCTCTAGCTGCCTTCTTCGCCGCAGCATCTGCTCATCGATTTCCTTTAATAACATCAGCATCTCCCTTTTGATGGGCCTTACAGTGCACCACAGCTACCTTAGTGGTTCCATCACGGCTTCAAGTAATTTCAGGATCTCTGTTCAATGTTTTACTGGGCTTTTACTTGCCGTTAAGAGTCCTCTCTCTTTCCATATAGCTCCGTGGGTGTGTAAGACTCCAAAGACGTACTTCGAATCCGTGTATATAGTGGCTATCTTTCCTTTTGCCAAATGGAGAGCTCGGGTCAGCGCAGTAAGCTCAGCTCTCTGTGCAGAGGTATTTGGAGGCAAGGCGTTTGCTTCCACGGTATCCCATGATGCAACCACGGCGTATCCCGCCTTTCAGGTTCCATTGTCCATGAAGCTGCTTCCATCTGTGTAAAATTCAAGTTCTGCATTAGGTAGTGGGGCATCTTTAAGATCCGGCCGGCTAGCACACACACGCTCAATAGTTTCAATGCAGTCATGCTGTAATCCTTCGTCCTGTTCCAATGGCATCAACGTAGCTGGGTTCAGGGTATTAGAGGTTTGCAACTGGATGTCTCCTTGATCCAGGAGAGTCGCCTGGTACTTAGCCATTCGTCCAGGGGAAAGCCAGGTTCCCCCCTTTGCATTCATCACCGTCAGCACTGAATGTGGGGTATACACAGTCATTGGTTGTCCTAAAGTAAGTTTCTTAGATTCCTTTACCAGCATAGCGGTAGCTGCCACTGCTCGCAGGCAGGCCGGCCATCCCAAACTAGTGAGATCCAATTGTTTGGAGAAGTAGGCCACTGCTCTTTTCCAGCTACCTAAGTACTGGGTCAGCACTCCTGATGCTACTCCTTGGCGTTCATGTACATAAAGTTGAAATGGTTTACTCAGATCGGGTAGGCCCAGGGCCGGCGCTGTCATAAGGGCCTGTTTGATAGTGTCAAAGCTCTTTCGGCATTCTGCCGTCCATTGCACAGGCAAAATGGGGGAATTGAAAGATGATTGACACTCCCGAAGTAAACCATATTTAAGGAATCTCTTTATCAATGGTTCCAGGCCTTTCCAAGCTTCTATTTTCAATCAATACTGTGGCACCCTGGGCGGGGTAATTCCCGGCTTTAAATCAATGCTTACAGGGGTGGCCAGTTTGGCTCTTCCTGGCTTCTCTCCCGCCCATACCCATGGTACTACAGCGTCTTCTACTTCTGGGGGAATTCTCCCTTCCTCCCCCTCCTGCAGTAGGAGACACACCTGAGTCTTCCAGGCTTCCTCAGTTGGTATCTTCATAGTAATTTTCCCCTCTGAAAAGATCAATTGGGCCTGCAATTTGCACAGCAAATCCTTCCCAAACAAAGGTATGGGGCACTCAGGCATATACAGGAACTGATGAGACACTTTCTTTCCTCCCAATTTGCATTCCACGGGTGGCACAAAAGGACGATACGTCCGCTGGCCGGTGGCTCCAATTATGGGGATCTTGGTTTTTGATAAGGGTCCTTTAAAATTGGTTACAACTGAATGTGTGGCTCCACTATCTACTAGAAAGTCAATAAGTTCTCCCCCTACTTGCATTTTAACCAGGGGCTCATCGAGGGAGACAGAGATTACTTCAGTGTTAGCGCCCGGTCCCCGTCACTCCTGGTCAGAACCATCCAACGTCAACAATCTTTCTTCCTCCTCTCGTCTCTTCTTCTCCCTCTTGGGGCACTCATTTTTTCAATGCCCTTCCTGCTTGCAAATAGCACACTGATTAGGTCCCAGCCTGTGACCCTGGCCGTAGCCTCCTGGAGCATAGCCCACACCTCCTCTATACCCTCTACTTCCCCTGCCTCGTCCCCGACTCCTCTGATCTACAATTGCCACTGCCAACAACGATGCTTGTAACGATGCCTGTGCCTTTATTCTCTTATCTTCCCTTTTCTCCTTAACCTGATCTCGGTTGGAATATACCTTATAAGCAATCTCAATCATTTGGCTGATGCTCATTCCAGCTGCTCCTTCAGTCTTCTGTAGTTTTATTCTAATATCTGGGGCTGACTGTCCTATAAACAGTGTGTTAAACATCTTGGCATTTTCTGGCAGCTCCGGATCTAAATCCGTCCACTGTCTGGCTGCCTCGCATAACCTCCCATAAAAACTGGATGGATCCTCCTTCGGACCCTGCCGCACTTCATACAACTTAGACAAATTTTTCTGCTTGGGGATAGCCTCCCGGAGAGCAGCCAGCACAAACTCCCGATACAGCTCTAACTCCTTTCGGCCCCCTCGGGTGTTGGGATCCCAGTCTTGATTTTTCTTAGGGCAAAGTTCATCTACATCACCGGCTGGGTGACGCTGCTGTGCTATCGTGCGTGCTTTCTCTAAGACCAACCTCTTTTCTTCTGGAGTCAGAAGAGCAGCCAGTAAGGCCTGAATATCTATCCAGTTTGGTTGGTGGGTGAGGAAAATAGTAGAGAACAACTGGGCCATTGCCTCTGGATTCTGGTGATATTGGCCCACGGACTGTTTCCAATTTATCAAGTCTGCCGTGCTGAATGGCACATGAACAAAAACTGGTTCACCCTCAGGACCCACCGCTTGTCGTAAAGGGGCCTGAACTACTGGTTGGGCCCCTGATCGTAAGCAACTCGCCAAAGGGCTAAACGCCCCATCTCCTACAGTCCCTTCTACCACCAGATTGCTACCACCCGCATCCGCCGGACCCGGGGACGGCAACGCAAGGCTGTCAGGGGAGGTGGGGGACGACAGACTGGACGAGCCAGCCGGGAGTCCCTGACGAGCCGTTACAGGTGCAGTGAAAGTCCCCTGTGGTGACGCATGGCTCACAGGATGAGACGGGGGAGCCATGGGAGCAATTAGCAACTGCACGTCTTCCTCCTCCAGCTCCTTTGGACATACTGTGGTGACCCCCCGTAAAGCCATTACCCCACTTCCCCTAAATATCCCACACAACTTCTGTGTAACCTCATCCCTATACAAAGTCATATATGCCTCTACATAAAGCATCTCATCCCACTTCCCTTGGCACCTACAAAACAACTGTAACTGCAAGATTGTGTTATAAACCAAAGACCCATTCTCCGGCCAGGCTGCACCATCTGCAAGTTGGTACTGTGGCCAACATGTATTGCAATACCGAATCATCTGTTGTTTTGTCATAGGGTCACTTCCAAACTTTGGCCAATTTTTCAAAATGCATCCTAAGGGACTGCAGGGTGGAATCTTAGACTGGTTACTTCCCATTATCCAACTACCGGACGGCAACCGCTGCTCAGCCTCAGAACCAAACTGATTAAAGGGAGTTCACGGGGCTGCCACCCGATCTCACTCACCTAGGGCATCTATACGGTCGGAACTTTCAAAGCCGTCTCTTTCCCAACCTGCCCAAAATATTCAAAGAAGTACTCACCAGTCCGTTGAAACCTCCCTCGCCCCACCTGATTAAGTTGGTCCTTCGAGCGTTGCACCATTGTGCCCCTCCCTGACTCCGTCAGGCAACCAGGAGACGATCAGACCTCCGACGAATAAGGTCAGTGGCGCCTGGCCCTCGCACCATCCACAGTTGTTGCCGGAGCCGAAGAGGTGGACCGGGCAAGGCAGTCAGCTAGAGCCCCACGTTGGGCGCCAGAAATTGTTGTCCCCAAAGGACAGTGAGTTCGTGCCCGGTGCGCTTGTGCCAATAAACACTCAGGGGTGAAGGATCCAACTTAATCTTTATTTCTGCGCAGAAAGTGGTGCTTGGCAATCGTTCGCAAAACAAGCACCCACACCCCAGTGGGCGTCTGCCTCATATAGCTACATAACAGGTTAAACTTGCTGATGTGATGAAATGTATAGCAAGCCCAGCAAGTAACCCCCCTTCCAGCTCCAGAACTTTGTTGATACAGCTTTTCCTTCTAGCGAGGCCAGCAATCAGCAGCTATGCAACAGGCAATCTCCCTCAGCCTAAACAACCTACTCTATGCCCTTGGTTAGATAAAATACTTTTTCAAAACATACAAAGCTGTTCCCTGGTTAAAATTAAGTGAAAGTCCAGGGGTGCTTCATCAGTAGTGGGGAGAACAAACAGGGATCAAGGAGAATGAACAGGGATGGGAGGAATGAACGCAGAGTTGGGGAAGGTCCCCTACCCCCTCCTCCAGTCCCCTAAACCTGCACTTACCTGGCAGAAACCAGGTCCGGATCCCTGAAGCTTCCACTGCTGCCTGCCCAGCATGGGCAGGCAGCCTGCTTCAGGACCAGGGAAAGGGCCAATCACAGAGACACTCTGGCACCCAGTCAGAGCGTCTCTGTGGAGGACCAAGCCTCTGGTAGCTTCAGGGCATGGTCTGGGTTTTTCCCCCCAGACTTTGTTTGACCCCTGGGGTCTAATTTTGCTCCCCTGCTGCAAATTTGCAGTGTGGGGAACGTTTTTCTGTTCCTGCACATACCTCTTGCAGCATCTCAAAGGGGTTTGAGATGCTGCAAGAGGCACGTGCGGGCTCGTCTGGACGCGCCCCATGGGAGTATTTGGTTGAATCAGGCCTAAGCTTTACTATTTTATTCCACTATAACTAGGTAACATAGGATTCTCCAGGCAATGCTACGTTATATATGTAACAATCCCCAACCAAAATACACCACAAGTTTACCCCTGAAAAAGCAGAAGTATATGAATTCTGACATCAGTTATAAAATTGTTCAGCATTTATACCAGTATACTTAAGAGTAAAATTTGGCCAAACTGTAGTTCCCCTGGGCGGTTTTCACTCTGTATGAGCAAGCTGTTAAGTGCATCAACCTTTGAGTTTATCTACACTGTCTCTTAGAAAAGCCAATTGATATATCCTGAGTAATCATCATCCTCTGTACTCTTACCGTGGTGATTTTCTGGCACAAAAAATGGAATTATGGGATAAGATTGGATCAGTCCCTAGTCACTGAACAATCTACAAACAGTTTTAAGAAACAGTACACATACCCAACAGGAGCCTAAAGAGCAATGTCAGAAGTAATAAACATGGTCCTTTTTGTCTTTGTGGATTGCTGAACTTCGCTCAAGAATGTGCTCTGACATATAATGTGTTTCTCTACCCATGTCCTAAATAAGCTTATTGACAAACTGCTGCTTCTGCTGCTGAATGTGGATGAATGCCTGAAGCTGTTCTAAGTTTTGTTTTTTACTAACCTGCATTTGTGGATATATGCAGTGATTCTTTGCTTTTCTTATACAAAAAAACCCTCTTAGCATAAGGTACTGTTTAAATCAGAGCTCCCCACTGAAATCATTGATAGCAATTTCACATGGTGAAAGGATGAAGGATCATTAAAAAGGAACTTTATTTTACTAGCAAGTATAAAGGCAGTGAGCTAAGTCCACCATGCATTCCTCCAGTGGCTTGAAGATTCTTATTCCATCTATCACAAGACATCTCACAACAAGGACTATTGTGATAGTGCTGCATATCAACACTTTAACAGTAGCAGCGAAATCTTGCTCACATGATGAGAGAAACTTTTTTCAACATGAAGGGATAGAAGGAGGTAGCAGGTATTAGTATGCATAAATTAGTACAATTTTAAACCTTAATGTCTCAGGGGTGTAGGTTGTAGCTATATTGTTCTAAGGACATAGGCAGGCAAGGTTCTTTGGGTGAATCTGATATCTTTTATTAGACCAACTTAAATAGTTGGGAAAAAAATTGGAAAAAAAATAGATGGAAATTTTTTTTTCAAGCAAGCTTGCTTGAAATTTTTTTCCCAACTATTTAAGTTGCTCTAATAAAAGAGATCAGATTCACCCAAAGAACCTTGTCAAACCTTAATGTCATCTTTCATGAAACATGCTAGGATTACCAATGATAATAAACACCATTGTAATAAATTGCATCTGAAACAGTGAAGTTGTAAAAACATGTTAGTATTTTGTCCCTGTTACAAAACTCAGAGCTGAAAAAGGATTCTTTTGGAGAAATGTCAACTGTATAAATAACCAGAGAACGATATTCTGCTTAGCACAAAAGTAATCAATAGAAATTATTATAAAGAAAAATAAAAAGAGTGCAAAGCATAAAATTAGCATAAAATAATAATCTAGAATAAAACTGAAAAAACAAGAATCCCTACATATGATAAGGGATAAGAATTAATTCCTATCCACATGTGTTTGGTGCTTAATCCCTAAATTATATCTGAAAAAGAAATGCACTGCAAAATGTACACTATCCAGGTTCTTATGCTGCTCTTGTCACTATGATATTTGAGCACTTACTATATGAATGGCAAGTAGGGCTAATACAGGTAACAACATTTTCATTTAAAAAATGAAAAGCAAAAGCATATAAATAAATTTAAGGGTACCATAATCCAGAAGTCCTTTTTGTTTTATATTACTATACTTGCTCTCTGCCTCTTCATATTTGACAGAGTGAAATTGCTTTTTTTGACAGAAGGCATAAATGGACACGTCAGTGTTATGGTACACACCAGGGGGTTGAAAAATTTCAAAGGAGAATAGAAACAAGTTCAAACAACAAAAGAAATATTCTTTCAAAAAAAGAGTCCACACACGGTTCATGATAATAAGCAAAACTGTGCAGGGCTTTCATTCAGACTTCTTTGGGGAATTCATATAAACTTTAATAACATGATTTTAATATTCATGACCCCCTAATTTAATATTCAACACTTCAGAGCCCAGCAGTACAGGTCCTTGTTATCTTGCACATCTCCCTGAAACTACGACAACCTTGCTTCAGTCATCTTTCATCTCTCATGTGACTGCTGAAGTTTGTTTACTGATAATTTTTTCCTTTTATGCTGGGCAGCCTGTCAGTGTGGACACTCACCTTTCCAAATTCTGCAAAAACTCATTCACCCTATTAATAAAAATCTGGTACCTGATACATCTCACGGTTTATTCAGATAAGAGAGAGATGACTTACCTAGCATGTTACACAATGCCTTGATCTGCAGTCAGAAAACCTGTGTGCTGCCTTGCATGTTTCTCTGCAGGGCTTTTTAAAAGGTTTTTTTCCTGAGGCAATTCAGTTTGTCTTGCATTTAATAAGAAATATTTGTGCAGGAAAGTCTGGCCTTATCTAGAGAGTTCAGGAAATATTCAGGGGAGGTTTTTCTTCTTTCTCATATCCCTTTTTTCTTGTGCGTGTGTGTGTGTGTGTGTGTGTGTGTGTGTATGTGTAGTTAAGGCATACGTAAAACAGGGCTACTTATAAAATATGGAATAAAGCTAACCAACAAGAAAGTGTATTTTAAAAGATTCAGAAGGTTTTAGCTGCATAGTCCAGAGCCCTATGTTGTTGACTTGTTAAAAAGAATTCATGCAAAAAAAAAGTTTAATGTTATCAGCCAGCTAACATTTGACAGATGACACTGCAGGAAGTCTGTTCACAGCAGTAAATTATGAAAAACTGCATGCAGCTCTTGATAGTCTCTCTGGAACAGGCCCCATAACAAAGTATATTTAAAAAATGATTGTATTGGATATTGATATAAGAACAAAGGCACTCTTAATTATGATTTTTTCATGTCATCTGCTGACATTTATTACACTGATTAAACTACTGTCCAAAATAGACTAGAAAACCTCAACATTTATGTTGGATAGTAAAATTCATTACTGTGATTTGGATATCCTAATACAAAGTGTCCTAATACAACATTGATTTTAATATTAGTGAAAATATGCATTAAGTTAATAATAGTCTGCCTAATAAAATGCCTTCTTATATAGAGTTCTGTATACTGGTGCAGAAGAGCTAAACAGTATCTTTAAACAGTAACCAAAAGAGCTAGTTTTCCCTAGTATTAAAGAAGCCTTCATTCATATGACAATCTCAGAAACCCACAAAGATCTTAAAATCATGATGACTCGGGCTTTGGGCTGGATTCACAGCAGAATAAAAGAGAGAAACAGAAACTAGTGCATGTTCCCCAATTCATTAAATATATGCATCTGTCACACCAAGTAATGATACACTAGTAAAACGAACAAAGTAAAGACACACAAAGCATGATTATCAGCCTAGATTAATGTGAGCCAGTGAGTGTATCAAGCTCTTACACAAACTCAGATTTGGCACATATAGACAATTCTACCTGTTGGGATGAAAAATGAATAAAATTGCTTCCTCTAGGATTAGAAGCAGCATTTTCATTAGGTTCTTGCTGGTTTCTATTTTCTAATTACAAGAATGTTCTAATAAATTCCCTCCAGGGTAGATCCCATCTGAGGTCTAAATTTTGGTCACAGAAGAGTGTTCAGTTAATCTGAATGACCTCAATTTAAACCAGCAATAATAATGTCTACCTTCATTTCTTAAATGATAAACTGCTTTTGCATTTCTGCATAAATCAAAATGGAAGCAAATTAAAGCTTTGTGCTTGCTAATATAAGAAAACCAGAAAATCTAGACATGGAAAGGAACCATTGTGTCACCTAGTCCATCTGTCACCGTGGAACTGATAGTAACTTATCAGTGACTAAAATGTCATCTGTAGCTTAACAGTTGTTGAATACACTTACTGAAGAAAAGAAACCTTCATCTTTGAGCACTTGTGCCAATTGATAATATTTGTATTACCTCATATCCAACAAACAATTTCTTTTCTCAGCTCTCCATTCTCTGAACACAGAGAAATAATTTAAAATCAACCATAATCCCTGGGACCTTAATTATTTTACAGAAATAGATGAGAAATTTGACTCTGCAAGGTTTTCATGAGGCTGGAGTTCTACACAAGGGCTTCAAACCAACAAAGCAATGAGAGTTATATACATGTTAACTTTAAGCCCTGATTTCTGCCACTGTCTGCAAAGTTGAGCATTGATTGATTACAATTAAGCATGAGCATAAGTGTTTTATTATTTGGTTTAGGCCTGCTTGTGGTTCAGATCCTTATTTTCTCCTTATTTCAGCAACTTCATAAAGCCATGCAGAAGAGAACCACATGGAGAACAGCATAAGGGAACACTAGATTTGTATCTGGCCCAGACTGGTCTTGATCAACCAATGTAACCATTACAGGGCCCTTCAATGGCTTATTTTAAGAATTGTCCTTAGTGAGCAAGTCTCTCCAGCACAACAGTACCCATCATACATCACATCAGTTGAGCTTTTATTGGTGCCCTCAGAAGATATACCACTGTCAGAGGTACTTTGGTGGCTCCTAGAGGCTTGGTTTGAGGCATACTGATGATGGGTAAGATGAGAGTAGCCCTGGGACTGGGGAAGCCAGCTTGGCTTTCCTAGGCCCAGAGCTATACTCCAAATGTGTGCTATGTTCAGTAGATGGTGTTAGCCTGTTCCCGATCTAATTTAGTTCACTTCCTCAGGTGAACTAATTTAGATGAGGCCAGCCATTTTTGCCCAATTTAACCTCCCTGAATGTCTGGATGATCATCACTTGGATCAATCTAGCCCAAGTTAGGTAGATCTCAGTGTAATGTCTGCATGTACCCTTTGTAGATAAATTGAGATTTATAGAGGCCTGAAAGATGAAAATGATTTGACTCTGAGATCATTATGGGAACAATTTTCTTTCACTTTCCTCTGTATCAAAATTTTAGACATTAAAATGTTCCAGAAGCAAGTAAGAGTGGGCAAAACAACGGATCAGAAGAAAAAATAAATTCACATTTGAAACAACATCAAATACTGAAATACCAATGATGCAAACAAGTCATTTTTCCCAGAAAGAAAAGTGAAAGAGACAGAGACTCAAATTTGCATTTTATCTTACAACCCAAGTAAATATGAGAAGGCTGCCACATCAGCCTCTGTAAATTCCATGAATTTAAAATGCTTTCAACTTATTTATTGGCTGCAAAATACAACTTACACGACATTTACCCCGCTATAGCACCTACAGGCGATGGGTTAGTTTTCTATACTCTCACAAATTGTCATTAATATTGGCTGAAATGCTACACAACTGCCCAAGTCTTACACAAGCTCATTTGGGGCTTAGATGGCACATCAGTCTTCATGATGGCATTCTTCACTGGGATGAATTTTACCTATCTATGACACTTTGAAAGAGGTTGGGCGAGAATACTTTGTTCTCCAAATCAGAAACAGCTGTCCCTGGTTATTGCTACATTGTAAAAATGAAGATGATTATTTGCTTGCCTGAAGAGTGAAGGAAGGATAAGCTACTGGAAATAAATACAAAAACAGAACTAGTCAACTCTCAGCTGGAATAATCTGCTGTGGAAAAAGGCAAGGTGACAATAAGGATATATCCCCAGATAGAGGGGTGGGGTTATCAGATGAGAAAAGTTCTTGTTGAATACAAAGAATAGGGTAGTGTGAAGTGCCCAAGCCATAGTAAGAGCATTATGGAAGCATTGTATGATTCCTCAGGCAGCTCACTAGTGAACCATGGCAACAAAAAGCATCTTTATACGACAGTGATATGCATAAGAATCTATAGAGATCATATTAGCATTTGATCCTTCCATGATGAGGCAGTGCACAGCGGCGCTCTTCTATTTGACAGCATTATCTGAACAAGTACAAAAATGGGGAAAGAGTTATGTAAACATTTTCAACATCAAGAGAGATTCAGTTTGGGAAAATAGTTCAGGTTCATATCATCACATTTTAGTAATGAATTTATCAGGTCTTACCATGCACTGTCCATCACCAGTCTGTGCATGAAGAATGAAAGCCAGACATAGCAAGGCTTTGCAATGAGATCTAGGGCCTATCTCAGAGAAGAATTTTATAGCACTGCTGAGAAATGAAATGTGTCCTTTCACCTCATCCATCACCTGCTTCAGCTTCTCTCTTGGCCATGAGACAATCTCATTAGAGACCCCTCCATACACATATGAAGGAATCCTAGAAGAATTTTCTCACCAAAGCTCTATTCCTCAGCTTTTCTACAGAACAAGATGATGCACACCTTTCTTAACTCTTTACAAGAAAGCGTTCTATAGCTAAACCAGGGACCAATTATCACACAGTTTCCCACACTTCAATGTTAAAGAGAAGTATGTTCAAAAAGAATATATACCTTTAAGTGTTCACACAAAACATGCAATTGTCTTTTGAGACCACAAGGCTTCAGCATGCAATGCTGTCAGAGCAGAATCTTTGTAATATTGCTTAAGCAGCACAAGGTTGGCAATGGTTCTGTTCAACTAAGGAAAAATGATGAAAATTAAATAAAGGAGGAAGACAGACAAAAAAATAGGTAGGAGAAAAAAAGGAGAATTTCTCTCTCATGATATGTTAAGTTTTGACTGAAAGGTTTTAATTATGATTTATTAAAGTGGTTATATCCATTCCTGTTGCAGGCTGTATAATATACAGCCGTAAATGTTTCTAAACTGTGCTTTACTTCCTTCCCCCTTCTCCAATCCCACTAAACTGTTCAAAGAAATGTGCAATATAAGCAAGTTATTCTTAGCTTCATCTTGCCAAGCAGGGCACTTGCTCTTAGGTAAAGATGTTTAGGTTGAAAGGAGAAAACAGGATTGTCTCAGCACCGTTGCTTATCTCATGCAGCCAGAGCTCCAGTTAAGATGATTTTGGAAGTATTTTGGTCCAAAAGAGATTAGAGAGTCTGAAATGGACTTTGTGGATTAATGCAAGTTTGATTTTTTTTTCTTTCCCCCTACCTCCACTTCTGCGAGTGGTCTGGGAAATATAACAATGTAACATGCCTCAGGTTTGCATATCATGATGAGCCATGCAAGAGGGTTTCTTTAAACAGGTTTTCCTTTAATGGGAGAAAATTGAAGTTATGGATTGCCTGGCTACTTGTTTGTTCTGCATGCTCAGTAACTGCAGGTGTCAGTGGAGTTTTGTGTTGAAAAGTTGGCAACAGGAACTGTTGGTTTTCTATCACCAATAACGTAAAGAAGGCAAAAACATACAAAACAGACTCAAGACAAGAGTTGATCTATTTCATGCTTTAGGCTGTGTGTAGACAAAATGAGAGGCACGTGTGCATGACGCTTTGAAGTGGGCTAAATGCTTTTGCACCGAATTTATGATGCGGTGTATGTACACCTCAGTGGCATATTGCGCATTAATTCCAGCTGCTGTAGGAAATTTGGTGGCGTAATGTGCCTTAAATGACTTGAGGTCCAGCAGACAAACTCCTTCAAGGAGTTTTAGTTTGCTGCCCCTACAGCTGTGGAGTGAAGCACTGGGCTCTGTGCAGCTCTGCAGCTCTGCAGAAAGCCTTGCAGGTAGCCTGGCAGCAGCCTGGGAAGGCAGGCTCTGCCCAAGAAAAGCAGCAAGCCTGATATTTTTGTTTCCCTAGAGCCTGCCTGCATGCCTACCTGAGCTGTGCGGGGGCCCAGTGCTTCCCTGCACGGCTGTGGTGCCCCCCGGGACTGCCAGAGCTAGGTGCTTGTGGGCAGGTACCACCGGGGGGGGCTGCCACGGAGGGAAGTACCAGGCCCCTCCCGCAGCCCAGGGACTGCTCTGCCCGCCGGCAGCTTACTCTCCCCTCCTCACTGGACAGGCAAGTAAGTCAGCGGGGTGTGTGCATGACACAGGTTGGTTTAATCAGCCCTAAATTGAAGCAGTGTTTTTTTGAAACACTGCTTCAATTTAGGGCTTTGCTTCAGCTACGCACGCCCTTAAACATCTTAATTAGTTATAGCTGCTGCAAAAGTAAACCCATTTAAAGGGTGCATAAGATAGTGTGGCTTTCATACTCTGAAACAACAGATACTGTCAGTGTTTGGATAATAAAATGATAAATGTGATTTTATCAGTAGTTCTCAATCTGTTTAGATGCAAGACAATCTTTGATAGACTTGGGAAATGTCATCTCTTAGTTTTCCCTTAATTTTTTACTACAGAGAAATCATAGAGCAATTTTTCTGTTGCAAAGTACTCAGAAAGATCAAAACAGGTCAGAATGCTTATAACATTATGGATTTCTATACAAACCCTCTGGCTGTGTCCAGATGAGCACTGACGTTTGGTTCCCCAGGGACAAGTAGCAGCAGTGCTCCTCATGCTGCAGCTACTTTTCCTTGGGCAACACCTGTGCTACATGTGCTTTGGTGTGCAGCAAGTTACCCTGGAGGTGGTAGGGGAGGCTGGCGCCAGTATTAGGCAACCTCGGGTGATCCTCCTGGGCAGACCCTGGCTGGTAGCCACAGTGTGGCTCTGGGCAGCCCAGCTCCACTTTCAGTGGTGCATGCTGCTCATGCATGCGCTGCTCCACAGTTTTTTTCCCCATGGGTTTTGACCCCTGGATATCCAGGAGTCAAAAAAAACCAAGGAAAAAAAAAAGCGGAGCAGTGCACGTATGGGCAGTGCTTCTCTGCAGTATGTAGAACACCTTACTGTGTGGTATGTGGTGCCACAGACATGTTTGCAGCTCCACATACTGGACAGCCACGTTCATCTGGATGTGCCCTCTGGGTTTATCTTGTGAATCATGTTTGCACACCTAACTGTACTAACATTGCATGGCATTCTGTGGCATCCTTGAAAGTATCTCAGCCTGCAGCACCCTAGTTAAAAATCATTAGATTAGATAAACACACAGCTAGCGATGATAGATTTCTATTCCTCTTGAAGCAATACTACTTAGCCCATTTGTTCCCAGCCTCAGGATGTGACCTACATCAGGGTCACAGGGGGTCCTCAGTAGGGTCATGAAGGGCTCACACACACATGCACATGCGTGACCCGGGAGCAGCAGGCAGGCGGGTGGTTGGGGCAGGGCCACCACACACAAAGGGGGCAATGGTGGCTCCCCTGTCCCTAGGCTGCCACCACATTCTGCTTCCAGCAGTCCCCACAGTGCTCGATCAGGAGGTCCTGTTGGTGGCCAATTTAGGGTCACAGCAAAAAAAGGTTGGGAAGCACTGATTAGTCATAGAAGATCAATAGAAAGTATAGCAGCATGTTCAAAAATAGATGAATATGAATTCAAATGCTTGAAAAGGAGAAAACATCAGTATGAAAGAGAGATACACAATAGCATAGGTTTCAGGTATCACACTATAAGAAAGTTGTAGAGAAACTGAAGAGAATCCAGAGGCAAAACTGAAGATGGCAAAGGGCTGAAAAAAAAGTTATGTGAAGAAAGGTTGGAGGAACATGGGTTGTTTAGTTTGGGGGAAAAGGTGGGAAACAATGGCAATTTTCAAATATTTTTCCCCAGGTAAGACAGAACCCTGGATTTTGCCCTGCACAAATACCTGAACACTGAGCAGACACATGGGGTAAATATCCCTTTGTTCTGCAGGAAAATACAGTGCAGAAGTCTGCACTGGAAGTGGACAGAGGGTAAGCCAAGTACCTCACGTCTGTAGTTATACAGATGCAATTGCTTCAGTATTATGCAAAAGTGGCATGGAGTGGCTGTAACTCCTACTCCAGCTCTGAAGAATGTCATGCATTCAAAAGCTTTTCTAACTTTATCCCAACTACACACTCAGTCAATAAAAGGTATCAGTCTAAGAAATTCTTACCTCTTGTGATAATAAAGATACTATCACTTAGCTCCTATTTTAGCACTTTTCATTCACGTATATCAACATACTTTGCAAAGGGTGTAAAGTACTTTACTATCACCACCATTTTATACATGACAAAACTGAGTCACGAGAAGGTAGGGTGCAGACAAAAGTGATAATTTTCACCCAAGCTAGTCACAGAAAGTGGTCTATAGCCATAACTAAACAAGTGCACGACTGCAGAAGATTTAAAAATGGCTGATTGGGCAAAAATCAGATGAACTCTTCCCCTCCCTTCCTCTCCCCCGCCGCCATGGGGCTGGGAGGGGGGGCGCTGTTTAGTGCTGGGGGTGGTCTTCTCCCTCCTCCTCCTGCACCATGTTGGAGTGGGGAGGGGAACTCTGTGAAGCTGCCCAGCCCCACAGGGGGACTCTTCCCACAACTCCTTCCTCCCAGGGCAGGGGGAGGCTCTCTTCCATGATGAGGGGAAACTATTCCACCTCCTCCTCCTCCCCTGGAGGGGCAGTGGGAGTGTGGAGCTCAGCTGGGCAGGATGTGGGTGTTGGTGTGGGTGTGTGAGGGAGGGTGGGAGGTGTAGGGACTCTCACACACTCTCCCCATGGTGTACAGCCCCCACTGTCTGGCAGCAGCAGCAGGCGGGGAAGTGAGGATGCTTGTCATGCAAGTCATGCCTAGCACAGACATGGATCCAGCCAGCGCTGCGTGGGGGGAGGGAGTAGAGTCTGCCTTATCCCTGCAGCTCTGCTCCCTGAGCCTGCAGCTCCAGTACTCACAGCAGGGGAAGCCCTGCATTGGAGCCAGCGGCTTCCCCCGCTCTCTGCCGTCCAGGTCCCTGCACTCTGCTGGGAGTGGAGGGAGCCCCATCCCCTGCTTCCCCACAGAATCCAGTGTGGGGCTTCCCCTCTGTGAGTGCAGAGCTGCAGGCACACAGTGCAGAACCATGATAGAGGCAGCCAGCGCTGCGCTAGGGGTGAGGAGCACTAGGGGTGAGGAGCGCAGCCCCATGCAGCGTGCCCAGCCACTCTTTTCCTGGGGGGAAAGGGGAGGAGGAGGGAAAAGAGTTCCCCCCAGCATGGAACAGAGCCTCCCCTGCCACCACCCCCCACCCCTTCTCTGGGGATGGGCAGGATCGCATGGAGTCTCCCCCCATCGCAGTCCCACAGTGGCCTGGTGGAAGGGAAGGTGGAGAAAGAGTCCCCTTCCCCAATCTAGGAAGAGGAGGAAGGGGAAGAAGATTCCCTTCCCCCCCCCCACAGCATGGAATAGAGCCACCCTGTGGGACAACCAACCCAGCATAGCCCCATTAAGGTGAAGGGGGCAGGGAGAAGGGTTAATTCCTCCCTCTTTCCCATCTCTGCAGCCAGGGTTTGCCAGCTCCAGGGGCCACTGCTGTAGCCTCCTCCCTTTGCTCCCCAGCAGGCAGGCTGACCCTGGCTGCAGTGGAGGAAGAGGGGAAGGAGGAAAGAATTAACCCCCTCCCTGCCCACTTTGCCTTAATGGGGCTATTCTGGCTGGTGTCTCTGCTAGGGCTGGTCTCTGCTCTGGCTAGGGAGCGAAGAGGTGGAGTCAGCCCTGCAGCTGGAGCAGAGAGCCCCGGCCAGCACAGAGAGCATGCTGGGATGCTGGGGGAGTCTGGTTTATCTTAAAGCAGCAAGGGGTCTGGGACAGACACTGCATAAACTGGTTTGAGCCAGATCAGTTAAGTCTGATAATACAGTCAACCAGATTTATCTCAAACTGGTTTCGGCCATTTTGAAACTGGCTTATGTGCACTGAATGTCTGTTCTGTTACAGGTTTAAACCAGTTTCTGATCACTTAAACTGGTTTGTTTGTAATGTCTGTCCCTAGCTCTGCTCTTTAACCTCCTGCTGCAGCAGCTGCTTTCTGGGCTTAGTGCGTTTAGCAGTCACACCATGGAGGCCTGTTACCATTCATTGTTCAGTGTGACTTGCTACATGCCCAATCCGTGCCTGGTTGTTGTTTTGCTCCAAGCTGGTTACGTTCTCAGTCTTCTCTCAGCACGGGGCAGCAAGGTCCCAGCAACCTTGATGTTTTTGTGCTGCAGGAAACATTGGGACTATGAGACTCAGCCTTTCTCCTAGCCACACGCAGAATAATTCAGTGTGTCAGTACAGCACCTATTAATACCTGTAAAAACACTTGGGTAATGTTTTCCATGAGGCTTCAGTTTCTAAAGCCACCTAGAATGTGACTACATTTTCTGCCTTGCTTCCCGTTTTTACAGACTGGCCTGTTCAACTGCATAACTTCTTATTTTTAAAATTGACACCTCCTTTGAGAATTTAACATCTGTATCCCTCAGTTATCTGTGTAGCTAGTTGACAGTCTCTCTCACAAAGCAATTTTTGAAAGCTCATGTATTAAATAAACTTATCCTGGCACCCATGCTATGTGGTACTTAAGGAATATATAGATGAGGAATTGAGACACCCTCTTTGGAGGGAAATTAATGAATGTTAAGACTTCTCTGCAGAGCTGCTTTGAATTATCCCTCAGATATTGTCCCTAACATGAGCCCCATACATGCTTACAAGCCACCATAGTGCTTAACTTGAGTGAACTGGCATATCAAGCTAATATACCACTGTTCAGGTTAACATAATAAAGTTATTTTGTGTAATGATCTAATTTACTGACATGAAGAAAACAGTTGTTGTGGCACATGTGGGCCATGGAGTTTTTATAGGAGGGGCCTCAGGAAGAAAAAGGTTGACAATGCCTGTACTAGATCATATGTCCCTGCAATAAAAGCTACAGGATTGGGGCATGGGATCCTAGCCCTAGGTCCTGGACGCGGAATTGATTTTGCTCCTTCAACTCCTACTTATGAGCCTGAATATTCAGCATTTATGTAGATTAAGTGGATTTCACCCTGAACAACAGGACTTGAAAGCAACAGAGCGGAACAAAGAAAAAGAAAAGTTTAGCTGCAGATTAATCATAACATTTCATCAACATAAGTCAACATTCTCAAACAAAGTCTGGAAAAAAAACAATGCAAGCAAACCTATTACTGGAAAGTATTCTGTTTGTGAATAGTGCCATGTTGCTTCATCCCTTTTTATTCAAATTATAACCTCTCATTTTCAAATTCCCTGCACATGTCAAACCGTGCTTATAAAACAAAACTGCAAATCTTCTTTTACAATTTACCGTAGGGCTTTAATAAAGTAATCAGAAAATTTAAGATTGCTTGGATTTTGGTGAGACCATATCTTCTTCTGCAAATGCTATTACTAGGAGGTGTAGGATTATACAGTCGAGCCCATTATAATTACATTTGAGAATAATAGCATTCTTTGTAATTTCAATGCCAATAGCATTTCAGAAATATCCATAATAAATTAGTGGAAATAATCCAACTGACTGCCCCTCTGAAATCACATTTTGTTCCTTTCTGAAGGTGAAAAACCCATTTCCAGTTAGGCAGCCTACAAGTGAATGGCTGTGTTTCCAATAATTTGTTTTGTTAGTCAGTACAATTACATTAGTAACCACTGTAAATTTCTTTAAATATATTAATAACACAAAAAATGGAACAATTGCTAATATTTAACCCCTAATGTATGCCCTTTTAGCCCTCCTCCAGCCATTTTCATTCTTGCTAATAATGAGCAAACAACATACATAAAGCAATAACATCCTGAAATTTCATGATAGCATGCATAGGCCCCAAGGATCCATTGGTAATTTTTTATTTTCAAACTTGACAAAGGTGGCTCAATTCTGACACCATTACTCAAGTTAAATAAAACATTACTCTCCAAGCCATACCACCTATTTTATTGGGCCTTGTAAACTAAAACAGTTAGCTCTATGTTGCTAGTTCTTGCAATTACATCTCTATTCTGAAACTGGGGCTATGGCCACACAATCACTCACTGTGCCTGGCAGCAGCCTCCTCAAACATGCCATCATTTCCCAAGTGAAATGCTTCCTCACCTGGAAGCTTTGTCACTGTGTTAGTACATTTTGAGCAGGCACATTAGCATTACTGTGTGATAGCCCCACACTCCACCACCCACACTACTACTGTACAGATACAGTAATACTGCTTTTTGTTAAGGAGGTAGCCCACCCTGAGCACCCAAGGACATGACCGTCAGATATCGTAAGATCAGAACGTGGATATGTCTTTGCATCTTAGAACCCTGGCTTCTGAAATCTTATGATAATGCAAGAACAAAATAAAATAGCTTTGTCATCTTCATTGCTATGAAGAAAAATTGGTAAGTCACTCAGATTTGATTTAAGAATGTACACATCATGTTTGATGACTTTGAAATACATGTGCCTTTTAAATACAGAGAGCTGACAATAATGTCTACAGGGAAAATTCATCCCTATAAGTAGTATCAGAACAAGCCTCAGATACCAGTAAAACTTTGTGCAAGCAGTCACATAGGGATAACTTTTACCCATCCTAAATATTAGTGAAAAAAATCTTCCATCTTGCTTGGCACTGTTCTATAAATATTGACTTTTTAATGGCTTCTGTTGTATTATTAATACTAATAAAGAAAGAGCCCTATCAGCTGTCACTAGGAACACTAAAATCCTCTTTCAAGCTGCCAAATGCTATAAAAGAAAGATCATTACCACTTGCAAGTCACTTCAGCTCCCAAAGTATATTATTCTAGGTTAAATTTCACATCAATTTTTAATGCATTTATTTTAGATTGTTTTACAGTTCACTTTACAGTTTTACAAACTGATGCAACAAAGATGAAAAGGCCCATTAGTACCCTTGGACAAAGCAATTGAGAAATGTGAGTGTTCATCATAAATAATATTACCATGGTCCACAGACGCTGTATCAGCGTGCTGTACCAGAGTTACAAAGGTTGCCTCTTCAAAATAACAAGAAAAGTGAGGAAATTCTTTTTGTATTAGGATAAACATCCGAACGTGAATGACAAAAATACCTCTTTCTTCACGTGATTTCAAAAGGATATTCTATGTTTTTAAAAAATCATTAGTAATTGAAGACTGTTCAGATTAAAGCGTCTGAAAATTAAACACCATGGGATACAGGAAGATCTATACCATCTACTGACATTGATTTTAGTGCTATTTTAAATGCTTTGAAAACACTACAAGAACTTGTACATGTTTAGGAAGTCTTTTTCAGTGATAACTATTTATGGCAATCGTAAATATATTTGAAAAGTAAATGGGCTTAACAATATTTTTAATCTTTTCCATGAAGTTATTTGTGTTCTTCAGAGGGCATGAAAAATAGCTTAAATGTAATAACATCTGCAGCCTGACAACTTGAAGATAAATTTGACTGGCCATTTTTAAGTGGGCAAAATTAATTGCTGCCAGTTATTACACTATGGGCCACTGATTCTCCATAAGCTGTATCCAGTATATGCAGTGACACCATCTGTTTTACAAAAAGAGAACACAAAGCAAGTGAACTCCCCAGATCTCATATGTATAATGTATGCTCATATCACTGCTTGAGGTTGTTATTCATTATTTGTACTGAGTGAGGCCAAGGGACACTAGTCACAAACCAAAACCCAATTTTGCTAGGCATTCTACAAAAACAGATAAAAGGGTCTGTGAATACATCATGATGAGCACTACAGCTGGTCCAAAGATACAATTCCAGTAATTCAGGAAATTCCTATATTTTGCCATTTGTTTTTGTTCAAATCTGGGGTAAAGATCAAAAAAAAAGATTTTGCAAAACAGTTCCAGAAAGAAAAACATATCAGTTTGAAAATACTGAAATATTTCATGCTGCCTTGGTACATTAATGTGTGCCCCTGAGCTCTCCAGCCCCAATTAGAGTTGTGCCCTAGGGCTAGGGACAGACAGTGAAAAAGCCTGAGCCTGAATTGATTCAATCTTTGCAGGGTAGTCTAGCCTGCAAAGACTGGAAATGCAGGCACATGCCTGCAGTGGCTCAGGCCAGAAGCCTGGGGACACTAGAGCAGCCCTCCCTTCCCTTTCACTGGGAAGCTGAGCTGGGGGGGTGTGGCCAGGCCCCAGCAGGCCTAAGTAAGACTGAGGAGGGGGTTTAAACCCTCACCTTGGCCTATGGGGTTTGGAGGGTGGGAGAGGAGTGAGCATGGCCAGACTCCTGTGGCTGGGGGGGCAGGTGGGGAAATGAGGAGGAGGAGGACTTTACCTCGACTTTAAAAAAGCCTTCGATCTGGTATCCCATGATCACCTCTTGGCTAAACTGGCTAACTGAGGCCTTGATGTCACCATGATCTGCTGGCTGGGGAACTAGCTCCGCGGTAGGACCCAGAGGGTGGTGGTTGATGGGAGCCAATCATCTTCGTGTGCTGTGACCAGGGGGGTCCCATAAGGCTCTGTCCTGGGGCCTATACTATTTAACATCTTCATAAATGATGTGGACATTGGTGTGAGAATTAGACTGGCCAAGTTTGCCAATGACACCAAACTCTGGGGTAAAGCATCCACACCTGAGGATAGGAGCGTGATCCAGGTGGATCTGGACAGACTCATGAAATGGGTGGACAAGAACCTGATGGTGTTCAACACTGAAAAATGCAAGGTTCTCCACCTTGGGAGGAAAAACCTGCAGCATACTTATAGGCTCAGTAGTGCTATGCTGATTAGCACTACAGATGAAAGGGACTTGGGGGTCATGGTTGACCACAAGATGAACATGAGCCTTCAGTGTGATGCTGCGGCTAGTAAAGTGAGCAAAACGCTGACTTGCATCCATAGATGCTTCTCAAACAAATCCCAGGACGTCATTCTCCCGCGGTACTTGGCCTTGGTGAGGCCACAGCTGGAGTACTGCGTCCAGTTTTGGGCTCCAGAATTCAAAAAGGATGTGGAGAAACTTGAGAGGGTGCAGAGGAAAGCCACGTGCATGATCAGAGGTCAGGAAAACAGACCTTATGATGAGAGGCTGAGAGCCCTGGGGCTCTTCAGCCTGGAAAAGCTCAGGCTCAGGGGTGATCTGGTGGCCACCTATAAGTTTATCAGGGGTGCTTATCAGGACCTGGGGGAACGTCTGTTCATCAGAGCCCCCCAAGGGATGACAAGATCGAATGGTCACAAACTCCACTGTGACCAATTCAGGCTGGACATAAGAAAGAACTTCTTCACTGTCTGAGCCCCCAAGGTTTGGAATAGACTGCCACTGGAGGCGGTTCAAGCACCCACTTTGAACGCCTTCAAGATTTGGATGCTTATCTTGCTGGGATCCTATGATCCCTGCTGACTTCCTGCCCCTGGGGCAGGGGGCTGGACTTGGTGATTCTCTGGGGTCCCTTCCAGCCCAAATGTCTATGAAATCTATGAGGAGGGGAGATCTCTGCCCATCCTAGCTGCTCCCTTACTGCCAGGAACAATCCAGGCACAGAGCTCTGCCTGGCCCCAGAGGGGGACATTTCCCCCTGCTTCCCTCCCCCATGGCCAAAGAGCAGGGAGTGGGCTACTATATACAGTGCTGGAGAGGACTCTTCCCCCTCCTCCTCCTCCCTGCCCCCCACCACTGTGGGGCTGGGTGAGGGGCTCTGTACAGGGATGCCTAGCCCTGGAGGGAGACTCTTCCCCCTGCTCCTTCCCCCTCCCCACCCCAGGAGGACGGCTCTTCTCAGTGCTGGAGGGGGACTCTTAACTCTCTTCCCCTCCTCCCTCACCCTCCACCGCCATGAAACAGGCAGGGGGATCTCTGTGTGGGGCTGCCTGGCTTGGCCTAGCCTGGACATAGGAGTAGCTGTCACTAAGCCACAGCCCCTGCAGCTGCCTTGGCTGGGGCTCAGTGGAGCCGAGCCTCAGGACCACCCCTGGGGGGGGTTGCTCAATGACAGCCGCTCCCCATGCCCAGGCTGGGCCAGGCAGCCCTACACAGAGCTTCCAACTCCCCACCCCATGGTGGTGGGGGATAGAGAGGAGGAGGAGCATGGGAAAGAGTCCCCCTCCTGCACCTAACAGAGCCCCTCTCCCAGGGCAGGGAAGGGTGAGGAGCAGAAGGCAGACTCCCCCTCTGGAGCTGGGCAGCCCTGCACGGAGTTCCCCCCTCCCCACCCTGTGGTGACGGGGCTGGGGAGGAGAAGGAACAGTGGAAAGATTCTCCCTCCTGCACCTTATAGAGCCCCTTTCCCAGGGCAGGGAAGGGTGAGGAGCAGGAGAAAGACTCCCCCTCTGGGGCTGGGCTGTCCTGCACAGAGCCCCCCTCCCCACCCTTTGGCAGGGGGGGACAGGGAGGAGGGGGTGGCCTGACGCAGTCAGATGCAGTCCCCTGGTGGGAGGGGGAGGAATTAACCCCCTCTCTACCCTCTTATCCTTAATGGGGCCATGCTGGGGCAGCTGTGGTCCCTGCCAGTGAGATAAGGAAAGGAGGAGGGGAAACCCCACCCCCCCGGACAGTCTGACAAAAGCTGCTGCCCTTCCTCATCCCCTCACTGCTCCAGCAGCAGGACATGGCCAGATGCCATCCCTGCATGGCCCCATTAAATTGAAGGGGGCAGGGACAGAGTTAATTCCTCCCTCTGTCTCTTCTGCCCCCAGGGACCACAGTCAGGGGCTGCCAGCCCCAGCCACCCCCTACACCTCTGCTGCTTCCCAGCAGATAGTCATACTCTGGCTGTGGTGGTGGGAAGGGAAAAGAAGGAAGAATGAACCCTCCCCGCCCACTTTGCCTTAACAGGGCCATGCCAGTCAATGTCTCGCCATGTCCCTGCCCCTGCTCAGGCTAGCAAGCAGAGAGGCAGGGCCAGCCCTGGTCTGCTGAAGCAGAGAGCCCAGCACAGAGAACATGCTGGGATTCTGGGGGACTCTGGTTTAACTTAAACTAGAAAGGGGTATGGAACAGACATGGCATAAACCAGTTTGAGCTCAATCAGTTAAGTCTGATATTACATTCAACCAGGTTTATCTCAAACTGGTCTCAGCCATTTTTAAACTGGTTTATGTGCACTAAACTTATTTTTTGTTAAATGTTTAAACCAGTTTCTGATCACTTAAGCCAGTTTAGGTGTAATATCTGTCCCTAGCCTAAGTGTTTCATGTCCTTATTTCCTTTTTGGACCCAACTTCCTATTCAAGCTCCATGACCCTCCGTACATCAATCGTATGATTTGTATGATGCATCACATGGATTCAACCAGCAGAGAAACCATTGTATACTGCAAGAAACATACGCCAGTCAGGATGTCTGCTGCAAAATAGAACAGATGCACGAGTCATCCAGACTTCAGCTTCAACGAGGCACCTTGGCACTTGAGGCGGATAGAGATTAATACCAAAATAACTCAAATAGAAATGTTTCATGGAGGTATCAGAACACTGATATATTTGATTTCTACATGCCCAATGGAAAAATGAAGAACTGTAGCAATATCAAAAGTTTCCAACAGAAAAATTTGATGGTATAGACACTGTTTTTCTTCAAAATATTTTTAGTAGAAAATTCACTTTCAACCAATGCTTATGATCCCACGTAATTTTTGTGTTTCATCCAAGGAAGAGAGGATACATTCTCATTTAATAAATTAGAAGGAGAAGAACAATCTGTTTTGTATACAAGACATGATTAAACTAAATACAGTCTGTAAAATATTCACATTTAAAACTATGAGATTATTTATATTTGCTTATGGCTGTACTCTAGGAACACATACTACAAAGAATATTACTTACTACTGAAAATTGTTGTAGTCATAAGAATTTCCCAGTTACAGCTTCATATTTATAAATCAATTGCATTATTTTTATTTGAAAGCACAATGGATCATAAAACAATGGATAAACCCTGCCCTCTCACACATTTATTCCTCTCTGCCTCCCTATACCACACTTTGGAAAAAACCCAGGAGATGCTACCATAGATTACATATTAATTTTATGCCAACATCACATTATACTCCGTGCCTCTTATTTTTGTAATGCCTTTTTTTTCATATTTGATAGTTGTTGACATTTTTTTAATTAACTGCACAACTCAATTGATTTCCTTACTCTATATTCTTCATTTTCTTACAAAAGCTAAACGTGTAAAAGGGATTTTAGGAAAGGATTAAAGAATTTAGTCTTCTAGGGAGCTCTGAAGGTTATTTATCATCTTAACTCATGTGAAACTCAAGCGTCTATAAATCTCTCGATAAATTCTAAAGCACTAACACTGACAGCAGGCAAAGTTAAAACCACCCAGACTATCACACATCATTATATGTCAAAGTATATGTAGTGTAGGGTCAAATTCCACATTTAATATTTTCTTCATGTAGGCAGAGAACTTAACCATAATGGTACCACAATTCAATGACCCTTCACAATGGAACACTGAGAGCTCCCAGTGTCAACCCAATAAAATCCATTATCCTTAGAATCCTGAACAAACCATATAACTATTTTATAGATCTTTGTTTTACTCAATGTATAAAATGTTTTCAATGTAGAAAACTGAATTTACAGGTGAAATGCATACTACGGTGTATTCGCTTGACAGCATTTGCAGTGTATGCTAGCTAGCTGCCAGAGTTTTCTGTTATATTTGAAATTCATGTTCAGGAGTTATTCTTAAATTATTCTTGCAGGAGCTATGCTGCAACAGTTCTTGTGAATGCTAAAGACAGTACATTGAAATTAATTTTGTATCTTCAGGGGTGACTACTTAGCATGAGAAGTTCTTGCTTAAAAATATGATTTCCCCTCAAGGAAGAAGTTCTCTTTGTACATGTTCAACATTCAATACTGCAAGTAGAACTGGTCAGAGTCATTCTGAAGAATTGCTTTGCTGCTAGAATATGCTAGTCAAATGAAAATCAAGACACTATGAAACTGGGTCATATTTGCTGGAATTTGAATTTAGAAGAAAATGAGGGGAATTAAATGTCCTGGCAAGGTTTAAACATTCATTTCAAAATATTCAGAAACTAGTTTCAACTTTTCATTTAGTAATGATTGTTTCTTAAAACATTTTGTTCGAAATCCAACTTCTGGTTTTACCTTTTATGCAAAAGTAAAAAACTAATCAAAACAAAACATTTGGATCTTGTCGAAACAAATACCAACTTTTCTTCAGTATTTTCCTTCACAGAGAATTTTGAATTTTTCATGTTTTGTTCCAATTTAGAATAAAGCCAAATTTCACTATCTTGGAATTTTTTGCAAGCTTCTGTATTCTAAAAAGAAACCATGACTGAAATGCAATGCAGCAATAGTTTGGGAGTGAATCAGAGCAAACTCTCTGGCCAGATACAGATGTGCAGGCATGTGCAGTTTGCAGTGCCTCAAACTGTATGTGTTGCACATTAAACCATGCACTCCACTGCTAATTTGTAGCACTGGGGCAAAATTTGCTACCAGGATTTCTTGGTAGTAAAAAATCCCCCAAAATAAAACCCCCCAAATAAAAACAAAACAAAAAACCCCTGCAAAATAAAAGGGGAGGAAAAGCACACCAAAGTACCATGTATCCAGACAAATGTGGATATGGAGGAGCACGCAGTCCAGGGCTGCCTGCTCCCCCATCTCCACATGCCACTCCCACCTGGCTGGGACACAGGGTACCTTCAGCATGGGGTGTGCCTCTACTATTTGTGCTGCTAATTTGTGCCAGTACTATTTGTGCTGCTGCAAAAACACACCCCTGCTCATGTGGACGTGGCCTCTGAGACCAAACTTGGAGAGGGCAAGAATCCTGGGCAAATAAAAAGAAGATAATAATAGGGTCCTCTGAAGAGCCAAATCAATACAATGATAATTTTGTGCAAATCTGAAGTGCTGTGTAGTAGTTGTTTACTTTTCTATTGAGTAATATCAGATTTTACTCCTATGATTTCAGCCTCCATTTAAACAAAAATATCTGCTGCTTCTGGATTAAGAGTCTATAAAAACCAAAAGATCTAAATAAACAGAAGCTTTGGCACAAGCAGCTCCAACACTTATCTTCCCAAGTTCTCTTCTTGATTGCTCATAACTACAGCTGCTGGGGAAAAAAATTAAGCAGTAATGTTTAAGGTTTTAATCAGGCTCAATTTTGGTTTGCTTGTTAAATGAAATGGGAGAAATTGATTGAATCTCATCTTACATGAAATAGAAAGCGAAAATCCCACCCCATCCTAGTGGGCTTAATCTTCAAAGAATTAAGATTAATTCTCCAAAAATCCTGTCAAAATGATCATCCTGATACCAATTGAATTATTTTTAGAACTAGGTTCCGAACTAATATCCAGTTTTAAAGGTTTTAAAATATTATCAAATATAGTTGTGACACACCGGCCCCTGCCAGATGTTATTCTTAAAATGTGATTAACCTGTTATTCATGCTGTAAATAGTAACGCTGCCACACATTGAAGGAATTAATGGTGTGACAAAATGGGAAGTGAACCACAAAAATATTCCACAAAAGATGTGTAATACCTTATTAACCCACATCCAAGGTGACTCCGGTATTTAAGATAACCTCCAGTAATTAGATTTTATAAATGGAAATGTTTTAATTTGTTATAATTTTTCATGTACAGAATATCAGTACTGGAGGGTCATCTTAAATTTGTTTACTACCCCTCCTCCCCACAGCTACTTAGAAAAAGCTGTGGTAGTGTGGATTGACCCCCTCCTCTCTACCTATACCCCCTGCCACTTGCTCCCCCCTACCAAGTGCCTATGCCCCCTGCCACTGTCCCCCCTGCCACTTGTCCTGCCAACACCCATCCCTCCTCCCACTTGCACCCTCCCAGTGCCTGGCTCCCCATTTCTCCCCCTGAGTGACTGCCCCCTACCTTTTGTCCTTCCTGTCACTTGCTACTCCTAGTACCTACCTCCCCTTCCTCCCCAACACCTGTTCTCCCCTCCCCACACCAACACTTGCCTCCCTTGGTACTTGCTCCCCTCACCACCTCTCCATACCTCCTCCTCCAGTGCCAGTTACCGCCCAATCATTCCCCCCCTTGGTGTTTACCCCCCACCTACCTCAAAATGCTGTTATGAAACTACCAAAACGATCTCCAGAGAAATTTGGAGACATTGCATAGCAATCCGTTTATACAGGACTTATTTTTTCCTCCAAATTTTTAATTTTTTTTTTCCCCAGGATGGGGGCAGGGGGAGCCAGGAAAACACTGACAGTCCAAACAAAAACCCTGGAAAACTACAAGACCTGAAGTGAGAGAAAAAGTGAGCAAGAAAGATAACAAAGGGATTGGAATACAAGCTGTAAAATGCAAAGTTTAAAATGCTGGGTACACTTAATATGGACAAAAAGTTTCAGGTAGGTCATGATAGCAGTTTTCAAATATTTGAAAGGCTTCCATAATGAAAAGGGTAGAAGCCAAGGCAATGTGTTTAAACTTTACCAATGCAGATTTAGATTAAACATCAAAAAACAAAAACAAAAAAACAAAAAATCCCTCTTAAATTGTAAGAATTGTAAGGCAAGGGAGCAAGCTGTGTAGGAAAGCTATGCTATCTCCCTCCCTGGAGGTTTTCAGAAAGATACTAGATAAGTATCTGGGATAATTTAGCAATTGCACATCTTCTATCTCTGTAAGGGAATGAGGTAGATGGCATTTGACCTATAATTCTAAAGTAGTTAAATGTCACTATTAGCACAGTGTGCACCATTGTGTAACTGTTCTTCACAGTGAAAAATAGTTTTCCCCACATGTAGTCTTCAAGATGGTATGGCAACCAGTATGAGAGCATGCTTAGTCATCTCAGAAGCTGCAGCTTTTGAGAGCAAATTTATGTACACATTTAAGTGTTTGCAGAAGCATGGCTTTAAATTATAGAAATGGAAATAATTGTAAAATTGAGCTTATTTTTCTGCCCTTGTGTTGTTTATTTTGACATTTCTTACAGCTTGGAAAGGGGAACTATCACCTTGCAGTAAAAGGAGGACTCTCTCATGAGATATGTATTCTACTGGGAATCAGAACACAGGCTTCTTGTGTGACCTTCGGCTGAGATTCCTAAAGTACAAAGTTCATACACAATAGCCAAAACCCTTCTTTAAATTTTCTTTTGATATCACAAAACAAATACCAACTGGAAGGTAGCTGGCGTACTAATATCACTACTTACCATGATTTCTGACTATTGCTTTCTCTTGATATTCTCTAAGTGCTTCTCTAGCTGTCTGTCTGGTGTCTTTTAGACCCCTGGCAGATGTTACACTTATTACCAGTTAATCATGTCTTAAGTAGCAACCCAACCACACATGCATACAAGTAATGGCAAGATAAAACAGGGAATAAGCTGCAAAGTGATGGCACAAAAAATGTGTAATAACTTTGTGGTGGATTCCCATCACACCTTAAATTGAATGTGTGGCCAGTGCCAATGAGCTGATCAGTGCTCCCAGCCTCAAGAAAACACTTGAGCCCTTCAAAACTTCAGTGCTCTCTTGAGGCTTTGAGTACCTAATAACTGGTCTGTACTTTCAGCTACAGGAGTGCGTTGAAGCCTTTCGCTGGAGTGCACTCCCGCAGCTGGGAGTACCAATTAGCTAACTGGTGCTTCCTGGCTTGTTTGTTGCCCATGCAGAAGATGCCCAAGATCATAATCCCAGGCTTCCCTTGCACTGGCAATAGGCCACGATTGGGATCTGATCTCTGATCCCAACAGTCATGACTCTTGCCATACATATGCTATGACAGGAAGCATGATTATTGGGACTGGGGATCAGATCCCATGGTGCCTTTAACTGAATGTCTGTCAGCAGCCTTATACTTAGATTGTAAACTCTATGAGACCATCCATTATTTTGTTTTGTGCTAGTATGGTGCCCTAGAATCATGGGTCCTGGTCCATGACACATGTAACTATGTGCTCCAATAATAGATCATAAACAATAACAGCCATGTCAGTAGCAGCACCGTTATTACCGTCTAGTTTATTATCAAATGCTCTCAAGTAATTTCTCTGCAATGTTCTTAATAGCGCGATTCTCTCTGAGTTTAGAATTAAAAGGTAAGGAGTAAATTGTAGTTTCAGAGATTATTTTATTAATGTATATATACACAAGTCTTTCAGCAGTAAAGCACAAAGTACTAAGTAATATTTGTAGAGAATTTTTTCTTTTTGGTTTTTTTTCTATAAGTTCTGTAAAGACTTGAAACTCTCACTGAATACTACATTTTGAGTTAATCCACTTAACTGTTTCTACAAAGTATTTAAATGTTGGAAAATTTATATGTAATCTAACCTATGTACTCCATTATTTACACACACTCATGAATTTTATATAGCCAAATGAGACAAAAAGAAAAGTATCTAGGTTCAATAGTAATACAGTTTATATTCTCTTAAAACAAACTGCTTAGTTTTAGCAAAAAGGATAAATAATGGTTACAATACGTAAGCCTTATAGCCTTAAGGCATTTTCATATACAAAATGTAGCCAGCAGCCTTCAAATTCACACCGAAATTATGACTGCCAAATATCCAGTCTTCCAGCATTGTTATTTCTATTATACATTCCGTATTGTATGCATTATCCTTTTGCAAGAAGTTATTTGCTGAAAGTAGGTCAGTTTGAACAAAAGTTTGACTTTGAAAAGCGAGAAGAAAATATATAGGCTATGCTAACAAACAGGCTATTGTTGCCTTTGTTCCAATAGACAAAATTCTGATGACTCAACTCAGGAAGTGAAATCCACAGGAATAAATGGAAGTTTTGCCATAAACTTCAATGGTACAGGTTTTCACCCACAAATGGGTATGAGCTACCAGCTTACTTAGCTACCTTTTAATAAAAATTATTTCCTACCATGCAATCTTGTCCCTTGACCTATCTAGTTTTAAATGACTCATATGATGGGGTTTCCATCATCAGTCCCTGAAGAGTCTAATTTCCAGTTTGTCATTGCCTTAGTACTCAGCTTAAAATCTTTAATAACTTTCATTGCATTCATCTGAGTTATATCCCTTACAGACATAATAAACAATTTGTCTGCCTCAATGTTTACAAATGTCACTTTTATAGACTTAGTCAACAATATACCCTCTAGAGTCTAGAAGTAACTTGCCACTTAGCCAGAACACATTATCCACCTTTACCATAAAGGTTTGATCAGGTATGCAAAGCCTGTGTATTTTCTCCTGGCCCATAATTTTGGTCTTCTTTATTTCTTTTTTGTCTTTTATTCTGTTTAAAAAAAGTAAAAATATGAACTGTCCCCTTAGTCATATGCATAGACCAACTTCTTTAAAATTACAAGATCATACTTTCATACACATGCATAGCCTTCACAGCCCCTATTCAGGTAAGACTTATCACCCTCACTGAGACGAGAATACAAATCTCCACTGTCCAAATGTAAATTATTTCTTGTTTCTTACTGATTTCCCAATCACAAACATAATCTGAGCTGGCTCACCCAGAGAAAATAGTGTTCAATAATTTGTCTGACCAAGTGCATAATCATTTTTGTAAAGTCTACAGGTGCACATTACGTTTACCTTCAATGTGACAATGCTACCTAAGCCAGCAATTCAGCCTCATCTGATTGTAAGTATTGCATCTTGATATTTATAGTGTGAACAGCCTCTCATTTGGTATGGACACAGTGGCAGAGGGCTTAAGATGCTCAGCCTACTCTGAACTTGTGATGCAGGCTGATTGAGTCTACCCAGCTGGAAATAGGTACCTCATCATTCAGTGCAGGAAGTCAAAAGTGCTGTCCTAGCTAGCATGACACTCATAGTAGTTTCATAGTAGCTAGGGTCAGGAGGGACCTGAACAGATCATCTAGCCTGACCCCCTGCCACAGGCAGGAATGAATGCTGGGTTCACAAGACCCCAGACAGGTGATCATCTAACCTCTTTTTGAATTTACCCAAGGTAGGGGCAAAGACCACTTCTCTAGGAAGTTGGTTCCAGATTCTGGCCACCCGAACTGTAAAATATTGCCCTTTGTTCTCTAACCTAAACCTGTTCTCCATCAGCTTATTACCATTGTTCTTCATCACCCCAGGTGGTGCTGGGGAGAATAGGGCTCTTCCTATTTGCTGATGATCTCCCCTGATGAGTTTGTAGGCAGCCACCAGGTTCCCCCTCAGCCTCCTCTTGCCGAGGCTGAACAGATTCAGGTCCCTCAGTCTCTCCTCGTAGGGCTTGTCCTGCTGCCCTCTCACCAAGCGGGTGGCCCTCTGAATTCTCTCCAGGCTGGCCACATCCTTTTTAAAGTGCGGTGCCCAGTACCGGACACAGTACTCCAATTGTGGCCTGATCAATGTCGCATAGAGGGGAAGTATCACCTCTCTGGACCAACCTGTGATACATCTTTGGATGCATGACAAGGTATGGTTGGCCTTGCTGGCTGCAGTCTGGCATTGGCAGCTCATGTTCATCTTGGAGTCAATAATGACTCCAAGATCCCTTTCTGCTTCTGTGCTTTCAAGAGGGGAACTCCCCAGCCTGTATGTATGCTGTGGACTCCTTCTCCCAAGGTGCAGCACCCTGCATTTGTCTACATTGAACCCCATCCTATTCTCATCTGCCCACTTTTGTAGTCTGTCTAAATCTAGTTGCAGCCTCTCTCTCCCTTCAAGTGTGTCCACCTCGCCCCACATCTTAGTGTCATCAGCAATCTTGGACAATGTGCTTTCAACCCCCTCGTCCAAGTCGCTGATGAAGATGTTAAACAGCGCAGGCCTGAGGACTGAGCCCCAGGGGACCCTACTGCTCACAGCTTGCCAGATTGAGTATGACCCATCCACCACTACTCTCTGGGTGCAACCCATCAGCCAGTTTTTTACCCATCCAACTGTGTAGGCATCAATGCCACAGTCACTTAATTTATTAGTGAGAATGGGGTGAGAGACAGTGTCAAAGGCCTTCTTAAAGTCTAGAAAGACTACATCCATGGCAACACTATCATCCAAGGATTTAGTTACCTGGTCATAAAAGACAATCAGATTGGTCAGGCAGGACCTGCCTTTGATGAACCCATGCTGATTGCCCCTGAGCATTATCTCTTCTGCTGGCCCCCCACACACGTGCTCCTTGATGATTTTCTCCAAGATCTTCCCGAGGACTGAGGTGAGGCTTACGGGCCTATAGTTACTTGGGTCCTCCTTCCTCCCTTTCTTAAAAATGGGGACCACATTAGCTAGTTTCCAGTCCCCCAGCACCTGGTCAGATGACTATGAATGCTCATACAGCTGGGCCAAGGGCTCCGCGATGACCCTACCAGCTCCCTCAACACCCTTGGGTGGAAAGCATCTGGACCTGCAGATTTAAAAATGTCCAGCCCTTCCAGAAGATCCCTAACTACCTCTGCGCTGACCCAAGGCCTGTCACAGCTATCCCCAAGATTGTCCCTACCTCTGGCAGGAGGGATGTCTCGGTCCCTGTTCAAGAAAACAGAGGCAAATAAACTGTTAAAAATATCGGCTTTCTCATCTGGCATAGCCACAAGGTTACCATTTGAGTCTTGCAGGAGCCCTACATTGCCTGGTGCCCTCTTCTTGCTCCCAATGTACTTGAAAAAGGACTTCTTGTTGTCCTTAATCCTGGATGCTAGCCTGAGTTCCATCTCTGCCTTGGCTTTCCTAATAGCCCTCCTACACTCACAGGCTGAGGAGGAGTACTCCTCCTTGGTGATAGCTGCTCCCTTCCACTGCTTGTACACCACCCTTTTAGTCCTCAGGCATTCCTGAATGCCCTTGCTGAGCCATGAGGGTTTCTGAGTACTCTTACCCCCCTTGCTTCTCTCAGGGACCATTACCCTTTGGGCCTGGAGGATCGCCCCCTTAAGGTATGACCATCCCTCATGGACTCCCATCTCCTCTACCTTCTGGGCCCTCAGTGCCTCCCCCACTAATCTCCAAAGCTCATTGTGTGCCCTCCATTGTGTGCTATTGACCTGTTCTGTTATTTCATGGTAGTAGCATTGTTGTGCAATACCAAATTAAAAAAAACCTTTGGAGGAAGAAAATAATTGCAGGAGACTCTTGCAGTGGTTAATAATTAAGGGCTACTGCTGCAGCGTCCTTAGCCTGACGAAGGGTTTTTGAACCCGAAAGCTTGCTTAATAACTATTCTCCAACCATTTGGGTTGGTCTAATAAAAGATATCAAATTCACCCAAGGAACCTTGTCTGCCTAAGGGCTACATTGGAACTCGCATGGTAGTCACATTGCTAACACAGCTCCCAGCTGAAAGGGTGCAGTAGGCACAACAAAGCCATTCCCATCCTCCCCTTCTGCAGGAAATTGGGAGCAGGCACTGGAGGATGTTGCAGGAACTCTAGCACCTGTCCTCCAATGCCTCTGGTGGTAAAGCCATACTAGTTCAGTATGGAATACATGCTGTACTGGATACAGACTTAGCACTGTTTACCTCCCTCTCTAGACCACAGGGAAGGCCAAAAATTACAATCACCCTTCATATTGCTTCAGCAGCAATCTAACAACAGGCTGTCACTGGCTTAGGGATCAGCTACAGGTCCCTCCTTCCAGATGTTCAGGTAGAGGTGTAAACTTTAAACTTGCATTGGTCGAGACTTAGGACTAATAGGAATGCTTTGATTTCCATGTATACAGAGTTTCACAAGCACTGGAAAACTAAACATTTGATGCATAGTTGTTTAACATACAACAGCTTTCTCTGAAGCATTCCTAAACATCTAGGTCATGGAAAGAGGTAAGGAAACCATCCTAGAAAATACAGTAGCAAACCATACCTGTATATAAGTTTTGAATAACAAGAACAAGTCAGTATATTTTAGTAAATGGCTATCCATATTATTTTGACAACATTAATTATGAAACATAATCCATGATTAAAGTATTTAGTATTAAAGCAGATGTACTAAGAGGTTTTTAAAGTTGTAAAATTAATATCCATTATTTGCAAAGTTTTTCCTGTTTTCTAAATGAGACAAAATCTATAACATTTCTAACCAATTTTGACATGGAATCAAAGCTAGGATTTGCTAAGGGAACTAAATGAGTTGCATATTCAAAATCATATTGGCTTTCAATGAAATCTAAGCCTAAATCTTTAAATGCAAAATGTTAAATTTGAAACAATCAGAAATGGAAAAAATAAGAAATAAGAATATTCAATGGGAATTACTTATCTTGTACTCATTGTACATTGAAATGAATCAGAGATATGACAAAAGAATCAATTGCATGAGTGATATTTACTTGTGCTTGAAATACAATGGTCATTGATGATACTCAGAAAAGATGGATTTTTAACAAATATCTTAGTGTTCAACAACAAGAAAACAGAGCTAGCAAAATAATCTTCATAGTTTAAAACACAAGATGGCAATGCCAGGAAGAAGTCAAAATATCAGCCAGATCCTTTGCAATTAGCAATAATCGTGCCTCGGATTAACCTCATTGGCTACGATACTGCCACTCCTTTGCTGTGGCAAAACCTATGTTACACACAGTTTTTAATTAAGAATAAAGACAAAATTATTTCCCCAGTTATATTCAGGGGCCAGGCTGACTTTGTGGCTGCAGCAGCTGGCATAGCAGCTACCGCTTCTTGCATCTGTTTTCAGTGAATGACCAGGGCTGGTGCTCCTGTTAGCCACAGCTTACTACGCTACTGGTGCTTTGTCTACCTTCTCCGGCAATGGGACTTCAAGTTGCCCAATATAAACAAAGACACATTTTCTAGCTTAGCTCTTCTGTTACCCCTTTTGCTTTGCATTAAAGAAAGCAGAAACAAAACTTAACAGTACCATAGAATCATAGAAAGTTGGGGTTGGAAGGGACCTCAGGAGGCATCTAGTCCAACCCCCTGCTCAACAGGACCATACCCAACTAGCTCTTCCCAGCCAAAGCCTTGTCTAGCCGGGTTTTGAAAAACTCCAAGGATGGAGCTTCTACCACCTCTTTGGGTAACCTGTTCCAGTATTTTACTACCCTCCTAGTGAGAAAATTCTTCCTAATATCTAACCTAAACTTCCTTTGCTGCAACTTGAAACCATTGTTCCTTAGACTGGACCAGTTCTACTGTTGACAGAACATCTCAACTAACTTCAGCTCCTTCCTCCCAAAAGGTATTGCCAAAAATAAATAACAATTGAAAGTTTCTTATGAAAAATCTCTCCAGCTAACAAAAGGGACATTGGTAAACTAAAAGCTGTGTATAACGTGTATATTATATTTCACATTTTTCCTACACATTCTTCATAAATGTCTCTAAAAAAAGGTAAGAAACAATAAAATTGTCATAACCAAATGAGTTGAGTGCCTATGTCACAGCGGAAGGTTTCATTGATTTGATGTCCATAACGCTGTGGGGTTTCCCGCCACAGTGGAATTTTCCGCCGCGGTAGAAAACCCCGGTGCAGTGAAAAGTTCCCGGCAGCTTTATGCAAACATGCACACCACCATTGGCCAGTTCTAAATTATTCATATTTGGCGACTAGTGATTGGCTTGTTATTCATATAAAAGTTAAAGCAGTTTCCGCCCAAGTTGGAGAACTCCGCGCACATCTCGGAGTGAACTTGGCAGACTGATCACCCACCAATGACTCCCCGTCCTCCACTGTCTCGACGTACCCCCGACCCCGGTACCGCCGTAAGCCGGTTACAGAAATTTCTTCTCGTCTCATCTCGTTTCTCTCGCATCTTTGAGAGTGTCTTTTCTGCGTTTGTAACTGCAACTAAGCTAGTCAACTCTTCCTACGCTGTATACACTGACGGCGTAAGTAAACAATCTCTTTGTTCAGCCAGTACGCTTCAGTGCCTAATTCCGCTCCATCGGTAAAAGTACCCGCCTGCCGTTTCGGGGCTACTGGCCACAGCCCGGCCTACCACTCGACCACCACATGGCGTCACGAACAGGATCAGGGGAAGACATGATGGAGTCAGAACTAGTTGGGAACTGCCCATGGCGCAGTGGGGAACGCCGCATGACAAACGCTAAAGAATTGGGGACACACATCGCTTATCACCAAGCGGGTGGAACGGGTGAAAGGCCTGTCAGCGGCTACCTTTCGATAAAAGGGGAAGAGGGAGTTTTAAGAGAATGGGAAGCACATCTTCGCCCCGGAACATTCGGGTGCATGATGAGCAGCGAGCGGGTCCTATTTAGGCCCCGAGGCGAAGCAGGCACCGTATCCTTCGCTGGAGTCAGATCAGCGGATGGAGCAGACCCAACTCTCGCCCGGGAGTACGCCTGGTGTATAAGATATGTGCGGGAGGGCGGAGAACCGACACCAGTCGACTGGTTTCAACCCCCGGCCTTGGCGCCTGGGTCGAGAGGCCACGAGTTTCTCTCGGATCTCCAAGAAAGATTGGAGACGGAGGGCCGCATCACGATACGATGGGCAGGTCCGGAATGGGATAAGGGAAAAATGCTGAATATAATGTTCCACGCCATAACAACTCTGTTGCAGGAGAATGCCGATCTAGAGACCCAACTGCTCAACGCTGCTCAGGCGGCCAAAGAGACAGCGGTACCCGAGCCGCCGCCATTCCAAGATGGCGCCGGAGAAGAAGAGAAGCGTGTGGAAAGTTCCGGGGAAGAAGGGGCGGTGACGTGGCCCGCGGCCCTGCCCACCACGGTTACATCATCTTCGACGTTCCGGCCCTCTTGTGGAGGGGAGGGGTTGTATCCACTCCTTCCATTAGATACATATGTCCTCTCAGTAGCTCTTCACCCCGTGGTTTTAGCGAGCCGAGTCATCGAGGCACAGGGTGCAACCCGCACTGCCACTGCATACCGCACCCGCATGCGAGAAGAACTGCAGGAATTGTGCCGAGAATCAAGAATAAGACCTGAAGAACCACTAGCCGTATGGCTGGGACGCCTGGTCGTGGAGTTCGGATCAGATTTGCTGAACCTAGAGGAGGCTGATTTTCTAACCCGTCAAGCGTCATGGAGTGGGAGGCACGCCACCGACCTGGATGTGGTGGCGAGTAACGTTTATTGGCCCATCCCGCTTCCAGCGCTCGTTGCAGGCCAAGTTAGCCACAAGTCTCACGTGTGGCATGACGGTAAACCAGGAGAAGCCAGTGCGGAACAACTTTTGCTGGCTATAATCGGGGTTTCATACTGCTCTTGGAACCCAAGAGTGCATCAGCTGGGACTCACACAGGCCCAATGCAACGGAAGATGGCTTCACCATCACCTGAGAGATCCTGGAGCCATCCTGGCAACCGGCAAAGCGATAGAGACCTGTGTGGAAGTCTATGGAGGAGAGAATACTGTAGCGCTCCGGCTTTTCCTCAGCCCAGTGGCTGGTCAACCTGCGAGTAATCTCTTAGGTCGACTCTCGCAACTGCGGATCCTTATGAAGTCGGACACAAGAGCCTCCAGCGACTCGGAACATCGATCTACTACATCCCTTATCAAGGCCCAAGACACGAGACGTTATGAGTCTGAACCTCAACAAACACAGCAATCGTTGCCGCAGAGGACACCAGAAGAATGAGCCATGTTTGGATTTCTCCTACACCGTTCTAGGCTCACTAAGTGGCAGCTGTGCATCCTAGGAGACAAGGGACAATGGCAGCTAGCATGCGAGCTAGGCTTTCAACATGCTGAGGAGCCAAAGAATGAGTCCACAAGTGAACAGGAGAAGGATCATCCAAGTGAAACCATATCCGAGCACCCGTATCGTGTGCTTTAAAGAGGGCGAGAAGTAGCGGCAAAATTTTTGCCCACCATGACTGGTTATTCTGTAGTTTACAGCTAACAATTAACTGCTCAGAAACCTTTTCTTCACAGGCTCAAGACTCGAGATACGTGATGGTAGCAGACCGAGAGAGAGAGAGAGAAAGAGAGCATCACCAGAGACGCAGGAGCCCGATGTGTGACATCGCCATGACACCCACTGAAACCCTTGTAGTTGAACTTTTTGTAACTAATCTAGTTATGTGTATTTGTGTTTGTATTGGTTATTATTTGGTCCGGTCTATTGAGAGCGAACTTGATCTATTGTTTGCCTATGTGTACACCCGTTTGCCATATGAACCCCTCGAGCGAGACGATGATGACTTAAACGGCTTACATGTGGTCTAGTTCCAACTGTGCCATAGGCAGGGGGGCATGTCATAACCAAATGAGTTGAGTGCCTATGTCATAGTGGAAGGTTTCATTGATTTGATGTCCATAACGCTGTGGGGTTTCCCACCACAGTGGAATTTTCCGCCACAGTAGAAAACCCCTGTGCAGTGAAAAGTTCCCGCCAGCTTTATGCAAACACGCACGCCACCATTGGCCAGTTCTAAATTATTCATATTTGGCGACTAGTGATTGGCTTGTTAGTCATATAAAAGTTAAAGCAGTTTCCGCCCAAGTTGGAGAACTCCGCACACATCTCAGAGTGAACTTGGCGGACTGATCACCCACCAACGACTCCCCGTCCTCGACTGTCCCGACGCCGGTACCGCCGTAAGCCGGTTACAGAAATTTCTTCTCGTCTCATCTCATTTCTCTCGTGTCTTTGAGAGTGTCTTTTTTGCGTTTGTAACTGCAACTAAGCTAGTCAACTCTTCCTACGCTGTATACACTGACAGCGTAACTAAACAATCTCTTTGTTCAACCAGTACGCTTCAGTGCCTAATTCCGCTCCATCGGTAAAAGTACCCACCTGCCGTTTCGGGGCTACTGGCCACAGCCCGGCCTACCACTCGACCGCCACAAAAATAACAACTGTGTTTGTTCCCAGGAGACTCAATAGGCAAAGGCCTCTGTATTCTGTATTAAAAATTATAAACCTTAGCTTAATGTTTAGTGTTGTACAGTGACTGTGTGATATTAAAATCGTGTGTTTCCTGTGCCCTATTAAAATTAACATAACCCATCCCTATTCTGTCCACTTAAAAGTTAAACACATACTTGTGTGCTTTCCTGAACAGAAAGGGACTTAGGTTTATGCTGTGGTGCTTTCCAGAACAAGGCTCTAAAGGGTCTGTGAAGCAACGAGAGGAAGGCTTTAGGACTAGGATAATGGCTGTAATTAGAAGCTAGTTAAAAATGCAGTAAGCATTTTCACAATTGTCTTCTGAAAATTTCTCATTAAAATTGTAATTGTTCAAAATGATCCTAACTACTCTATGGAATGCAGCAGGCATGTGTATGTGTTTTTCCTAAAATATTTTACATATTTGCAATTTTTTAACCAGCTTTGTTTATAATCTTTAGATGCTCAATAATATGGAAGAATGAGAACCAATAGATATCTAGGCTAAGTATAGAGGTTCAAAAAGCCCAAGGCAGAAGCACTCTAAGTTTCACACTTTATTTCATGTGCCCTAGGTTAGGACAGGTTGGAACAGAACAGACATTCCTTCCCAGGGAAAGAAGCAGTTTGCCTGCAGTAGCTGAAGCCAGCAGGCTGGAGCACTCGAGCTCACCTCCCAGCAGCCAACCCTAATTGACCAGCTTGGCCCTCTCCCCAGCCCCAACCACTTCCCACAGCAGCCAGGTCTCAACAGCATCTGGGCAGCCCTCCTGGCCCCAGCCTATACTGGCTGACTTTTTGGCGGGGTGGGGAGGTAGCAAACTAGAACCTAGGATTCAGGGCTGGGCCCATGTAGCAGAGGCTTCTGCTCCTCCATCAGTGCACCATGCCCAGTTAAAAACCCTTAAGCCCTAAGGATCACAGCAGCCATGATCCCCAGAATACAGGGCATTTCATGCACCTCAGAGCCTGCTGAGTTTCATGAAACCCCTGAACCCTGGGGATCATGGCTGCCATGATCCCTAGGGATAGGACAGAGACAGGCAATTATTTCACGTGGAGGGCCATTTACCGAGTTTTGGCAAGTTGTCAAGGGCCACATGGGTAGCCTTGCCTCTTGACAGGTGCCCTGCCCCCTGGTCACCATCTTGGGAGCAGAAGTCCTGCCCCCAAACCCCTGACCTTTGCCACCAAAAGTCCCTCCCCTTGCCCCCAAAAGTATTCCTTTCAGTGAGGGGTTTTGCCATCTCTGAACCAGAAAAATACCAAATTATGTCCTAAAAAGCAAACGTTTAAAACATTCATTAATTTGATTTCAAAAACTATTTTTGCCCTGGTTAGATTTGTTTGTGTGGTGTACATAGAGATGATTGCACAATATCTTAAAATGAAGACTTACACATGTATATTGTGGGGGGTATAGGTTTGTGGGAGGGTGTGGGTATGTGGAGTGATGGAGCATGTGGGTGTGTGTTTGCATATTTTGGAGGTAGGTGGGTATGGGGTTTGTGAGGAGCTGTGCATGGAGGGAGGGTGGCTGGGGTGTGTGAGGGGTTGTGGGGGTCTGCATGTATGGCAGTGTGAGGGAGGTGTGGGTGCATGTGTATGGTGGGATGTGCACATAGGATTTGCCCTACGAACACACACACACACACACACACTGCTACTGCCTATATGTGCTGTGCACACTCTCTCTCTCTCTCTCTCTCTTCCCCTGCCTGTGCACACACACCCTTGTACCAGCAGGGCCCCATGCTCCCCAGTCCGGCCATGCAGCCAGGAGCCATATGGTGCTGGAGCAGGGCGGGGGCAAGAAGTAGTGAAATGGTGGGGGTGGGCTCCTGCCTCCTGCTGCTGGCTCCCCATGGGTCCAGCTGCCCCTGGCTCCTGTCATCTTTAACAGGCAGCCAGGAGCAGATAAATATTTGTTTTTAATTTTAGGGGTTCTGCAGGCCAGATAGAATGGCCTGGAGGGCCAGATCTGGCCTGTGGGCCATATTTTGCCCGCCCCTGGGCTAGGGGGATTTTCACTGGGCATGGTGTACAGATGGGGGATCTGATGCCCCTGCTGAGTGGGCCCAGCCCTGGACCCCCTATTCTGCACAAGTCAGCTAGTACAGGTTCAGGAGCCACCACCGCTTCCCAAGCCCCACTGATGACAGCCACAAGCAAGAGCCTGTCAGGCAGCAGCTGTGGGGGGCAAAGATGCCCCCGCCACATGGACCCAGGCCCAGTTGTGCACACTCCAGTTGGGGAGGGCTGGGACTGGTGGTTCTGCTCCTTTCCTACCCTGTAACTGAGAGATGGGAGCTGGCAGGGTGGGTGGTTGTAAGTAATGATTTAACTAGGTGGGACTGGGGTGAGCAGCCTTGCATCCCAGCCAAGCCAGGTAGTGAGGAGGAAAGGCCCCACCAAGCAGACCCACTCTCTGCTGTGCAGACAACAGCTGGGTGAGGCTAGGGCAGGGGCCTCCATTCCCCCCATCACTTGTCCCCTGTGATGCCACCGGCCAGGCTGAGGAGCAGAGGTTTTGCTGCCTCTGTTCTGTGACAGCCTGGGGGTGCAACCAAAGCAAGTGAGTGGGGGTGAAGACTAGGACACCCACCTTGCGGAGGTTAGTGGGGGACTGAAAAGCATCTTAGGATGCCAGAGGATGGCAACCTATGTTGATTCAGGAGGGGATCTAGTACTGAAGTTTGATAGATCAGTTTAACCTAAATCCATTTAGTCTGATGCTACATTGATACAGGTCTATCTTAGACCAGTTTCTACCATTTTGAAACCGGGCTATGTGTGCTGAACTTCTGTTCTGTACAAGTTTAGACCCATTTCTGACCATCATTTATACTGGTTTTTTATATACATTTCTGTCCCTAGCTATGGTATTCAAAGGATATGCCTGTTCTGTGGTATTTACTACTTTAAACGTCAGCATGGTGCTTTCAGTGAAATGCATAGCCTTTGCAGTAGGCCTATGTGAAGTGGCTAACATTCACTTCAGATTTGGATTCAGCCGATTCGGGGAACAGTGATTCGATTCAGTGATTCAAATCACTGTTCCAAATCAATTTGGCTGAATCACACAGGCATATCCCCTGCCTGCTCTCCCAGCCAGACAATGGCTGCTCCACCTGCCCCAGCTCCCAGCACTTTGAAAAAAAAAAAAAGTCGTGACTCACCAGGTGCTGCCAGGTGGGGGGGGGCATCCCTGCTGACCCCCACCACCCCATGTTGCATGGGGGGCACTGCATGAGTCCCCTGACCCCCCCATTGCTGCCCCACCCACCTCAGCTCCAGCTCTTTAAGAAAAAAAATCAAAAAAATGGACTCACCAGTTCCTGCCCAGCTGGGGGCAATCCCCGCTGCTCCCCACTGCCCCAAACTGTGTGGAGCGCTCTGCACAAGCCCCCAGAAGCCCCACAGCCACTGCAAGAGCTGGTGAGACCAGGGTTTTTTGGGGGGGTCCTTAAAGGACTGGAGCTGGAGCAGGGAGGAGCAGCCAAGGGGGCACTGGGGGAGAGGGCAAAGGTTGTGGGGCTCACAGCAGAGCCCCCCATGCAGCATGGGGCAGGTGGGATCACCCCCCCCACCCAGCAGCACCTGCTGAGTGGGGGCTCTTCTTTAAAGGGCCAGGAACTGGGGTGGGTGAGGCAGCCATCAGGGGGCCTGGGGAGTAGGCAGGGGTCGGGGGGGCTGGGGGAGCAGGCAGGGGTTAGGGCCTGGCAGGGGTCCCCCATGGTCTCCTCCAGGCCCATGATCCCCTACAGCCCCTCGTCCCCCTTCCCCCTACTTACCAGCTCCCTGACACAGCGACTGAAGACTGCTTGAATCATTGAAGCTCTCCGAACCTTTTCCGAATCAATTCGGAGAGCTTCAAATTAATTCAGACCTTTTTATTGGTCCTTTGATTCGATTCAGATTTGGAGATTTGGCCGCAGAATTGGGCCGAATCTCGTCCGAATCAAATTGCCACCCAAAGCTTCGCACAGCCCTACTTCACACGTGATTTTCTGATCAAGTGATTTCTACCCTAAAAGAATAAGAGGCACCAGCTCTGACTGCTGTTGACAGTAGAGAGTAGGAAAGGGAAATTTTTAGATTGTAATCAAGGCTCCGCTAAATCAGATTCTTTAGCAGGTATAAATTGGTGTAGCTGGAAATTCATATAGTTCACAGAGGAGGAGGAATAAATTCACTAAAGTTTGCCAATACATACAATCTGAGATTTTGACCCCATCTATCTGCATGAGAGGGAGAACTGTGGAAAGATTCATTTTAAAAAAAACACTCTGCATACTTTATTCTTCTTGTTGTAAGTTTACATGAGCTTTTTAAAATGATGCACTGCTTACATTTTGATTAGGAATAATGTTACTTTTAATTAGCTCCCATTCTGATTAAACTTTCATACTGGCAAAATGGATATAAGATTCTTATTAGGGAAAAAAATCAGTCAGAAATTGTCTGCTGCTTTTCTCAGTTCCCATCCACTATTGCCTCAGGCACAATACACCATTTTTAACAAAAATTTTCAAGGTGAAACTGTCATGTTTTCTTTCCCCTGGTTTCAAAATCTAGGCTTATGTTGGTCTGTTGTTTGATATGCAAGGCCTCTCTAATCCCAAGCCTGAAGAAAGCTTTGACTGTGAAAGAAGAACAGCCAGCATGTGGTAAGCCTTATGACAAACCAGTTGGGACCCAAGAAACTGAACATATTAAATCTTTGCTCATTTGCATACTGAATGGTAGTAAATATAAAGCAGTCATAGGCTTCTAGCACTGAGCCTCCCCTTACTCAAGCTTTAGGCAAATATGTTTTATCTTAATATAAAAAGACCAAGTTACCAGGGAGGGAAACGGCCTTTAAAGTGAAACAAACTTTTTCGCTTTTTTGAAAAATCAGTCACTCGCTCTCCTCTGCTACTCTATGCCGGAAGAGTATAACATTAGCCAGAAAAAAAAATCCAAACAAGTAGAAAAAGTAATAGCTTGATTCTGGCATGCCCTTGGACTGTGAAAGGGGCTACAACACTCTGTGCAAGACTTCTGCTTTGCTGCAGCTCTGCCACTTTGATATAAGTCGACTGTAGGAAAAGCAACTGAAACAATCCTCCTCCTCTGTGAACTATATGAATTTCCAGCTTCTGTAGAACCACGAAAAACTAGCTTCCAAGCATTCAGCTTTATATAGAGATAAAAATGAAAGGTACAATTGGCAGTCTATGAAACCAATGCTGGGTTGAAACATGTTGGTGGGTACAAGAGTGGTCACTGAATCTTCTTACAGAAACTGATGACCCAGAGGGAGGAATCAAGCATAGGCTTTATGACATTACTTAGCAACTGCCCTCACTAATGCTGTGTGCCCTACACCCTTCTGCTCCTTTCATCTCTTTCTAAACCTTTTTTCAGTTTAAGGACAGCATAAATCAGAAGCTCAGCAAAGATCACAATGTCACATTTCCTCCGGTTATTTTCCCATCTCTTGTGTTTTCATTTGGTTCAGGGGAGAAGCAATGGGGCAATAATATGAGCACAATTTTGTTTTGTTTTCGTTGTTCTTATTGTTTTTAATATCTTTTGCTCCTGCTCATAAAGGAGCACAAATTAAACTTGACTACATTATTCAGCACCAAGCAAGTCCTAATTACTTTATTACATGCTTCCATCCTTGTTAAAATGTTGCCTCCCGTTCAAATCTTCAGCAAAAAATTCTGATGGCCAAAAAATGGGTATATTGAAATGTAAAAAGCTATTAGGTTGTTTAACAGCAAATCAGCCATTAACTACTGGTTATAGTTTTTCACGGAATATTGCTTCAATAAATAACACAGCAAATAAGAACCTTCTTGTTTTCAGGAAATTACACATTTTATTGAGACTTTTTAAAAATTAGAAGTAAATATACCATAGGCAACTCACTTTGTATTCATATATTTAAACAAATCATTTCTATTGATCAAATGGAGCAATCAATAAAATTTATTTAAGCACAAGATTTATTATGTATTTGATTTACTACCTAATCATCCTTCATGGTACAAAAATTTGCCATGATAAGGAAACTTATCAATATTTGTTAAACACAGTGTTTGCCTAACAATAAGTGTTGCGGAATTATATTTTCATTTGCAGTGAATTAAATTAGGAGATTGGTAACGACCTTATTTTCATGATTCCCCTGAAGCTTTCTCTTTTCAAATGACTAAATGTTCTGCCAAAAGGGTAGTCGATCTTGCAAAACTCATTCAGGCAAAACTTACCTACCAGGATCAATGAGAAATTCACTGGGGTAAGGACTGCAAAAATCAGATGGAGGTACACTGGGAAATGAGGCTAAAATGAAGGTGGATTAAACCTTAGTGGCAACACCTAGATGGAGGTGCCCTGTGTTTCCTTTCAGAAAACTGGTTATTCCCACATAAAGGAGTAAAAACTCCAGGTCTGATCTACAGGTATAGATTCCAGAACTAGATTTAAAGGTGGAAGTTGGGTACTGAAAGCATTATAGCCATGTTAATACAGCACGCTGCCTGTGCTAATTACTCCTGTTTGGAAGCAGGGTCTAAAAGCAGACAGTATGATATAGATCTAGTCCTGGAATACTTGTTTATATGAACAGAGAAACATGAGCATATTTCCCTTACTTTTGCAAAGGATTGTGTTTTTTTAATATAGTAAAAGTCATTAAGTGGTTTATGCAGAGGGCAATATTAACTGCAAAAAATTGAATTAATATTGTTATCACCTGTATGGTACTACAATGTGAAAAGATCCCAGTAATTATTTCAGTGTCTTTCATGTGTACTAGAGTGGTGACAATACTGAAAAATGAAAGTGAAAGAAATAAATTGGTTCCAGGGAATCTGAATAAAATATGTATATCCATTTCCATACAGACATATTAAGCAATAATAAGCAATATCTTCCAATCCTTCTCAAAATGTAGTTGAATGCATATCATCAGGACAGTTTTCTGATTGTATTCTAATGTTTAAAAATCATCTTCTCTCACTAGATTTGTTTATAAGAGAGGCAGCCACAAAATAAGACTAGCTGAACAGGGACTACTATCAATAGGTATTTAACTATCCTGCCGCATTTTCCTCAAAAGTAGCTCTTTCAAAAATTTCAGCTCAGAAGCCTTTCCTGCCTTGAGTATTTGTCTGTCTGCTTCCTGCTGTTATTAATTGGCACTCCCGGAAGCACAAGCTTTGGAGTGACTGATAGGAGACATGGCTTTGAAAAGTAATGATTTAGCTAGGCAGGGAGCCAGAAGACAGAAAGGGAAAGAGAAAAAAAAGGAGGGAAGGTACAGAGAGAGAGCACACATGAGCAAACTTTAAAAAGTATTTAGAAATGTTATTAAGCTTTGGAAAAGAAAGCTAAATTCAAACCCTAGTGTTACTTACTAGATCTGTACAGAAAGACAATCCCACCTAGAATGAAAAATCAACTCAAGATCCAGCTTAGGTTTAAAATAGGGCAGAAAGTCCATTTTAGGAAGCCTGGTGTGGCTTAGAGGCTGCTCCCTGATCTCAAACAAGGTCTCTCCAGAAACAAACTACTAATTTCTAATTCTCATCAAGTTATCAGGCCTTGCTACAGCCCCAGATGCTAGTTATGCCATCTCATCAATACAGACCACATCATCACTGGATCAAGCAGCGCGGATTATAAGATCCACGATTTGTTCATCTGGTCCTCCACCTATGTCATATATTGTAACAGATCATGCTGCTTTTGAGAGAAAGCTCTGCTTTGGGACTCCCCAAGATTAAGCCTTATTCAATCTCCCTCTTCTGAAGGACCCCCTGTAGTCAGCCCTAGTGTAGCTTCACAAGGAATAAGGCTCTGGCTTTGAGACCCTGGCTCTTCTCTATCCCTGGTGATCTATAGCACCCCTGTCTTAAGCTCCTTCTTTTTGGTCATTTCTCCAGAAGAAGTGAGGGCGGGAATCTTTTTTTCTTCGAAGTGAGGGGAGAAGAGTTAAGAGTGCCTCTCCCCCAAATAGCATAGCAGACTTTTCAGCTCCAAAACAGTCCTTATCGTGCCACTCCAGTTCCTTCTATCCTTTCTCAAACTCCACTCTGTGCTCTCTGGGACTATTACTTTTTCCCTGTTCTGTCATCCCCGGCACTACTCTCTTCTCTGCAGCTCTCTGTCCTCCCTAGGACTACCCTTTCTCCTTCCAGCTCTCTCAGAGCCTCAATTTTTCTCTGGCACAGCCAGCCATCCTTGCAACAAAACTGTTCCAAAATGTTCTTAGACCAACACAGCTACATCCTACACCCCTTCCAAAACTATCACATTCAAAACTCACCCAATGAACTTAATCATAATGTCACGGGGAACCAATCAGGGAATAGCATCTGAGGCCTTGGACTGCTATCGGCCCCTACAGTAAAAGGGACATATAGGTATCCTACCTACAAAACTATTTATAGCAACTATTTACATCAACACATGATCACATTGAGCCCCCCAGAGTGTTCCCCACCAGATTTGTAAGCTAGAACTCCCCCAACTTAGCCTCCTCTGTCACACATATACATTATTGCCCGTTTACAGTGCTTCTCTGCTGTCTATGTTGGATAGATGGGGCAATCTCTATTTGAAAGAAGGAATGGAGACTAATCTGATGTTAATCAGTTCAAGAAAGGAACAAAACCCTCTGGGCAGGACACCTTAACCTTCCTCAGCATTTCATCATGTACCTCAGAGTAGCTGTGCTCAAACAAAAAACCTTTACAAATCAATCCAAATGTAAAAATTGCAGAACAAGAAATCAGCCAGACCGGGCTATATTCACCCTGGTTTCAACAGGGGCTGTGGATTATTTTTTTACCATTTAGTCCAGGTGTTAACTCCAGCAGAGCTGTCTGCCCGTGGGGAAAATCAGTGCATCCCATTCTCGAAGTCTGCTCTCTAAGGGTGCCAGCAGCCCAGGAGACAGAACTAGTCCCCATGCTGTGTGAGCTCAATTTAAAGGCACAGACAGAGGTACAAGCCCTGGGTTTACCTCATGGTGATTCACAGAGTTAGCTGTTGGATCAGGAGGGTGGAAGACTGGCTCCAATTTAGAACCAAACGAGGGAGAGGCTGCATCTTCCCCTGGCTCCCCCCTCCCAGCTCCATTGCTGTCTCTGGATGGGAAGGGGGAAGGCAGGGAAAGGAAGTCATTCTGGGGTTCTCAGCCCTGCTGGAGTGGGGGTGTGGGTAGATTGAAGCCCCTCTGAGGTGAAGGACCCCCCCCACACACACCTTCAGTGGGGCTAAGAAAACGCTAGAAGGGGCCTCCCTCCCCTGCCTTATCCCCCTCTCATCCAGAGACAGCAAGTCAAACTACACCACTATTGCTGTGGAGCAGGCAGAAATTAACAGATACTTAGGTGCAGGTTCATTTGAACCCTCATAAAATGAGGGTTAATTTGACACATGACTGAAGGGCTATGCAGCCCTGCTCTTTTGTTTGGGCACAGCTTTAGAGTAATTTCAAGGGGCTAATAGTGTCACTGTCTGTGCCTTTAATGTCCCCACATGCCTGCAGCGCAGGAGCGAGAAGCAATGGTGTGAGAGGGGAAGCAAAAGCCCCCGCAACATGGCCCAGACCCTCACCCGACACGCCCCGGTACTTACCCTAGGAGCCAAGATGAGCAGCAGCAGGAAGGAGACACTGACACAGGCTCAGTAGTTCCATAGCTGTCTGAGCCTGCGTATTGGTGAACACTGGAGGCATGGCTCCCGAGCAGTGTGATATGCTCAAAAGGCAGACAGGGATCCAGCTGAGCCGGTGCCGAGAAGCAAGGAGCAGAATGCCAGCTGGGAGATGCTGGCTGTTTAGCTAGTAGGCTCCAACTCCAGGTACCCCAAGAAGGAACCAGGTGCCTGCTGGAGGACCAAGACAGGTGAGGCAGAGGTCAGCCTCAGGGCTGACGGGGCAAGGGAGCCCCAATGAAGGGCAGCAGCCTCGAGGGATGCTGCAAGGGAGCAGCAGGACTGTGACCAGGAGCTCAGGCACCATGGCTGGGGATGGCTTCTCAAGCCCGCAGGCATCCCCAGACAGCCCTGCAGCAGGCAGAGCATGAGAGATCATGAGCCCCTGGAAGGAGGAAGTAGATGACACTGGATGGAAGGACCAGGACAACTGGACCACAAGTCAGCCAGGCCCCAGGGAGGTGATGTCAGAAGAGCCGGTAGAGGCTACGCACAGGGCAGTTGCCTGTAACCATGCCTACTATGATAAAGGGGATGGATGCATCTCCCCAAGGGACCAAGGGCCCAGAGAGACAGAATCTCGGGAGTCCACCAGCAGAAGCCAGACATTTTCAGGTGAGTTACACTTTGGCCCCAGACAGAGCAGGTTTAATTTCCCAGGAGAGGGGAAGCCGACCGGAAGACAAGGGACGGACCCCTGAAGATTGACAATAAGGAAGGTCCAACCCTTTCAAGACGGGCAGTGTGGGAAGACCTGCGGGGAGTAGCATCTACCCTGACTGAGGACACAGTAAGGGTAGGGTAAAGGGGAGGTTTGAAGCCCAACAAAGATACCCCAGGGCTGTGATGCCTTCGGGTCACCGACAGGGAACTGCCTGCACAACAACAACATCAAAGACATGGCAGGGGAGAAGGAGCAGTGCCCGGACCATTTAGGTGGCACCAAATCCAGACCTCACCCTGACATCGCTGGGGGGCAAGGCATCGACAAAGAGCGGGCCAAAACCTTACAACACCTACCAGCTTTAAATGGTCACAGTGTCCCAGCTTCCATGCTGCAGAGACATGCTGTGCATGTCACAGTCTGCCTCAAGAGCTGGGAATGCAACCACCAGCATCTCAGTTCCAACACTACAAGCACATGCTGTAAATGTCCTCGCACTCCTGTGCTGTGCATGTGCACTGTAAGTGCCATGGAGCAGCCACAATACACTTCCCAGGCCTTCAACAGCCTGCATCCACAGTGCAGAAACCCAGTGTTCCTGGCTTTCTTCCCTCTGCTAGTGTGCTAGAACATGCAAAGGGCACACCAAAAGCTCATAACAGCACTGATGAGTGTTTCTGTTTCCCCAGCTGCAGATGCCCCACTCTCCTAACCCCACTTTGGCTCTTTTATTTATGGTCATGCAATTTGAATGGTTAAAAACAGATTATAAAGTGTTCTATTGCAACAGAAAAAATAATGAAGCATTTGATGCATTCATATGTACAAAAAAGGTACAAAAGTATACACATCTCTTGGAACTAGCTTTGGTGTTCCTGTACTACCTCCATATCTGGCCACTTCAAATTATGTTGCCAAGTTTCTATAGGTGGCTATTGTTTCCCAGGAGAAGGCCCTGAGAAAAGGAGAAACAAGAAAGGCAGGTTAATTTTATTCCCCCTGATGATTCCTTTACAAAAAATGCCAAGCCAAGTTTACTATTAAAAAAATAAAACCTGATTTAAACCTACAGGCTAATTTAAATTAAAACACTTTCACCATAATTGAGTCCTGGAACTATATGCACATTCTACTCTATGCCAACATTATTCTCATATTTCATTAGGAAAGAAACTTCTGTTATTAGGGTTTCTTGGAACATTTTACTTAATTTTAGCATTAATAACAAACAACGTGCATTCTCATTAATAATTTTACCCTATTTAAAAATAAAAATCATGACAATTTAATTGGCTTTCATTAATTTAAATATTTAATCATGCCAGAATGTATTCATTCATGTGATGAATGTTACAATGTTTCTCTCTGCAACATCTCATTATCTCACAAGCATTAATGAATTCAGCAGGGTTAGGAAACAGTTTTTACAACCAGCAAAAATTGTCTAGCTATCAAAACTTTTCTGATTTTTTGTCAGGATGAAACAAAATCTGTGGATTTTATTCTTGGAAAAGGAGGAAAAGATCCACCTTGGAGTAGTCAATAGTTTAATGGTAAAATGCTGGCACACAAGATATGGAAGTCCCAGGTTAAAATCCTTGACCTGCTTGATTCAGACCAGGAAACTGAAGCTTGACCCTATCATGGTGTTTACCAGCCTGTACTGTTGGCATCAGTGGGGTGAGTTTCAAATTTCAGGGTTGTTCCACTCTGTATAAATTAACTGAGGTCCTGCTCCAATGAATATCCCAATCACCAAACTGGTTCAATGAATATTTAATTATAAAAACTCTCTCCAACATGAGAGATCCACCCCAGAATAGTAGGCCAAATATTTTTATATTGACAAAAGCACTGATAGATGCACATAGATGTATTTTAAGTATTCAGCAAGATGCCTAAATATTTGTTTGCTCCAAAAAGTGTTAAAATAAGTATTATTTGTTGGGGTGAAGGGGGCGCAGGACAAGAAATGGGGATTGATTTGAATCAGCACATCCTCAATACTTAGTCCTGAGCTTCTTTGAAATAATATTTTTGATAAGGAAACTGGCAGTAATGTCTGAGGTTAGGTTTCCAACTTCTTGCTAATGTTTGGAGCTTCTTAGTTGTGATTGTTTTAACTAATGGTTCTTACTGTGCTATACTAAAGGTGACTAGTTTTACAGACAGACAGAAAGACACTGGAAGCCTAACTACTGTAGGAATAAGCACTGACAGGCAGTTGCCTGTGGGGATGCTGAAAGCACTACTGGGAGTGCATACATTAAAAAAATACTGTAAAGACAGAAAGAGAAAAACATAACAAAAGCAAGTACAGAAAAGTAATATAAATGTGGTCAAACTCCCCCCTCTCCTGCCAACATACAGTATAGAATGAATACTAATATCTGGCATCAAAATCAAAAGACAGACTAAAATACAATTTCACTTTGTGACATACAGAACATATATCAGATGGCTCAGAGGACATAACAATTCATGAACACATCCAATTAAGTGCAAAACCAATATAAGAATCCAGGAGAGTCATTTTTCCCTTCAGTGACCTTTGCAATGGATTTCCCCAGTTTGTAATTTTAAATTGTGAAACTTATTATTTCTGAAACAATCTCACTTAGAAGTTTTATATAAATTAGTTGAAGCTGTACCTCAGCATTGTTGTTGGGTTTTTTTTTCCCCAGCCCTTTCTCCAATCTTTTCATTACTTTAAATATTCAGGACATGATACAAGTGTAAACGAGGTTTCAGCAGGGAAAAAAAATATATTTTTAAGCTTTGCACTGGTTTGCGGTTTTTTGCCAAAAGCAGTGTAAGGATGTTATCAGAATCATCCTGGGAAAAAATGTCCTAGAAATCCATCTGTGGGAATTCAGTCTCTCTCAACTATTGAGGTTGATAAGACTGGCCATTCAGTACAATTTACAATTTGTTGAAGGTAAAAATTACTTCTTCAGCAAGTAAGGTCTAATTGATCCACTTTATCAATGCAAGTATACAAAAATCAAACTCTCAGTAATAAAAATTAATCTAACCATATCACTAACCAGCTCTGAGGATAATCAGACTGTAATTATAAAATTCTGCATTGCAGTGATACACCACCACCTTACTTATACCCTTCTTTTCTGTGCATTATATTAACTAATAACTATACAGCAAGTAGGTAAGAGATACCAATACTTAACTGTTTGTAGGCTAAAAATAAAAGTGACATGATACTCCAATTAACTCTGAATTTATTTCTTAATGTAAGATAACTCTAGCAATGGTTCAAGAACAAAGTAACTAAATGTCTACTGATTGATGATCAAATTGTTTCAAAATGATCTATTACCCAATTAACTGGGGGTAGGGGGAGTGAAATGTGGAGACAGAAAACTTATTTTTGTGCGACCTGCAGGATCTCAATCTTCTGTGCACTTGGTCAAGTATGAAAGTGTATCATCACACCTAGCTGCCCTCTGTGCTCTCTAATCAGTATATGTAGTAGCCTAGCAATGATGGGCAAGTAGGGCATAAGCCATAGGCGCTGCTCAGCAGGAGGGGGAGGGCACTAGAATGGAGCTAATGAAGGACCCCACCTTCCCTGTGCTTTGTCCTCCCTCCCACATTGTGTGCCTTCCCTGAAGTGACTCTGGTTCGAGGGAGGGCAAAGAAGCACAGCAATGTACTTGCTTTTGTCATATTTTGCTCTTTCTGTCTTTCAGTAGGTTGTGTTTTTTTTTTAATGTCTGCACTCTCAGTGTAGGAGCAACAGCCAGAGGTTTGCTGCTGGGGGGAAGGGGGGATGTCACCTACTTTTTTCCTACTAAACATTAGTGTTTAAGTGGCTGTTCAACAGACACAGGTTGGTATCAAAAAAGTAGGCAACGTACCCCAACCCTCATTCAGAAGCAAACCTTCAGCTACTGCTTCTGTCCAAGGCATAGTACTGGCCACTTTCTACTGCTATGCCATTGACCAAATTGTGTTAACCTGAATGAATGTTTTCTATATAAATAAGAGTCATATGTGCAAAACAAAATATGAATGTCTGGTCCAGAACTAAGAACACATATGGCTTGCAAGTATGTTGAAGGAAGACATCAATAAAACATGTCCCCTTCACCCAACTAAGTGGATACTTCTAAATTGCAGGTTGGAAATTTTGATTCTTAGTATAATAGCCCCTAAAATCTCAGAGGGATGCTCCTGAAGGTACAGGATGGTTGGAAGAATATGTCCAAAGAGACAGCTGATCCAGAAGCTTAAGGCTATGAGTCTCATTTCATAACAGCACACCTGCCCTCCCAATCCCCCACCACTTCCTTCTCCCATTATACTTCCACTTTTCTTATAACTTACAAAGATTTTTGACTTCCTGTCCTAACTTCAGTGACTAAAACTAAAGGATCAATATTGCATACAATCACATACATCACAAATATTGAGCACTACATACTATTCAGTTGTACAATGAGTGCACGCACACAAACACATATGTATTTATACACACATGTATTTATACACACACATACACATATATACACACATGTGCACGTGCACACACACACACACATATACATACATACATTTATTTATTTATTTATTTAATTTAGCAAGGCTAGTTCAATAGCTTTAGGTCACTGAATAGTAAGTGGTTTCTGAAACCTTGCAAGTCCTGTTTCTAGATGCCCTACTTCAAAAGCCAATGTAGAAAGGAGCTGCCTTTTTGAACATGACTGACCACATCATAGTAAGACATTTCTTGACTATGCTGAGTGAAAAAGATCAAACAAACTGTGTCACAGTTTCAAACTAGATTTTTTAAAGCAAATATTAAGGTCTCATTTATTTTAAAAATCATCTTGTGTTCTCCTCTATTCATTCAGTGTATTTACCTGTTGTCTTTTATAAGTAGATTGTAAGCCATAGGGGCCGAGGGTCAACTAATGAGCAAAACACCTAGTATAGTATAGTGTATAGTGGGGCTGGAACCTTACTTAGGACCTCTAGAAAACCTGTAATAGTAAACTTATATATTTAAAATATGTTGATAAACATAGCACTCTGAGATGTGGATATCTGAACTACCAAGTTGCTCAAAAACAGAATCAATAATATAATTATTTAGACAGTCAAATATGATTTTCAGGCAAAATTCTTCCCACTGACATTCACAAACTTTGAATGCCACTAACAGCTGCTATAGTCAAAAGTTAAGAGCCCTAATATTTCCACAGCACTATGAGGTGTTTCCATCTCAGAGAACTAAAGTGAGGAAAAGCAAGAGCAAATGTAGAAAGAGCAAACTGAGGAAGAGCAAATGTAGAAGTTCTTTGGTCCTGCTTTTGCAGAATGGACCAAAAGCAAAGACTTATAGAAACTGAACAACCTCTGCTCATATTTCAGTGGTACCGATCAGCAGAATACCCTGATGGCTACATAAGGAATCTGAACAATACCTCCCACCATTTCCATGACAGTCTCAATGACAATGGTGTCTTGCTCATAAGTCAGAATGTCTTAGTGGGAACAAATTGAAAAAAAATGGTCAAATACATTTAGTAGAAACCTGGTCACTGAGGGTGTTTATAGACCTTACAATTTTCTAGGTTTAATCCAGACTACAGCTGTCACTATGTACATGTGGATGTCTGTAGTCCAATTTAAAATTGGCTGCAGTCCGAATTAACCAATCCTACTTAAATGAAGATTAAAGTTAATACAGACTAGGGCGGTCAGAACTAGGCAATTTAAACTGTATTAATTAACATGTATAGACATTATTGCTTTTAGGAAAAACAGTCCTTAGGAACTCAGCAGATAAGCATTGCAAATTACAGTCCCTGTAAGGGAAACTCAACCCTGTTTCTGCAACACAACAGAGGCTAACAGGTGCAAAGTAACAATTATATAAGTCAAACGTGTAAACAACACCACCCTAAGTATCAATAGCCTAACTAAGCCCCACACCTGCCCAAGCAGAAGTGCTCCTGGTCTGTGAAGAAGGGGGCACCCCTCTGGCCCCGCACCCTTCCCAACACATTAGCTGAGATAGTCATCAACACTCAGGTCAATTGCACCCATTAGGGAATGTGGAACAGAACTTTAGATAACTTAAAGTAGGTTTTCAACAATGTAGCAGTGCTTAAACAGGCTTATTACAGCCTCCTAATTACTTCGAATAGCAAGTGCTAAGGGTATAAGACTACACACAGAGGCTGCAAATTGCGTCTGTTAATGGGCTGATGGTCAATGATTGTCTATTAACCCTTAATTTGAACTGAAATTTGATTTGAACTGTGTGATGCAAATCAATTAACAGAGTTTAGAAAATGGTGAGCACATCTACAAATGGCCCGACAGGGCAGTGACATGCTTCCCTCCCCCCCCCCCATCTTTGAGAATTGCCTGGCCATCTCCTGAGAAGCCAGTCAGGCAGGAAACTGACCATATCATCTTACAAGGAGCTAGAGTTCTTGAAAGCAGCCCACCAGGTAAGATGCTAATGAGTTTGGTAGCCTTTGGAGCTGCCAGATGACTGGATGGGTTAATATGAGAGCTGGTTTCCATAAAAAAATTGCCTGATTTCCTATAGGATTTAGTTAAAATTGACATATTCCTGCTGAAAATTTTGATTTTGACAAATCAGCATTTTCTTTAGAGGTCACTCAGCTTAGCCATAAACCATGATTTGCATGTAAACAAGGGCATTTCTATTCAAACAAGAGTATTCATGGTTCATTATTCACATTCGTAATTGCAGTATTGCTAACTATAAAGTGCCTCAAAACCACAAGTAAAAGCCTAAAAAGTTAGCTAAAAAAATAATACATTTAGATATCTTTCCATTGTACTTGTTTCTACACCCACAAGGGCTAGTAACTTCCTATTTTTCAAGAACACTTTTGAATGCGAACTTTGTGTCAAAGGAGATGGAACTTTAAGAATATTGCAAAACCGGCAATAAAATCATGAGAGTCGGAAGTTGTTTTTCTGTTATTGTTTCAGCCATACCATCAAGGGATAGAAATATCATTGTGTCACTTTGGCAACCCATCTTGCACCACAAATAGCAAGGAGTCAAAGAGAACATCCCATAGATTGAAACTTGTCTGCACAAATTATTCAGAGAATATTTGTGAATAATAAATAGCACTGCAAATATAAAAAACGTTTGTAGAAAACTGAGGGATGGAGAAAGCGATGTGTGTTGGATAATTTATTCAAAATTAACAAGCTGTGGAAATGCTTCACCAATTTCACATGTAACATGGTGTAAGTCATGTTTGGATGATGATCCACGCCTAATAGGTGCTGAATTTTGAAAAACAAGAGTGCATCAAGAATTCAGATATCCAGTACTTCTCAGCATTTCTCCCTTTTTGGAGCTAGATTTGTTTTCTTTTTTGCTTGTCTAGCCATCAGTATAAAATACTTTCCCATAGTGACTGCTGAGAAATGATGAGGTGCTAGATTTCATCCCTTCCTCCCATAATTCTAAAAGATTTAGGATAAAGGGAACATAGAGAGATGTCATGACCAAAGTTAGTACTTTATCAAATCGTGTTGTATTGTCCAGCTAAAATTCTAAATATATGACCTATATCCACGTCACAATAATGGCTGGTAAAATAGAACAAAGCAAATAACATCAAAAAGGGCATCCAAATGAAGTAGTAGGAACTAGATACTGGTTCCAGCTTCTTCATTTTACTAAGGCAACTGTGCAATACTTTGGCAACATAAAAGCTGACAGAAGGGAGCCTTGGGTCCACCTCAGAAGGATCGACTTGGTACAGGGGAGGTGGGAAGGAAAAATAGTATGGCTGGAGCCCTGTTGCGGAAAAACCTGCTTTGAATAGGCAATCATTAATGACAGGATGTAAGGGAGAGAAAAAACAAACAGATGTCATGAAAAGTAAACCTAATATTTCCACTGAGGATAAGTTTAGATCAGTACCAGTGTTACTACATTAATGAAAATGTGAAAGTTCTCATTGTATTAAATACATATTTAAAAAAAAAAGACAAAAAGAAAATATACCTGTGTCTTACCTCCATTCTTTTTTATTTCATAAGAGCCCAAAAAATTATAGTGAAGTTGGCTTTTTATCTCATTGAGCACATTTTCCACCATGTAGAAAAGAAACAGAATGCTAAAATATCTGGATACTATTAACACCTTCATTCTCCATCGCCACCCATTTTTTTTGCATTTCTACATAGCTTAGTTCTCAGTGTGGACACATTCTAGTAAAAATCTTTGAGCCAAATTCTCAAGATCAGTCTTTACAGCTCCCTTTGGTACCTTCTCACTCTGAGATGCCCTGCTACCATAGGCAACCGTCTGTTCTGGTCCATTCAATACCAGTCAGAAAACACCTAATAACAACAAAAACCTTATAATGTTCCACAGGAGAAACAAAGGCTGCACCTGAACAACTGAAGTGGCAGGGAAATTGTTAGGTAAAATATGCTCAGGTGGTCCAAAGTAGTGCTGTAGCAAGGGAGGGGAGGGGGACGAGCAGGTCAACCACCCCAGGTGCCAAAGCAAAGGGTCACCAACAGGTACTGGCCAGCCAGGGCAGGGTGCGGGACGGAGCCACAAGCCACTTGTTTGTGGGGGAAGGCAGCTCCCACCACTGCATGCATTCCCGGGCAAGCATGGGAAGCGTGTCCCACAGTTCTGTACATGGGACAAGGGCAGGCCACCACTGCAGGCTTGCCCCAAATGCCAAATTTCCTTGCTACAGCACTGGTCCAAAGGATTTACTGTGCTCCATACTAGACAGGAAGAAGAAGCCACTGGTCCTGCTAATCTGACCTGGTGGAAAATCCACTCCTGACTCAAAATCTGAGGATCATTTTAATGCTGTGTGCATGGGCAAGACTCACAAGCCAAGCATCCAAAGTGTTATTTGATACCATTAGAAGCAAGAGTGTTCACCAATCCAAGCTCTCACCTCAGACACTACTAGTAAATGGCACATTCTGAAGAGCAACTGAGAGATGACAGGGATGCCCAAAGATGCACTGGTTGCAGCAAAGTCACAGGACCATTATAGCTGGTGAGGGGGATCTTTGAATTCTTGTTCATTAATAACTGATCATTGTCTGTTATTCTCCAGACAGGTCCCTTTTCCCATTTTACAAAGGACGAGGTACAAGTCCTGGTCATTTTTTTCTAATGTTGAAATTTTCTGTTGAGGAAAAAAAATGCATCAGTTGCAATAGTGCTGGCAATAATTTTAACAAGACTTAGGTGACATCCAATTTCTCAAAGATTTTCATTTGTAAGTTCATTGCAATGGTCCTTTTGATTGTTAATTAGCAGAGAAAATATAAATTGACTGTGTATATTTTCCATTGGCATATCACTTCCTTACTGGATGCATCACACTTTTGATTGATCTGTATTTATTGTCCAGGCATATATAACAGAACCCCCCCCATTACTAGAGGGAAGAAAGGCAGTTAGGGGTGCCTGGACTTCCCTCTCACCCCACTACTGATCTCATGTTCCTTTGTGGTCTGCCAGTTCATCCCTCCCCTTTGTGATGTTCCTTTGCCTATTTCTTTTACTGTACGCACCACCTCCCCATCTACCTTCCCTGTATAATTTTTTTTTCCCCTGATGCTTATGCTGTCTTATGCTGCTAGAGTTAACTAGCAGGCGGAGGAGCCTGAAAAAAGAAGGCCACCGGGTCTAGGTACAAGCAGTCCCTGATGGCTCAAAGACAGAAGTAGAAGAGTCAGGTGACCCAAAGCACCCTTCATAAGCCCAGATCTCAGGTCTGTAGGATCCACAGGAGGAAGGAGCTCCTTATAGAAAGGCAGAGGGAGTGAACTCCAGGCCATGAAGAAGGGACTCATAGCAGCAGCTGGGGTGAAGCAGGCCAGAAATTATGCAGTGGGAACAAGGTAGGTTCTAAGCAAACCCTGGGTGGGCCATTTTTGTTTTGACCCAAGCAGGTAGCTATAGTTTGGGTGATTTTTCTTCCTCGTGGCCCAGATTACACCAGTAAGGGAGGTGCAGGCAACTGAGAGGGATGTTTGGGTGACAACCTGAATTTCAAACATGACTGAGAAGATAGAAGATAGAAACTGGGGTATAAGTTCCAGGCCCAGAAAGTCGAAGCCTGTGTGGGAGTGAAAGGTAGTAGCATGACTTGGGGAGATGGATCCTCAAGCCCAAGGGGTCACCCCACTGAGCCCAAAACCTACAGCCCTGAATAGTGGGCTCCAAGCTAGAGTAAAAGTGGATTATAGTCAGGAGGGTCCCCACCCAGATGAGGGTCCAACTCCCAAAGGTCTCCTCCACCTGTGGGCCACCTTCTGTCAGTTTGTTCGATCAAGACATGGCAGGAAGAAGTACCAAGGGGTAGAGCCGGAGGGGACAAGGGGAGCTAGTAGGAAGAGGCCCTGAAAGTTAGGTGCACCATGCTGGCCACTGTGTGGTGGCATACAGCATAACACTTGGAGTTGCGGCAATTTATGGCATTTCTTCTACCTATACTTTTTAGAGACCACTAAAGATGTTCTTTCCTAAAGACTATGTTCATATCATAATACCAAAAAAACCAAACAGGTTATTTTGGAATTAGGAATCTGTTTTTAGTGTTTGTTTGTTTGTTTGGATTTTTAAAAATAAAATACCAAAAATGTTAATGCAATTAAAAACATACAGAAAATCTTGGTTAACATTAACCAGACACTTGATATGCAAATTTAAGATCACATTTAGGAAGAAGGTGAAAGTACTTAGATTGCCCAATAAAAATGTGATTTTTGAAAGTAGTCAGCCTACCCTGAATTTTACTGAGTTTTATTGTTTATACTCTATGAATTAAGTACAAACTCTTCAGCTTGTCTGTTTAAACATCTAAATGTGTATCTGAACAATTTAAATAAATGTTTTCATATCTACAAATGTTGAAGGTAAGTGGTGCTTTAATTCATCTAGATATAAATTCATAACAATGTTATGCAATTCTTCTTAGCCCTAAGCAGATATTAGAGCTATATCTATATATATTTATATTTATCAATATCCACTGAGAGAAAAACAATGAAGAGATGGACTTGCCAGTACATGTGTTTTAATTTTCAACACATGGAAAAGTACGTTAAACATGTTCAAATTTAGATGAATTAACTGTTTGGCCAATAGTCTCTACTTGGTCAACAAGAAAACACAACATATATTTAAGGTAAAATTCTTTGCCAGCTGGAAATAGAAGGGATGACTGCGTCAGTTAGGAGCATATGGCAGCCCCCTTCTCTCAAAGCTTAACACCTACTCTTCCCAACAGATTTTATTAGAATATTACTTAGAGTACTATGGAATATATGCATAATTTTTTTTAACCAAATGATTCCCATGCACTTGAATTTGGAATCCTGTCTAGAAGGTGTACACACTCTCCTTTGATTTTAACTCCCTTATTATAAGCAGTAGCTTGACTAGGGCAGAGGGAAGGGAGCACCAGCCCTGTGTGTGTAGTGGGAGGGGGATGCCAAAATGGTGGCCCCTAGGGAACCCAGTAACTGCAGCCAGGCAGGGTGCACAGAACCAACCCCAGTCCCAGCCTCAGGGGAAGCAGCATTTGGAGCCAGCCCAATTAGCAGCAGCAGTGGTTGTCAGATAAGAGAAAGGTTGTTAGCTGTGTTAGTGTGAAGTCAGGCAGGATAGGCTGCTCTGTGCTGATCTTTTCATAGCATTTTACGAAGTGGCTTTTGCTCATGAAAGCTTACTCATCTCTGATTCTGTTAGTCTTTACCCTGCCTTCTATCCACTCTTCCCCTGCTCCCCGCCTCTTCTTCCCACTCCCCTAACCCCTTATCTTGCTCTTCTCAGGTCCTTGGCATGACACCCCCATTCCCTGCCCACCCCTCCGCCCAGGTTACGAACATCACTAGTTGCATTTCTACTTACATATACACACTCCATGGTTAATTTTGGAATGCAAAAGAATGGAATACAGGACGGACATGTGGTTGCTCAAGTTATTTTGCAAAGTAAATGAATTCTGCCATATCTGTCTCTTTGTATTCCTGGTATGGGCACAAAGTCCTTTATTATTTCTTTCAATCTAGGTCATTTCAGGTTCAGCCTGAGCAATTTAAGGATGGACGAGAGTGGAACATTTCAATGCACAACTAAAGTACCTGTATGTTTAGTTACAGGTATTCCAACCAAGAATATTCTACACCCCCAGAGCAAGCTGTCACTGTAATAACAAAATCATTTTAAATCTTAACCATCAGGAATTTTAGTTTGAAATGCAGTTCAATTCTTTTAAAACTAATTCAGTTCCTTCACCATTCTCATCAATATCATCTCATTCCATCTTTGATCTTTCTTGCCTGCCACAAATAATTAGACTAAAGTCTACAGTAATTTACTTAAGTTTGAATACAGAAAATACACAATGACTTATGAGCAACCAGACTTTTGTCTTCATAGCTAAAGTTGTATGACAGAAATCCAAAGCTTTTATATCTGGGAAATAACTTATATAGAATCTTTGGCATTTCCTTTTAGGTTCATAAGGAAGACGGACTGGAAGGGACCACACAAAGTCATTTAATCCAGTCTACTCCCTACCCAAGGCAGAATTGTCCCAGACGCAATAAACTACAGAGCAGTTAGAGCTGGAGTCAGCTGCTCCTGAGTGCAGTGTCTACATGTGTGCCTTGGACAACAGCAATTTGAGCCAGGGTGGAACAGCCCTCAGCTGGCAGGGAGCATGGGCTGGCGGAGGTCAGCCCTGGCCTCTAGCTGGTGGCATTGGGTGGTGGATGGGCTGGCAGGAGCCAGGGGTCCGGCTCCTGGCTGACTGAGCTGACCAGGTGTAGTTTGCACCCAGTGGTCACCATCTACACATGCATTTTATCACACTTCGTGACTCTGCTGAAGTAATACTGTCCCTGAGTGTAATATCTTATGGAGGAGTTAATTAGTTTACTGAGCCCTAATACTGGTATACGTGTAGACTGTGATGCTTTACTGTGGAATTAATTTGTCTGCTCCACAGTAAAGCACACGTGTAGATGTACCCTATGTGGCCTATTACATGCCCTCTAATATTGGGTGGTGTCTCCCCCCACACAGAGTGACATACAAAGAAAATACAGCACAAGCCATCGTATACCAACAGCTGAGACTATTTATTATTTATATTATTGACCATATTGTTATATTTTTGTTATACATTTAATGAGTGGAACATGCAAGCTTCTCCTCACCTGAGTGACCATAGGGTTGCCTTTTTTTTTTGTTTGGGGGGAAGGGTGGCAATTGACCTTGCAAGAAACTCTGCACAAAAAGAAAATCTATTCAGAATGCCCTTATTTCCAATAAGACTCCAAGGAATTGAAGATGATCCATCACATGGGGCTCATTATAGCATGGAAGACTGACAATAATGGAGTTACTTGTCTGAGTGAGGCTTATGCAGGACAGCCAAAAAAACTTCAGAGAGAAAGAAATTTAGTTAACGCATTTTGTCAAAGTCTAAAGGCTTTTCTATGCTTTCTTAATCTTTCAGGATTACAGTGAAGAGTAAAAGAATTTATCAGCGAGAAATCAAGTGATGATTCATCTTTATTAGCAATGCAGCTTACTCACCTGGGATGTTTATAAAAGCCTTTGGCACTTCTGGAAGAGATCAAAATACATTAACTTCCTGTTGGAGATATAATCATTTCCCCTCAAATACATCTCTCTCAATTTCTGGGAGAATGAAAATGCTTGCTAGCCATGAGAGGTTTTAAGGAGAAAATGTTTTGGAAAGAAAGTATTTTGTTTTAAAACTAAATTACTAATCAATTGCTTCCAGGGGAAGCAGTGGTAGAGTGATCCCAGTGAAAGCTTCTACTTGGCAGCATCTTGCTGAGCTGTCATGCAAGAAGTGTATTTCTGTACTAATGCTGCATACAACTGGGGAAAGAAAAACTGTTTTGAGAGTATCCTAAAATAATTCTTTTTTTAAAAAAACATCTTCCTATGGTCTTAGAAAGCTAGAGCACAGCTAGAGCAGACTAGAAAGAAAACAGCAATATCTTTGAAATTGTAAGGAATACAAATAGCACTTAAGGACCAGGTAAAGACATCATACTTTTATGCATGTAAGTGATTGGAAACCAGTCTATACATATAACAGAACAGAAGTTCAGTACACACAGGGTGGTTTAAAAATGGCAGGACCCAGTCTAAAATTTGCCCTCCCACCCCCACCAAAGGATGAATGTCTGTTCTGTTCACTACTGATCTAAACTACACCACTTACAGAAAACTCTGTAATTTAGATCAATTCCCCCTCAGGCTTTTTGAATGTCTGTACCTATCCAAGGAGATCATCCTATACTTGTTTGCTTCTGTATATTTGAGGCAGTTGCTGTCACTTCACTACACAGAGCTTACAATCTAAAGAGAGAGAAAAGACCTAGAAGGTCAACCTGACTACATTTGGCCATATATAAACAACAAGAAGAATATATTCTAACTTTCTGCCAATACATCAGTGAATCCATTGACTAGTCTAGTATTAAATATTCCCAGTAATAGCATTTCTTCTACTTCCCTTGGAAAATTATTTTGTAACCCAATTTCTCGTGATATTCAAACCTAAATCTCCCTCTCTTTAAATTCCCATTCTATTCATTCTAACTGGATCACTGTGTACCATTCTAAAGGATTCCTTTCCCTTTTCACTGTTAACCCCCATCAAATATTTATAGACTGTTACATCCCCACTTAACAACTGTGTAACATTTCCCACATTTTCAAATTACTCAGGGTTATAGAACTGCTGCATTGCTTTGAGGTAACTGTCCTAAGCTGGCACCATTCTAACCCAGTTGGACTTTCAGGGAGGAAGTCTCATGATTGATTGTAATATTCTACTCAATTATTTAGTTACCTCAGTTAACCAAGAATTATAAAATTGTCCTCCTTCTTCTCCACGCTTAAATATGCCTGTTTTAGTGACTATTTTTTTAAATCTGACTTTCTTTTCAAATGCAATATTAATGGAAGTGTTTCTGTCTGGTTTTTAATGGATGTCTCTCATGCATTTTAATTATATTTTAATGGCTATAAAGGAACATCCTGCTATCTTAAAACAACCGTTTCTCTCTCCACTCATCAGTTACACAGCTCCCTGAAGGTCAGGTAGTTTGAACTATCCCTCTGAAGGCATCCAAATGGCATTGAACTCAAGTAATGGTTGATTTCACCTTTGCCTCCTAACAAGTTGTTACTCTAATATTCTGAGCAGAGAGAGGTACTTAGTTGTCTTAGTCTGAAGTCAGGCAGAAGGCAATGTAAAACTACCTAAATCAGAGATGCATATGCTTTCACAAGCAAGATTATCACTTCAGCAAATGCTATGAAAGGGCATGCAGGGACAGAAGGCTATCAAATAGAGATAAATTTGAATACAAAAGACAGGGAAGGGGCAGAGGGAGAGGGGGTAGAGCTGAGAGGGGCAAACAAGTAACAAACTCATAGGGACACAGGGGTCAAGAAAGATAATCCAGGTAATGGGATAAGAATCTATGGGCATATGTAGACAAAATGGGGACCCTAAATTGAAGCAGTGGGTTTTTTAAAACACTGCTTCAATTTAGGGCCAATTAAACCCCCGTGTTGTGCACACACCCCATACTTACCTGGCTCTCCGGCGACGGGGAGGGGAGGACAAGCTGCCAGCAGGTGAAGCGGTCCCTGGGCTGCGGAGGGGCTGGTGCTCCCCTCCGCAGTAGCACTTGCAGGCACCCAGCTCGGGCAGTCCTGGGGAGCACCACAGCCATGGAGGGAAACATCAAAAACATCAAGCCCCTGTGCAATTCAGGCAGGCTCTGGGGGGGAGGGGCTCACCACTTTTTTTTTTTTCCCTCTCTTAGGTAGAGCATGCCTTCCAGGGCTGCTGCCAGGCTGCCTACAGGGCTTCCTGTAGAGCCCCTGAGCTGCACGGAGCTCAGGGGTTTGCTCTGCAGCTGGTAAGCCAGCAAACTAAAACTCCTAGGAGTTTTAGTTTGCTGTGCCCCAAGGCATTTAAAGCACATTACGCAGCTAAATTTGCTACAGTGGCTGTAATTAATGTGCAATACACTGCCGAGTCATGCAAACATTGACACCATTAAAGCAGTGCAAAAACATTTATCCCTCTTTAAAGTGTCATGCACATGTGCCCCTTGTTCCATCTACACACGCCCTATAGTCCTTTTTTTAGACTATACTTAACACAATCCAGTCTGAGGATGATTTCTTGTCCCGGAATTTTACATTAAAGTGTCACTGTTCAGAAACAGCTACTTTGAGGTTAGTGACATATGAGTAATGGCTGAATAATAAAACACCCGAATTTAAGGGTTCATTACATCAGCTATTCAGGAATTGCTGAACAGTTTTTCCAGACAGCTATTCCTGACTAACTCATGTACAAATACAATAATCTTTATTCCAAAATAAGAGCTCCTTGGTCTACTCTACCTTAGTTTATTTTGAAAGTGAATTTAAAAAAACTAAACAAAAGACAAAAAAAACAGGAATAAAAGAATCCACCCACTGAGTTGCTTCAAAACATTGACTTCAATTTAAACTTACATTATATTGTAATCCACATTAGCTTTCAAGTGTAGACAAGCCCCCAGTGCATGCAAATACTCCAGTTATACCCTCCACATTATTCAACAATGAAGTACCTGGCTACTGTCAAATAATTGAAATAAAAAATTAACACAGTAACTAGTTTATGTCAAGTGCTAACTATCAACCCTAAAAAACTGGTAGCCTGCATGGGAGGTGGGGAAAATCAGACTGAGCTTTGCCTTGAATAGAAAAAAATGGTTATTAGAAGAGGCTTGGATAACCTAGGCCGTGTGTAGATGAAACAAGGGGCATGTGTGCACGACACTTTACAGTGGGCTAACTGCTTTTGCACCACTTTAACGGTGTTGGGACGTCTTGGTTGTGTATTGCACATTAATTCCAGCCACTGTAGAAGATTCAGCAGCGTAATGCACCTTAAATGACTTGGGGTGACTACAGCCACACAGTAAAGCACCAGGCTCCATGCAGTTCCACATCTCTGCAGGCAGCCTGGCAGCAGCCCGGGAAGGCAGGCTCCACCCAAGAAAAGCAGCGAGCCTGATTTTTTTCCCCCCCTGAAACCTGCCTGCCTGAGCTCCACGGGGGCCCGATGCTTCCTCCTGTGGCTGTGGTGCCCCCTGGGACTGCCAAATCTGGGTGCCTGTGGCTGGGTGCCATCTGGGGGATGCCACCACAGAAGGAAGCACCACCCTTTCCCCCACAACCCAGGGACTGCTCCTCCTGCCGGCAGCTCACCATCCCTCCCCCACCACCAGAGAAGCAGGTAAGTGCATGGTGTGTGCACAATACAGGGGTTTGCTTCACCCTAAATTGAAGCGGTGGGTTTAAAAACCCACCGCTTCAATTTAGGGCCACCATTTCATTTACACACAACCCTAGGAGTCTAAAATAAATCTCTTTGGTACTCTTATAATACTCACTGCCCTGACACCTGAGTGTCTGACTGGCTCTTTCTCATGCGTACTGGCCTCTGGCTTCTCTTCTAGTCCAGGAAAAGCACAGACCAACTACAGACACCTCCTCAGCCTGACAAAGAGTGTACGTACCTGAAAGTTTGCAAACAAGAATTTTTCCAACTATTTTAGTAATAAAATATATCGGATTTACCTAAAGAACTTTGTCTGCCTGTGCTCAAAGCCCATAACGTATTTAGCCCATAAAGCAGGGAAATACAGTAAAAGCTGTGTTATCGGGCACTTTACTATCCAGAATGCTCTATTAACCAGCATCTGTCATAGACGGCATCTGTTGTTTATGGCAGTGGATCAATGCAGCAAAAGCAAAACTGGAAGTCCCACCATGGCACTTCCAGTTTTGCCACGAGCCGAGTCCCACTTCTTCCTCGAGGACCACGGCCCAAGGCAAAGCAGCCTGTGTGGGGCCCCTCTCCCTGTCCCCCAGCACACTAATGCCGAGGAGTGAAAGCCCTGGCACACCAGTCGTGGCGGGTTATAAGCCAGGCTGGAGATAAGATCTCCAATAACTGGCATGTTTGATTAACAGGCAACCCCCCTTTCCTATAGATGCCAGATAACAGCGCTTTTACTGTACTATGATCCTCATACTGGGGAACAGAAGCAGCCTTGTCCAAGATCAGACAAAAGGTGGCTGTGGTGGAGCAGGGACTCCTGAATCCAAGACTCCAAAGTTCCATCCTTGTGCTCTAATCACCAGCCTTCCTCTTGGAAATTAAATGTGTATAATGCTACTCATATATATAAAGCTACATAGTACTTTATATTGCCAAAGCATTTTAAAACAGGGGGCAACTACCTACAACATACCGACTGGATCTGGCCCACCAATCAGTTTCATTCAGCTCATAAAACCCAAAAGAGCAATTTAGTGGCATTTCTGCCACAGATCTCAGGTATGTTTGTGATGGCAGTGGAGAAAATCAACAGTAGCCAGGCTGGTAGTATTGGCCCTGCTTAGACCAAGGTGCATCATTTTGGCCCACTGGTCTGAAAAGGTTGTTGATACCTGTTTTAAAACATCAAATAATCCCCCAACTCCAAAAAATAATTCCAACAAGCCCCAGTATCAAAAAGCACAAACAGTCTGCACCCCAAAACAATACAACCTGATGAACTAGCAAGACAAAGCATCACTATGCAAGTTCATCAAGCCCTTGAAGGTCTCCCAATGAATCACTGCTTCAGTTCTGATTGGTGCCACCAGGAACAAACATTGTGTGTAGCCCTGCACACTGCAGAGGCGTTTGTGCCCATGCCCTCCCAAACTCTTCCCACAGACTCACTTGACTTCTCATTCCCTGCTTCTTCCTCTCTACCATTGTTTCCCCTTCCCCATTTAGGTCCTTCAAAGCACAATATGCCTCTGCTTACCCATCCAGCTTGCCTGACATGCTCCCCAAGTCCACGTGCTAAGTGGAGCTCTGGAGTCAGGTGGCAGGTGGGCAGCACCAAAGAGCACAAGCAGATGATAAAATCAGATATTTCCACTGGCTGTTTTACTGTACAGGCCAATTAGGTTAGTGTCAATCAAGACAATGATTATTTTGTGTTTACAGTAAACATTTTTAAAGGGCTCTCATAGGAAATACACACATGTGAAGACTGGGGTTTGCAGAGACTGTTTTGTAGAGGATTTTTTTTTAAAGATTAATTTCCAAACAGCTTTTCTTTCATGTCTCTTCCGCTTGGACTAAAAAACACTTTAGTAAAAAACATTCAGTCACCCCCTGAAGAGTTAATTGAATGTCAATTCAGAAGGATTTTAATCTTGCTTTCACTGCAAATCTCAATGTAACCTTAACTATGGAACTACTAGACCACCAGCACTGTAATATCTCTAATGATGATGTCCTTGTCATCAAAGTATTGAAAAATGGAAGCTGAGCAAGGCATCAGCCATACTTCTCATGCTCCTAATCTGTTTTTCCCCCTTTCTTTCTTCTTTAGAGATGAGGAAAATGTGAATTACCAAAGGATTACTTGAAAACTCTAACACTTCAAGCCCAGTACTTCTTTACTGTTAAGTTGATAATGCCACAGAGGCCAAGAGAAAATACCCTAAAGCAATCACATTTTAGTTTAAATGCATTCAGATGTTAGCCTTATAGACCTATTTGCTGATGACAACAAGAACTAGACCTATAATCCAAAACTGAATATGTTTACCTCGCCTAGTCAGCATAAAAGAAGATATTTTCACTACTGAGTTCTGAATAATATATTCCATGATACAGTCATTTTGATATATTGATGATATAAAGAAGCCTATATTAGGCCTTCCTCATATCTCCCTTGATATACTGTAACAAAAGGATTATTAAAACAGAGAAAAAAGTTCTACAAATTGTTCCTATAAGGGTAAAAAATTCTGAAATTCAATCCTCTCTGACCAGACAACTCTATTTAAAGTAGGATAATTTGTGAACTCTTATGTATTTTTATCATACTTACTGGGGGGTTTCTTTTAAAGATATTTGAAAGCTATTGCTGACAGGTATTTATTGCTGTCATCATCCACTCTTAACATTTAGACGGTAAAAATTGATTCCAACCTGTCAACCATTAAGCAGCAATAATTATTTTTGAAGTAGCGAAAGTGAAGCGTGACAGCCATTTCATATCTGGTGCCTTTTTGCCAGGCCTCATAACCTTCTGCTCTATTTTTGGTATTTTGTACTTTACATGTGCCAGCGAAGATGATGAGAGGTCAAGGAAGGGAAAGGGGACTGAAGATTATACATGATGAAAATGTGAAATATTACTAGCACCACTGTTGTATATGAACATAGTTGTACAAAAAGGCATACAGTGAATATTAAAAATCCAAGTCATATGATTAAAAAAAGAAAACTTGATTTTGAATTTGCAACTGTAACAGGAAACCATACTACTTCATTGGAACACAATGTGGACACAGAATCAGGTCCCGATTCTGGAACTGAATCAATATAGGCAAACCTATGTAGGCAGATTCTTGGAGTCAATTAATTTCTGTGCAAGATCCACCCATGGTTGTAAGATCAGGGATAACATATAGCTCAACTGTGATATATGCATATTGTATCTCTCCAAACAATTTATTCTAATTTCAAATTGACATAATTGTTAAAGAACTATAAAATCTTCCTGCCCTGTACATATAGCTAGATGCAGTAATGGTAGCAATCATGTATATATTTCCTATTTGTTCTCTTTTCTATGTGCGTGCTGCTTCCATTGCCCTGAGAAGGAGAACTACTCTGCCTTGGCCACAGCTTCTCCTGCTGCAGCACAACATACTCCCTCTATTGGGAGTAAGGGAGGTGGGGGGGCTCTGTTGCTACTAAAACGCAACAAAGCATAATGCTAGGGCTAAGGGTTTTATATGCAGTCTTAGAGTGCGAGGAAGTATTCATGGGACCGGGGTCAGGTTTAGATGGCTTAGTTTAAGCCATCTAAACCTGAGGCAGGATCAGAGCCTGCAGGAGTTCACCGCTTGCTGGGAGGAGGTGTAGGCAGCCAAAGACAAGAAAGTCCAGGGGGGGTGGGGGCAGGAAAGGGCTGGCCAGTCCACAGAGGGATGGACAATGGTGCTGCCTGGTCCAGGGGCTGGTTGGTGGGTAGATAAAAATAGCACAGCTCCAGGCCTGTAGAAAGTGGCTGGGCTTTCCCAGCTCCTGGACTATGCTATGAATGCCTGGTTAGGACAAGTTAACCCTCTGCTGATGTAAAGTTAGTTCACCCTGTACCAGAACTAGCTTTAGATGGGATCTTGGTTAGAGAAGTAAATGTAATGCTTATTCATACCCTTGTGCTACAGACATTTTACAGCTAGTGGTTTCACACCACCAGCTCTGGCCAGTGATAGGGGAAATCCAAGAAAGGACAGGATGCTAACCAACTCAGGAAGATGCCACCATGCTCATAGGATTATATCAGGTATTTCAGAACCCTGAAAACATTTCTGTGCGTAAAAACACACTCTAAAATGGCATTGCCATTGTTTCTTCAAAACCCTCCTTAGGACACAAAAGATCAGGGGTTAACAACCTATGGCTGGAGCCACTGGATTTGGCTTACAGAGCCAGGAGGCTTTGGTGGCATTGGCTTTGGTGGTATACCAGGAGCTTCCCCCAAGTTGTGGTGGGGAAAAGGAGCGACAACATTCCTTCCCATGATAAGAAAAGGCTGCAGACCACTGATTTACAGTCTTTCCTGCCCAAATGCAGGGGGGCTGGACCCAGTGATCTGTAAGATCCCTTCCAGCACCTAACATCAATGAAACTATGAACTATGACTTAAGTGTGAGCACATCTGGTCAGATTATGCTTCTCTCGTTCCATAAACTGAAAGGTCCTGCATATGCAATCTCCACTGCCATCCTACAAGGGTAGCTTGGCTGCCTCCAAAGTGCATTTCCACAGCTCAGACTTAACGGAGCTTTCTTCATAAATTCCTGACTCTGCTGACGGCAAAGACAGGGACTTGACAGGCCAGAAGACTGAATAGGCAGGCCAAGGGACTACAGGCCTCATTTCTTTTCCTTTGTACTCTCTCTGGAGGTGCTTGACACCAGAGCAGTAGTCGGACTAGCTCCAGATCTGGGAACCAGGCTTTTCACATTTATTTGTTGAGAGAAATAATCTAGCACTCTCCTTCCACCCTCCCCATTTGAACCACAAAGGGAATCTCTGTAAGAGGACTGCAAGATTAGGCCTTGATTTTATGTAAAATGCCTACAATCCTCGGTAAAAGGCTCCACCATCAAGATTCAAAGCATTTTTTTCATTCAAATATGGCTTAATTCATAATACAGTAGGTTTGGTAATCACAGAAGTGTCCATACGGGAAATCTGCTCTAACCAGAAAATCTGGACAATTGGCAATGTTTGGCCCAGGATAAAGGCGGGGTTTTTTGCTGGTCTATTATCAGATAAGATTCCTTGAATTTACTCAGTGCTCTCTATTCATATTTTTTTCAAGCAATAAAATTATCCTAGTTTATTCTACAGAACAGAAAAGCATTCTCATTACTTCACATTCATTTGCATAACACTTGCAAGTAGAGGTTTTATACTGTACTTTATAGCATCATACAAAAGTTACCTTGAAATTTTAATGTCAAGGTTTTTCCTGTTAAAATAACATGGGCTTCCACTTGAGTGTTGAAGTTAATTTTACTCTGCCAAATGTTAGCACTGATGAATGTGAAGGAGGAGGAGAAAGTGGTAAAAATCTCTTTGTTTAGACAGCCAATTTCATGAATTCTGCTGACAGTTAATGTAATGGAAAGATTGAAAATAAGACTACTGTGTTAAAGACAAACCTGTAAGGACAAAGGAAAAAAGAAGAAAATTAAAATAGGTAACTTCAAAATATAAAGGAAATGGCAAAAATTTTTAAAGTAGTCAGTATGTAAATTTAAAAATGTGTCTGATAACAGGTTAAACCTCTATGTAAATCAACAGAAGATACAGTGTGAATGATGCAGGCCAGTGATTCTCAATCAGGGTTTCAGGGCTCTCTGAACTGTCACAAGATCCTTCTAAGGGTGTTAAAGGGTTTTATATTACTCTGTATTAGCAGTGTTATGTATATAAACACCTACAGATGGTTCACAAAATAAACCCAGGGATTTCAAATAGGAATTCATACTGTCAAAGTATGCTGACTTATTCTGGTCTTTGAAACAGAAGAACTCTTTTTATTTTTCTGTAATAAAAAATGACTACAGAATAACAGCTGCAAGGGAGTCTTTGCAGGTAATTAGCTATGCTTTGAGTCTAAAAGGGTTGAAAACCACTGATCTAGGTCTATGTCTTATACAAATGAAAGAAGTGATTGTAAAAATATGTCTACATTATGGCTTATATAAGCTACTACAAGATAAAAGAAACTGCTTTAGTATATTCATGAGAGACTTTGGTGCTTGATGAAAAAATGTCAGAGGACTTTGGAGTGGGAAAGAGCTGGATAAAGAGATGAGAATGTGGTAACTTTTGTTAATCAAAGAAACATAAAGGTTATGAATAAGTAATGTAGGGAGAAAATGAGAAATAGCACATAGAGTGGTTTGAGTGTTGAAATGAAGAATGTGTCTTGAAATGAAAAAGTTGTTCCATGTAACAAAAGAAAACACTACTGAAACTAATAAACTACATAGTACAGAAAGTGATTCATGTTTTCAGACCCTGATTTTGCATTTTACTGTGTTCTAGCCAGTTGCTGAAGTGATTGGCAGAATTTTGTCCTCCAAATCTTGGGGGGAAAAAAGAATACAAGTTTGTGTTCCACACTAAATATTATATCTGCCTCTCCACAACAACTACTCCCCTCCTGAAAAACATCACTAAGAGCCAAATGGTAGCAACTCAATTAAAATTACATCTACATTCCAAGTAAAATTAGCAGAGTTATATCACAGTTGCCTGCAAGCAGAGGACTAGACTCTATAGCCCAAAAAGGCCCTTTCAATCTTGTGTTCCTATGACACCAGCATAATAGCAGATAGCAAAAAAGGAGAGTTGAACACTACAGGTGAGCAATGGACAATGTTTAATTTGGAGGAGTTGGTATTCAGTTACTTACAGGTGATGTGTTCTGCACTCGGAGGGCACGTCCAGACAAGTGCGCACGTGCCTCTTGCAGCATCTGAAAACCCTTTGAGACACTGCAAGAGGTACGTGCAGAAACAAAAAAATTGCAAATTTGCAGTGAGTGGCCAAAATTAGACCCCTGGATATCCAGGGTTCAAAAAATACCCCGGGCAAAAAAAGCGAGATGGGAGGCTTGGGTCCTCCACAGAGCTGCTCGGGTAGCCAGCCAGAGTGGCTCTATGATTGGCCCTCACCCCAGTGCTGAAGCACACCGACCTGCAGGGCAGGCAGCATACTACCCGCAGGGAGTTGGACCTAGGCACCGTGCTAATAAGTAGGAGGGGGAGGGGCTGGAGAAGAGGGGAGGAGACCATGGTGGGAACCCCACCGGCCCCATCCCCCACCCACTCCCCAAGCCTCCTGGATCACTGCCCCACCCATCCCCATCTCCTGTCTACCCCCCGAGCCCCACAGATCACTGTCCCACCCAGCCCCAGCATCCTGGCAATTTAAAAAAATAAAGTCCCACACTCACCAACAGTAGCAGCTGTCATCGAGGTCAGTGGGGCCTCCTGGCAGAGTCTCCCCACACAGCAAGGTATCGGCACCCGCACTGCCACTTCCCCATTGTATGAGTGCGGCCATCCTCAGCAGAGCACTGCACAGCTCTGTACACTGTTGGGCAGCTGGGGCTGCTCAGGCTGAGCAATGCCAGGCCCCAGATGACAGCCTCAGTGGCTCCAGCTGTGCAGAACCCTGCTGACCCCAGCCACACCTATGCGATGGGGCAATGGCAGTGCAGGTGCCAGATGGCCGGGCTGGTCCCCACTGCCCCATGCTGTGCAGGGGGGGGAGGGGCCTGCCAGGAGGCCCCAGTGACCCCGATGCCTGCCGCTGCCACTGCTACTGCTGGAGTGCTGAGCTTTTTTCTTTTTCTTTTTTTTTTTCAGTGCCAGGAGCCTGGGGCCAGGCAGAGCAGCCATCAGGGGTCTGGGGGTGCAATTAGGGAACAGGGCTGGATGGGGCATCCATTGGGGAGTCTGGGGGTGCAAGTGGGGGGTGGGGCTGGATGAGGTATCCATCGGGAGGCTGCAGGAGCTGGCAAGGGATGGGGCCAGGTGGGCCAGCAATCTGGGGGGCTGGGGGAGCAAGCAAGGGTGGGGCAAATGGGCCCTGCCAGGGGGGGTGGTAGCCCCTGTGGGGGCCATGTGACCTGTGCTGGGGGGCTGTGCCCTGTGGGGTGGGGGCAGGCTGTGACCTGTGCTGGGGGGCTGTACGCTGTGGGGGGCAGGGGACCCACCCCTCCTGAGCAGCCCCCCCAATCCCCTCCACACCTACCCACACATCCCATAGCCCCTCACATTCCTCCACAGGCACCCACATCCCCTCCACCCCGCTTCCCACCTCCCTCCTACAAATCCTACATGCCCCCAGCACACACCCTGCATGCCCAGCTGCCAGACAGAAGGAGACCTGCTGGCAGGAGCTGTGGATGCAGGGGCAGCTGTCCCCAAATTCTGGTTAGTGAAGTGGTCACAGGGAGCTCTAACTGCTCTATGATAAGAAAACCAAAGGCAAACAGCAAAACATATAGGTATTTAGAAGTCATTTTATTATGATGATAGAGACACTGATAGGCTTCCAAATAATTTTAACAATGTAGATATATCAATAAAACATTGCCCAACTGATCTCTGTCTCTCTCTCTATATATATATTGTGGTCTTTTGTTTTAACTGTGGAGGAACATGGATTTCAGGGTATTTTACAGAGTGACTTTGGGATTTTTTTTATCAGGGATTTTTCAGTTTTCAAATAGGGAACACCAGAATTCCTGCTACGGAGGCAAGTGGCAGGACCCAGGCAGAGGAGCCTGCTCAGAGCTGGCACCTTGGACCAAGCTGGAGGTGGCTGACCTCCTAACCAATTGGGGCCAGGAGGACATGCTTTGACAGTTCAAAGCAGGCCACCACATCCAGAACTTCTTCTGGGCGATAGCTGCCCAGATGGCCGGGCAGGGGCACACACGGCAGTAGTGGCACACAAAGGCCAACTCTGCAGCCACAGCCCACTGGCAGCTGGCCCAGAGAGGCAGATGCCTCTACTGGCTGTGCAGTCCCCATCCAGGTTTGACAGGTGTGCAGCAGGTCACAGCCAAGCAGCAGCCCCTACTGCCAGGCTGCTGCAGTGGGTAGAGGGTGTAGGGAATTCTCAGGGCTGCTTAAGCAGTCCAGCTGGCACATGTTGTAGTGTCCCCCAGTATCAAGTGGCCAGGCCCCAGAAGCTCCTGTCTATCTGTCCATTCAAAATTGCCATGGGCTCTAAGGCCCACCCGGTAAACTAGTAGCCCCCCACTACATGGGGGCTAATGGATGAATGGAACAACTGATTTTATGGGACAACTAAAGGGGAAAAAAAAACAGGATAGGAGTGATGTGCGGGTCAAAGGGTCAAATGTGAAAGTAAGTGCTGTGGAAGAGGACACTGAGCAGAGCCCTCTGGGCCACACCCACCAGTCCTCAAAGGCATCCAAGGAGCTGGTGGACACCACCCACTGGTGCTCTGCCTGGAAATGTGCTTGGACAAGTGAGAGGAAAGTGGCCCCACAGTCTCTGGGCACCTTCCTGGCCACAGCCTCCTTCCTGGTACAGAGCCCACTAGGCCACAGCCAGGAAGAGGTTGACCAGGAGGTCCTAGGACTTGGTTGGGCCACAGATGGGGTGGCCAAAAACAAAAAGGTGGGGGTAAAAGTCAAGCAAAACCTCAGAAGGAGGTTTTGGAGGTGGAGGGGCTGCAGCCTGGTGCACTCGAGGGTCATGTGCACCAGGGTCTCCCTCTGCCCACGGGAGTAGGAGACCAGGGTGTCTGCAAAGCTCACTACATACATGCCCATGGTGAAGGCTCCATGGAGTACCTGCCAGCTGAGGTCCCCAGTGGCTTGTGGGATAAGGGTGGAGTACAGACTCCACCCTCACTGGGATGCCCCAGCCATGAGCTCTCCGAACAGGTTCTGTCACTTGATATCTGGGCAGGACACAAGGGCAGCAGGATGGATCATGCAGCACATGAATGTGTAGAGGCAGTGGCAATGAACAGTGGAAAAGTGGACCAGTCTGGTATCCTCCAGCTGTCTCAGGTGGTGGAGCAGGGAGCACCACGAGGCTAGGCAAGGCGCTGGCCCCATGACAAACTCTGGGGGACTGGGGACACGGGGGAAGGGGGGGACACCACTGCGCAGGACCTGGTCAACAAAGGCAAGGGCATCAGGAGGTAGGACAGATTTCACCTGCCAGACCAGACGGCAGGTCACACATGTTGTAGGTAGACCAGTCCACTGGGCCAGGGCAGTGGGGTCCACCCACTCCTGCCTATCATAGTCCAGGAGATCTCCAATATGGGTGACACCAGCCAGGATCAAAATCTGTCACAACTGGGGTGCCTCTGCTGTCAGCACCTCCAGCTGGGGGTTCCAGAGGAGGGGCTCGATGAGCAGTTCGGTGCCCTAGGCAAGTGTCGCAGGGGACCTGGAGGTGAAGACCAGCCTCCATGCCTAGAACAGGTCCTGCTAGAGCTCTGGTAGCCCTCACAGGTCCTGTAGCCCCCACAGGCTGAGGAGCTGCCAGTTGTATCAGAGCCCCCAGAAGTAGAGAAGGAAGGCATGCCCCAGGTGGCTGCGTAGCTATCGATACCTTATAGTCACTGCAGGGCCTGAAGTCGGAACATCAGGACCTGGCTGTGCAAACCAGGCCCTGGCCGCCCTCCCTCAAGGGGAAGCTCAGGACCTCTGCAGCAACCCAGTGCCATCTTGGCCAGAAGAACTCCAGCACCCATCTCTGAAGCCCTGCCAGGACCTCAGGGGACACAGACAAAGTGTGCAAAGGGTGCCAGAGCATGGATAGGACCAGGGAGAAGCATAGGGAATGACACCTCCCACGTAGAGAAAGACACCTCAGAAACCTTGCCCATGCCCAGAGCTGCTCCACCATCCTTTCCTCCAGCTGGTGCCAGTTCTCCAGTGGGGAGGGATCTGTGCGGGACCAGTAGACCCCCAAGTAGAGCAGCAAGCCCATGCTACAGCAGATCCCATGGAGCACAGGTGGTAGTGAGGTCACCTGCCACCCGTCACCCACTACCAAGCCAAAGCTCTTGACCCAGTTGACCCGGGTAGAGGAGATGGCTGAATACAATACCTAGCAGGCCTCCACCTGTGCCAGGTCACCTGAGTCCTGGGCCGTGAGGAGTATGTCATTAGCATATGCTGAGAGGACCAGCTGCACCACCGGCTCCCAGAGGATCAATCCCACCACCTGCCTCCACAGGAACATGAGAAGGGCTCCAGGGTCAAGGTGTACAGCTGGCCTGACAGCAGGCAGCCTTGATGCACCCCTCTCCTAAATGGGATGGACTCCATCAGGTTCCAATTCAACTTGATCAAACACTCTGCAGAGATATACAACCCATGGATAGCCCGCACAAACCAGGGGCCAAAGCCAAAGGCCCACAGTGTGCCTGTAAGGTACCTGTGGTCCACTCTGTCAACCGCCTTCTCCTGGTCCAGGGATAGGAGGGCTAAAAACAGGCCCTCCCAGTGCGCTAGCTCCAGGAAGTCCCAAACCAGGTACAGGTTGTTGAAGATGGAACGTCCAGGCACCATGTACTTCTGGTCGGGATGGATCATGTCCACCTGCATGGACCACAGGCTCAGCATGATGGCCTTCACGGCCACCTTGTAGTCCTTGCAGAGGAGGGACATGGGATGCCAGTTCCTCAACTCGTGGGGATCGAACAGGGGCCTGGGGAACCTAACCGGGAGCTGAGGAATTAAGCTAGGGGCTGGGGGGAATGTTCACATCCTTGAACATTCCCCCAGTTCCCAGTTCAATTCCCCAGTCCCCCCATCTTCCCCCAGCTCTCTGATCATTTCCCCCAGCTCTTCCTGGGTGGTGCGGGCTCCCGGATGATGCAGGATGACAGCAGGCTGCCACTGCCAGCTGGTGATGGCAGTGGCTCTGGGCTATTTCCCCAGCTGGCAGCAGCAGCCTGCTGAAACCAGCAACGTGGGGCTACATGGGGCAGGCAGTGGTGGTGAGGAGACCCCAGCATGGATCTCTGCTCCCTGCAGAGCCAGGTTGCATGGCAGGGACCATTACTGCCCTGCTAAGCAACCTGACTGCACAGAGAGCAGAGATCTGTGCCAGGGTCTCCTCGCTGCCACTGCCCACCCCACGGAACCCTGTGTTGCCGGGTCAGTGTGGGGCAGGCAGTGGCAGCGAGGAGGCCCCCAACACAAATCTCTGCTTCCTGCAGGGCTGAGTTGTGCAGCAAGGCAGCAGCGTATAGCTGTTTCCCTGCAAGCCCAGCTCCAAAACTCCGAAATCTTCTGAAACATTTCTGAAAGGTTTCAGATGCCTCGTTTTGTTTCAAAAACATTTCCGAACCTTCTGTTTCAATTCGGATTTGGCATTTCAGGTACCAAAACAGCCCCAAACATCTCCAAAACAAAACGGCTGCCAAAATTTCACGCAGCCCTAGTAAATATGCTCAAAGAGACAGGAAGTGGGAGGCAGACTCTATTCTTTTTACATTGACGGCCAGATTAGCTGATAGGTTAAACAGAGGGGATTAAAGTGGCTTCCTGACAATGGGCATATCTTTTTCTATTCTAGAAAAAGGGGATTGTGAAGGAATTATGACTATAAAAGGAGTTACAATCCCCCTCCCTTTATTTTCCACAGATATAAAGTTACCATATTCCTGGGCAAAGCATGAAGTATGTATTTCTGAAAAAATATGTGCATGTCACTGGTAGTAACTATACTGTTGTGTTGTCATAGGGTTACACAACCAACTGATTTCCCTACCAGTCTAGTCTTACTGTATCACTTTGATTGTCAGGTGCTAATTAAAAAGCGACTTATACAGAGCATCTTTTTCTACTGCAATCTGTCAAGTCTGTTTATAATTCATTTTACTGCTTTCCTTTGGTTTTTATTCATTACAGGAAGTTAAAACACCCTATTTACCCATCTGAATGCCCTTTCCTTCATATTTTTAAAGAGCAGTAATCTCAAGTGTGATTAGGTTTCATGTTAACCTTTAATATGGTCTGTGATTGTGCTGAACTACTGTGTGGGTTGTTTAAAGTTTGCATATTATGTTTTTATTTTACTGAACCCATCACTGTTTGATTAGCTGTACACCTGTGTATGAGGGGAATATCTTTATGTACTGATGCTTTTGAAGCTGAGAAGCATAAGTACTCTGGCAGTACTGATTTTTTTGCTGTTTGAATCCTTTTGAACTTGTATCAAACACAATAGGACATCAGCATAGACTTTCAGTCTTATTGTTAAGTAATATCACTAAACTCAAATTTCAAGCACCTTAATATTTCTTTTTTTTTTCCCCATGAGAGGCATTAGAGTTTTATCACTTACTTCACAGTATCTTATCCATCCAGATTTCACTGGGTACTTTTGAATGAGAGTCAAAATAATAAACTGAAGGAAAAACAGCTGCGTCTCCATAGACAACTGCTTAATCGGTGTTTATTGATTTAAATGGTACATTATAAACTCATATGAGAGACTGAAATGGTTTAAATCAGAACGGATCATGTGTCTATCTATAGCTAGCTGTATGTCCAAAGAATTAAAATATAATGCTGGGGTAACTGGATGATTTAAGGCACTGAGCCACTAGAGCATGTACTGGAAAATTCTCTCAAAGTCAGGCCAACCATAAAGGCATCCTTTCAAAATGCAGCTGGTAGACTGCATAGAGGGAGTGAACTCTGCTTTGTATCTGAAAGAAAGGGCTTATCTGCTTATGTCAGATGTGAGCCCTAATTCCCAAATGGAGGAATGCATTTCCTAATATCAGTGGGTAGGGTACACAAGTCCCACAGATGGCCAGGATTTAAATCACAACCCTGCTTTCAATAGCTGCCTATAGATATGCTTGTTCACTTTCTAATTAAAACACATATGCTGCCTCACCATCACCTGTACTAAGCACCCCCATGTTTCAAAATGTCCACGGAGATGCTTTAAGTAAAACTCATTGGCCAAGGTTTAGTTAAAGGGCCCCCATGGATATTTTGAAATTGGGGTGGGGCTTAATACATGTGACAGTGAGCCATTTTAATTAAATGGCTGTCCTGTAACTGCTCTAATTAACCCCCCTCTCCCCACCCAAACTCTGAGCACATTTATAGGCAGCCAGCATTTCCTCTAGAGTAGCCTTTCTGTATGCTAGCTTTAGGTTGCTCTTCATTTAATATTCAGTTTCCATTCAAAGGAGCCTAAATCTTCCTGTGCATTGTATATGAAGCCAGGGCTTGGGCACTTTTGAGAATAAAATTAGACACTTATCTTCATTTCCAAACACTCGAACGCCTTTAAAAATTTGGCTCTTGATGATACATTAACTGGAACATAACCCAAATGGTCATTTGCTAGCCAGGAGCCACCGGAGTGTGCTGCTTTTCCATCCAGGAAGAGCACACACCAACTGCTGAAACTTCCTTAGCCTGACGAAGGGTTTTTGAACCCGAAAGCTTGCTTAATAACTATTCTCCAACTATTTGGGTTGGTCTAATAAAAGATATCGAATTCACCCAAGGAACCTTGTCTGCTTTCCTGACACACTTACAGGGTACGTCTACATGTGTTGCTATGGCAATGTTGTTACTGCACCATGATTTCATACTTCCTTTTGGAAGTACTAAATCACAGGTGCAGTAACAGCCTGTACTATGCTGTACATGTGGTACATGGTTATTTTTAGCAGCTCCTTCGCTGTATCGGAGCACTATATCAGGGGAGTATGTCGCTACGGAAAAGTAGCTGCATGTGTAGATGCCTGTGGACGCTATGTCACCATAGTACATTGCTATGGCAATGTAGTGTCACATGTAGATGCACCCACCATGTAACACACTTCTTATCAGGTGATCAGCAACACAGAATAGCACCAGTATTACATCTGTTGGAAATTCACCCATATTGGAGAAATCGCCAGGTATAAAGTTTGAAATACTACATGACCCCTTTGTACCACTTAAGCTACCTCATTCAGGGCTTGACCCAGTGCAAGGAGAACAATGAACAATTGCACCTCAGAAGAGCAAAAAGAAAAAAAAGAAAAAGCCCGCAAAAGTTGCAATAACATGATGCAGTTACCTAGCTAAAATGTACGCATGTTCTCATAACTTTTTCATCTTTTGGTACATATAAATAGCTCATTTTCTTCCTCATAATTTTTGCACATTTTGCTTTTTCCAGTTTTGCATTAAGTACAATCTAAAGAGGGTTTTCATGAATTCTCATAAATATATTACTTATTCTGTAATTCTTTCCTGTGGCCAAATACTTGTTATTATTACTCTTAATTGCTTACTTTAGGTACTTTCTAAAGTACTTGCAAGGAGGGGATTTGTGGAGGGGTGGGGGTCCTGCTACTTTTGAATCCTTTATGATATCTGTATATTATAGAGACTGCTTGGTAAATGGTTTCTGGGTCAAAATACAAAATTACCCATATCTCAGCTTCTTGGAGCCTTTGATTTATAATCCTATTACAATTAGTTGAAAGCATGTTGACTATTTTTCATGCTACTTTATGATGAGAGAAGATTATATTTTCATTGGTGGTTTCTTAATTATCATAGATACTTTATTCAAATTTCCCTTGTTTCTTTTGAATTCAGTATTGCTGTGAACAGAAAATGTAATATAGGATTTCTGTAGGATATAAATAAGAACATGAAAGGATAAAACAAAATCTGTAGTTCTTTTGTTCTACTTTATACCAACAAATAATGATTTTAGAAGACACTTGAATTCTTCCTTGTGCCTATTATAATTTTTTGCTAACACAAAAACAGATAATATTGTTTTCTGTGATTGCATCTTCAATACCATTTTCTACAGAGATTTTCCTTCAAATCAGCATTTGTTTTATAGGTATTTATACTTTTCCTGCCCTCTGTAATGACTGCCCCTATAATTTTTATACTTTTTCCCTTACTCTTTTCTCATGATCATCTTTTCTTTACTTTTTATTTGCTGAGCAGCCTTTTCTCATTGCACTGGAGATCGAGGGATATGGATAAAATCAGAAATATCAGGAAAAGTCAACTTTAGTTAGAAATTAGGACTAGCATTTCTGTCTAGAAAAAGAATGGGACAATATTATAGCTGAGTGAAAGCAAAATTTAGAAGAACCTGTGTATAGCTGCAGGAAATTCAATGGTAAATTGAAGGAGAGGAGTGCCTACATGAAATAGGAAATACTTCAAAGTAAGTTACTGAGTTCAGCAGGCAGGTATATCATTAATAAACTTGAAAGGGAAAATGAACAATAAGTTATATTGAGTTTACCTGACAGTTATACCATTCATAAAGCTGAAATGGAAAATGGAACAATGCACCGGAGATATCTAGGGAACATTCCCAGTGATTATGAAGAGAAAATAGATATTTAAGATTAATTCTAGAAGTCTATTGTAGAGCAAATCAGACACAAAAGAAGCAAGATGGGTATCAAGGAGAATGAAAAATAGGTTAAAACAAAACTTTTTAGATGAAGTAAAAGGAAGGAGGAGGGGGCTATGTGCCCCTGTAAAGAATGATGTGGAGAACTTTGTAACAAAAGAAGCAAATTCAATTCTGTGAGGATGAATTGTTTATTTGCCTCCATGCTTATTGGGCTGAGTGGGGGGAAAAGCATGTCAGAAATAGATTTGCTTAGCTAGATGCAAAATACTGAAAATAAATATGGGAAACTATACCAAAAATGCTGTCTCCTAGGGGCTGTATGTGAAGACATTAGAGAGACTGTCAGATTATATTGTTTAGAAAGAGGATAAAGAAGGGGACATGCTTGCATATAACTTTGTGAGTTAAAAAGCAAACACCAAAATGTGAGCTACAGCACGATCTCAGTCTTAAAGGGGGTTAGTACTGAAAGTTTATATTAAATCATTTTTACATAGAAAATAGTCCGTAGAACATAAAATCACAGGCAGGCTTAAAATATAATGATTAGTATGTCAAAAAGAAATTGAAGGGTAGAAAAGGCATTAAAAGAAGTAGCAGTAATAGGGTAGAAGGTCTACACTTTATCGTATTGTTTAATTAGATTAGAAGATCTATGGGGAAGGCTTACTTCAATCTTTGTTCATAAAGCACCAGCTCAAAAGGATCTGGGCCCTTCACTGGGGTTTCTATGACATATAAATAATTATTCATTTCAATACAATGTGTATAGTAGGAGCAGCAAACATAACAGCTACGTGAAAGCTATCTGCCTAATTAGGTAATTGAAGCAGTTCATTCAATAGAGGTAAGAAGGAGTTGGGTTATCAAGATGGGTAAGGAAGACATGGGGATAAGGCCAAGGATGAGGGAGATGTAGGTGAGGATAGAGAGGTGTGCCAAAAGCAACTGAGGCCAACAGCTAAATGGATGGAAGAGATTCACAGGACTATAACAACATTAAAAGCCTTGCTCCTTGAATTTAAAATGAAGATGACAAGCCTCAAACAGATATGGCCAAAACAAAAGAGGACAGTGATCCAAAACACCAAAACAAATCACTGTCCTCCAAACCAGCCAAATCTGACACCAAATAGAAACACAGCAATTTCTCACAGCCCTAATGTTTACACCACCGTGGGGATGCGCTGGGGAGCATCACCCACTCTGAGCATCCTATACCACAAATGCATGTAATGTAGCCTTCTCCACATGGAACTGGGAGTTCACCAAGAAGCACATCTGAAACAACAAGATTTTTTGGTGTATAGCCAGAGCCTCACTAAGAGTCTCATTACATCAGATTCAGAGCATAGTATGTGCAGAGCAGGAGAGGCATGCTGCCCTACAGAACTCTTGAGAGACAATGTAGAAAATGAACCTTTTCTGATCCTCCTATTTGTTCACGGCAGAGACCATCAGGGCAATAGCTTCTAGTCTACTCTTTATAGCTAGAGTCAGAAACTGGAGGAGGAGAAAGGAGACAATGAGGGTTTATTTAATCTTAGTTCCTTTGCATGACTAAAAGCTAGCAATCTTGTCAGATACTAACACATGCAAAATCAGGTCACGGCTGAATGAAATACATATTGTTCACAGAACCATATACCTTGCAGACATAGCTGCATATTTTGGTCATCACCTGTTTGCAGTTTGCTCCCATGCATTCATATTTCATAACAAACAACTTTTTAAAAATATATATTCTCTGCTAAATATATCCTATGTACAGAACACATGAATGTAAGCCCTGTAGCTTGAAGGTCTAAGGTAGGACAGTTAAAATGGTGGCCCACAGGCCACATTCAGCCCATGAGAAGTAACTTTTTTGCTCCCAGGCTCCCACCTGGCCACAACACACCCATTGCCCACCCACAGCCCACCAGGCTGCTCAGCATGCAGCATGGGCAACCTGGCTCCCTCTCTTTTTTAGCACACAGCACATGCAACCTGGCACCCACTGTCACACAGGCAGCATGAGCAGCTTGGTCCCTTCCTGCTGCACCACTCCATCTCCAAGAGTAGGGACAGGAACCAGAAGCTGGAGGAGGAAAGGGGAGCCTCCTTACTCCTAAGGCCAGGCCACCCAACTTCTTGGTAGCTAGGGGCTACATGCAGTGCCAGATGGGCTTTCCTGGGAGCTGCTCCACCCCTCACCCCCAAGGCTGAACACAGACTGGGTCTGTCCCTGCCCTCCACCCCCCCACCCAGTACTGCACAGTCCAGGTTGCCCCTCTGCTGTGCATGTAGCCCAGCTTCCCCTCCATACTGCATTAGCAACCTCGCTCCCCCAGGCACAGAAGGGGGAGCCTTTCTTCCTCCAGCTTCTGGTTTCTGTCCCTACTCTTAGAGATGGAGTGGTTCAGCAGGAATGGACCAGGCTGCTCATGCTGCCTGTGTGGCAGTGGGTGCTAGGTTGCATGTGATAAAAAAGAGAGGGAGCCAGGTTGCCCATGCTGCATGTTGGGCAGCCTGGTGGGCTGCCCACGCACTATGCATGGCTGGGATGGGGTGGGGGTGCTGTGCACACGCCTGGGGGGAGCTAGGTTGCCAATGCAGTATGGAGGGGGAGCTAGGCTACATGCACAGCAGAGGGGCGACCTGGACTGTGCAGTACTGGGCGGGGGGGGGGGAGAAGGGGAGAGTGGAGACAGACCCAGTCTGTGTTCAGCCTTGGGGGCGGGGGTGGAGCAGCTCCCAGGAAAGCCCATCTGGCACTGCATGTAACCCCTAGCTACCAAAACATTGGATGGCTTGGCCTTAGGAGTCAGAAAGTTTCCATTCTTATATATGAATGATAAAAAAGCAGCCATAAACTATTTCATAGATTTCATAGAGCCTGTAAGTGTGATGGGGGGTAGGTTTCTCTGAGGTGGAGCACCTTGCATTTCTCCATATTGCATGCCATCAAGTTTTCATCTGCCCACCTTCTGAGCCTATTGAGGTTGGCCTGGATCACCAGCCTATCTTCAAGTGTGGGCACTCTTCCCCATAGTTTGGTGTCATCAGCGAACTTAGCCAGTCTACTTCTGAAGCCAGAGTCCAGATCATTTATAAAGACATTAAAGAGTATGGATCTGAGAACAGAGCCTTGGGGGACACTGCTGGTCACTGGGTGCCTTGACGATTTGGTTCGGTCAACTATCACTTTCTGGGTCCAAACTCAGAGCCAGTTCCCCAGCCACCGGACTGTAGCGTAGTCAAGGCCACAGTTCCCCAATTTCTCCATGAGGACATCATAGGACACCAGGTCAAAGGCTTTTTTAAAGTCCAAATTTATTATATCAACCTCTTCCCCTTTGTCCATGTGATGTATCACCTGGTCATGAAAGGAAATGAGACTGGTCAGGCAAGACCTGCCTGCAACAAACCCATGCTGGCTATCCCTCAGAATGTTTCCTTCTGTTAGCCTGTCAGTAATGGTTCCTTTGATAATTTTTCCAAGATCTTTCCAGGGATTGAGGTCAAACTGGTTGGCCTATAGTTTCCCAGATCTTCCTTCCTCCCTTTCTTGAAGATAGGTACCACATTGGCCCTCTTCCAATCTTCACATACTTCACCTGAACACCACCAGTTCTTGAATATCCTTGCCAGTGGCCACGCTATGTCTGCCAGTTCCTTTAGCACTCTGGGTGCAATCTATCTTGGCCAGCTGATTTGTGGGTGTCCAGTCTCTCAAGGTGTTCCCTTCACAAGATTTACCCCAATGGTGGATGTATATTCACTCTCAACCTGGTCATCCCGCATCTCGTCAGGTAGGGTGGTCCCTTCAGCCTGGGGAAAGACCTTCACAAAGTAATCATTAAGCAGAGCTGGAATAAAAGTATGGAGATAGAGAAAAGGGAGTTTCTAGCCACCCAGGAAGTGCATGTGATTTGTAGAGTTATGCTGGCTACCTCCAGGTTTCAGAGTAGAAAGGACAGTATTCAATATTTCCCATGCTTCTGAGCCTTCCTGTTTGCCACATGGAGCCAGGAAGAATTATTTTCCCTACCTCCTGTCGCTATAGGTGTTAGGGTTTGTTTGATCTTTTCACCTTCCTTAGACACATTGGGTGTTGGCTGCAACCAAGGCTGGGAATTTTGACTAGGGTGTACCGATGCCCCTGCTTAGACTAAAACCTGGAGGTTCTTGGCTAGAGGGTCTTACCCCTCTGCTCAGAGTCAGACCAATTGCCATATTTGAGATCAGAAATAAATTTTACCCCATAGTCAGATTGGTTCAGACTGTGGAGACTTTTGCCTTCCTCTGTAGTAAGTGCATGCATGGCACACTTCCTTGGATCTAGTGAACTGTAACAACCTTGCAGCGGAAGGAAAATCACCATTGTTCTCCCACTGATTTACCTGTCGCAGGTTAGGGTGCTATGCCTAATAGTTGTGCAACAGGGTTGATTGTGTAGTTTTAGCAACAGGTTAGCCAAGGATTTACATGGGATGGGTTGAATAGGGGTGATCCTGTGTCAATAGAGGGTTGGAGTAGATGACTTCTGGAAGTCCCTTCCAAGCTTACTTTTTTATGATTCCACATTAGGTACTGAGATACTGTACTAGTACAATAGTGGTACTACTGTAGCTAGCTCCCAGACCAGTGATCCTCAACCAGGGCAGAGAACACCTGTCCTAGAAGTGCCTAGAGCCCTTGACAACATGTTCCAGTATCTTTCTGGACATTATAGACCCTTTCTGGACACAACTGACCCTGTCCTATTCTAAGGGAGCTGTTCTCTTTTGCATGTTGAACATGTATTCAAAAACTTTTGATTCATCCAGGTGAGTCACTGTATTCAAGTGTAGGAAGCTGAAGATAGCTGTATTGTAGTATGTATCATTCATAAAAAGAGAAGAGGCAAGATTATTCTGTAGCAAGAACAGGGTGAATTTGTTTTCCTGGTACCTGGATAAACACAAACACAAACTAAACAGAGTTTTGGCAATATTACTCCTATAAGGTCTCTTTAAATCAGTCTAGAGTAAGCCACCACGGAGCAGACTGCATGGGCAAAATGATCGATAGTTTAGATAAAGACTGATTAGGCAAATGTAGAATAGTGAGAGCATTTTTAATGCATTTCAGAAGTTGGTTTGGTTTATACTCTTGAATTCCATGGAAACCTCAATATAGGTCTTCCTTAATTTCGAATTTAAAGAAATAATGTTTTAGGTAACTCCATTGTGTATTTCTATCTGGTATGAACTTTGGACTAACGATGTTTAAAAGTACAGAATTATTACAAAAGCCTCTGGTGGCTCTCCATTTACCTCAAATTTCTATTTCAAAGATGAGAGTACTTGTAGAATTTTCTCTCATTTGACTCACAAATGCATACATGCAAAAACAGTGTAGTTAAAAGGACACAGACTTGAAAGAACAAATAAAATGGAATTTGTAAAGCACTTCATCTTGTACATAACTGACAATAGAACCAGAGTGAATTGCTATACAAATGCAGTTATGTAAAATCTGTTAAGCCTGGTAGAACATTTTCAACTGGTTGAAGACTAAGTAAGTGACAGTGGAAACAAGATTCTCATAAAGCTAATTGGGAACACAAAGACAAACCTTGACCAAGGACACAGATTTACATTTCACCCTAGATACTCGGCTTCCTTGAGTATCATTCATTTTATGTGTCTGAATAACAGAAGATGTCTGAATATCTAACTGACATTTCCAGTGCTTTAGAAGATAAAACAACTACACATCTTCAAACAAAATGAAATTTCTTCTTCCAGTATTACACTGGTTGTAGCTTCTATACACCATTTAGGGAAAGAAACTAGCAAATTCCATTAAACCACTGATTCTCTACCAGGATGCCATAAAATGCTTTGAAAGGTGACTCAAGGTGCAAGGAGATACGTGGCTAAGTACAGGCTCAGGTGCCTCCTTGGCCAAATCCCTACCCCCATTGCTGGCCCCTCTGCAAGGAAGTAAGGACCATAATACATAAATTAGTTTTAAAATTATGTGCCACTTAATTTGCAAAAGTTAGAAAGGGGTGACTTGAGTCCAGTGAAGAGGGCCTCTAGTCAAAAAAGGTTGCAAACCACTGCATTAAAATATACAGTGCACGTGCTGTCTGTAGGTTTATACAAGGGTATCATAAAGTTTATGGATCATGAGTCTTCAGAGACATTCATTCTACTAAATTTAATAGCATAACTCCCCCTGATTATAACAAGGCAAGATTTTAACCTGTTTCTAGGGAAAATAATATACTGCTTCAATGAATGTGGTTCCAAAATATACAGCCCCCCTCAGCAAACCAAATTTTTGGTTTGGATGCACAAACCTGGCTCCTATTAACTGCAATAATACATATGCCTATAAGTCCTAGGACTAAAATTGTCTCAAATTGTTTAAATTTTGAAATGTGAATAAAGTCTTCAGAGTAGAGATGTTATGCTTTCATTAAATGGGCTGTTGGAGCTGGGTGAGATAATCCCTGCTTCTATTTATAAAATACTCATCACAAATCTGGCAGAATGTCATGAATAATTTTAATAGCAAACTCAAGATGCGGAATTTGTCAAGAATTTTCCAAACACCATATAAACAAAGTTGCTTAGTTTTTCAACAAATGATTTACTGAGGGACTGGTGAAGGTAGGCAGGTAAGAGAATGTAGCACCAGTGCCTTCATTTCCAATGAAGTAAAGAGAAAATAAATTGTAAATGGTTCTTTCCTCACACCAACACAAAGCTTAAAAGTGCAAAAATAAACATTTTGATTTGCAGTAGCAACCACAATAACAGTTCTTGAGCCACTGTTGCCTGCCAGACAAACACAGCCGAAGTATACATAATGCTTTGATCCTGTCATCTGCAAAGAATCAAGCAGTCCACAGTTTTTTAGGGTAAGTTGGACTGCTGAGGCATCAAAAGAAATAAAACAGGCTTACACTTTCAGGCAAGTGCTACAAAATTTAATAAGGAGTGATAAATGTTTATAACACCTTATGAAGTATCCCCTACATACAATGAAAAAATATTTACAAACTAAACTAAAATGAAATACATTTTACTGAACATAAATTTTAGTTTTAAAATCTCAATTGCATTTTGAACTTATGCAACTTTAAATTTGGGGGAATATGACTTTTTTCAATAAAATCTCACATCTCTCCCCTATTTTGGAAAACAAGTATATATACCTGATAATTGTTTTTTTCACTTCATACTTTTGATGAAATTTAACATTTTTGAAATTCTAGGAGGAGGAAATTCTAGAAAATATTTTGGGAAAAACTGCCTCTATTTGTCCAGTTTTAATAAAAAATAAATCAGCTAACCTGCTGATGAATATGCCTCTTAATTTGGATTAATTTTAAATAACATTAACATGGTTCAAACCATAACACAGAGAAATGTCATTGCCAGAAACAACTGATTGGGGGATCCACAATGCGTGTTCTCAAAGGAGATGGGGGGGGGGGGGGGGGAGAGAGGGAGTGGGAGAGGGAGAGAGAGAGAAAAGCTATGCCTAGAGATAGCCTGTCCAAACAGTGCATGGCTCAGAGAAAAGCACTGATCGGACTTCTAGGCCAGGCACTAAGTGAAAGAACCTTAGAGCTGCCAGCAAGTAAATTATTTCCTTCTGTTTGAACCCTCCATGTTCTCAGAAAGACAGGAATTCGTACATCAAGAACATAAGAACTGCCATACTGGGTCAGATCAAAGGTCCATCAGTCTCTGCAAGTAGTAGATTCTTTATAGGAATTTAAAAAAAACAAAGCGTGTGTCAAGTGATTCATCCCCTGTCATACCTTCCCAATTACACCCCTGACTGTTGTGTTTCATAACCACTGATGGACCTATCTTCCAAAAATTTGTCTACTCCCTTTTTGAACCTGGTAATACCATGGATCTCTATAATAGCCTGTGGCCTCCCTGACTCTCAGGCAGGCTTTCTACTTCAGATGTACTAAAATGCATATATTCGGTTTTAGGACTTCAGCAAGAGGCTGTGCATTTCTTCTCTTGTCTCTTTTTCGCCTGTTTTCTTATTTAACATGCCAGCATTTGAAAGCCTATTTCCCTTATTTGGGTAGGACTGCCTTTTTTTAAATAGTTTCTTTCTGCCTCAATAGTCTCCTATTAAACAATTCAATCTCTCATTTTTTTCTCTTCTGACTTCTTACTGTCTTTTTCATATATATGTACTCTAAGCTTTTAATATCATTTCTCGGATAGTTGCTATGCTACCTGTGGGCATTTCACACTCTTGGCTATGCCTTTTAATTTCCTTCTAACTAACTTCCTTCCTCTTTTAAAATTAAATAGTGATATAATAGATTATTTTTTCCCATCTATTAGTTACTGCCTGAACCAAATCCCATGTGCTCCCTGGGACCTAAGCAGGAGTTACTTCTTTTCTTGTAGGTTCCAGCATTAGTTGTTCTAAAAGGCAGTCATTTCTGATATCCAGAAATGTTATTCTGTATCACACCCTGAGGAGATATTTGCTTCGTCTATTAGAAGGGACCCGTACGCCAAAGCGAGCACACATGTTCATGTTCACTTGTGCCCTCAGCTCTCCCCGACCCCACCAAGCAGAGCAGTGAAGAGCCGGCAGCAGCAATAAGGTAAGCAGGGCAGGGGAAGGAAGGGAAAGCTGAGCCGGGTGAGCTGTAGGGAATCAGGTAGGGGTTTTCCTCCCCTTCCATCCCTACTTAGGCATGCCAGGCAGGAGACATGCTCCTGAGCTGCGTGAACAGGCCCCGCAAACAGGCACACTCTTCAGAGGTGTGCTGGAGTTTGCACGGGAGCTCGCACAGAGGAGAGAGCAGGAGGGGCCTGAGACTCCACACGTCGGAGCCAGCAGATTCAGGCAGAGTCTTCAGGTGAGTGCACGTGAGGGAGTTTTAATGGGGGAGGTGACTCGGAGCACAGCCAGGGACCCTGCCCTGATGCTGCCACCCACTGGTGGGTCCTCAGAGGACCAGGGGTAGTAGGAAGGCCGGGAGATACTTCCCCTCCATCGGGCACTGGTCAGACCGTAGTTGGAGTACTGCATGCAATTCTGGGCACCACACTTCAAGAGGGATGCGGATAACCTGGAGAGAGTCCAGAGAAGGGCCACTCGTATGGTTAAGGGCCTGCAGACCAAGCCCTATGAGAAGAGACTAGAGAAAATGGACCTTTTCAGCCTCCGCAAGAGAAGGTTGAGAGGTGACCTTGTGGCTGCCTATAAGTTCATCACGGGGGCACAGAAGGGAATTGGTGAGGTTTTATTCACCAAGGTGCCCCTGGGGGTTACAAGAAATAATGGCCACAAGCTAGCAGAGAGCAGATTTAGATTGGACATTAGGAAGAACTTCTTCACAGTTAGAGTGGCCAAGATCTGGAACAGGATCCCAAGGGAGGTTGTGCTCTCCCCTACCCTGGGGGTCTTCAAGAGAAGGTTAGATAAGCATCTAGCTGGGGTCATCTAGACCCAGCACTCTTTCCTGCCTATGCAGGGGGTCAGACTCGATGATCTATTGAGGTCCCTTCCAGCCCGAACATCTATGAATCTATGAGTCCCCTCACCTGTCCTGTGTGTGCCCAAATTGAGGCCCTGGAGGGGCAGGTGAGGGAACTCTAGGCAGAAGTGAGCAGGCTGTGGGGGATCAGGTTAACTGAGGAAGAGATTGATGGCTACTTTCATTCTCTGCAGGACAAGACATCTGGTGGAAATGCAGTGCGGGAATGCCCTGAAGCAGATGCTGGTGAGTGGAGGACAGTCACTTCCAGGGTCAGACCTCTCGCCGCAGATTCAGCTCCCCTGGTGCAGTTGGGGAACAAATATGAGGCCCTGGCTGCACTGGAGGAGTGTGCGGTAGGGGAAAGTGCACTGGAGGAGCCTGCTGCCATCGCTGAGCAAGCTGAGGGCCAGCCAGATAAGCAAAAGAAGACACACCACATCATCAGAGTGGGCGATTCCCTGCTGAGAGGAATGAAGGGACCCATATGTCGTCCGGATCCCACAGTGTGTGAGGTCTGCTACCTGCCTGGAGCCAGGATCAGGGATGTCATGGCTAGAATTCCTGACTTCATCCAGCCCACTGACCACTATCCCATGGTCCTCATCCATATGGGAACAAATGATGCGGCCAGGAGTATTCTAGACTGTATCATGAGTGACTACAGGGCTCTGGGGGCCAGGCTTAGGAAGACGGGGGTGCAGGTGGTCTTCTTGTTGATTCTCCCAGTCAGTGGTCCTAGTAGGCATCACATCAACTATGTCAGAGAAGCCAACCCATGGCTCCAGAGTTGGTGCCATCGTGCGGGTTTTGGCTTCCTGAACCACAATCTGCACTTCTGTACAAGGGACCTCCTGGGATGCGATGGGCTTCATCTCTCCACAAAAGGTAAGAGTATCTTTTCTTAAAGGTTGGCTGACCTCCTACATTGGGCTTTAAACTAAGTTTGATGGGGAATGGGGAAGCAGGAGATGGAAAGCATCTAGAACCTACAAACTGCAAGACACACAACAGTTCATCCCAGGTAAGTACTAAGGGGCCCATTAGACATCAGAATGGGGTGGGCATCAAAGGCACCATTCAGAGGGCTCATGTGCCTCTATACTAATGCTAGGAGCATGGGGAACAAGCAGGAAGAACTTACACTTCTGCTTGCAGATAATAACTTCAATTTAGTGGGGCTAATGGAAACCTGGTGGGACCCTACCCATGACTGGGCAGTACACATTGAGGTCTACAGGTTGTACAGAAGGGACAGAGTAGGGAGGAAAGGGAGCAGGGTTGCTCTTTATGTAAAGGAGCATTATACATCTACCCTAATCAAAATGGGATCACAGGAGGAGAAAGTTGAGGCATTGTGGGTAGGATACATGGAGGTTGAGGGGAAAGGGACTTGGTGGTGGGGGTCTGCTACAGACCACCACATCAAGAGGAAGAGCTAGACTTGGAATTCTTGAGACAGCTCTCAGAGGCTGTACAGTCTAGGGACATGGTTGTCATAGGGTTCCTAAACTACCCTGACATCTGCTGGGAGGAGCAGTCAGCCATATCTAACCATTCACGTAGAATCTTAACCTGCATGCAGGATCTTCGCATAACACAGGAGGTATACGGTCCCACTAGGGGAATGTCTTACTGGATTTGGTGTTGGCTATGGGAGATAACCTGGTAGGGGATCTACAGATTTGTGGTCACCTTGGGGATAGTGACCAGCAATCAATCGAATTCACCATATGGCGTAGGGTGGGTAAGGTAACTAGTAGAGTGGACGTGCTTGATTTTAGGAAGGCTAACTTCAGTGTGCTTAGGAGTCCAGTCAATGATGCACTGTAGGATAGGAATATTGGTGAGATAAGAGTCCAGGAAGGGTGGTTGTTCCTAAGGAAGCAATCTTTCAGGCACAGAGGGAGATGATCCCAATATGAGGGAAAAGGGGGAAAGGAGCCAAAAAACTTCCTTGGCTAAACAGGGAAATCCAGGGGAGCCTAAGCACAACAAAGAAGGCATGTAGGCAGTGGAAACAGGGGGGGAAGCTACCAAGGAGGAGTATAACTACTTGGCCCACACTTTCAGAAAAGCCAAAGCAACTACAGAGCTAAGGCTGGCAACACAAATTAAAGACAATAAAAAATATATTTTTTTGGTATGTAGGGAGTAAAAGTAAGGTGCAGGGCAGCATAGGACCCCTACTAAACAAGAAGGAGCAATTAGTGACAGACAGGGGGGACAAGGCTGAGCTATTCAATGAGTTTTTTGCCTCAGTGTTCTTGAACAGGAGTCAAGGTAAGTCTCCTAATGGGTTCTTAGATGAGCATCAGAGGGACACCTACCCACCAACTGTCGACTCTGACTTGGTGCAGAGTCACTTGGATGGACTGGATGTGTTTAAATCAGCAGGCGCAGATGAGCTGCATCCGAGAATACTGAAGGAATTGGCCGGTATCATAGAAGAACCACTGGCACGGCTGTTTGAGCGCTTGTGCCACTCAGGTCAGGTCCTGGAGGACTCGAAAAGGGCCAGTGTGGTCCCTATTTTCAAGAAAGAGAGGAAGGAGGATCCAAGTAATTATAGGCCGACCATTCTCACCTCCATCCTTGGAAAGGTCTTTGAAAAAGATTATGACGGAACATATTTGTGGGAGTCCAGCGGGAAAAATAATGCAGCAGGGAAACCATCATGGATTTGTAGCGGGTAGATCATGACTGACCAATCTGGTTTCATTTTATGACAGGGTCACAAAATGCTTAGACGCAGGAGTAGAGGTGGATGTTGTTTTCCTGGATTTTAGCAAGGCCTTCGATACAGTATCTCAACCCATTCTCATAAATAAATTAAGAGGCTGTGACATAGATGTTTACACGGTCCAGTGGGTGGCAAATTGGCTTAGTGGTTGCACCCAGGGAGTGGTAGTAGATGGGTTGGTATTGACCTGGAAGGATGTGGCTAGTGGGGTCCCACAGGGTTCAGTCTGTGGACCTGTACTCTTCAATATCTTCATCAGTGATTTGGATGTGCATGTGAAGTACATGCTGTCCAAGTTTGCAGACAATACTAAATTTGTGGGTGAAGTCCACACTCTGGAGGGTAGGAAACAATTGCAGGCAGACCTGTGAACAGGTTAGAAAAGTGGGCAGTACACAATAGGATGCAGTACAACAAGGACAAGTGCAGAGTGCTGCACCTAGGGCGCAAAAATATCCAGCACACCTACTGACTGGGAAGTGACCCTCTCAGCAGCACAGAAGCAGAAAGGGATCTTGGAGTCATAGTGGACTTCAAGATGAACATGAGTCATCAGTGTGATGAAATCATCACCGAAGCTAACGGCACTTTCAGCAGATGCATGGCAAATAGAACCAAAGAGGTGATACTTCCCCTGTATGCGGAATTGGTCAGACCGCAGTTGGAGTACTTCGTTCAGTTTTGGGTGCCATACTTCAAGCAGGATGTTGATAGACTTGCGAAGGTCCAGAGGAGGGCCACTCATATGGTTAGGGGCTTACAGGACAAGCCCTATGGAGGAGAGACTGAGGGACCTGGACCTCTTCTCCACAAGAGAAGGCTGAGAGGTGATCTCGTGGCGGCCTACAAATTCATTAGGGGAATGCAGCAAGGGATTGAAGATGCTCTGTTCACCAGGGTGCCTCTTGGGGTAACAAGGAACAATGGTCACAAACTGACAGAGAGCAGATTTAGGCTAGATATCAGGAAAAACTTCTTCATGGTAAGGGCGGCCAAAATTTGGAATGGACTTCCAAGTGAGGTGGTGCTCTCCCCTACCTTGGGGATCCTTAAGAAAAGGCTGGATAGGCATCTGGCTAGGGTCATCTGACCCCAGCACTCTTTCCCTTGCAGGGGGTTGGACTCGATGATCTTTTGAGGTCCCTTCCAACTCTAGCATCTATGAATCTATGATAGCTGAAGTTGTTACAGGTAGCCTGCTTTTGTGGCTTCTATAATTTCCCTTAGCATTTCATGATCTTTCCCTCACTATCCTTAACAGCTGACCCATAGTTTACATTCCTTATCTAAGTATAGAAATTTTAGCTATAAACATTCTCTAGTACCTTTAGCTTCAGTTAATTTTCTGTTTACTGTGTTTGATCCCAACCCTAGCATCATCTACTTTCTCACTGCTATACAATGTGTATACAAGTATTGGGGTGTCCAACTGATTTCCATTCTTTCATCAGTTTTTAAAAATATTTGTTATATTAATATCACTTAAAATATCAGACATTCTAGTTCACTTATCTTATTCCTTAGGCTTCCCAAGTTTATACAGAAGCACTTATACATTCAGCCCTTGACTGGTTGCCTATTTTTCCTTTTTAATGGGCCCTATTTAACTGTCGTTGTCTTGGTTTTAACTTTTGTTCACTACAGCAGCACAAAGATGTGGCTGGGCCTGTGGGGCAGCTGCCACACACACAGCTTCCGGTTACTGCCATACGTTGGTGTGACTGCATAGCTTGGGTGGCAGCTGTTTTTTTCTGCCCCCTCCCCACAGAGGGGCTGCCCTGGTGGCCCTGCTGTAGTTATGCCACTGCTTCGTTATCCTCTCCCTGTACAAGTTCTCCTTCTTTTCTATCCTCTTTAACAGGATGTAGGTTTTTATGACACCATCCTTAATGAGTGTATCCACCCAACCTAGGTGCTCTCTCCACAGCTGCCAGGTTTCCCCTCAGCATTTGGTATGAAACCCATCTAACAATCTTTCTAATTTCAAGTGCTAGCAGTCTGATTCTTGTTTAGTTCAGGTGAAGCCTATGGGCATTTGTACATGTCATGGGGGTTTACTTCAGTTTAATTCTTCCTAAATTGAAGCAGTGGGTCTTTAAAAATAACACTTCAATTTAGGGCTAAGTAAAGCCCCATGGCTTTTTTGTTCTGTGTAAACAATCAAGATTGCAAAGGAATACTCAACTTCATTTTTCTATATTTGCTCCAATCCAAGATGATGATGAATTTAAGATGACCCAACCCCGCCAATTAGATTCTATATATGGAAAATACATACATTTGTTATAATTTTCCAGGTCTAGAATCTAATTATTGAATCATTGTCTTAAATTTGTCCCCATGCATTACTATAGCAAGGAAAGCAGTGGCTAGTGGTATGGGGCAGGTGGGTGGAGAGGATCAGGCAGCCTCCTTGCCCTCTGATCCCCCACTTCTTCCTCTGCAGCCTTCCTGCCCCACTTCCACCTTCACCCCCCCATCCCCCCGCTCTCCATGATCTCTGCCCCTCCCCCACGACTCCCCAGTCTCTGCCTCTTCCCACTTCCCTCTTACTGTCAGACATTGCTTGGGCTCTGTTCCTCACTGGAAAAGCATGTGGAACCACAGCCCATGCTGTGCCATGCAGCAGTGGTGGCACTGCTGATTGGCTGAGTAGGAGTCAGAGTTTCTCTGTGCCTGGGAGGGAATCCAGTCCCAGGTAAAGCCAAATTGGGCCTCTCAGTAGGACGGGAAGGAAGCAGAGGGAACAGGAGGCTGCTGTGCTGACTGTGGGACAGGAGGAACTCATCTTAGAGTCAAGTAAATACAATAGGTTCTCCCTCCTCACTGATGTCAGCAACAAGTCTCTGAATTTCAGTTAGCCAATCAAGTTTTTTAAAAAAAGGGGAGGTGGTAACTAGATCCTTTTCAATTAGTAATTCAAAGGAATATGTAAAGACACTAGACCTGTGCAAATAGGCAACTATTCAATTCAGTTCAATTTTGGAATCAGCCAATTCGAATCGCTTTTCTGATTCAACTTGGCTGAGTCGATTCGGAAAAGATTTGGCGATTCGGCCATAGGGTATAATGGGGAATCAATGAAATATCTATAACTTTGTTGTTCTTTTCCTGACTTGGATGAAACTTACAGGGGTGGTAGCTGCCACTGACAGTATGAAGGCTGCCATGTTTCAAGGTGATAGGTGCAGGGGTTTCTGGGAAACTGCACCTCAAATCCTGAAATCAACACTCATGTCACATGGGTGTATTAAGCCACAGTGGAGTGAAAATTGCAGGGATGGTAGCTCTTTCTGAGGCCAGAAAGTCTGCAATGTTTCAAGGAGATCAGTGCAGGGATTTCTACGAAATTGCACCTCAAACTGCTGACAAGCAAAACTCATGACACAGGTGACACTGTGTGTGTTAATGCACAGGGGGGTAAAAAAATGCAGGGGGAGTGTGGGTTCTGGGGCCCTGCACCTCTGGCCTTGGGCAAGCAAAACTCAGACATCTGACTCCCCAGGTACCTCTGCACTTTTACCTGCGCTGCTACATCCCCCTTCCCCCCACCCCCAGCCTGTCCCTCACCCACTGGCACCTCCATTTCCATTTTCATTGACTGGCTTTATTGTCTTCATTGCATGCCAGGCCAGCCTCTGGCTTCTTTACTATTCCTTCCATCCAGGACCAGGAGACACACCAACTGCAGGTACTTCCTCAGCCTGTCAAAGGGTTTTTCAACCAAAAGCTTCCTAAAATATATTTTTCTAACTATTTCAGTTTTTTTTCATAATAAACATATAAACATAAAAACACAAGATAAGCCATCACACACCACAAGTAACACATATCCAACACAACATCTTTACATCTTGCTGTCAATTCCTTTATAAAAAGAAAGGTTCTGTGACAGTTCCGTCTGGATACCTTTGATGCTGCTGGTACTATTGAGCCAGATAACCCCGGGATGTCATTCTCCCCTTGTACTCGGCCTTAGTGAGGCCGCAGCTGGAGTACTGCGTCCAGTTTTGGGCTCCACAATTCAAAAAGGATGTGGAGAAGCTTGAGAGAGTCCAGAGAAGAGCCACGCACATGATCAGACGTCAGGGAAGCAGACCCTACGATGACAGGCTGAGAGCCCTGGGGCTCTTTAGCCTGGAAAAGCGCAGGCTCAGGGGTGATCTGATGGCCACCTACAAGTTTATCAGGGGTGACCACCACTATCTGGGGGAACGTTTGTTCACCAGAGAGCCCCAAGGGATGACGACTAGGTCGAATGGTCATAAACTACTACAAGACCGTTTCAGGCTGGACATAAGGAAGAATTTCTTTACTGTCCGAGCCCCCAAGGTCTGGAACAGCCTGCCACCGGAGGTGGTTCAAGCGCCTACATTGAACACCTTCAAAAGCAAACTGGATGCTTATCTTGCTGGGATCCTATGACCCCAGCTGACTTCCTGCCCTTTGGGCAGGGGGCTGGACTCGATGATCTTCCGAGGTCCCTTCCGGCCCTAATGTCTATGAAATCTATTAAACTTATTTTGACCTGCCATTGTTTACAGTGGTGGACCAGATCGAGGCTGTACGGGAGGAGGAGGCCTCATGGGGCCACACTGCAATGCTGTGCAGAGGCCCCAGCACCAGGAAGAGTGCACCTGAACACACACACAGTCCCACAAGCACCCATGTCATGAGTTTTGTCTGCCTGTGGCCAGAGATACAGGGCCCCAAAACCAAGACTCCCCCTTCACCTATCTCCTTGACAGCTGGCAGGCTTTGTAGCAGCAGCAGGGCTACCATCCCTGCAGTTTTCACCCGACTGTGGCTTAACACACCCATGTGACATGAGTTTTGCTTTCAGGATTTGAGGTGCAGTTTCCCAGAATCCCCTGCACCTATCACCTTGACACTTGGCAGACTTCATGCCCTCAGCAGCAGCTACCAACCCTGCAAGTTTCATCTGAATCAGGCAAAGAACAACAAAGTTATAGATATTTTATTGATTCCCCATTATACCCTATGGCCGAATCGCCAAATCTTTTCTGAATCAATTCAGAAAGCCTAAAGCTTCTAGTGATTTGATTCAGATTAATAGATTCAGCCTCCAAATTGTCTGAATCATCTCCAAATCTGAATCACAATCCAAAGCTTTGCACAGCCCTAATAGAAACCTACTACATTTCTAAAAAAAATCTTATCAGGTTAATCTCCACTGAATTTTGTAGGACTTTTGCATAATGGAAAACACCTTTAAGAAAATATGGACTCAAATGAAAATGGGGTCGAGAGGGTACTCTGTTTGGATTGAAGGGTATTTCACAAAGTAGCATGCAAGTAAGATACTTATAAAAAGTAAATACAGCAACAAATGGCCAGTAGGACAGAAAGAAAAGCTTGTTCAATAAGCAGCACATTTCCTACAAACTTAAGCAGTCTTAACCTTTAAAATTCCCAAACTCTTTAAAAAATAAATAAATAAAAAGTGTGTGTGTGTGTGTGTGTGTGTGTGTGTGTGTGTGTGTGTATGCTCATATACACATGTATGTCTGTAAGCACAGGCTATATTCATAGATTTTTTTAAGTTTAATGCACTTATACACATGGGATCTGAACTTTGACAAGGAATCTATTATTGAGCTCCAGGGGTTTATACAAGAAAATGATCTTAAGCTTTTAACTAGAATCTACTTGATAAAGCAAGTTTTTCTATTCTGTGATGCAATATTAAACTACAAGCTAAGCTGTTTAGATGACCTTGGTTACCATAGGGCCGTGCAGATCTGTCACTAGGAGCAAAAAGTTATTACCTGTGGCGACTGCAGTAATTACTTAGGTTAGACAATCAGTTCACTATGTTGATTGGCTAGTGACCTCTCGCTGCAGCTTCTCATTTTGCCATATTGGGGGAGGGGAGAAACTCTAAATGAAGTGTAGGAAGGACACCCTTCATAATGATGAAGTTATGTGATTGGACAAGGACCATTCCAAGAAATACAAGCACTCAACTCTGACTAGGCCTTACATTACTGGGAAGGGGGAAGAGAGAGACCTTTATATAAGACACATTTTTAAATCATTTAGCTACAGATCTTTTCCTGATTTGTTTGTATTTGCTTCTTGAGAACATTTGGGAATACAAACTTTACAAGCAGCAGCACTCTGGAAAGTGAACACTGAAAGTTAAGAATAATACCATCTATATTAGCACTACACCTATTAGACATAGTAGCTGTTTTTTAAAGGTACAAAAACATGAGGCTGGATTCTCACTTAACTTGAACCATATTCCAGCGCTGTAACACAGTTAATTGGACTGGATTTTTTTTTTGTAGCTGGTGTATTATAAGATCAGAAGCAGACATCTTTACAGAATATTTATTCTAAATACACAAAGATAAGTCAATCAATGATAATTGCTTGCAAATTGTGAGCATGTAAAATTTATTTTTAATTTAACTATCGCTGGCCACATAAATCTTCCTCTATATAATGATGGTTTAGCTGATTGCTATGTGCCAGACACTTATTTGAACCATTTTTAGAAAGAAATCTGCATTTGAGCTGACAATTTTATGCCAGGTTTATCTGAATGCAAATTACCATAACTGAATCCTATAAACCACTGAAAAACAGATTTTATAAAGGATACTTCAACTCATACTTAACTCTGGCAGTGCTGCTGATCTTGACTATAATTAAGGTTATGCCAGCATTATATTTACAATCCCCTAATGGCCCGTGTCTGTCGGTATCAATGAATTATGGATTACTGACCCAGTTGCTTACTATCAAATATATGCTGGCTGACCACCATCCACATTAATAACCTGAACATAGCTGACTGGGTTTCTGCCAATTCAATACTACCGCTACAGTGATAAGAAGAAAACAAAGCACAAAACTGGAGAAGTTAAAGTAGACACAGATGACCTCAGAAAATATCTGTTTGTGTAATGAAGTCAACAGAAGTTTGCCAAATGTATAGCAGCTGAGGAGCAAGTCTAGAAAGTCTAGGAGGAGAGACAGTGTAATCTCCTTGACTCCTAGCTGGTAAGCATAGGGTATCACCATTTTGGAATGACAGAATATTTGATGAACACCACTTGTCTTCTTTCTACAGGTTTGTAAATAAATATTATTTTAGGTCACTGTCTGACAGCTTCTAGCAAAATGAACAGCTTGGAGCAAGAAACTTTGTCTCCCTGAATGGCATCAATTAATCACAGTTTCACAAAGCAATCAGACTCAAAAGAAAGGATGAATTTCATACCAATATTATAAGCAGTTCTGGTCCTGTGTTTCAATTATAAAAAGAACTAAAACCAGAAGTTTTTCCATGGTTCAATTTTTACTTCTAAATTGTTGTTTATTTTAACATTTTTGTAAAACTATAAAGTGCCAGAAAAACACATAGGAACACATTTTTAAAGTTTCAAATCCAGCAAAACCTATACCTTCAGTATCTCTGGGCATGTAAACTGGCTCCTCCATGACCAGATGACTGCAATTATTCCAAGGATCAGAGACAGACCCATTTGTCATCTGAGCTGAGGCAAAGCAAAGATGTATCATCACCCCAACTCTGTTCTCCATTCTTCTGACAGTCATCCTGGTTCTTTCTTCTGAAATTGACATCGAGTACTAAATGGGTAGAGGTCTCCGCAATCTGAGTCATCTTCACTTGAAGACCAAAGTACTCAAACAACCATCAACCCACTGATAACTGTGCCATCCTTGCTCTCACTGAGGAAAACTAGAAGACCACATTGGATCTTTTCAGAGACGCCTACCGAACTTTGAGTCTCTCTCTCTCTCAACATCAAGAAGACTAAAGTGTTCTACCATCCTGCTACAGGCCATTAATGTACCCCCCCCACACACAAATTACCATCAAAGGAAAGACCTTGTAGGTAGCCAAGCACTTCCCTTACCTCGGGAGCCATCTCACTCAGAGTGAACATTGATGAGGAGATTCAGCACAGGATCCAGTGTGCAAGTGCCTCCTTCAGGAAATTGCTGTAGGATGTCTTTATTAACCAGAATCTCTGGAAAGACACCAAGATCCGGGTGTCTTTCCAGAGCCGTCATCAAAGCAGTCATCATCCCCACTCTGGTCTCCAGATGTGAAGCATGCTCATACTTCCACTACCATCGTCATCTCAAGACCCTGGAGAAGTATCATCAACAATGACTCCCAAAAAATCTCCACGTCAAATGGGAAGATTGCTGAACAAATGCCAACATCCTTGCTAAATCCAATGTTACTAGCACTGAGTTGGTGATCTTCCACCACCAACTTCGCTGGACTGGATACTGTTTGCAGATGTCTCTCCACCTGACTCTCAACTCCCAAGTGCTCTACTCCCAACTTAGTTGGGGCCTTTTGCAGTGGCCGTAGGAAATGTACAAGGACTCATTGAAGGCTTACCTCAAGAAAACAGATGCTGACATGAAAAGTTGGGAGAAGCTGGCTGCTGTGTACTCTCACATTGCTTTGTCCTTCTTCCATAGAGTTTTCTGTTGTTTTAGCTGGCTGACATCTGTTTCCATGGATTCAGCTATTTTTCTTCCATGTTAAAGAGTGTGACAACTACATCAGAATCTGGTGATTCAAAATTAAAATATATTATTCCTTAAAAGGTGTTATGGTCACCAAAAGACTTCAAGAAAATGCTTCCAAGGAAAAAGTTTTTTCCTTGGAAAACAGGTTTTTTCAGGTATCCTAATCAAGGACTATGGTTAGATACTTTTACACATGCAATATTGTACCTTGTCCTACTGAAACTTTGTTGTATAAGCTGGTAGCTACAATAAGTAAAAGTATATGATTACGCTTAGATTTTCAGCTATTGCACACTTCTTTTTTTCTGAGTTTATCTTTTCGTCTTAATAAAGTGAGGTTCAGACGTGTGACAAAATTCTTGCCCTTATTAAAGTGTGCCCTGAAGTAGATATTGGAGACAGACAGCTAAAAATATGCTCTGGAACATAAAGCTTTAATTAAGATCATTCCCCGCTTGCTTTTGGAGGAATAACATACCAATGGGATGCACATTTTATGTACTACCTCCACACAAAAAAAATCTGCAAATTGCAGGATATTGGCAAAGAAAATTAAAGTGACTGGGTGGAGATCTGCAACAATGCCCTTAAAGAAATTCCTACAGATACCATGGACTGAAAATCCTGGTTTGCACCTTGAAAAGAATGATTTGTCATGATCTGATAACAGTAAATGACATGCAGTACAGCTGTGCAGAAAGCTAAACACAGCCATCTCCTGACAAAATTGATAGGAGCAACTATGAGGAATGGCGATGCGCTGAAAGTATTGTGAGTGCACTAAAAGCTGCCAAGATACTCCATGCAGTGCAGTGCAGCTTAACATGCTATAGTACACAGAGCATTAGAATCAGGGAGCCAGATCCTCATATCACTTACACTGATGTAAACCCTGATGTCAGGGAGCTGCATGAAGTGTTGGTCAGAACACATTTGCATCCATGGAATTAAATTTATCTTTTAAAAGATGCCCAGCATTACATGCTATCAAATGCTCATCATCTATACTGCTGCAAACAAAATCATTCAAAATGTAAGTCTGCATACACAATCATGTTCTCACAATATTTTGCTATGATCTTGTTATCCGCAAAATCTCAAGAGATGAAAGAGTGGTTTAGTTTCTGTGATACAAAATCACACGTGAGATGTACCAGTACTCATTCCATTGAGGTATGTAATTAAAACTTCTTTCAGATCTCCTGCTACATTTCCCACTCTAGGAGGGTGACAAAAAAAGAGAGCATTTCTTTTAAAACGAAAACAAGGGGAGTGTTTTACTAATTATGTCCCAGTTATCCTGTGAAAATGATACAGAATGTTCATTTGTATCCTCAAAACTCCTCCCTATACCTCTCTCTGTCCCTCTCTATGTAGAGCTTTGGCCTAGAAATGTTCCTTATCATTCCTGTCTGGAATCTTGGTAAAAATTTACATGAATAAATGGGTGCTTTTATAGACCCACAAAGTTGAAAATGCACATATGCCAACTAGAACATGCTAAATGGTTGCACATTTAAGTATCTAGGAAAAAAGGGTAGACTGAATTTAGCTTACAGAGCAAGTGAACCTATGAAAGAAGAAGATAGTACGTATGAAGATACCTCGATCCATACTTGCACACACAAATCAGGAAATGGAAGAATACTTGCTTTGACGACTATTTGTTTACGTCATTCGTCCCTTTTTTCAAAAGTACAAGGCAACCTTCAGTTTGTGAAGCTACGGTCATTAGTTATGCATTTCTCAAGCACTAAATGGAAGTTCATTGAACTGTCAAGCTTTTGAAAAATAATTCAGAAGATATGGAGGAAAAATTAATGCATAGAGTTAGAGGGGAAAAAAGTATCCTAACATCTACAAAAATACTTGGAGCACTGTTTCACCTGAAGCATATGTTACCAGTAAGCTATGAATGAACCATTTGCCTTCACTGATATCTTGGTTAAATATTAATGCCTTTTTGCTGCTGGGTTCAATGAATTAGGACTCAGTCATCTCACCTTTGGTGCCAGAGCTTGTAAATCAGGATCCATCATCACGGGAAACTGACAGAAATTTTTCAGAGATGATACATAACTGCCAAGTCTCTGTGATGTAATGCCCACGTTATGAACTTCCCACCACTAAATGTGTTTTTCTCCAAGAGCTATTTTACTTTTTTTTTTGTAAAGGACTAGGGCCAAAAAAGGATGTACTATTTAGGTACTAAAAGTGGAGATGATGCTAAATGATAAGTATTAAATGACCCATCCTGAAATCAGCTTAGTATTTCTCTGATACACTTTATAAGCTATTAAACCAATAGCTAGAAAAATACTGTGTATGATTTATACAAGGAAAGAGATGTACATAGAATGATAGGAAAATAGGGCAGGAAGAGACAGCATTAGGTCATCTAGTCAAGCCCCTTGCTCAAGGCAGAACACATGCACTAAATGATGTGCATTTTAAAGTCTACAGGATGGTGAAAATACTTGCTAATTGGTCTTTAGATCAAATCCTTAAAAATAAGGCATTTTAATTGTTCATGCAAATAAAATATCTGAAGAATTTAGCTTGGTTTTTGGTCACTCAATCATTCATGAACCAGTTCTCATTTTAATATAAAATATTTGCAAATATTCCCCAAAAAGCATGAATAAATGGTTCTTAGGATATTTTATATTCTTGAGCAGTTCTTATCAACTAAATCATTTAGGTGATTGCCCAAAATGTATTATTTTGATTGATTTAAATGTTTTTAAGGCGTGGTTCTGCTATGAGAAATGACTCTGTAAAGATGTCATAATGAAATTTCATGGATCCCCAATAATTTTCATACTAAAAAGCACATAATTTACAAATAAAGAAGGGAAATATTTATCAGACCACACTGAAAATTCTTGCTTGCTCATATATCATCTTTAGAAATAAGGTTTCTACAGACCAAATTATGTCTTCAGTGAAACCTGAGCAACCCATGCTTTGTCATCTCAAGACAAAAATCAAATAAAACAAAGTTTTTCAATTGTGACTGACATAGGAGAAGTAAGAGTCATGCAAAAGAATTACAAACCTTGATGGCAGTGGGGTCCTTCACACAAATTAAATCCACTCATCTGAGCTCAACAGAAGATGTCAAACTGACATCTCCTCAGCAAAAATGGAGTTAAGCTCTTGATTCAATTAGCTGTGCAATTTTAAGGAAATGTACATTTGTTTCTAAAACTATATTACCTTCATTGTATCCAACCAATATTCTTCAAAATGTGAAAATGCACAATTTCAAGCTATAAGCTAATGGTTGCCCATAGGCATAATGATGCAGCCAGGTGCTGGGAAGAGTTGACATGCAAAGGGGCAGTAGCACCATCTGGTTGCTATTCTGCCACTGGCATGATTGTGCAGCTGCAGCAGCCAAAATTTATTCCAACCCCCACCAAGTCAGAGCCCAGGGTGACTGCCCCGATCCTCCCACCCTAGTTACACCACTGTGACTGTCTAACTTCTATTCAGGAGAGAGTCTTCTCTTTTGCCTAGAAAAAGAGCACCCCCAGATAAACCCAATATAATTTTGGTTTCACTCTGCTCATTTTGGGTGCAAGTTTAAAAGCATTTTAGATCCTTCTGGGCCAACTCATGTTAACAAGTGTCAGGCCAGATCAAGTATTTTCTAAAACTAGAGGAAATTTCCTCGAAGGAGAGGTTGTAATAATGAAATGGTAACAGGCCCTTGTCAGAGTATTATTTTCTCAAATTTTATCTTAACTATTGTTAAGGGTTCACTTCAAAGAGGAACATTTTTAAGGACAGTGAGAGAGCTTCTGATTTGATTTGTACCAGTAATAATCTGAAGTAACACATGGAAATCAGCTGAGCTGCTCTAGACTGACAACAGTGTTGCTGAGTTTAGAGAATTGTCCTTTAATTTACTTGTTACCAACCAAATAAAACCAATAATTACTAACCAGTAATTTAGGAAGAAATGAATTAGCAGAGCACTTTAGGCCTAATTTCACACTGCCTGATTTCTTATCTAGCCATTAATACAAGGATAAAATACCCTCTGATTTAGTAAATTCCATGTAAATAAAAAAAATCAACATTTACATGGTGGTGGTTAAAGACCTCAGTTCAGCAAAGCACTCACATACCACTGAACTTCAACTATAGTTAAACTGACCCTAGCAGACAGGGTGTATTCAGGATGTAGATCTATATAGTTTCTCTGCCTACTAATCCTTGCTGCTCCCAGCTGGAAAGAACCTCCAGGATCATAAAGTCCAATAGCTACTACTGCAATGAGACCATACAATCCATTTAATTTATCAATGCCCATCTTAAAAATTAGTCAGGTGTTGTCACTGATACTCCTTATGGGAAGCTTTTTCAGAGTAAATTTCTTTGGAATGTGGGAAATCTTCAAATTTCCAGTCTAAAGTTAAATCAGAGCCAGTTTATTCCCATTTGTGTTTTTGTCAACATTGTCCTTTAACTATGTTATTTTTGTACAGTAGTATCAATGACTAGCAAATAGCCCATCAAGAATGACCGGGGGGGGGGAGGGGCAGGAGTGGAGTAGCACTACCCTCCACCCCACACCGCCACCACCATGTGTCTGGCCCTGTTCCACTCCCCCCGCTCCACCCCCTCTGCCACTCTATATCTGGCCCCACATTCCCCCACGCCGCTCTGCATCCGGCCCTGCATCGCCTCCCACCCCCACCGCTCCATCTCCGACCCCGCACCACCCTTCCTCCCCCTGCCTGCTCCTCGTCCAGCCTCGCGCCGTGCCTCCCTCCCCCCACCCCCTTGGCCTGCTCCGCACGGCCTGCATCTGCCTGCCTCCCTTCCCCTCCCCGTTCCCCTCCCTCACTACCTGGCCACCACCTTCCCCTCCCTGCTGGTTGTTCTGGGGGGCATCAGGGCTGGGTGGCAGGAGACACTGCCACTGTGACCCCTCCCCCCCTTCGCCCTCAGGCACGGAAGTGTGGGGAAGCCCCACTGCTCAGGTGGTTGGGGCATGTTCGCTGCCACCACAAACTGCCCCAGCAGCAGCTCAAACTTGGGCCTGCACAGCTCTGGCCCATGCAGCCAATTGCCACCCGCCCTCTCGGCAGTGCATGAGCAGTTTGCCAGAAGCGTTATGGGCAGACAGACACACTATGCCCTTTATAGATAAATATTTCTGTATCTTATTAAAATATTGTTTTTAAATACAATACAAATCATAAAAAATATTAACTGCAGGTGTAAAACCAAATGATCACAAATAATAAGCAATAAAAGGGAAAGAAAAGAGAAGCATGCAATGAGCAACAATTTAACTACCAAAATATTCCAAGAATTCCCTCCAGATTGCACGCAGACAAGGTTCCTTGGGTGAATTTGATATCTTTTATTAGACCAACCCAAATGGTTGGAGAATAGTTATTAAGCAAGCTTTTGGGTTCAAAAACCCTTCGTCAGGCTAAGGAAGCTGCAATGGTTGCTCCAGATTGCACCAAACTTTTCAAACCAGTTAAGCCTGCTAACCTGACTCTTCATAGATACCAGCTATTGCCATTGTCTTTCTGTATTGTCCTGGACCTGGACAATTCTGCAAGTTGCTAATAAGTCCTGCGGTAAGAATGCAATCTGGGAAGGATTCAGTTTGAATTCTTTGGGAATATAACTACAAACACATATGTTTGCCAAAGGTATCAGTGCTGTGTTCAAAACCACATTGACTCTAGTTGTAATTTCTTTCCAAAAAAGAAAAAAAATGGTAAGAATGCATGACCAAAGCATGTGACTAAGCATTGCCAGCAATGCATCACATCTCCAATATGTATCTACTGGAACTATACTTATTTTTTTTTAAATTCAGAGGGAGCCCAGTGCAGACAAAGACAGATATTTTCTTGTATAAAACTAAGACCGATTGTTGATGACCATTATTGTGAACTGCTGATTTCCAGTGAAATTCTGTCATCTGGATACCTCAGTCTCCATTCCATTCCAGTCTTAAATAGTCTGTATCAAGCCTGCTATGTGCAATTACATATTCACAGAGTGATAGCACAGAATGGGAAAGAGAAGCACATTTCAAAGGCAAAAAATAATGTCTTCTGGAATATTTGCTACACCTAAAGCTTTAGATACAAACTGATTTTTTAATATTTGATGTAACCACATATGTTGTCATTCAACTGCTTCTGAAAGGTCAAATTCCTCACATAACTCAGAAAAGAGTTTAACAATTTCCTACTAGAAACTGTTCGACATGCACAATACTCTTATCCATCCACTTTTTCCACCTCAGTTTGTAGGACCCATACTTCAACAAGAAATTGCCCTAAATAGAGACCTCTTGATGCAACAAAGGATGAAACTTCAATAAGTTTGCCAATTTTTTTCCCAAGCTTATAGGGCTGCAAAAATTGTAGGGATTACAGAGTTATGTACTTCATAGACTTCATAGACATTAGGACTGGAATGGACCTCAGAAGATCATTGAGTCCAGCCCCCTGCCCCAGGGGCAGAAATTCAGCTGGGGTCAAAGGATCCCAGCAAGATAAATATCCAAATGTCTCTTAAAGGAGTCCAGAGTAGGTGCTTGCACCACCTCTGGCGGCAGTCTGTTCCAGGCCTTGGGGGCTCGGACAGTAAAGAAGTTCTTCCTTATGTCTAGCCTGAAATGGTCTTGGGGAAGTTTGTGAGCATTTGACGTTGTCATCCCTTGGGGCACTCTGGTGAATAAGCATTCCCCCAGATCCTGATATACACCACTTATATACTTATAGACAGCCACCAGTTTCCCCCTGAGCTACTTTTTCAGGCTGAAGAGTCCCATAGCTCTCAGCCTCTCATTATAAGGCCTATTCTCCTGTCCTTTGATAATGCATGTGGATCTCCTCTGGACTCAAGCTTTTCCACATCCTTTTTTAAATTGTGGAGCCCAGAATTGGATACAGTACTCCAGCTGCGGCCTCACCAAGGCCGAATACAGTGGGAGGATAACATCCTGGGATTTGCTTGAGAAGCATCTATGGATGCAAACCAGAGTTTTGCTCGCTTTACCAGCTGCAACATCACACTGGTGGCTCATATTCATTTTGTGGTCAGTCATGACCCCCAAGTCCCTTTCAGCCATGGTGCTAGCTAGTGTAGTACTGCTGAGCCTATAAGCATGCCGCAGCTTTTTCTTTCCAAGCTGGAGTAACTTGCATTTTTCGGTGTTGAACGCCATCAGGTTTTCTTCTGCCCATTTTATGAGCCTGTCATGGGTGGCCTGGATCACCGTCCTGTCCTTGGGTGTGGATGCTTTACCCAAAGTTTGGTGTCATCGGCAAACTTGGCCAGTCCACTTCTGATACCAATGTCCACATCATTAATGAAGATGTTAAAGAGTATAGGCCCAAGGACAGAACCTTGGGAGACCCCACTGGTCACGACACACCATGAGGATTGACTTCCATCAGTTACCACTCTCTGGGTCTGACCTCAGAGCCAATTCCCCAGCCAGTGGACTGTGATGTAGCCAAGGCCACAGTTGGCCAGTTTTTCTACAAGATAGCTGATAATAGAAGGGGAAACATATTTGCCTGTTCAATTTCCACCCATATGGGAGAGTTATCTGTTATATCAGCCATCCAAGACATATCCTGACTTACTAAGGAGGTATTGTGATATTTTTGAAGGTTTGGAAGATAAAATCCACCCATTTCAAATCAGTAGTCGCACCTTTTCTGGAGAAAGTTAAGCTTTTATCCTCCCCCTATAGAAATCTGTTGAACTATCAGAAGATTTAAACTAAATAGGATTGGGGGATTACAACAGGTAGGTTAAATAATAGGTAAATTAGGCAAGATAAGGCATTCATTTTTTAAATATTAACACACCCCCAAAAGGATATTACCAAAATGCTGTATTTGTGCAGCCCTGTAATACAATATGGAGAAGATTCTGGAAGTTGTGGCAGACAATAACATTAATAGTCTTGGATATTTAAAAATCTATATAAGTTATGTGTTCTGAAAGATTGTGCTCTTTATATGTACCTTATAGACTAACCAAATAATATACATCTACTCTGCTTTCTGTTCAACTTCAAAATGACACAGCTAATTACCTCTCGGCTCATGGATAGCACCATGCTCAGGCAAAAAAAACAACTGTAATCAATTGAACCAAGAAACTTGCTCATGTGCATTCAGGTATCTTTTTCCTGACCAAATGCAAACAAATGATTATCATACCTGTGGGACTCCAGCTGACTAACTTCCTCCATTTATCCACAAACTGGACTGTGTTAATAAGTATGATTCTTATCCCCTTACCTGAATTAGCTTTTGTGACTCCTTTTTTCCTATACACTTTTTGCTTGTATGCTTCTCCTAACTGTCCCTTTTCCCTACTCTCTCCCTCTCCCTCCCCCCCCCTTTCATTATGTATGTACGTATGTATGTATATACACACATATACATACAACATGGACACGAGTTCCTGAAGGATTGTGCTATATATAGCACATGTATGGCTAGGATGCTTGTTTGATATTCAGACCCAGTGCAGGGAGTGTTTAGGTGGTAGCTTGAGGGTTTATTCTTTTGTCATAGTAACCCAAACCATTTCCTGTGTGATGGCATTCTAGTGGTTTAGGTGGGATTGTGAGGTGCGGTTTAGAAGTCTCATTGGTGCCCAAGTGGCACATGACTTCCTTAAGCCATGGAAGGAGTCAGGCTCAAAGCACTGACCAAGCCAGAGGGCCCAGAGCCGTAAGGTAGACATGGACTAGGGAACCCAGAATTGCCTTAGAAATGGAGGAACTAGGGCCAAGGGCCCAAAGCCCATGAGAAGTGTAACCATTGCCCAGGAGGGGCAGGGGTGAGAATCTGGTCCAGGGGCCCAAAGCCCAGAGAAGCAGGAACCAAAGGCCAAGAGAGGCAAGACTAGGGCCAGGAACTCAAAGCTTCAAGGAGCAAGAGCCTGGCCCAGGGCCAAGAAGAGCTGGAAAGGACAAGACAGTCACTGGAGTCCAGAAGCCAAGCCCAGCAGGAGAAAAGAGGCAGAAGCCAAAGAGGCTGATGCCCCAACAAGGGAAATAAAGACTTAAAACAACCTGATAAGGGACTGGGGCCAACTACCCCTGAGATGACTAAATGGTAACACCTGCAAGACATAGGCATGGCTGGAAGGGAGATTGGAGGCCATAAGGCAATGGGTGCCCTAGGACACATATTGGCTGGAAGGGCCCATCTAGCGAAGGATTTGATTTGTGCTAGCAGGGTCTGGAAGGTCAGATTAAGGTAACAGGGTTGCTAGCAAAGCTAGGATTAAAGCCTGCTCTAGGACTCTTGGGCAGCTTCCCTTTAAATAAAAAAAAATCAACCACTAAATCAAGGCGTGGCAGGAAAGTATAAAGGGAGGGTAGCTAGACCTAGTGCGGGGCATAGCCTTTGAGCTACCTGGGGGTGTCATGGCTGCCCCTTGGGGCCCAGTCTGGTGTGACCTACCTTTGGTAAGCCCATATCCCATTTTGTGCTATTTACTCACATTTCTTTAATGTCATAGATTCATAGATGTTTGGGTCAGAAGGGACCTCAGTAGATCAGAGTCTGTCCCCCTGCCCTGGGCAAGAAAGAGTGCTGGAATTAGATGACCCCAGCCACATGCATGTCTAGTCTCCTCTTAAAAACCCCCAAGGTAGGGGAGAGCACCACCTCCCTTGGAAGCCCATTCCAGATTCTGGCAACCCTTACCCTAAAGAAGTTCTTCCTGATGTCTAACCTAAATCTGCTCTCTATCAGTTTGTGGCCATCATTCCTAGTTATTCCAAGGGGTGCCCTGGTAAACAGAGCATCTCCTATTCTTTTCTCCTATTTCCTTTCCTTCAAAAGCATTTCAAGTATAGGCTTAAAGGTTTTTCTGGATAGGAATGGAAATACTCCTTTCTTTATAATTAAGTATACGCATGAGCATTTTGCTGATTCAGGTCTGACAAGGCAGATTTTCAAAGCCACAAATGGTAGGTAGGTACTTAACCTCCAGTGGCTTTCAAAAGGAGACAAGACAAAAGTCTTGTAACAAGCTTGCAGTAGTTTGATTAATCTAGTTAGGGTAAATCAGTGCAAATCTGTGCTGACATACTTCTCTCTGCTTGAAACTGGTTATCAGTTTAGGTTGCCTTTGTAAATCTGTGTGCATGTGTGTTTGTGTATATTTACAAAGGCAACCCAAAACAATAACTGGGTTCTATATAAAACCATATATCAGTTGTTTTCAGTAACTAAAAACCAAGTTGTACCAATTTAATTACTCCAATTTAAAATCACACCTTTAGTTACACTGATACAAATCTGCATGGAAGCCAAAGCATAGAATCGGGGCTGTGTAACTTCTAAGCCTGTGGGAAAGATGTGCCCAGGGACCAGCAGGAGCCTCACCATTCAGCTCACAGGCCACCACGTTGTGTTGACACTCCCCCCACCCAGACCCCATTGCCCTGTACACTCAAATGAGCATCCCACCCTTCCAGCACTAAACCAGGTACCCAACCTCCTGCTTCACTGTGTGAGCACAGAAGTGCAATCCCTCCCACACTTCCGCTACAATGTGCAGATGGGTAATAACAATTCCCCCTTCCCACAACATGTAGGTGCACAAGATCATTCCACCTTCTGCTACAACACATGTCTTCAAAAACACCCTATACAGGGTGCCCCCCTACTGCTGCACCCCATAGGCATGATCCCCTGTGTGTGGCAGTGTGCCCTCTCAGCATGTGACCCCAAGCTCACACTCAGCTCCTCATGCCACTTGCCACACTGCCATGCCCCCTTGGGCAGAGGCAGGAAGCAGCAGTCAAAGGAGGTAGGAGGAGCTCAGAGATTCTGGATGCTGTTATAGCAGAGCGATGCAGGGAGGGGTGATCAGACAGGAGCTCAGGGACCACAACTTAACCCCTCATGGGCAACAAGTCGCCAATAGGCCACCAGTTGGACAGACCTGATTTACATTGTACTTAAAATGATGGAACAAAATAAAGGATCAGAATGTCCAAAGCAAGTGACCAGGTGTAATTACTGGGTCTGTAACTAACCTTTATCTCTTCTACACCTCCCAGCTAATTCTGCCCTTACAAAACCACACACGCTGCAGATATGTACCTGAGCTGTTTCAAAGAGCATATGTCAAAACTACATTAAAAATAGGGTCCTTGTGGATGAAAAAATAACTGCTTCTTCCCATCCAACTGATAAAGCAGCACCAAAATACTCAGCCTGTAACAGAATTAATCTTTACTGTTATTTGAAATTCCAACAACAGCAGTTTCTAATGTTGGACACCTTTAAAAATTTCATACTTATTGATTGCTTAAGTCCCTGAACAGGAAGAAGAAAATGTGTGTGTGTGTGGAGACAGAGAGCCACTAGAGAAGGTAATTAATAATGCAAGCAAGATCATCTTGCTATAGAAAGTGCTCTAGAACTATTCCCTTTTAGACAAAATTAATGACTTAGTTCAAGCATATTCAGTCTAACAATTAATCAGCAGAAGCTCTATGAAAGACTGTCAAAAGAAACAGTGGAGGTGAAATGCTCTAGGGATTTACCATACTCTGAAGTCCTACAGAGCAAGGGACCTGGCATACCAATCACAAACCTCCACTCAAAGCCAGGAGGTTCTAAGACTTTGAATGTGAAGTCTTATATTTTTATTATGAAAGTACAGTATATTAAATAATGTAGCTGGTTCCTGGCTGCTACAAAGACATAGTTGATGTATGATTATTAACATGTAATTTAGATTTATGTTAACAACAAAGCTGGTCTAATATTGCTATATATCACAATTATTCAACTGGAGCTGACTTGTACAAGGAGTTATTTTTCAGGGCATTATTAGTTTTCACATGCAAAATTTGTGGCTGGTTATATCAGAGTGATAAACTTGAGTAGAGAGGTTAGCCGCATGGGTACCCTACTGTTCTACAGCAGTGAGCCCACAAAGCCGATTGAAATGAAGGCAAAAAAGTTAGTCCAGTGTCCATGATGCATTCATGCTGCTTCTCTGAAATCCTCTTTATATAAAAGGCCTAAGACCAACGAACTTAAGGTGAAAGACACACTGACTTTATCTGGAGCATCTGGCTCTTTGTAAGCAAAGCAGACAAGAATCTCTTCATAGCCTGATGCAAAGGAAAATAATATAAAGTCCAAGTTTGGTGGTGTTCATGTATGGATTTTGACTGCACTACTGAGGTGTCATTTTTCTTTTAATCTCAAGTGAAGAAAAAACAAAGTTAAGTGTTGTATGAAACAAAGGTACAAGGTAGGGTTACCTTAAACTTTAGTGCAAACTTTGTGAGGTTCATGCAACATAACTATTTTTCCAAGTAGTCACAGACACTACAAGTTTTCCCTTCTAGTCAAGATTCTTAGCTACTATAATTCAATGTAGCAGCACTGATATTAAAAGTAATTGAAACAAGCTGGGAATCTGTCCTAGATGTCTTTTATTTGAAAGAGAGTATTGCCTAGGAGAGATACTCCTACATGTAAGCCAGTTGTTCTCAGCCTTTTTAGACTCTGTGAACCCTCATGAGACTCAAGGCACCTCCTTGGAAACTACCAGCTCCTTGTTTTCACTAATTTTTTGACTACAGAAAAACATTGGAGAAATTCTTTGGTAACAATGAACTCAGACAACAGCAGGGCAGAATAGTTTTAACACTGTGGATTCCCATTTGAAATTTCTGGTTTTATTTTGAGAATACCTAACAGTGGTACCTAACAGTGCTAACATTGCATGGCACACTGTGACATCCTTGAAAGGATCTCAATGCACCTGGTTGAGAATCACTGCTCTAACTGTTCATTTGCCCCTCTTCTTAACATTATGCATTATACGCTATATATTGTTAATACTATTTTTTATTATAATTGTACTAACAAATATTAGCTACATCGCATATAGAACATGTGAGATTGTAAGCAGATTTTAACATTTTAAAAACAAAAGAATAAAAGCCTACAACTTCATAATACATATAAACTTACACACACACACACACACACACACACACACACACACATATGCTCTCGTGGGCACCCACACCACCCCTGCATACAGTGCTCCTCCTCTGCTGCACTGCATAGGCATGATCCCACATGCATAGCACTCTTCCCTTTGGCACATGGCCCCAAACTCACCATGTATGCATGCACACGTAAGTACGTATACACAAACATGTTTACTTTTGGTACAAGTAGCAATAGATAATAGTACTACAACAGCAGTTTCCGATGTTGGACACCTCAAGACCTTAAAGTGCTTCAAAGATAAAGGATAATATTTCTCTTTTTATAGGTAAGAAAATGGAAGCATAGAAAATGTAATTGATTTGTACAAGATTGCAAAGTAAGGTCATTTATCTCCAGATTGCACATCTTGCAACCAGTTCACTAGACCATACTCTCCCCTTATGTGTTATTCTGGTTTGGTGATTTGATATTTTCTTCCATTTATTTTTGAGAGTGAAAGTTTCTGTATTACACAAAATAAATAAAATAACGGTGGGGGGGGAGGAGGAGGCCTTGATTCTTTTTTTTAACAATAATCTTTAAATCTTTAAATAATCTTGGCCTCAGTATTGATGAAAAGCTCTATATCAGTATTTAGTTGACTTGACCTAAGTGATCCTTTCTTAGCATCACTGCATAGATTAATGTTTTGGGGCAGACAGATAAACATTTACACTGGTTTGGTTTGTTGTATTGTTAGAGCTTTCCTGGTGCCTGAAGAATTAGTTATACTGAAGTCCAGAGCAGATCCTAGATAGATGCAAGTAGAAGGCACTAATCCAACCTATTTGTATTGTGCAAGTGGCTGTTTTGGGATGAGAATGACAGGAGGTGAAGACACATCAGCAGTATAAGTTACTCTTAACTTTGAGGGATAAATTTCCCTTGGAGTGGAATCACTGACACCTGCGTAGAATTGCCTATGTGAATATTTATACCAGTGTAAGGGTGGAGCAGATGTACCTGCCATGTGTCTTTACTCTATGTCCAATCAGATGGTACAGTTCAGCCTCAATTTTCTGAAAACAAATGTAAGAGTTTTTGCCTCCTGAAAAGTTCGATTATTTACTTGAGGCTGTGTTAAAAAGGATGTTTCATCTTAAATTAACCACCTCTTATAGCTTTCCAGAGACTTTTATGGGAATATGGCCCCACAAAGCAAACAGCAGATGTTACTTTACAAAATAAGTTTGCATAAATATCACATTTTCACCCGACAGTCAATAAATGCAGTTCCTTACAGCAAGATTCTACATAAAAATGATAGAACCCATCAAAATTCTGCCAAGATGAGTGTTTCACATAATAAATATCTGACTAGAAGCTGTCACAGAATAGATTTAAGTCTCATGAGATTGCTACATCACTCCAAAAGACTTATGGTACACAGTGGTGGAAATAAAGGACTTTTAACATCCCAAGTAAGTACTTTTTTTCTCCAGTTAAGCACATTTCTTGGAAGACTAGTCTATAACCATTACACCAGTACAGACTTTTTTATCATTAGTCACTGAAAATAGCAAAGAACTTCATTTGAAACAAAAAAACCCAGAATCTATACTTAGAACTGTATATCCCCTTCTTTATTAGGATCACCAATGTAGATCAGTGTCGACTTTTAACAGAGTTAACCACCTGCCAGAAGACTAGAATAGAAGAAATATTATGTTAAAACAAATACAGCTACAAGCAAGAAAGAACGATGGCTTTCAAAGAAATAATAGTTGGCAATCTAAAAGTACCACCTGCAACATGGTGCTGTGGCATAACCACCTCTAAAAGTCAATCACACAGATGAAACAGGACACACTTAAATAAAATATCAATAGCACAATAGTTCTCTGGCAGCTGGTACTGTTGGCTGACTGAACCACACACAATCATTGACAATCCAAAACATCATGATGTAAAAATAGGTAACAAGCAACAGGGGCACCTCAACAGCAACAGAAGTGACAACAAAAGAAGAGGTTCATAAAGACGAATATTGATTTAAAAAAATCTCCTAAGGTTCAGATATAGTCATTATTGACAAGTATCTAATATCCAGACATCCAACTTGACATTTTTATTTTTCTGTCTCATGAAGTAGCTGTAGTATTTGCTTCCAGTTGCTATTTTGGTCTGTTTTACCTATAGTTAACTTGAAAATATGGGAGGGTTACTAACCTTTTATGACATTCTTCTTAATACACATCCAACTAAAGATCAGTTTCTTCCCTTCTCTCATACATGTCACATCTTTAGTTCACGTACAATAAATCTCAAAAATTAGTGTTGGAATCTCAAGAACCTTTGAACTCAAATTTACATAGCCATGAAGCTATTCTGTTGAGAAGAAATACTCAATTAAGTTTGTTTATATTTATTATATATATTCTTTACCCTAATTTATTTATTTGGTTAATTTACTATATTTGCTCAAATATAAGATGACCCTGAATATAAGATGCCCCCCCAATAGTTAGATTCTATATATAGAAAAATTATAGATTTGCTATGATTTTCCAGTGTAGAATATAATTATTGGAGGTTTGCCTTAAATTTGCCCCCTCCAACTGCTACAGCATAGAAAATAAATCAGATGAGTCACAGGCAACCTGGTCTGACTCCAACTCATGGAGGATGCAGCCAAACTAATCATATACGACCAGGCTGAAAGAGGGGGCAACAGAGGGATTGTAGGCAAACTGTTTAGGGCCCAATTTGGTTAAGTTCACCATGCATTTAAAGCTGGTGAAGAAATAGGAATCATTGGAACTTGGGAAAGAAAGGCACAGCTTAGTTCTGGGAGTGAAAAGTAAGTAAAAAAATATTCAATGTAGTGGCTCACCATGACTTTAGAAAGAGTCGCTGCAGAGAGGGACTGAGTGCAAGTGTCACTGCCACATAATTTCTTCAGATAAGCTGTATTAACCTATTCTTGTGGTAGGTTCCCAGCCGCATCTCAGTATTTTTGGCTAAGATCAAATGTAATATTTTTGGCCCCGGGGCAGGCTATCAGGTCTGGCTCTAGCCCTTTTGGTGCCAGGCTGGTATTTCTTTATGTCTTTGTTTTTTCTTTTTTTAAGGGGCCACAAAAGAAAATAGGTTCCCATCAGCACATTTGCCCAATATGGGTCATGTGTTTTATAACCATGTTCAGTGTTGGTTACATTTAATCAACTTCAGTTAGCTTCCATTACTGTGCACATGCTGCTTTTGACATCAGTTGAATGACAGACTGGGCATGTCTACTTGTACTATTAATGCACTGTAAGCTTACTGCTCAGTAAAATACTGTGCGGTAAGCTTTCTCTGGGAGCTTATCTACATATGTGCCCGTCAAGAGCAAATTTGCTCCCAATGAAAGCAATTCAGACCAGGGCTACTAATGCCCTGCTCTGCACCACTACAGCAGGCAGGGGGAGCTCTAGGCTCCCCCAGGTGCCAGCCCCAGGCTGGCAGGGGGCACTGGAGTCAGGCCTGGGCTCCAGGGGAGCAGAGGGAAGTGTCCCACCTTTGGGGCAGCTGTTTCCCAGACCCACAGCATGGGGTTGGGAAAGTGTCCCCTCCCCCACAGTTGTTTCCCAGCCCTGTATGCCAGTCACCCAATCAAGGCAGGAGGCTGAGAAAGTGTTTCCCAGCCCCCTGCCCTGACTGGATGGTGGGGCAGCTGGCAGAAAGTCCTCAGTTGGGTGGGGATTCCCCACCCAGCCCAGATATCACTGCCAGGTGCCCAACAAGAGGGACAGCTGCTGGTGAGCCCCTGGCTGTGTGGGAAAGCAGCTCCCCAGTCCCAGCAGTGCTCAGTTCCCAGCTCCCATGAAGCGCTGAAATGGGAATGGTGGGGGCAGTGCATAGTGTCCCTATCCCAGTGCTAATCAGCTCCCAGCTCCTGCAAATTAATTTTTATCTACAGAAATTTCAGCAAATTTGCTCCCTGTCAGCATCTACACAAGTGCTACTGCATAGTAACTACTCCACAGTTAATCTAGTGCCTGTATTTATACGTACCAGCTAACTGAACAGTAGACTAATTTACTGTGCAGTAGCTGCTGCATATGGTTACATGGTGACACCTTACTGCAAAGTAGATTAGTCTGTGCAGTAAAGCATCTTGTGTAGATGTGCCCACAGTATATTTACTGGGATTTCCTTGTATGCCAATGTAAGAGAAGGAACTTTTTTCCCCATGCTGTTTGAGGGAAAAACTTGTCATATATTTGAGTAAATACAGTAGATCCCATTGTGAGCAGGGAGTGAGATCAAGATTCTAAATCTCATCTCCTCCCTTCCATTTATTTATTTGATTTTTATCCCCTTCTCCCCAGAAAGGATCAGAGTGCCAGATAAAATAATAAAAAACCGTAACACAGTACCCCAAAAAATACCTGAAACAACCCTACCTGCTAAAAGCCTGCCCAAATGAAAAGGTTTTATGCCGCTTCTGAAAGAGAGCCATGCTATCTGAAAGACAGCCAGGAATCCCCTTTACTTTGATCATCTTCTCTCCTTATGCATTCCTCTTCCTCCTGCTCTTGGTCTCTGTTGTCAATTCCATATACAGAAAAGTAGGTTACATCACAAATTTGGACTGTGATAAAGAAGAATTGTGACAGAAATGGCAGCAATAAGGCAGATCTGGCAAATCAACAAGGGTCCAATCTATTGAAGTCAATGAAAGTCTTTCCATTGGCTTTAGTGGGATTTTGTTGGGATCATATTATCTTTTGTCCTACTGGAAAAAATGGTCAAGAGTGTCATGAAATGAAGTAGGAACAGTATATGGAAGATCACATACATCTAAAGGAGGCAGGAAGAAATAGTATTAGCCACAATGAAAAGAAAGCTGATACTGGGGGATGGAGAAAGACTGAGCATGCAAGAGAATTTTTATAAATTTTCTGTGTTCCAAGATTTAAAATCTTCTGTATTTTTTCACACCAGTACTGACTGAGACTGCTGCAGAGGTGTACTGAGCTGAATATAACAAACTGCCCATTGTCTGTAGCATTTATTGACTATCATATAAGTTTAAAGAGGGACAGACAGGCAATCTAATGCTCCTTTTTCTATAGATAAAAATTAATCAAAACGCAGCTGGTGTTATTAGTGTAATAAAGAAGAGTGTTCAGCCTTGGAACATCTGATCTGACTGCCATAGGCAAGTGACCGTCAGCAGAGCTGAAGATTTTCTTATATTCACTCCCATGTAAGTTGTTTAAAGAATGGTTGTCATATCTAGTTTTGTCATACTTAAAATCCCAGATTGGGCCTGTCAAATGTGACCAAATTTGTCAGTGAGGCAGAAGGATACAGAGGGAATTAGAAGGCTGCAAAATACATGATTTGGTAAGTTAATTATAAATAATACAATCTGTACATGCAAATATCAGATGTGTTTATTAAAATCACCACAGATTTATAAACTTTGTTCTGGCTTCCTCCACATGTCATCCAACCAGACTGTTTCTTGGGAATATGTTTATTAAGCTGAATGATTAAATCAATGCACCAATATATATTAGCCAGCCCCAACATTTAAAATCTGAAAATGGTTTGTTCATGTTCTAATTTGGAACTGTTCTGATAGTGAAAGGTTATATCCAGAAAAAGAAGAGACCTATTAACTAAAAACAATGTAATGTAATTATTACTACTTGCATATTGAAGGTCACTTTGCTAGTTGCATACATAATAGAAGTTAGCTACCTATTAATACAACACTGTAATTAGAAAGGTCTTTGACCCTAGGCTCAGGAACTTCAGAGGAATATCACAATAACTTTATTTATTAATCTAATAAAATAGCATAGATGAGAATGAACTATTCTACAATCAGGTGAGAGATCTGACGCCAAAAGTACAAGCCTAGATATATACCCTTAAACTTTGTCTCATTAACATCACTTAATATTGCCCTGGCTTAAACTATGTGTTTTCTTCGTTTTCAATTCTATTAAAAAAGAAGAAGAGTAAGAAGAAGAAAAGAAAAGTTTCCTAGCCATTAGTAGTCATCACTCTCACCTAATGAAAGCGGAGTGCTGCAATATGCTACTGAGTTTCAGGCAATGAGTTTCAGGCATATCAGGCACTGAGTTTTTAATGATATGCTGCACCAGTGATAAAGACCTTACATAGCTATGCAAGCTCCCAAGTTCCATGTCTCTGGGGCAGTTGATCACCTTTGTGACATATTAGACAATCAGAGTCAGGAGAGTCTTATTTATGATTTCATGTGTATTCACAGCATGAGTCCAATGCTCACTGCAACTTTAACTTTCGGCAATGGATTTTGATACCCTGTAACTGACACATTACAAAGTGTTGCTCTTTAAAGGCCTGTCATTCAGTTAATGCACCTGCCTCACTATTATAATTCCTTTAACTCTTGGGTTCACTCAAGCATAGATTTGTGGATTTCTCCAGCCAAGGCACACCCTGGATAGTACTTATCAGTTTTGACAATAAGCCTAGATGATTGTACTCAAGATAATACAGAGATAAGCTCTTGTACTTTATTACCATTTTACTTAACTTTAAAATGAGACACTGAATAGAAGAGAGGAAACAAGCACATTTCAGTGAATGTTCGAGTTCCTTAGTGCCACACTGCATGCAACCAATGCTCCAAATTTATCTCTAGCTCAGGTAGTCATAAGATTCATGGTCCCAACCAACTTCCCCTAAAGCCAATAGAAAGATTTTCACCAACTCCAATAGCAGATGGATCAGACCCCTATTGATTTACCAGATCAGCCTTATTGCTACCATTTGCATCACTCTTCTTGTTCACAGTCTGATTCCCTCCCCATTTTCCTGAAATGTTTCCCATCTTTCCTTCCTCCACCAACAGAAGCAGATAAGGAAGTAATGTTGTAGGTAACGCTCTAGGTAGCTGGTGATATATAGAGCACCATGTTGTCTAGCCTACATCAGAGTTGACCTACATCAAGGGTTGGTCATTTATGGCTCATGAGCCACATCTGGCCTACAGAGCCATTGGATCCAGCCCACAAATGTGTGGCTTCAGTGTCAAAGGGGCTTTGGCAGTGAGCACTTCTCTCATGCTGCCATTGGACCAAGTACCAGCCCAAACACCTCTGATCTAGAGCAAGGGTCTTTCTAGCCTGGCCTGTAGCCAGGAAAGGTTGCCTAACCCTGTTGTACACCAGATTTATAAAAAACCACCACCAAGAACCTATTGTGCCTTCCTTACATTGTCCTCTTCCTCCCTGATCAGCACTAATTTGACTGCACCAAGCCTAGTAACAACTTTCAGAAAGTCAATTGAAGAGGAAGCAACTCTTTCTAAGTATTATATTATTATGCTGATAGTTACTGCAATAGTTAAGGGTTCAAAATAGTTTTCCTTGCAACCTGCCATTCTCACTGATCATAATTTTCCAAAAACAGCCTTCTATGCTTGTTCCAGCATGCTTTTCCTTCAGTCTGCACAAAATCCTTGCAGGTGTGTTTGAGCTGAGTGCCATAAAATATATTTTCTCAACTTTAAAAACATAGGTGACTGGTATGGGGTGCGTGGGGGTGCACATGCCCCCCCCCCCCCAACAGCTGACACTGACACTGTCGGCAGGGCTGGTGCCCCCCCTGACAGGGCCACTGCTGTCAGCAGCTTCTACAGGTGCCCGCCCCAGATTCAGAAGGCACCAGTCACTCATGTTTAAAAATAATCTGAGTAGATCTCTCTCAGTCTCACATAGAATCACAGGGGCTTCAAGGGTCATCTAGTCCAAGCCCCAGGTGAATTCAGGATGCACTACTCCTAAACCATACATGCCAAGTGCTTATTCAACCTGTTCTTGAAAACCTCCAGGGAAGAAGATTCTCTAGGCAGCTTCTATCACAGGGCTGGGCAATTATTTGGGCCCCAGATGCCATGCAACAAATCACCAAAACTCCCTATGTGGGATGGGCCACAGGCAGGTAGGGAGCAGTGTTTGGGAGTGGGATGGGCAGGTGAAGCCAAGATCATGGGGTGGGGTTGTTGCCCTGTGGAGTCAGGCCGACTCTCAGGATCTCAAAATTGCACTGTTAGATGGGAGGGTGTGACACAATTGCACGTATACAAACACACAAATAAATTAGGTGCATACACGCACACAACCAACTCAGGCACATACACATCCAAGATTACCAGCCTAGGCATACCTATCACCAATTTAAGCACATGCACACTCTAGTGATAATGACATGAAATCATACACAATACACATACACATATACACACAGGTTAAACACTGACTCAGGTGACAGTGTGTGTGTTGGTGCCTGTGGCACCTATGCTTGGGGTGCTTGGCAACTAAAGAGCAAGTGACAGAGATCAGGAGAAAAGGCAGTGGGGACAAGGCAATAACAGTGGCAGAGATTGGGGAAAAGGCAGTGGGGATAAGGCAATAGCAAAGAAAGGGGTTTGCAGGCAGAGAGGAGCTCAAGATGGCTGGAGCCACAGGAGAATGGGACAGGTGTTGGAGGTGGCAGTGAGCCAGAAGCAGGAGAGGGAGAAATGAGACAGAAGTTAGAGAGGCAAGGATTAGAGATTGCAGCAGGGCCGGAACCGTAGTAAAGCAAAACCCAAATCAGGGGTCCAAATAAAAGTTTTATTAAATGAACACTGTACTGGACAACTTGGTTCCTACACACACTCACACAAGCACTCCCACACTCACTCACATAATGGTATCAGGACAAAGAGACTCAGTGGAAGGATTGGAGTCCAGGTAGGGAAGAGAAACAGAGTCCAAGTCCTTGTTCGAAGAGAGGGTGGGGGTGATAATCCAGTGGAGGGCAACATGACCTATCCAGGCTGGAAGTGGGTCCTCGATGGCCAGTCAGGGTCTTTCTCCAGCAGGTGTTATCCAGAGCGGGTCGCTGGCAGAGCCTCTGGGTTGATAGGCAGTGTGACATGGAGCAGGTCTGGTCCAGGTGAAGATGGCATCCCAAGAAGTCAGTCCTCACTACCCCTTTTTCTGGGGCAGACTACCTATGATCTCCTATGGGGGGGCATGTCCAGGCAAAGTCAGCCATGTTCCAGATGTTCATACTGAGCATGTGCAGCCTTGGCACAATGGTGGGTTGCCTCATCTTTTATTTCTTGAACACTGAGGATGGTTCCAATGGCTGGGTCATTGCCCAGGTATTGGTTTTGATGGTGGGGTGATTTAGTAGGGGGTCCTGCTATCATTATGTTTCACTCATCCATTCACGCCTTTGTTTCAGGCATTCAAGGAAAACCAATTTACATGGAAGAGGTTACAGACTTAAACGCGAGTCATAATTGCAACATACTTACACAAAAGGGCATGGGGACAAGGTGGGAATCTGACACACACAAAATGGATATTCGATATCACTCATGCCAACCCACATTGCAGGCCTATATGCATAGAGACACTTAGAACACAATAACCGTACAGTGTAATACATTACAGTAATCCAACACACACAGCAAAACACTATTACAACAGCTCATGGTTACTATAAAAGGGGACTTATGTACACAGGGTTTCAACTTAACTTATAACTACTTATATACATACCCATAGGGAATACAAGAGGTGAGAAAAAAAGGCAGAAATGACGGGGAAAAGGGGATTTCATATTTCTAAGTAACAAAAAAAAAGAAAAACTGGGGGTTTTGCTAAAGGGTCATGGGGCAGTCATAGCATGGATCCAGGCCCCAGGACAGAGCCTGCATGCTCCTGCAATGGGTACAGGTTCGACAGGTTGGGGCTGTCACGACCCAAAGGTCTGATTTTTTTTGTGTATGCTTCAGCACTAAGAATTATCCCCGTGGGATTACAGCTTCATTGCACGGAGGAGTTCTGCTGCACAGAGAACCCGCGTGCAAAGGAGTGTTCCCGCCACTTTGCAGCGGTCTTTGCAGGGTGCATTTTCTTTGCAGCACAGAAATGCACAGTGCAAAGGAGTTCCCGCTCTTCGCATGCAAATTTGTGCCCCGCGATTGGCTAGTGCTAAATTATTCCCACGTAGCGGCTAGCGATTGGCCTGCTAGCCGTATAAGAGGCTTGAGCAGTTTCCGCCCAAGCCAAAGAGGACTCCACATCCATTTCGTGGGGACTCTGGGTGTGCGCGGCAGGGTAATAGAAACCCTGTGTGTTGCTCAGAGGAGTTTGGCGGCCTGATCCACCGCCCACCTCTTCCCGTCTTCGAACGGAACCTTCTATAAGACGTATTGACAAGTTTTATGCGCGCTTGTCCTAGACATCCGGAGTTCTGTCTGCGTGGAGCCTAGCAAACTCCACGTGATTGTTCGAGTTCTGTCTGCGTGGAGCCTAGCAAACTCCACGTGTGTTCGTGTTTTCTGTTGTAACCACAACTCAAGCAAGTTCTCAGCCTGCACCGCGACCATCTCGGTGTAAGTAAACAATCTTAAAATCAACCGTTACGTGTCTGTGCCTAATTCTAGCTCGGCGCCAGCCCTCTCCGACCCAGCCTGCCCAGGCTGCCGGCCACAGCCCGCGTGCAGAGCGACGAAAAGGGCCTGGGGCCTGACCCGGCCTGCACAGGGGCACGTAGGGAACAGATTGTAGCTCTGCCCCAGCCCCGGCCCTGCGCTGACAATGCCCCAAAATCCCAGCCCGAGACAGCTCCCAGTCCAGCTGCATACCCTGCCTGCATGGTTTCCATGGAAACCCTCAAATTGTAGAGTGAGGATAGTGCAGGACTGGGGAAGAACCACAGTTCTGTGGGCAGGGATGTGTGGGAATGGGGGCCAGGGCCCAAGACAAAGCTGTGCTCTGCTCCCTGTACACCCCTGCCTTGTGGAAGGAGGTGTAAGGGGGGGTATGTAGGAGGGTAGAAGGTGTGTGCATGTGTGTGTGGGAGGGGGGCAGCCTGGGCGCTGGCCAGGGGTGAGGAGAGAGAGAAGGGAGCAGGGGATGCATGCAGCAGAGCACACCCAGGCAGTGTGGTCAGCAGCTACCCCCGTGATGCTCTGCGTGGGGTCAAGCCCCACCCAATCCCACCTGGGGCAGCCCATGCCGCACTCCCACCTGGCCCTGGCCCTGGTCCCAGCCCCAGCCAGCATGCATAGTTTACCAGTGGGGCTGTTCCCGATGCAGCTGCAGCCACCCAGGTGCTGCTCAACTGTCCTTGCCTCCAGTGGTGGCTCCTTCTGCTGCTTCTGCCCCTGCTGCACTGCTACAAGTGGAAAGGAAGCTTCATCCAGGCAGCTCCTGCTCCAGTGTACTGGGCTCTGGCTCCAGCTCCCAGCCACCTTTCACTACCTCCGCTCAACTGGATGTAGCTGCTTATTGCATCGGGTGGATGGAGTGGGTGGAAGGCAACCAAGAGCTAGAGCCAGATCCCCACACGCTGGGGCAGGAGCTGCCCAGTTGAAGTTTCCTTTCTATCCAGAGAAGTGCAGCAGGGTCAGGAGCAGGAGCCACCACTGGAGGCGAGGAGAGCTAAGCAGCATCTGGGCAGCTGCAGCCATACTGGGACCAGCCCTGCCCAAAACTGTATGCGCTGGCTAGGACTGGGGCCAGTGGGCACAAGCAGGGGTGCAGCACTGGCTGCTCTGGGCATGGCTCAGCTCCATACGAAGCCCCTCTGGGCCAGCCACAGCCTGGATCCAGTGAATTGGTGGGCACCCTTTGTGGGCTAGATCCAATCAGCTGGTGGGCCAGATCCAGTCCACAGGCCACATTTTGCCCTGTTCTATCATCTGTCTCCTCTTCTGATGAGAAGTAAGCTTTTTGTTGGTTTGTTCGGTTGGTTTGATTTGGTTCCCACCCCACAACTCCTCCCCCTACGATTTAATCTAAGTGTGTATTTTGTCTCAGATTAAATCCATTGACCTACCCTCTGCAGGGAAGGAAAACATTTATTCTTTATGGCAACCTTTCAAATACATGAAAACTGTTATTGCTGTCCCCTCAGTCTCCTTTACGAAATTAAACATACCAAATTATTTTAGCTTTCCTTTGTAAGGCTTGCATTTTAAGCACTTTATCATCATTTTGCACCAGTACAAACTGGGGACTAACGGGCTAAGCAGCAGCTCTGCAGAAAAGGACCTAGGGTTACAGTGGACAATACAATGAATATAAGCAAACAGTACCCCCATGTTACAAAGAAGGTTAACAGCATACTTGGTTGTGTTAGCAGAAGCATTGCCAGCAGATTGAGGGAAGTGATTCTCCCCCTCTATAGGCACTGGTGAAGTTAAATCTGGAGTATTATGTCCAGTTTTGGGCCCACCTCTTCACTACAAAAAGGATGTGGACAAAGTGAGCGCTAGGTCCTGGGCGCTAGAGTCCAGTGGAGGGCAACAAAAATGGTTGGAGGGCTAAGGAACATGACTTGAGGAGACGCTGAGAACACTGGGCTTATTTAGTCTGGAGAAGAGATTTAATAACAACTTTCAACTACCTGAAGGGAAGTTCCAAAGGGGATGGAGCAAGACTGTTCTCAGTGGTAGTAGATGACAGACAAAGAGCATTGGTCTCATGTTGCACCAAGGGAAGTTTAGGTAACATATTAGGAAAAATTATCTCGCGAGGAGGGTAGCAAGCACTGGAAGAGGCTGTTCAGAGGTAGTGGAATCTCCATCCTTAGAGGTTTTAAAGATCTGAGCAGACAAAGCCTTGGTGGGGATGATATAGTTGGAAATGGTCCTGCTTTAAGTAGAGGGTTGGACTAGATGACTTCCTGAGGTCCCTTCCAAACCTAATTTTCTATGATTGTTGTTTGCCTCTAGATTCTGTCCAGTCTCCCTATAATGAAGAGCCCAGACCTGCACTCAAGTCTCTGGCCAAAGCCTATCTGGAGCTAAGTATTGTATTACTATCACCTCTTACATACAAAACTTCCATTTATGCACCTCAAATTTGCTTTTTTTTTTTTAATGACTGCATTATATTGCTGACTTATGATGCATCTGCAATCCACCAAAACCCCAAAAACCTAGCCAATTATCTTTTATTATATATTCATGCATTTTTCTTCCAATGTGTGAGACACCTTATAGAATTTCATTTTCTTGCCTACTGCCCCATTCTCCAATTCTTCAAGATATTTTTAATTCCATACCTAAGTATTTGCAAACCCTTCTCACCTCCCAGCTTTGTGGTATCTGCAAACTCAGTCAGGAAACTATTTCACCATCTACCACTGAACCTGAAATGGACCCCTGTGGAGTCCTACTCGAAATGTCTTGCTATTCTAACCAAAATCAATTTGTAGTTATTCAACCAATTACATGTCTACTTAACAGTAATTCTATCCAGCCTAATTTTTTCCAGTTTGCTTAACAGAATTCTTTGTGGGACCATATCAAAAGCCTTGCTAATTTCCAAGTATATTATGTCCACTGCATTCCCTTCATCCACTCAATTCTTTACACTATTAAAGAAGAAAATCTACTTGGTTTGGCATGATTTGTCCTTACATTCATCTTCTCAGGGAGAAGACAGGACTATCAGTTAGATATCTGAAATGTTTATATACTAATGCTAGAAGCAGAAAGAACAAAACAGGAAAACTGAAGGTCCTAGTACAACCACAGAATTATAATCTAATTGGGATTACTGTGACATGGTGAGATAGTTCATATGTCTGGAATATGGTCATGGATGGGTACAGCTTGGTCAGAAAGGAAAGGAAGGGAAAGAAAGGAGAAGGTGTTGCCATATGTGTTCTGAGGTGCAGTACAAACTGAAAGGCCCATTGAAAGCCTCTAGGTAAAGAGCAAAGGGGAGAGCAGCAAGGGGCAGATGTTATGGTGGGCATCTCCTACAGGCCACTAAACCAAGAGCAGGTGGCTGAGGCCTTCTTTAAATAATTAAGGAAGCTTTCAGATTGCTGCAAATGGTTCCCATGGGGGGCTTTAATTATTGGGCCATCTGCTGGGAGGGAAACATAACAGTGCTGCAAATTCTTAAAGCGTGTTGAGGAAAACTTTTTGATACAGATGGTAGCCAGGCCAACCAGAGGGAGCTCTTCTCAACTTGCTGCTCATAAACAGGGAGGAATTGGTTAAGAATGCGATGATGGAAGGTAATTTGGATGACAGCGACCATGAAACGAGTGTTCAAGGGAAGAAAGGAAGGAAAGCCATAGAATAAAGACACTAGACTTTAAAAAAAGCAGACGTTAGCAAAATCAGGGAACCAGTGGGTGGGCAAGTCTAGAAGGCATGTCTGAGAGGAAAATGAATCTAGGAGAGCTGGCTGTATTGAGGGTACAGGACCAAGCTATCCCAATATGATTGAAGAATGGAAAGTGCAACGGGGGTGGGGAGGGAATGAGTCTGGCCTGACAGTAATCACTTCCATGACTTTAAATTCAAAAAAGAATCTTTTAGGAAGTGGAAAATTGATCATATTACTAGGAAAGGGTATAAGAATATTGTACAGGTGTGCAGGGAAAAATTAGGTAGGCCAAGGCAATTTGAGATGCAATTGCCAAGGACATAAAAGGCAATAAAAAGGGATCCTATAAGTATGTCAAGAGCAAAGAAAGGCCAGAGAAACCATGTGCCCCTTACAGAATGCAAGTGCAAAATCCTTGGGATTTCTGGTTTTGGTAAATGGACCAAATGAGAAACTGGTAAAGTCCAAATTAGAATGTGTGCATGTGATGGGTTTGTGAAACAAAGAAATATGCTGACAGGACAAAACATGGATAGTATGGATGACTACAATCAGCAGTGCTCAGAGATGAAGAGCCATCAAAGAGGGGAAAAGATACTAAAAGAAGAATTTCAGAGCAGCAAAAAGTCCCCAAGAGGGGAACCTGAGGCCACCATGGACAGAGGGCATACCACCAGCCCACCTCATCCACCCCAATGTGGGTGGAGTGGGGAGGCGGGGGATCTCAGCCTCTGATCTCCAGGCTGCTGATATATGACATTCAAAAGAGAATCTCAGAGTGTCAGAGTGAAGCTCGCATACTGGCTAGATGTACCTTGACTCTGTGACCCTGGGACTAGTAGATATAGAATTGTTTGCTTTATTCTCATCTCCTATTACTGTGTATCAATAAAATGTGCCTATTATCAAATAGAGAGGTCATGGTTGGTCTGAGGGTTTGGGTCCACCCAGAACAAGGTATCTGGGTCATAAATCCAATGCCAACAGTCTGGGAGGCCTGGCTTGTGAGGAAAGGCCGAAAGATCTAGGGCTATTTAGTTTGGAGAAAAGAAGACTGAGGTGGTGGCAGGAAGATTTGATAGGAGTCCTTAAATATCTGTGGAAATGGGCTTTTCCCTAGACAGATTAGGAGTAATGGCCTCAAGCTGTAGTAAGGGAAATAGAGCTTGGAGATTAGGAACAACTTCCTGGTGGTCAAGAATTTGAACAGGCTACCTACAGAAGTTGTAGTATCTCCATCCCTGGAAATTTTCAAAAGCAGGTTGGACAGACCCTTGGCAGAGGGCAGGGGGGTGGATGGGAATGATCCTAGCTTGAGTAGGGGGCTGGACTGGATGACCCTTTCAACCCTACTTCCCTATGACTGTGAAAAGCATGGCAGTGCACCACATACAGACTAAAGGTACATCAAGACTGCAATCAGAAATGAAAATGCTGCATTTTCAGGCATGAACAGATTCAAAATTTTGTAAAGGGGCAGGCTGCAGGAGTAGCAACTGGTGCTGCACCCCTGCTCCCAACTTCTTTCCCTACACCAAGGCAAACAGACCTCCTGTAGGACCAGCAGCAAGGGCCTTTAAAAAAAGATCAATCAGGTAAGAATGTATGAAAACCCCTTCCTTCCTCTGTGTTAATCAGTTCCCCTTCTGTCCCTTTCACTCCCTCTCCTATCTGATGCTGCCACTACTGTACCCTTTGCTTTATCATGATAATTAACACAGTCATCATTATCAACAGGGAAATAATATTCAGTGTCTATGAATGAGCCAATTCGGTTCAGTGTATGAATAAAGCAAATTTTAATTAGTACTGATACGCAGTTTCTGCTGTACACAAAGGGGTTCTAAAGTGGTAATAGGAGACAATTTATTTTTCCAGATCACTTAATGTCTCATGATCTCCAAGGAAATTGTTAACTATTTTAAGAGAAGACAAATGAGATGGGGGGTAGCATTTTTTGTCATTATAAAATGCTGCCTTATATCCTTAAGCCTATATGCAGAAGTGGGAACAATAAGTTACGCTATAGTTGCTGCTGTTCCTATATTCCTGCTGAGAAGGACCACAGCACAACTACAATCAATCTCAGGATAAGTTACATTATAGTCATTCATGCCTGCAGGACAAACTCCTCTTGCCTGCTTCAAGAACTTAGAAATCTTCATTTTCACTTATCTTTCCCTGAAAAGTAGCTATGCCCTGAGGCCAATTAAGCAAAAACATTAAAGAGAGGGAGATTCTCTAACAATTCAGACAACTCCTTCAATATTTCTAGTTACAGCAGTCATGGTTCTCAATGTATTCCTTTAGCACTCATTGTTTGAGTTCACTCTATTAAACAAAAGTTAAAATTTCTCATGTGGTCACTGCATTCTGATCTCCTGCTTCTAGCTTCAACACATCTAGGTGGACTATGAGAATAATGAATGGCAGCGGTGGAGACAGAAAGCCTTTTATCCATATTAAAACATTAAGTACTTAGAAGTTTTCATCTCTAGAAAAGTAGAAAAGAAAGAAGATAAACTAGTAGTTAAACATCAGCTGGTGCTCAAGAGACTGGAGTCAGTTGCTTAATTTCTCTAGTCCTTTTCTGCAAAATGAGGATACTACGACTTCCTTCCCCCACCCATTCTGTCCACTCAGACTCTTCAGGGCAAGGGCTTGCCAGTTCTTTCATCTTGTCTCTGATTTCTGCGGGAGAAAGCTTTTTCTGTTTTTGTTCCCACAGATCCCTTGCATTCTTTTCACTGTCCCAGGACCTGCCATCTGAGCACATGCCATTTCTGCCTCTTCCAAGACACTCTCCATTCCCAGACTGAGAAGCCCAACCAAACAGCACCTTTAGGTTTCCTGGTTCATGTCATATCATCCCCCTCTTCCTCAGTCTGCCCCTTTACATTCCTCCTTCCCCTACAGTTCTACCTGCCTGGGAGAAAGGTCCATCAAAAAAACTAACAGGCCACTGGGTTGTATGGTTAATGGTATACTTGTTTCTTAGCCAGAAGCACATGAAGGATTATTTTATTTCCTTGCATACAGTGCACCACAGAATAAGAAATGTGCCTTGTTTTTGAAAGGCGGAATTAAGATGGGGGGGGGGGGGGGGGGAGGCAGGAAGAGATCTTTTCTTGTAGTAAGTAACTGAGTAGGCAGCACCGAGTGAGCTAGATCTCTTCATTGTTTTTCTCCCTGTGGATCGCTGCAGACTTTCCTTCCACTTTTGTCCACTGAGCACAGACACTGCTCTCGCTGTATTTCTCACATATAATATATACTCCAAATTTCCAACTACTGCTTTTTGCAGGGGAGAAAACGTGCGTCTTATATGCAAAATAATATGGCAATTTGACTAACGTTACATGCAGCCACCTTTGACTCTCCAACCTATATTACTAGAAACCTATTTACAGCTGGGTCAACTGGCACCAGCCTTTAATGAGAACTCACACCCCTAGAGCCACAGAACATTTTCTTAACCATTCTTCACACAACACTGGCTATTGCTATGTCTCCTCCCATTCTCTGGCTCAGCCCTAATGCTGCAATGGCACATCCCAGAACAAACAGCAGATAGCAGTTCAGTTTATACATATACATATTTAGCCTTAATTCTTACTCTGCCTATATATGAAAACAAGTCACCGTGAAGATGACTCAAGCCATGGAGACAAGTAACCAGAAACAATTTTTTTTTAAACAACTAGAAAACCTTATTATCATCTCAATCCCTCGCAGTCAAGAAGGGTTGTCTTCCACGCTTGTCTTATCTGTGGGTCCAAAGATGGCTGACGAGGCCCATCCAGGATTGACAGACCTTGCTAGAGCTCAGGCACATGCTTCTATGTGGAGTGGGTGGCTCTGGGTTCTTGGTTCGGTCTGCAATGTGATGTTTCTGCCACTCCCGTTTTTTCATCTTTTGTTGTTGTAAGGTTTCAAAGCACTGAGATCCTTGCACCAGACTCTTCCTCTATTTGGGGCAGTCCTGGGCAATAGTCTCCCATGAGTTGATGTTGAAGTTGCATTTTCTCAAGCTTTCTCTGCCCTTCTCTCTTGACCATATGGCTTGACTGACCTGGGAGAATAAAAATTTGCTTTGGAAGCCTGGTGTCAGACATCCAGATGATGCGGCCAGCCCAGCAAAGTTGATGTTGAATGATCATTGCCTCTGTGCTCATGGTATTTGCTTGCAAGAGGACTCTAAAGTTGGTACATCTGTGTTCCCATTGGATCTGAAGGATCTTCCGCAGACAGTGTGAATGGTATTTCTCCAGTGACTTGAGATGTTTCCTGTCTTTGCTCCATACAGTAAGGTGGGGATCATGACTGCTTGATAAACCATGAGCTTGGTTTCAGCTCTGATGTCACAATCTTCAAACACTCCTTTCCTCAGGTATCCAAAGGCTGCACTTGCACACTTGTGGCTATTTTGGATGTCTTTGTCGATGTCAGCCTTCTGCAAGAGATGGCTTCTGAGGTACAGGAAATACTCAGTGTTCTCCAGAGTCTCACTGTGAATATGAATTACCAGAGCTGGGGACTGCTCATTAAGAGTTTGTTGATGGAAGCCCTTAGTCCTCTGAATGTTAATCAGTTCCATTTTCTCATATGCCTTGGTAAAGGAGTTGACGATGGCCTGAAGATCTATTTCTGGATAAGCACACACTACATCATCAGCAGCATACTGGAAAACCCTATATCTTGTCATTTTAAGGCACACGGTCTTTGGTGCATTTCTCTGCAATGGTAAGTCAGAATCAAGACTGTATTCAATGCAGCAAAGAGAAACAAACAGAGGTAAAAACAAAGCAACTTGCACAGCAAGACTGACCTAATCATAAGATACTCAATTATGCATTTTTTCTTTTTCCTGCATGAACCTGGAATCAGAGGGAAAGTTCATTTCTTGCTGTAGTCCTCTCTGCCTAATTGTGGATACAAACACCTCATCACATGCTCTTTCTTTGACATTCCCACTTCACTACCCTTAAAACAAAACAAGCATAAGCAGGAGCCCAGAAACACTGGCTCATGGGGTAGTACAAGGATACAGCACTTGATCTTGGGGCAAATCAATTTTTTTAGTGAGAGGAAGGCGGGAGTATATAGGAGACAAAAAATGTTGTGATGAATCATGATGACTTAAGTCATGGACAAATGCTACATTTGTAGCACTGCAAATACTTTGTAACCCCCTCCTAATGCAACAAATATGGTGCTAGAGAAATGTTGCTGGATATTCCAATGACTTATCTGTAGTGATACATTTTATAGTGCTACATAACATAACAGAGTGCTTATACAGTACACTAGGCAGACAAGGTTCCTTGGGTGAATTTGATATCTTTTATTAGACCAACCCAAATGGTTGGAAAATGGTTATTAAGCAAGCTTTCGGGTTCAAAAACCCTTCGTCCGGCTAAGGAAGCTTCAGCAGTTGGTGTGTGCTCTTCCTGGATGGAATGAAAAGTAAAGAAGCCAGGGGCTGGGCTGGGCTGGGGAGTCAGTTGCCAGGCAGATTGTAATGTATCAAAAATCCAATGTCTATGTTTAGTCCCTGATCTCTAGTATCCAGCAGGTTGATGAAATGGAGCTCATAGGCTCGTCTCTGGGAAGTGTTGTGTAAGTTTCCCTCAAGGATCAGGACTGAGAGATTGGAGAGCATGGTTTTCTTGTGAGAAATGTGCCCCCACCAGTAACTGAGTGTTTCTGTCTTTGATGGATTTCCGGTGTGCGTTCATTCTGGTGCGCAGTTGTTGTCTGGTTTCTCCTACATATCTTCCATCAGGGCATTTGGTGCATTGGATGAGATATACTACATTCTTGGAGGTGCAGCTGTAAGATCCTGGGATGCTGATGGCTCTGTTGTGGGGTGTAGTAATAGTGGAGGTGGTGGAGATGTGGGGGCAGGTTTTGCATTTCTTGTCATGGCACGGTCTGGATCCTTTTGGTGTGGTCTGGGCTTGAGGAAGTTTGCTTCTGGTGATGAGGTTGGCGAGGTTTGGTGCTTGTCTGAAGGCTAGGATGGGTGGCTCTGGGAAGATCTTTTTAAGAATAGGGTCTTTTTCTAATATGGGTTGCAATTTTTTGAGGATTTTCCGTACAGGTTCAAGGGAAGGGTGATATGTCATAACCAGTGGTGTGCGATTTGTGGGTGTTTTTCTTCTGTACTGCAGCAGTTCTTCATGTGGTATCCAGGTGGCTCTTTCAAACGTGCAATCTACCTCCCTGGAGGAGTGTCCTTGCTGGGTGAAAGCCTTTTTAAGATTGGTGAAGTGGCAATCCCAGGTGTTCTCTTAAGTACAGATGCGGTGGTATCTGAGGGCTTGGCTGTATATCACAGCTTTTTTGGTGTGTTTCAGGTGATTGCTGGTTCTGTGCAGATATGTATGTTGGTCTGTGGGTATCCTGTATACTGTGGTCTGTATTTTACCTTTCTGGATACTGATCCTTGTGTCTAAAAAGGGGATGTTGGTGTTGGAGTATTCTAAAGAAAGTCGGATGGAGGGATGGTGATTGTTGAATTTCTGGTGGAACTCAATCAGAGATTCCAGGTTCTTACTCCAAATGATGATGATGTCATTGATATATTGTAAGTACAGCAAAGGTTTGATGGTGCAGTTCTTGAGGAAGTCTTCTTCCAGGTGGCTCATAAAAAGGTTGGCATACTGTGGGGCCATTTTAGTGCCCATATCTGTTCCCGTCATCTGGAGGAAGTGTTGATTATTAAAAGTGAAATTATTGTGTGTGAGGATGAAGTGTATAAGCTCAGTGATATCTTTGGGTCTGTATTCTGGGTTGTAATCTTGTTCCTGTAGATATGTAAGGCAGGCATGGATGCCATCCTGGTGTGGGATGATGGTGTATAGGCTGGTAACGTCCATGGTGGCTAGGAGTGTGTTGCTGGGAAGGTGGTCTATGTTTAAGTTTCCGTAGCAAGTCTGTGGTGTCTTGGACAAAACTTGCTCTGTGGGTGACAAGCGGTTTTAGGATGGATTCAACAAAACCTGATATTTCCTCAGTTAGGGTCCCATGGTTGGATATGATAGGTCTGCCAGGGTTCCCTTGTTTGTGGATTTTAGGGAGCATGTAAAAAGTCCCTGGGTTAGGTAGCGGGGGGATCAAGGTCTGTAGTTTTTCTTGTAATCTTGGTGAAAATGATTTGATGGTATTGTTGAGTTTTTTGGTGAAAAGGGGAGTAGGATCTTCTTGTAGTTCTTTGTAGTAGGTGGTATCAGAGAGCTGTCTGTTGGCTTCCTTTATGTAATCCTCACGGTTTAGGATGACTATGGCTCCTCCTTTATCTGCTGGTTTTATTACTATTTGGTGGTTAGATCTTAGAGATTCTATGTCCTTTTTCTCTGGTAGAGAGAGGTTGTTGTGGTGGCGCGTGTTGCTGATTATTTCATTGTTCATTCTTTCCCTGAAGTAGTCAATGTAGCGGTCAAGGTTAGGGTTTCGTCCACTGCGAGGTGTCCAATCTGATGTTTTTGGGGGTTTTTTGGCATTGATCTTTTCTTGAATGTTGTCAGAGGATGAGTTGTTGTTGGGAGTGGGTTCAGTTTGGTTGTGGAAATATTCTTTGAGGCGCAGGCGTCGGAAGAATTCTTCTAGTTCTCCACATTGAAGTATTTTATTAGGGTATTTTTCTGGACAGAAATTTAGGCCTTTAGAAAGGACAGATTTTTCAGTTTTGGTAAGCGTGTGTGTGGAGAGATTGATAATATTTGTGGGTTGGTTGCTACTTGTAGTTTCATCAAGTCTGAGGTTGGAAGGTCGTAAGGTGTTGGTGTTGTTCCTCTGATGGTTGTTTTGTGGCTGGGGAGCTTGTTCTTGGAGTAATTTGTTCCATTTCTTCTTTTTATGTAGGATGAATGCTATAGAAAGTTTTTCATAGTCTCTTTGTATCCGCTGTATATTGTCAGGGAACATGCATGGATTTCTATCTTTTAAGTTGTTGTAGTGTATGACGATTTCCTTCCTGAGTTGGTCTCTTTTGGAGTAGAGTAGGTGAAGTAAATGATTTCTAATTTTCTCTGTAATGTGACAGGGGGTCTTTCAGTTGCCCAGCATCCCCCAGTACTCCATTGTCCCCTTCCCCAGGTGTGGAGGGTGGGAGAGGATGCTGAACAATCACCAGGTGCCGTGGTCTCCCAGTTTGTGGCAGCCCTCAGGAGACCCAGGCTCTCGGACACTCAATGCCATTCCTGCAAGGAGGGTAAGGAACAAAGCTAAAGGCCCTTGAAGACTCCTACTCCAAGGGAGCAACCTATCAGTAAGCATGTAGCTGACCCTGGTCGTCAGAGGAATGCAGCTCTGCCCCCTCCTCCCCCACTGGGTCAGAGGCCTGGCAGTACCTGCAGAGCAACAAGTGTAACATCTATGTGACATCTTAGTTTCACTTGAAAGTAAATTGGAATAACCAGCTCTTCTCACACGGAATACAAATACCCTTTGATTATTATTGAACTGGATCATAATCCTACAAGGGAAAATGACATGAAAGGCTCTGCATCCATGGCCTGTCCCATCAGCTATGCACTCTGCCAATAGCATTTGATTTGTTACTGTGCAGTGATGTGCACCACACATTGTAGATAAGAACCTAGTTCATATTATTCCTTTAAAAAAATATCACCCACACAACCTTTTTCCTCCAGGTTTCAGAAATGTGTAATAAATTATATTTATGAAGGATATATGGAGTTGGAAAGAGTTCTTTATCAATTTAGAATGTAATTGTATAAACCCCATTAGAATATTGTAATTTCCGCTATCATCTGTCTTGAATATTTATCTTATCTAGTACTTATTTTATTCATAATGGAAACTTTGATGGCTTTTTTGTTATGCTATTCCGAGTCATGGATAATGCACATTATACCATATTAAATTTGTATGGAAAATAGGCCACTCTGGCTTATGTCTAAAATTAGATGCAAGAGTGCTAACTTAATTTTGCTGACATGTGAGAGGAAAAAAAGGAGAGAAAAAGAAATAAAATCCCTCAAAAATATCACAAAATATTACAGTTGGATCACACCTGCCTCTTAAGAACCTAATCTATAGAAGCTAACACAGTAATTTACTGGAAATGAGAATATGCTATCCAGTATAACCTGCTTTTTTTCCTTGTTAATGTTGTGCATACCTATTATTAATTCACAATGTAAATGTGATGTTATGACTGTGTGCATTGTAATTTTAAAAAGTCACATAGGTACAAAAGCTGGAAAGTATTCACTAATTTCATCCAGGATGACAAATTCCAATGTATTCAAACAGTCATACACATTAAATACTCGGGGCTTCAAAGGAAGGAAGAAGGCCGTATAGTGGATAAGCACAGATACCCAATTACAAGCCTATTCTAATAAAAGAGATTTGTGCAGATAAAATTGAGGATGTACATACAGCAGGGCACAGAAGCCCTTTTTAATTACTTTGGATAGGGGGAAGCAATCATTACTATTTGCACTTCAAAAGCATGGCATTTTTCACAAAATTAGAAAGGCCTATAAAGTGTATAATATTGAGATTATCATTTTAAGAAAAAAAATATATCAAAGGATCATAGCCTTGGAACTTAAAGCAATTTTAGTTTAATCATCTGTAATCTCGCATTCTGATTCCATTCAAGTTCTACTGAGGACTATTAATATTGACATGCTGGGTTTATATTCATATCATATTTTGACTTTCCCTCTGTTTCTTATTAACTTTTAAGCATCATTTAATCAATATGCTTAGATTAGTATTAATCTTCTGTTGAAGACACATAATATGACAAATGAAAGAATATATGAGAAAAGACCCATATTCTATTTTTCCTTTTTACATCTTGCCCATCCACTATGTAGGCAGAAATGTGGAGTAAGTGAGAGGCATAACCAAACTTAGTGGAGGGCAGGGATCTGTGAAGATTCACACTTCAACCTGACATATCCTGATCATTTGAAAACTCTCAGCTCCCCTGCTATCCTGTTGTTGCCCTTCATCTCAGACACGGCGAGTCAGCAAGAGAGCTATTCACTTCAGACATCTTTGTGGTCTTTGCTAATCACGAGAACTCTAAGACTGGTGAGGAAAGAAGGAGCAGGAGGAGGAAAAAGGAGTCCTTAAAAAGCTTTGGTTGTTAGAGAGAAGTGAGACTAGGACCAAAACACATCATTGGGAGAAAGAGAGAGGATACCAAACTAAACATCCTATCAGAAAACACAAAATCCTTAATCATGACTTAATCTGCTGAGATTCCATGTATCCAGTGAGCTATGAAGATACTTCTTACTCTCATGCTGTTCTGACTCCTGGGGCTTGTTCTGCCCTAGGTAACTCCTCATCTTCATTCCCCTCAGCCCTTATCAAAAAAATGTCTCCGATTTGCTCACATGATATTAGTTGAGTGATTAGAAATAGAAATTAAGTTTGCAAAAAAATTAAGTCTTTTTGTGAACAACTTATGAACAGAAGAAAACGGAGCTAAATTCATCACATCCATCATCTGCAATGAGTAATTAAATCAGCTCCACTGTTGATGGGGACACACCAATTTTGGGGTAATAACAAGACAAATGAAGCATGTCCTTTGTGATAACACCGAAGGTAACACATCTGTCTTATACTTTTGGCTGCCATGAGCAGGAATGACAAGGTGTGTAAATTTGTATTTCACATCAGACTGGGGTTAAATACCTCATATCACCACAATGTCTACCACACTTAAAAAAAAGCAAAAACCCACAGAGAGGGCTAAGCTTGGAATAATACCTACAATGTGAAGTTGAAAAGAGCAGAGGATAGTGCTCTTCACATACACACACACACACACGCATACACGAAGGCACACACACACAAATATTTTATCTATTTTCAGATCCAGTGACCTGAGCCACAGTAGCAACAGACACCAAAAAAGGAAAGGAAAAAGAAAAGAAACTGGAGAAAAAATAAACATAATATATATTTTGCCCCATCTTTAGCAAACAATTAGTTTGTACTACTGGTGTCAGTAGATCTGAGGTTGCTGTGTGGCAACTAAAGCCCACCACATTTTTTTCCCCCTAACATACTCTAACATTGAAGGCTAAACTATGCCCCAAAGCACCAGAGTCATAAAGGAAGCAGACATAGCCAGAGCTGTTTGTAGAGGAAAACCTTTTCAGAGGTGCATAACCAAGTTCATAGAATCGTAAAAATGGAGTTAGAAGGGACCTCAAGAGGTCATTTAGTCTAGCCCCCTGCCCAAGGCAGGATCATCCCTTTCTAAACTATATCATCCATGCAATTTGTCTAACCTGGTCTTAAAAACTTCAAAGCATAGAGACTTCACAAGTTCCCTAGGTAATCTGTTTTAGTGCTTAACCACTCTCATAATGAGAAAGTGCTAATATCCAAACTAAATTTCCCTTGTTGCAATTTAAGACCATTATTTCTTATCCTGTCCCCTGCAGAAACAAGGAGAGTCAATCACCATCGTCTTTATAACTGCCCTTCATGTATTTGAAGGCTGTTATCAAATCCCTACTCAGTCTTCTCTTTTCCAGGCTAAATAATCCCAGTTCTTCCAACCTTCCCTTGCTTGTCAGACTTTCAATCATTTTTGTTGCTCTCCACAAGACTGTTACCAACTGTTCTACATCTTTCTTTAACCACAGTGCCAAAACTGGACACAGTACTCCAGATGAGGCCTCACTGATGCTGAATAGAGTAGAAGAATCACTTCCCATGATCCAAGGGCCATATTCTTATTAATACAAACCTGTATGCTACTGGGTATTTGGGGAGGAGAGGTTGTTTGTTTGTTTTGGCAAAAATAGAACAAGTCATTCATCCATCTTGGTGTCCACTATAATCCCTAGGTCCTTTTCTGTAGTATTGCATCTTAGACAATTGATCTCCAATTGCATTTGTGCATTTAATTGTTCTATACTAACTGGATTACTGTGGACTTGTCCTTATTGAGTAGCATTCCATTAATTTCAGACCATTTTTCCAATTTATCAAGGTCATTCTTCATTCTAATCCTATCCTCCCAGAAAGTGTCTGCTCTTCCGTCTAGTTTGAGGTCTTCTGAACATGCACTAAATGTGCACTCATTCCATCCTACCAATCATTAATAAACAGTTTGAACAGAACTGGGAGGCGAGATTTATTCCTGGGGAACTCCATTTGGTACCCTCCCACCAGAGCAACATCAAGAAATTGAGGACAACATTAAGCAAAATTATTCGAAAAGCCCCATATCCACCTTATAGTAATTTCCTCTCAGCTTCATTTCCTTAGCTTACTTATGATGCTTCTATTTTTTTCAAGTACTGAAATGGAACAGAAGAGACAAAATGAGTGTCTGTCTACTACTATAAGACCCCTTTCCTTTCCCACTTTCCCCCTCCACCAGAGTAAAGAGAAAGCAGGAAGGAAACTATCTTTTTTTTTTTTTAAAGGTATCTCCATTGTAGGCTATAGTGTAGCATAGCAGCATCTGCACTAGATTTAACCAAAGTAGTCTAGCCATGGCAGCACAGAGCCCACTGGAGGATTTTGGGGGTTTGGGGGGGGGGGGGGTTTAAAACATACATGGAGCTCTGTGCTGCCATGGCCAGACTGATTCCAGTACCTTAGCTAGCTCAGTTAAATCCAGTTCCGATACCCAAACACTAAACTGCAGCCAGCAATGTAGATAAACCCTGAAGCTACATATAGAAAGTCAAAAAGCCAAAACTGAATTGGTTCAGTCTTCTCAGGTTAGTCTAAGAAGAGTTGATTGAATTGATAAGCAAGTGAACAGAAGTTCACTTTTGATTCCAGAAATGCAGCCACATGTCTGCAGTGGCTCGGGTCAGAAGCTGGGAGTTGCTACAGCACAGCATCCTACTTGGCTGAAGCAGACAGCTTGGGCCAAGGCTACCCCCTCACCAACCCTCCCCCCTTTCCCCCCCCCCCAAAGAAGGCGTTTGCTGGGTAGGTGCAAAGCATCCTGTGATGCTGGGGGACTCTGAGTTCACTTGAATCTGGAGGGGATCTGGGACAGAAGATCAATAAACTGATTTAACCTAAATCGGTTAAGTTTGATACTACATCCATCCAGGTTTATCTTGCACTGGTTTCAACCATTTGGAAAGTAGTTTATGTGCACTGAACTTCTGTTGTGTAACAGACCTGAACCAGTTTCTAATCACTTATACTGGTTTGTGTGCAATTTCTGTCCCTAACCTTAGAGAGACTTCTCACACTGCTTCTTGGACAGTGTAACTACATGATGCTCCATACACAAGGCTCATAGTAAAACTACAGTGAAGCCCTCAGGGATCAGTTCATTTCAAGTCTGAAATTATTTCCTCCTGTTTCTACAAGGCAGAGAATCTTTTCTTCAGCATGTTATCTAGAATATTAACCAAATCTGCTATAAATGTACAAACCTCTCAAGAAACAACATCTTCATAAACCTATAAAGTAATACAGGAATTCCCATTGGTATTTAAAACAAAAAGAGCCTTGTATTTGGATGAATGAGACTGTCTGCTACCAGTTACTTGAAAGATGCAGAACTGACTTCATTAATTTAAGAGCAAAACCTAACCCAAGGACATTGCTGCACAATACAGTAAAACAACTCTTCAAATTGATCAGTGTAACAGTTACAGTGATACAATCAATGTCGTTACAAAAGCATCATGTGCTAGAAATCAGAGGGTCATTAATCTTTACAATGTCATTTTGCTGTAACTTTCAAATGTAACTAAATTTGCATCCAGTGCAAGAGTTTTTATGGATACCCTGTGCATACAGTAACTAGAACAACTTGAAGAAACTCTAGGTTATTTTGCAGAATATTTAGTCATCCTATTCCAAGATTTTCTTAAGTGACTAACAATTTTGGAAATTTCTTTTTTTGAATGGTTAACTCTGGAATGCTATAGCCCTGAGATAGAAGGTGCAATTTAGTCTGAGAGTATACTGTACTCTTTAGTATTAAAATGTTTTGCTGGAAGGAATGTCATTACAAACAGTAATCCACCCATTCTCCTCCCCTACCCCCCCAGTTCTTCTCTTTTTTTCTATGGGGCTATATTATGAACAAACATGAATAAACTTTCACTCTAACTATACAGCAGGAAACATTTGTTCTACTGCGTTAGGAGACTTTAGAATCAAAACCCATGAAGATGAATGTTCATGAAAGTTTGAGCTCATCTCTTGTACTATGAAGTACTATGAAATGCATAACATGATCAAAGCAGCAGTAGTATTGTCTCACAGAAAAAAGTTTTGTGATGATACATGCATGAATCCCTGAGTTCAAAGTCATCAAAACAACTTTTTTATTTAAAAAACCCCAAAGAAACAAACAAAACAACATATGGTGATAAGTTGTGAAGTTTTGCACAACCTAACATGAACTTTGCAGGTGACATGAAATGGGAAGGACTACAAACAATACAGGCAACTGGTAGGGGGTGCACGGGGGTACATGTTCGCCCTCTGACGGGGCCAGTGCCCCCCGACAGCTGAAACAGATGCTGTCAGTAGGGCTGGTGCCCCCCCGACAGGGTCAGCGGCTTCTGCGGGTGCCCCCCAGATTCAGGAAGCACCAGTCACTCATGACAAACACACTGGAGAACAGGAACACAATTCAGAAGGATCTTGACAGATTGGAAAGCTGAGCTAGAGCTAAGATTATGAAGCAAGGTGCTACACCCTCAGGAGGAATAATCAAAGCCACTAATACAAAACATGTGACATGTCTAGATGGCAGTGCTGTGGAAAAGAATCTGGGAATCTTGGTGGCTCACAGACTCTAAATGATGTGTAATGTAGCTGTATAAAAAGTGAATGTGGTTTTGAGATGCATGAACAGAAGCATTAGGTGCAGGACAAAGGAAGCAATAGTGCCTGTTTATGCAGTGCTGGTTAGGTTTCCTCTTCAATACAGTTTTGGATTCTACATTTTAAAAAGGACAGAGAAGTTGGAAAGTGTCCAAAGGTGGACAACAAAAATGATAAAGGGCTTGGCAGGCAGGTCATACAATGAGAGACTGAAGGAAACAAGCATGTTCAGCTTGCAGAAAAGGTGCTTAAGAGGGAATGTGATAACAGTCTTCAAATACCTGAAGGGCTGCCATAAAGGGCACAGACAGAAGTGACAGTTTTCACCTGATCTGGACACAGAAAGTGGTCTATAGCCATGATGAAAAGTGCACAGTTTCAGACAGCTTTAAAAATGCCCAATCGGGTAAAAATCTGGACCCTCATTGTATGAAGGGTCAGATATAGACATTTCAAAACAGTATCTTCTGTAACTTTCTGCCAGCCTGTTCCTGTTTTCAGAATGGGAGGGGTGAAAGGAAACAGAAAGAGTTTAGTCTGAGGGGTTTTGAGCCCCCATGGGAGGGTGGGGCAGGTATATTGGAGTCTCTCCTGAGGTGGGGGGGGTGGCTCCTATTCACCCACCTCACTCTGCAGCACTGGCTGGGGAACCCCTGGAATGAGCTCCCCCTGCTCCATTTACCCCTTCCCATTCTTAAACAGGGGCCATTGCTAGGGGAAACCAGCTGCAGCCTCACAGCCAGCAGCTAGATTCCCCTCCCCAGCTGGAAGCAACAGTGAACTTTGGTTTGGTCCAGTGGATCATTGTAGCTCAGAACTCTTCCTGAAAAGCATTTTCAGTTACAGCAGGGACTGCAATGGTGTCTGTACCCAAAGAGAAGGAAAAACACCTTTTCTCTCTTACTGCAGAGTTCAGGACATGAACCAATGGCTTGGCAGGACAGAAAAATAGTTATAGATTGGATATCCATAAGAACTTCTTCACTGTTAGAAATGTAAGGCCATAGAATAAACTGCCTAGGGAAGTTCTGGGCTCTCTGTTACTGGAGGTGTTCAAGAAGACATTAGATAGCCACTGGTCGGTGATAATCTAGATGTAGCTATGCCTATGCTCTCCTATGGGTGCTTCCCATGCTTCTGCACTTTACCAGGTGCCACATGAAGCCAGGAAGGATTTTTTTCCCCTCCTGCTGCTACAAGTGTCAGGGGTGGGGACATTGGTTATTAGCTGCAGCCAAGTAGGGGGATTTTGACTGGGGTGTTCAGTGCTCCTTCTGGGACTTAAGCCTGGAGATTTCTGGCCAGAGGATCTTGGCCCCTGCACAGAGTCAAACCAATCACCATATTTGGGGTGAAAAAGGAATTTTATCCCATGGTCAGACTGGTATGGGCTGTGGGAGTTTTTGCCTTCTTCTATAGTGGGGGATATGGTCCTCTTCCTCACATCTCTCAAGCTTATTTTAACAACCTTTGTGGCAGCAGAACTTTGGCCACCATCGTCCCCCTCTTTACCTGTGGCAGGTTAGGATATTATCTTGTGACTGTGCCAGGGTTAACTGTTTAGTTTTGCTAATAGATTAGGCAATTGATTTGTATAGGGCGGTTAGGATAGGGATGATCCTGCCTCAAGTACAGTTTTGAACTGAATGACTTCTGGAGGTCCCTTCGTGCCCTACTTTTCTATGAGTCTATTATTTTACGTGAGTAATAGAAGTCCTATTTATGCCTATTCTCTATAACCCTAGTGGCTAAACCCAATATTTTATCAGATTTTGATAGCATGATGACCTTGCAAAACAAACATTTCTTTCAGAAATAATGTGGCACCAAATGAACTTACTCTCCCACCCCACCTACTCCCAAAGTATAATTTTGTAAAGAATAATGAAAATGACTAGCCAAGGGACACCCAGGTAATTAACATCAACAAAAGTATTAAAAAGAAAGAAAGTTTTTATAACAATTAATTACAAAAAAAAAAGTCATCACTGTTTATGGATTTTCTCTTCTTGCTCTTATAAATAGCTATTCCTTATTTTTTTTTTTTACACCTGATAAATAGTAGGGCTGTGCAAAACTTCGGGTGCTGATTCGATTCAGAGGACATTGGCTCTATTCAGTGGCCGAATCTCTGAATCCAAATCAAATCAGGGGACCAGTTAAAAGGTCTGAATCAATTTGAAGCTCTCTGAATCAATTTGGAAAAGATTTGGAGATCTTCAGCAATTCAGGCAGTCTCCACTCACTGCAGCAAGGAGCTAGAGCCAGACTCCATGCTGGTAAGTAGGGGGTGGAGGAGGGGAGGCTAGAGAAGGGGAGAGGGGGACCATGGGGGGACCCCTGCCAAGCCCTATCCCCTGCCTGCTCCCCCAGCCCCCCTGAGTGTCCCCCAACCCCCCCTATGGCTGCCCCACCTGCCCCAGTTCCAGCCCCTCAAGAAACACGACTGCTGCAGCAGCCTCAGGGCTTCTGGGGCCTCATACAGAGCCACCCATGCAGCACAGGGCAGAGGGGGGCAGCAGGGATCGCCTCCCCACCAGGCAGCAGCCAGTTAGTTGGGAGTAGTAGTTTTTTGGGTTTTTTTTCAAAGAGCCAGGAGCTGGGGCAGGTGAAGCTGGATGGGGGATGGGGCCTGTGTGATTCAGAGATTTGGCTGATTCAAGCAGCAGCCAAATCTCCAAATCAGATTCAGCTGAATTGATTCGGGACAGTGATTCGAATCACCAAATCAAATCACTGTCCCCCAAATCAGCCAAATCTGAATCCAGAGCGAACACTAGCCACTTCGCACAGGCCTAATAAATAGTCTTGCAGGAAAAAGTTGGGGGGGAAAGTAAATCAATAAAGAAGTCTCATGGGCTGACAAAAAAGTTAGGTTTTGGTGTTTTCTTTAATTAAATCAAAAGATTCTACATGATAAAAAATATCTATACATTTATTTTATATATGCATTGCACAAAGTAGTAAAAGGACCTTGAATTTTCAAAACCAAGCACTGAAGAACAAAAGGCAAAAATTCAATTTGATTGCAAAAGGTTAATTTGGTCCTTTCATGAGTACCTATGATGATTCATCATTACTTGGATTACCCCATCTTCCACAAGACCCTGGCCCCATTCAGTGCACAAGTCCCTCTGCCTCCACCTAGCTTCATTTTGCCAAAGCTATAGTCAGCTTAAAACAGTATTTTACAATGCAAAGTACCAGAGACAACCCTAAGCATCACAAACTATTAGATAAAAAAAGAAATATGTGATGACTAGTGATCAAATTTAGATACTTTAAAGAAGTACAATTTTCACAAAGTGTAACTTACCCACTTTCTGAAACAAGTCTCCTTTAAAATATCCCAGTTCAAGCATCCAAAAAAAAAAAAAAAAAAAACACAACTCAGTACTTTCATTTAATAATAAAAGTCTTGTGCTATAAGATTGAAGGATTGGGTTAAAATAATGCCTATGAAATGTTCAGGGCACGATGCTTTGGTACACTTCAGAAACATGGTCAGAAAAGAAACATCCTCAGCTTCCCTTGACCCAAATTTTGTTATGTGAAACCAATTTCTACCTAATTAAGTTTCTTTTTTAAAGTTCCTAATGTATTAAATTGCAAAGTCCTTGAGCCATAGGAATGCTTCCCTCCCCTCCCCACCTCTTCTCAGACACTGACCTCATACATTACTTTTAACTTACTTCTAAATACATGTCTTCTGCAGTCTGTACCAGCAGGGCACCTTCACATGTTACAATTTAATGAGGCTCAGACACAAGGCATGAGTCCCCAAAGAAAAGTATTACCTGATCTGCTTCATTTATTTCTACCAATAATCATAGTATTACCTACAGCTTCTGTTTTTAATTAGTGATATCTAATGATTAACACTGGCCAATTTGCATCCAATTATGTCCCCTGAAAAATTAGAAGTGGATGAAAAAGCTGCATGCAATTAATCACTCTGCAATGCAAATTTGCCTAAGTATCAAGGATGAACATATTGTAGCTTCTCAAATAAGGTTTCAATGAAAGCATTCACTGGCTAGTTATGGAGCAGAAGTAGAGTGTCACCTAGGACACTGGAAAATATTGATATACTTAATGAACTGTAGAATTAATAAAAGGAAGTAAATGAACTTAACTGCTAAGAAAAATGATGTTGTTATTGATATCTATTTACATTCTATTCTCATGTGCTATCTGAACAACTAAAATAAAAAGCAAAGGGCCTGGTAACATTGCAGAGCCTCATAGGCCAGGGACAGACAATCAAAAAGCCCAAGCCTGAATTGATTCACTCTTTGTAGGTTAGTCTAAGCTGTGCAGCTTAAACTGATTAATAATTGGGCAGACATTCTCTGTTAAACCAGGAAATGCAGCCACATGCCTGCAGTGCTCAAGCCAGAAACTGGGGGACACTAGAGCATGCCTGCCAGCCACTGCCAAAGGGGAAGGTAGAGAGACACCCTCCCAGGCTCTCACCCCTCCCTGCTGGAGCAAAGCAGGTGTGGCCAGGCACCAGTCAAGGCTAGCACAACACACAGGATGCCAGCCAGCACCCTTGGCATGGTGGGGAGGGAGGCAGCTGCTATCAGACTGATGAGTGGGGATGGGGAAAAAGTCCTTTCTCTGAAGCAGTCATATATTGAACACAGTAATTTGCAAAGCATATACCAGGGACCTACCCACAATCTGCGCCTAAGCTAAGATACAGCCCAGTAAAACACAGGATATACAACTTAGACTAACTTAAATGTAAACCAGGAAGACAAGAATTACTTTCATTAATCCTTACAGCCAGGCATTCAGAAAGGCTTTGTTTAGGTATGTAGCTCTCTGCATTCTTTGGTGAAGCTGTCTACAACTACATTTCCAGCATGTGTGATGATTGTCAGGTCTTTACCAACACTTCCCACCTCTCAGTCTGGTCCTGCAGGTCTTAGATATGGGCTCACATGTACAGGGCTTGGATCTGTACACAGGGCTTGGATCTGCCTCTCTCCCCCATGGACATGCTGTGGAATTAATCCCCTCCCAAACTGCAGAGACTTCAGCCAAACCCCCAGGGGTTTCAGGGGACAGAGGGAGGAATTAACTCCATCCTTGCCTGGCTGCAGGCAACCCATGGAGGTGTGGCTGGGGCTGGCAAAGAGCAGCTGTGGTCCCCAGGGTTTGCCGGGGGGGGGGGGGGGAGGGATTTTGCCTCAAGGGCCATGGCAGGTCAGCGTCTGGACATACCCTGTGCCTGCTCTGGCTAGAAAGCAGAGGGGAGGGGCCAGCCCAGCTCACTGAAACAGGGAACAGAGCTCTGCCCAGCTCAGAGAGTATGTCAGGATGCTGGGGGAGTCTGATTTAATTTAAACCAGCAAGGGGTCTGGGATAAACCAGTTTGAGCCAAATCAGTTAAGTTTGATACTATATTCAACCAGGTTTATCTGAAACCAGTTTCAGCCACTTTCAAACTGGTTTATGTGCACTGAATGTCTGCTCTGTTATAGGTTTAAACCAGTTTCACTAAAACCGGTTTATGTGTAATGTTTGTCCTTAGCCATAGTGGCTACAAGTCATTACTGGGGTTGAATTTAAACAAAACGAAAAAAACAACAACCAAGTATCATAGATTCTGGCATCCCATATGATTTAAACAGTATCAACAATTTTGACATGAGGGAGACTGTATGTGGGTAGGTGGGTGGACATATACAGGGATGCCTGTTTCGTGAACTCTCTTTAGTGCTATAAAGTTAAACATGGGCTTATTGGGGAGACTGAAACAAAACAGGAGCCCAGAATTAACATATGAAAAATCCAAAGGACCAAATCATGAATTCCTGTTGAAAATTTTAATTCTTCTAGGATGACAAAGTCATTTAATCCCTCAAGGTATTTAAAGACTTTAAAACAACCAGAAGGTAGTTTTGCAAATTAGGTTCTAGGATAGCAGCAGGGAGAAAATGAAGCAACAACCTTCCACCACAAATCAAATTCCATCCCAGCTACTCCACAATGAAGCATTACTCGCAATAAATTGTGCAGATGTAGGAAATATGGTCACTGAATCTGGTAATTTTTTTTAACTAAAAAAAAAACATTAATTGTTTTTAGCTCAAACTGAATTTCATAAAATTGTAGTTTTGGTTACAGAACTAGGATAGGGTTTTATGAGATGTTGATAGTCCCTTAATCTGTGTTCTTACTCTACTGCTTAGATCAAGGGTGCCAAAGATCCAGCCTGCAGAACTCTATCATCTGACCCACAGTGTTGCCTATGGGAAAGACAGTGGACCCCACATACACTGCATGCAGTATGCAGGGCCAGGGCAGGTGTATTTGCACATGGGGCCCATCTGGGGTGTGCAACGGGGCCAGAGTACATGCTGCACACAGGGCTGGTCTGCAGTGTGCACAGTATGCAAGACATGGAGCTGATCCTGGGCATGTACTGCATGCCATCCACACAGCATGTATGTATGGGGGGATGGGAGGGAAGTGTTGACTTCACATGAATTTGGGTTCACAAAAACTTGTGCAATAGACAGACAGACAGATAGACTATCTATCTATTATCTGACCCATATAAGCACAAGCTTTTGTAAACCTAAGTTCACTTCATCAAATGCTGCAAAAAGACAGCACAGAGCAAAGTATATAGCAGAGTGACAAATTAGAATACAATAGGCAGGAAAACAGAAGTTACAGGAAGGATGGGAAGAGGAAGGGGGAGAAGGGTAAGTGGGAGTACTGAGAAAAGGATGCAAGCAAAGAACCTATAGCAGGGGTGAGGCTAAATACAGCCCATGGCCCGGATCTGGGCTGCCAAGCACTTTCATCTGGTCTGCAGGGCCCCTGCCCTCACACAAATTGTGCCCCACCCAGCCCTTCCACCCAGAAGGGTGGGAGCAAGGCGCCCACATGTACACACAACCCCCAAAACATACCCAATTACCTGGCACCCACCCTTGTGGGCAGAAGGGCCTGGCTGGCCAGCATGTGGCTTCCATGCATGGCCGCAGCCCCCAGGAGCTGTTCGCTTCCCTAGTTTCCTGCTGGCTCTGGGAAGGCAGGCAAGCAGGTAGGCAAGCAGCAGCGTTTGGGCTGCAGCTGGGAGGGAGCATGGGGCTAGGGCTGGTGGCAGCATGGAGCCCATGCCCAGGGGACAGGGGGTCAACAGCAGTGTGGAGCTGGGGTGGGCAGTGTGTGAATATGAAGGAGAGTGGGGTGTGAGGGAGAGGGGGGGTGAGGCATGTGGGGACCCCCACGTGTCCCCCATGGTGCGTAGCCCCGGCAGGAGATGGCAGCAGCAGGTGGGGCACTTAGGGTGCAGGCACACAGTCTGCTGCTGTGCCATGGGGGGGAACATGGGAGGCTCCCAGGCCCCACACCCTCCCTCACACCCACACCCTGCCCCCACAACTCTCCACATATACACAACCCCCAACATACCCTTCACCCCCCACACAGCCACATCCCCAAATTCCTCCCACACACACCCACATCCTACCACATACTCACACCTACACCCCACCATATAAATCCTCCATGCACCCCACATGCACACATACCACGCACCACACATACACACCGTCCCCCACAATATACAAAACTAATAAGTTATTTTGAGTTATTATGCAATTACCTCTATATACACTGTGCAAACACAAATCATGACAAAATATTTTTGTAATAAATTTAAAAATATTATAGTGTTTGACTTTTCATATATGATTTGGTTTATTTTCTGATTCCAAGATGGTAGACATGCCCCCGCCCCACTCCCCAGAAGTATTTCTGGGGGGCAAGGGGAAGGACTTCTGGTGGCAAAGGTCAGGGGTTAGGGGATGGGACTTCCAGCAACTATTGAGGGGACTACCCATGCTGCCCTGAACACCTCACCAAAACTTGTTAAGGGGCCCCCCACCCAAAATAATTGCCTAGCCTTGACCTGTAGGAACAAAGGAGTCACAAAAGATTTCATAGACATTAGGGCTGGAAGGGACCTCGGAAGATCATCAAGTCCAGCCCCCTGCCCAAGAGGCAGGAAATCAACTGGGGTCATAGGATCCCAGCAAGATAAAATAATCTAAGTAATGAGATAAAAATCCCAAATTCCTATTCAAATCATACTTAACACAGTCCATTTTGTGAATGATTCCTTGTTCCACAGTGTCCAATTCAAACTGGCTTTTACATTTTTTTTGCCTTGGAATATCAATCCTTAGGTCACAGAATCATAGAAAATTAGGTTTGGAAAGGACCTCAGGAGGTCATCTAGTCCAACCCCCTGCTCAAAGCAGGACCATCCCCAATTAGATCATCCCAACCAAGGTTTTGTGTAGCCAGGTCTTAAAAACTTCCAAGGATGAAGATTCCAAAACCTCTCTGGGTAACATGTTCCAGTGCTTTATTACTCTCCTAGTGAGAATGTTTTTCCTAACATCTAATCTAAACTTCACTTGTGGCAACTTGAGAACACTGCTTCATGTTCTGTTATGTGCCACCATTAAGAACAGTCTAGCTCCATCCTCTTTGGAATCACCCCTTTCAGCTAGTTTTTGAAGGCTGCTATTAAAACCTCCCTTTACTCTTTTCTCCAAACTCAAAACAACCAGTTCCCTCAGCCTCTCCTCATAACTCATGTGCCCCAGCGCCATAACCATTTTTGTTGTGCTCTGCTGGATGTTGTCCAATTTATCCATATCCTTTCTGTAGTGAAGGGCCCAAAATTGGACCCCATATTCCAGATGTGACCTCACCAGTGCCAAATAGAGGGGAAGAATCACTTCCCTCAATCTGCTGGCAATGCTCCTGCTAATGCAACCCAGTATGCCATTAGTCTTCACAACAAGGATACACTGTTGGCTCATATTCAGTTTATTGTTCACTGTAACCTCCAGGTCCTTTTCTGCAGGGCTGTAGCTTAAGCCACTCAGTCCCCAACCTGTACCAGTACATGGGATTGTTCTGTCCTAAATGCAGAACTTTAAGATTGTCCTTGTTGAACTTCATGAGATTTCTTTTGGTCCAATTGCCCAATTTGTCTAGGTCTTTCTGAATTCTAGCCCTACCATCCAGTGCACCTATTACTCCCCACAGCTTAGTATCATCTCCAAACTTGCTGAGGGTGCACTCAATCCTATTTTCCAGGTCATTGATGAAGATATTGAACAAAACCAGGCCTGGAATCAACCCCTGATACTAGCTACCAACTAGACATTGAGCCACTGATTACTACCCTTTGAGCTTGCTGATCCAGCCATTTTTGTTTGTTTGTTTATTTTATCTACCTCACAGTCCATTCATTCAACCCATACTTCCTTAGCTTGCTTGCAAAAATGTTGTGGGAGACCATATCAAAAGCCTTGCTAAATTCAAGGTATATCACAGTCACTGATCTCCCCACATCCAGAGAGCCAGTCATCTCATCATAGAAGGCCAACAGGTTGGTCAGGAATTAATTGCCCTTGGTGAATCTGTGCTGACTGTTCCTAATCACCTTCTTCACTCAGCAATGGCATGTCCAGGAAGGTTGAAATGTTTTACCACAGGCTTTTGTATATGTCTGCAGCTCATGTCAGACTGATATTCATTCATTCTTACACATACAGATGGTTCTGTCTGTGCAATATAGACAGCATATGAGCATTGTAAGCATCTTATGGCATACATGACATTGATAGAGCTGCAAGTTAATGAACCTTGGATGTTGTATTCCTTGTCATTAGGCCCAGTAATGATGTAGTTTGTATTGATATGGGGGTACAGCAAGCATTTGGGTCCATTGCCTGTGCCTTGGTAAAGATATGAGTTCATTAGTCTGCTGTTTGAGGTTGGGAGACAGTCTGTAATCCAGGACAGGTTTGTCCACAAAGGCTACCTTGAGAAAGCCAACTTTTTCCAGGAGGGTTTGGAAGTCATTAATGAGGTATTTTAGGTGTAGGCGTTAGGTACCATCAGAGGGATTCTGTTGCCCTTATCCCAGGGTTGGTATCATAGCAGATCAGAGTGAGGTCTGAGTCTGGCTTTGTTGATTTGAGCGCTACAGTTTTGGAATTGTATTGTAATTGAAAGGAACCCTGCTCCAGATCCTTAAAATGTTCATCCCAATCAGTGGGATTAGAGCAGATCTTGTTGTGATGCAGAGCTGGGCTACAGACAATGGATCAAGTGGTGGTGCTAGAATGACAGCTGGTGGCATGAAGGTAACTGTGGCAGTCAGTCAGTTTCTGAAACAATGTCAGAACCAAAGAGAGAACCCCTTGCCAAATTGGTCCCCTAATTAGGCTCTTCTTTCCAGTTCTCTTCTTACATGGCAAATTTCTCAGGGGCAGGGACTGTTCCCCAAACACTTAATCTTACCATTCAATCACACGGATTTTAAATGCTTTTCCTTCTCATCCTGAACTTGTTTATTTAAACAAACTGGCCATGCATACATCTTGCTTTCTTATGCATCTGAAACAACTAAGAGATTCTTGAAGCTATAAAAATATTTAAGAATAGTAACTTCTGCAAATGATATGTGGAAATGGATGGGAGATACTGGTTTTCTTTATTTCCTTTGGCCATTTTTGCCAAGAATATCAGTTTATGCTTTCATGTGTATTTTCACTATTTATTACCTGATGGCTTGTTATATGGAAGATCAAAGAAAAATATTGAATAGTTTAGATATTTACATTCATTAGAGTGAAGTTTCATAAAAACCAAGGCTTTATCTATTTAGGGTTATACTTCCTGAATGCTTGGCTCCCTGAGCCTAGGAACATTTTTAATTTATGCTTGAGAGGCTTACATTACCAGTCATGCTCAGCTAATTCACTACTGTAGCACATGCTCTGGCAAATGGAGAGAGTTAGAAATATTGAGCCATGATTTTTTTTTTTTTTTGCATAAACAACGTTGCCAAACCAGGAGCAGGTACTACTTTGAAACACCCATTCTCCTCATGCAATAGTAATTTTATTCCATTACAAAGATTAAATTTCTTTTGTTTCATAAACTTTTAGGTTGAGGACTGATGAGACACTAGATTTCAGTGATGTATTTTTAGAGCTCAAGGGAGGTGTGGGGGAAGGAACAGGGTAGCAATTTGGCACTAAGTCATAACAGGTAAGATGACGAAAAGGCTTCTAATGAGATAAACAGCTGCTGAGCAAAGGCTCTTATTTTGTCACCACACACAAAAGGAAGTTGATGGATTATGTAAATGCATTTGTTTTGTTAAATAAAATAATTAATCGTTCAATAGAATTCTCCATAAAAACAGATTTCTCCCATGCACAGATCCAGGATTAAGAAAAGGAGGTTTTCCTTAATCAGGAGCAGGAACAGGAAGAGGGAATCTGCCCATCACCAATATTCCTGGCTCAGCTGGCACCTCACACAGCCATTTCCCCTTACAGCCCTGTTCTGGAACAGGACAGAAGCAACTCTGGGGCTCCCCCACCTTGCCCAGGTCATCTAGGGTCTAAGAACAGGGTTTGCATCCTGGGCAAAGCCCATGAGGGGTGGGGAGAAGGTGCTGCTGAATTCTGAAGAGGATAGGGTCTTACCTATTCAGGGACTCAAAAAACATAGTGTGCTGCTGCTGCTTGGTCTGCACATCTAGTTGTTGCTCCAACAGCAGCAGCACAGTATTCGAGTACCTGGCCGCTGCCACTGCTACAATAACAGCACCATGGGGTTAGTTCTGCTGCCAAGGCACAGACTCTGGAGTGGTGAAGGAACCATTATGGCACTTCTACTACATTGCCACCCTGGGGCTGGTGTTCTACTTATCCCCTCCTCAAGTTACACTACTGGGCACATCTTTCCTGTGCCTGCTCCCTGCCTCCACTGAGGCCAGGGCTCCAGCCATGCCTCACCACCCCTCTCCCCCAACCTTCTGGTCTCACCTCATTTCCTACCCAGACTTCAGGGAACTTGGGCATCTGGGGACATGGAGAACTAGAACCAGCTCACATTCAACTGTACCACTGCATCCTACCCCCAAAAATCAACCCCCGATTTCTTCCAATTAGAAGCTGTGCAGCAAGAAGCTACAATATTTGAAAATTAAAATCAGGAAGAAAGAATATTCAAGACTCTGAACTAGCCGAGTAACTGGATCACCATGACCTTGTCTGCAGTAGGAACATTATTATTTGTTGATATTGATACAGGTACTAGTTAGATAAGGCTGAAGTAACTTTAATACCACCTGAAGAAAAGCCAGGCGCAACCCAACTCTCTCTCCTCTTATCCCTCAGCCTACTTGCTTATAGGCTCTTGTGACAGAATTACAACTAATGTTGTCACAGCTGTGTGTAGCTTTTGATCACAAACAAACTGCAGGCAGTAAACACTGTAACTGCGTGTGAACTTCTGTTTCATGAAACACTTCCCAAATGTACATGCTTAGGTCTAGTCCGTAGCTTAGACTGCATGACTAGTCAAGGAAGAGTCTCTCAAAATTCCCAGCCTGTTATTCAGGCTTTGGAACCTGCACACAGGAGTAAGCAGGGCATACTCATACTCCACAGCAGACTTGAATATTGGGGAGGGTTAAGGAATAGGCAAGGAGCATATGAAAGCTTCATTCAAACCCCCAGTTCCTGGCCAAAGAAGTTTCACCTAATCAGTGGAAGGGTTGCCTTTGCTGTTGCTTTAGTAGGCAACCATCGATCCTCTGGATTACGGTGTACACATAAGAGGTCTAGTCATATGCCTGATGAATCCATTTCTGGCTGACAAGTTCAATTTGAGAGTGACACAGCTTGTTACAAGTTTTACAGATCCATATATTGTCTAAGTTGGAATCCAAGTTTACAGCATGCTGCTTTCCTCTTTATCACTCTGCTTCCAACCTCTGGATCAAAGCCACTTCATGGTGAGCTACACCCAGTTCCAGATTGGGCAAGATTCTATGCACTCCTCCCAGCTTTCTATGTTGACACTGAATGATTTCATATAATTTTTGCAATCATTGTACTGCCATAGTGGGCAACCCCGCTTTGCTGCTTTAGCCTAAATAATAATAATAATAATAATAATAATAATAATGACTGACACTCATATTTTAGTATGACTACTATTGGTACTGGAAATCAGTTTCCAGATGTACAGTTCAGGAAATGTGCCATGGCAAGTTAGTGTCTATGTTCTCCCTCTTATTGCTGGCCAAGGTGTTGCGATGATGTTCTGTTGCTCATTCTGCTTCCTCCGTACCAGAGTGCCAAGCTCACCTATCATGGGCCATATCCTTCCAGGACATTAAGTCCAGCCTGCCAAACTGTATGTGCCATTTAATGCAGTCCTTGTAGCGGAGTTTGGAACAGCCAACCTTCCTACTGCTTTTTTCAAATTCACTGTACAGAACACTTAGGCAGTTGATTGTTGTCCATACATATGACAAGGGCAACCCAGATCATTTGCTTCCATGCTAGTATGGCTTCCACTGACAAATCATTGTTGGTCATTTAGTCAGACCATTTGATTCCCATTATTCTGCGTACATGGCGTTGTTGCAGGCAGTTAAGTTTTTTGATACAGCGACAATAAAGGCAGCAGGTCTCTAATGAGTATAGGAGACAAGGGAACAGAACAGCTCTGTAAACTTGGCATTTTGTAGACACTTTGACCTCCCCCCACAATCTTGTCCATAGTCTTTTTTGTAGGTGACCGAAAGCTGTGGCAGCTGACTTTCACCATGTTTAAAGTTCTTTGTCAATGCTGGTGTCATCAGGAACTGTGCTACCTACATAGCAGAGGGACTTGATTTTGTTCACCTGGCTGTTATTCAATTTTATTTCTGTTAGTGATGGAGGTGATAGGTTTCTGCCAGGAGGTGGTTGGTATAGGACTTCAGTTTTCTTCACATTAATATAAAGGCCAAAAAAGGGTTGCAGTATGGACAAAGGAATTCAATACATATTGCAGGTCATTCTCAGAAAGTGAGACAAACACTGAGTCATTGGCATACAGTAAATCCTTTACTTCACTGTTGGGATTTGCTTTTTGCCTTAAATCGGTGGAGGTTTAGAAATCTGCCATAATATCATGTTGTTAGGATGACACCTGCAGTGATTGTACATGTGGCAACTTCTAGCACTCCAGGCAAGAACAGAGTAAATAATGTAGGGGCAAGAACACAGCCCTGTTTAACCTCATTGGCTTCAGCAAAGGCATCAGACGAGTCAGCACCCATTGATACATGGGCCTGCATATTGTCATGAAAGCAGTGTATGAGGTTAATGAATTTGTCTGGGCAGCCAAACTTTGCAAGAAGGCACCAAAGTCTAACACCTTGCTAAAATTGACAAGGAGCAGTTATTTGTTCTGCAGCTTTCTCCTGTAGCTGGTGTGTAGTAAATATCATGCTGGCAGTGCTGCATTATGAATGAAAACCACACTGGGATTCAGGAAGTACATCATCTGCAATAACCTGGAGCCTTTTCAGCTTACCAAGGGTCTTGTTTGCCATAGAGAGGAGCAAAATGCCACAATAATTGTCACAGTCATGCCTCTTTTACACTGGTAGATTGTTATGATTTTGGCATCCTGGGGGAAAGCCTCATATTCCAGCAGAAAGTAAATAGGTCTAGCAAAGCTCTGTGAAGTGTAGGACCACCATATTTGAGCATTTCAGCTGGGATTTTGTCTGCTCCAGCTGCCTTTCAGTTTGCCATATCCATAAGTGTGTTCTTAGTCTCTTCCCAAGTTGGTGGATCTTTGAGTTCATATTGAACTGGTCTTTGCTCAATTAAGTCTACTATTTGATCATTTGTGCTCAACTCACAACTGAGAAGAGTGACAAAATGTTCTTTCCATCTTTCTAATATATCATGCTCAGTCAGGAGGGTTGTGCCATCAGTGGACAGGATTGGCTCTTTGTGGCCTGTAGATGGAATTTAACCCCTGAAAAAAACCTTGGGTGTTATTTGTATGAACAAGAGCTTGTAGTTCTGTTGCTTTGTTTTGCACCACATATCCTCCATCTCCCACAGCTTTTTCTGCACTTAAGATTTTGTTTTCTGTCAGAACCCATTAGTAGCTGGATGCCTGCAGCACAGTGGAATCTCCCGCCACAGTGGAAAATCCCGCTGTCAGTCATTCTGCTGTCCCAGTAACTAAATGCTACATCACAGTGGAAAAGTACAGCTTAGAAAAAAGTTCCCGCCAACTTTATGCAAACACACACACCACTATTGGCCAATTCCAAATTATTCATATTTGGCGACTAGCGATTGGCTTGTTAGTCATATAAAAGTTAGAGCAGTTTCCGCCCAAGTTGGAGAACTCCGCATATTTCTCCAGGTTGGAGAACTCTGCACATCTCGGAGTAAACCTGGCAGACTGATCACCCACCAGTGACTCCCCATCACCGACCTATCCGACGTATCCCCCGCTCTGCATGCCCGTAAGTCATTCATGGACATCTCATTTCGTTCTCAGAAAGCTTTCATCTTGTTCCGTTTGCAACTGTAACCTAAGTCAGTTTTCCGTCCTGCACTGTAATCACCACCAGTGTAAGTAAAACAATCTTAGTTTAACCAATATGCTTCGGTGCCTAATTCTGCTCCATCGGTCAAAAGTACCCACCTGCCATTTCGGACTACTGGCCATAGACTCGGCCTGCCACTCGACCACCACAATTTCTTGAAAGCTTCTGCAGCTGCAAGAAAGGAGGGGTTGTTCAGTTTAACTTTGTGCATGGCCCAATGGGCCACAAAGAAGGCTTAAATATTATTGTCACTTGCATCAAACCAGTCCACATTTCACCAAGTTGGAACAAAAAGGATTTCTTTAGCTGTTGATTGCACTGCAGGTCGCAAGGTGCCACACCTTTCATCGACAATTCCGCTACATCAGCAGTTTGGTAGTGCAGCATGAGTTGAAGTTGCTAACTGCGTTCTCCCCCCTTATCTTTTCATATCATTTTTGCATATATTGTGGTACCATCTTTGAGGGCAACCCCACTTTGCTGCTTTAGCTGAATAATAAACTATTAGTCCTATAAAAAAAAGCAGAAAAAGAACTGAGTCAGATCAATGTCTCAGAACTTCTAGGGCCACTCCCAGACTACTGCACTTGGCAGCACAGTTTGGGTAGGAGGTGAGCAGCCAACAGTTGTGAAATAACAGGTTAGGGACTATTTAGAAAAGCTGGACATATAAAAGTTCATGGGGCTGGATGGGTTGTACTGTGGGGTGCTGAGGGTGTTGGCTGATGAGATTAAAGAGCCACTGGCTATCATCTTTGAAAGCTCATGGTGATCAGGAGAGGTCCCAGAAAATTGGAAAAGGGCAAACAGTGCCTATATTTAAGAAAGGGAAAAGGGAGGATCCATGGAACTACAGACCAGTCAGCCACACCCCAGTGCCTGGAAAAAGTCATGGAGCAGATCCTCAAGAAATCAATTGCTAAGCACTTGAAGGAGAGCAAGGTGATTAGGACCAGTCAACATGAAGTCACCAAGGGCAAGTCATGCCTGACCAACATGATTGCCTTCTATGATGAGATGACTGGCTCTGTTGATTCAGGCAGACCAGTGGCTGTGGTATACCTTGATTTTAGCGAGGCTTTTGATACTTTCTCCCACAACATTCTCACAGATCAGCTAAGGAAGTACAGGCTGGATGAATGAACTATAAAGTGGATATAAAAATGACTGGAGCATTTGGCTCAGACAGTAGTAATCAATGTTCAATGCCTTCATCACAACCTGGAAGATAGCATGGTGTACACCTTGAACAAGTTTGCAGATGACACCTGTGACGGGCCAGTAGGGGGTGCTCCTGTGCTGAACCACCCACCTCACTGTGCCCAACCACCTTCCAGACTCTGAGTGCCACCCTGAGGTGGCATCTCACATCTGGCCGACCACCCTTCCTGGAGCACACAAGCTAGCCTGAGGGTAACACCACCAGTACCCAGGGTCTGGAGTGATCCTGGCTCTGTGCCCCCTGGGAAACACAGACCTAGTAACCCTTGAGGGTACTCAACCCACTTCAAGAACTTGGGGGGTTTCCCTCAGACTGAAGCACAAATACTGGTTTCCCTTAGCCAGTCAAGCCAAGGTGACCCCAAGGCATAATCTAAACCCACTCCTAATAAGTCTCCCATGCTAGGTACAAAGGAGAACTTTATTGGTTACACGGAGTAGGTTTGGAATAGAGTACAGGGTAAAGCAATATCAGAGAAATCCCATAGAGCAAACAGGGTGGCTGGATAGCCTTTCATCAAGCATCTGAGTTACTGAACACTATGTATCTAGTTAGATCTCAGGTAGCTTACTTAAAAGTATCATCCAGAGGTAGGTTGAGATTCCCTCTGGAGGCAGGCAGTTCATTAATCATGAGTTTCAAGAGAGAGAGAAAGTTTCAGATGGTCTAGCTTCTCTCTCTCTCTCTCTCTCTGAGTTTTCATCTTGGCTACTACGCCTCCTCCTGGGCAGTCCTTATCTTATATAGACATTATGACCTCATTTAACTGGTCCAATGGAGGCTAGCACCTGTTGGCTGCCAGCCATACAATTTGAAATGCAGAACTGGTTGCTGGGTAGACAGGCAGGGTCTCTAGCCCCCTCCCAGTCAGGTTGGCATTGCTTAGAACAATCGGGAGCATAAGCCCCTCACCCAGATGTGTGATGCCAGTCACAGAGGGAGAGGGTTTGCCCCCTCCCTCAAGAATGTATCCAGTTCAGGGTCACATGAACAGACGGGGGCAGAGAAGTAACCATGGTAACCATATAGTCAGGTAGCAGAGTTTTGGAGAGAGACAGGGATGGTATTCTGCCACAACATCAAGCTGTGGGGAGTAGTAGATACACTGGAGGGTAGGGCTAGGATTCAGAGTGACCTCAACAGATTGGAGGATTCGGCCAAAAGAAATTTCATGAGGTTTGACAAGGATGAATTCAAAGTCCTTCACTTAGGACAGAACAATCCCATGTACCAGTACAGGCTGGGGGCTGACTGGATGGACAGCAGCTCTGCAGAAAAGGACCTGGGGGTTACAGTGGACAATAAGCTGAATACGAGCCAACAGTGTGCCCTTATGAAATTAGTTAGTGGGGCATTAAAGCTCAAGAGCATTGACAAAGTGGGGGTCCAGGAAGGGTGATCGTTCCTCAAGGAAGCGATCCTTCAGGCACAGAAGGAGGCAATCCCACTGCATAGAAAAGGGGGCAAAGGGGCTAAGAAACCCTCTTGGCTAAGCAGGGAAATCCAGGAAAGCCTAAGAGAAAAAAAAGAGGCATACAGGCTATAGAGGCAGGGGGTAGCTACTTGCAGGGAATCAGTTAGGAAGGCCAAAGCAGCATTAGAATGCAGGGCAGCACAGGACCCCTACAGGATAAACAAAGGCAGCTGGTGACAGATAGGAAGGACAGAGCTCTTCATTGAGTTTTTTGCCTCTGTATTCTTGAACTCAGATCTAGACAAATCTCCCAAATGCATTATTGACAGAAGCAGGAGAAACATCAGCCCACCAACTGTCAGCGCTGACCTAGTAAAGAGACACTTGGAAGGGCTGGATGTGTTTAAATCAGTGAGAATGGATGAGCTCCATCCAAGGATGCTGAAAGAATTAGCAAGCGTCATAACAGAGCCACTGGCATAACTGTTTGAGCACTCGTGGTGAGGTCCCTGAGGACTGGAAAAGGGCCAATATGGTTCCTATTTTCAAGAAGGGGAGAAAGGAAGATCCAAATAACTATAGACTGGTCAGTCTCACCTCTATCCTTGGGAAAACCCTTGACAAAATTATCAAGGATCACATTTATAGGAGTCCAGCACGTAATATAATGCTGAAGGGCAACCAGCACAGGTTCGTAGCAGGAAGATCCTGCCTGACTAACTTTGTTTCTTTCTATGACTAGGTCATTAAAAGCTTAGATGCAGATGTTGAGGTAAATGTCATCTACTTGGACTTTAAGAAAGTCTTCGAAACAGTTTCCCATCCTATTCAGATAAGCAAATTGAATGGTTGTGCCACAGATGATTACACAAACATGTGGGTGGAAAATTGACTTAAGGGTTGTACCCAGAGAGTGGTGGTGGATGGGTCGGTGCCAACCTCAAAAGATGTGGGCAGCGGGGTCACCCAAGGCTCAGTCCTTGAGCTGGTGCTGTTCAATATTTTCATCAGCAACCTGGATAAGGGCATGAAAAGCACTCTGATCAAGTTTGCAAATGACACCAAACTATGGAGTGAAGCAAACACACTGAGGGAAAGAAACTGGATCCAGGTGGACCTTGACAAGTTAGAGAAGTGGGCAGAGAACAATAGGATGCAATTCAACAAGAACAAGTGCAAGGTGCCACACCGAGTGAGAGGGAATCACTAGCACACTTATAGGCTGGGGGATGATCTTCTCAGCAGCACAGCAACAGAAAGAGATCTTGGAGTTGTTGTTGACTCTAAGATGAATATGTGTCATCAATGTGATTAAGTAATTAGCAGAGCTAACCACACTTTGTCATGCATTAGTAGGTGTATCATGAACAAGTCCAGGGAGGCGATGTTCCCCCTCTATGATGCACTGGTCAGGCCACAGCTAGAGTACTGCATCCAATTCTGGGTGTTGCAATTTAAGAAGGATGTGAACAACCTTAAGAGGGTCCAGAGGACAGCCACTCATATGGTTAGAGGCCTGCAGGGAAGGCCTTATGAGGAAAGGCTGAGGGACCTGGACCTTTTCAGCCTCCACAAGAGAAGGCTGAGGGGGCATCTTGTGGCAGTATAAAAATTAACTGGGGGGAGGAGGGCAGCAGGGAATAGAAGATGCTCTGTTTACCAGAGCACCCTTTGGAATAACCAGAAACAGTGGCCACAAGTTGATGGAGAGTAGGTTTAAGTTGGACATCAGAAAAAATGTCATGGTTAGGGCTGCCAGAATCTGGAATGGGCTTCCAAGGGAGGTGGTGCTTTCCCCTACCTTGAGGGTCATCAAGAGGAGACTGGACAAGCACCTGGCTGTGGTCACATGACCCCAGCACTTTTTCCTGCTACTGGCAGGGGGTCAGACTCAATGATCCTTTAAGGTCACTTCCGACCCTAGCATCTGTGAATCTTGTTGCAAAAAAGGCTAATGGTACTGAGCTGCATTGGTAGGTGTATTGCTAGCAGGTCAAGGGAAGTGATTAATCCCCACTATTCAGCACTGGTGGGGCCACATCTGGAGTACTGTGTTCAGTTTTGGGCCCCCCACTACAGAAAGGATGTGGGTCAATTGGAGATAGTCAAATGGAGGGCAATGAAAATGTTGAGGAGGCTGAAGCACATGACTTCTGAGGAGAGGATGAGGGAACTGGGCTTACTTAGTTTGGAAAAGAGAAGACTGAGAGGGGATTTAATAGCAGCCTTCAACTACATGAAGAGAGGTTCAAAAGAAGATGGAGCTAGACTTGTTCTCATTGGTGGCATATGACAGAACAAGGAACAACAGTCTCATGTTACAGCAAGGGAAGTTTAGGTTAGATATTAAGAAGAATTTTCTTACTAGGAGGGTAATAAAACACTGGAACAAGTTACCCAGAGAGACTGTGTGATCTCCATCATTGGAGGTTTTTAAGACCCAGCTAGACAAAGCCTTGGCTGGGATGAAGTAGTTGGGGCTGGTCCTGCTTTGAGCAGGGAGGTGGACTAGATGACTTACTAAGGTCCCTTCCAACCATAATTTTGTATGATTCTATGATTCATGAGTAGAGCAGCTTTTTAAAATCATCACTGGCTCAATATTGATATACAAAATCAATAACTAGCCTTTAGGTAGTGATATTGATATCTAAAATCAACATCTAGCTTTCTGCTGCATGTGCTATACATGGAATAAACCAATCTTAGAAGACAATGATATATTGTTTGTTTGGTGTTACTTTCAGTTGTATGCATGGGACTGGGATGAACCCCCTTAAAAGGTAGGTAGCTGGTGATGTAAGGACAAGTCCTAGGAGAAAGTTGGTGATAGAATGCAACACTGGCATCCCAATCTCCACTCAGCTCTGGGCAACTGCTCTGGGTATATCTACACATCAATATACAGTGTCGTATCCTAGACATATACCACCTAACCCTGAGCAAACTGACTTGGGCACCACAATATGATACTGGTCAGGCCAGCCCTGCCTACTCAGAACTAGCTTAAGTGTCTCTGTGGAACGTTTCACAGCATCATTAGGGATCTACTTAATTCCTGCTGGGGTGAGGAGAAAAATCATGAGCTGCTCATAGTATGATGCCATTTTTGAGGTCTTTTGTAGTTCCCACCCCCTACCACTGATTGGTCAAAAGAGCTGCCCATCATGCAGCCCTGCCTCTCAGTGCTGATTGGCAGAGAGGGGCAGGGCTGCATGATGGGCAACTCTCTCTGTCAATCAGCAGAAATGGTGGTGGGTCATCAACATCTTTGCTGCTCCCCTTCATGCCGGAGGCTCCCCACATGCCCACAGGCTGTGAGGCTTGTCTGTAGTGGCCCTCAGGACCACTGCTCCCACTAGTAAGTCCCACCTCTCCCCACAGCAATTCTGCACTAAAATTCTGAGAATTGCCATTTTCAAGGGGTTTGCCAAAATCATTTTTCCCCCACAGTTCCCATGAAAAACATGAAATAGTGATACCTAAGCATCACATATTTCAGTACACCTCCCTCTTTCCTGCTTTGCTTTGTCAGCTCTTGTGTTAATAGACTTAACAGCACTTCCAACAGGTAACCAGACACCATGTAGTATAGCAAGTTAGGAGATTTCAGTCTGCAAATCTAAGAATGCAAGATGAAAGAAATGTGTAATGATTGCCTTTATTATTAACTAAAACATCATAGAAGATTACCGTAAAGCAGCTCTCCCGGGACACTGAGATGGATATCATCTGAACCCTGGGAATTCCCTTGGCTCTGACAAAACAGATGCGCAATTGAGCAGAGTCTATATGATAATGTTTCCAAATGATATAAAACAGCCAGTTAATTAAACTTGCAACTCTAATGTGAATCTAGGGAAGTCTATTCATTGACCTAAATGTTGTTCTCTTTTTTTAAGTCATTCAGTATCTAGGAATTATAAATTGTAAGTAATAACCTGATGATTTTGAGCCTCATTTTAGTAATTATTTTTTCCTGTATTGCTGCTGAACACAGCATTAGAGAACTTCAAATAGTTGAAGAATGGTTTTCCTACCAAATACGCAAGATAAAGAAAACCTTTGATTGATGCAGATTAGACCTCCATTCCTTGGCCAGAGATCATCCAGTACTGCTACTGGATGCTAAGATCCTATTAAAACACACAAACAAAACAGGTCCACAAGAGACAGATCACAGCAGATAAAAAATAGCAGACCTGGGGGTTCAAGGACAGCCCTGTAGTCAAGTCAGCAGACTGGGGGCACCACAAGACCAGAAGAGAACTCAGGCCAGAGCTATATAAACCCTGAGATTAAGCCAGTCAAGGAGGCCTGCCTGGAGAGTTGGGGAGCTCCTGGCAGCAGCATGGTGGGGCCCCTGAATCTACAGAGAGGCTGGCAGAAAGCACCTCTCTAGACCTGGGAACCAGAAAGAACTACACAGGACAGAGAGAGAGATACTTGTTATTCAGGGAAGTGGCTATTATTTTATGTTAAATCCAGCCAGGGTTTGGATGCTTAACAGGAGGCTGAAGTGTTTTAAGTTGTTCTGGTAGCTTGGCTTTAGGACTAAAGGGGTGGTTTGAAGGCCCCATTAGTGTGCTAGGGGCACCTGATTGTCTTGAGCCCTGCTGGGGGCAGGTTCAAGGCAGAGCAGGTACAAAGCTTGAAACAGGGCAGACTGTGGGGCCACTGATCCCAGACCCCAGGACAGGGCAGAGACAGGGGCTGGGGGCCCAGCACCTGCGAGGGGCAAGACTAGGATTGGGGCCCAGAGCCCAAGCCTAGAATTGTGGGCCTTGTCCATGGGACCAGCCAGAGTAAAAGGATGGAAGCCAGGAAGGCTAAAACCCCACCAAAAGAAGGAAGGCCTGAAGTGGCCTGGAGATGTAAGGACAAGTGTCCCACCCAACTGGTGACTCAAAACACCTGCGAGGAATGGGGTGTGGTGTAGGGGAGGAATGAAGCCACACAAATAGCCCTTAAGACCTGGACCCCCCTGACATGTAGGGATCATTAGTGTAACATCAGGACAGCCTCCTGTGCTTTAATACCCATTTACATAAAGGCGTAACGGGAGAAAGAAAGTTGGACTGGCCCAAGAACAGGGTGTAAGGAATTTGCTCAGCCTTCAAGGGCTTCACAGCCACCCCTGGCGATGATGCATTGTAATACCACATCATAGCCTTGTTTCAAACCATCAAAGACCTTGCAGAGTACCCCACAGCAATTGACCCTGGCATCCTAGGATCACACTAATAAAAGCCACAGATCCAAGCCACTGTACACCTGTACTCACCTTGCCTTACTAGCTAAAAAGAAATTCTCATCTAGCCCCTAGATGTCATCTTTAAATTGAGCAGAAATAACTTCTCTTGCTTTAGAAGTTCCATATCAGCTGACCAAAAGATGGCAGGACAGCAAGACATTCTTTTGCTGTCCTACCATCTTTTGGCTGCCATCCAGCATGCTACATGTTGCAGTGCAACATACAATACTTCGCCCTTCAGGTGATATCAAAATCAGACAAGGACCCTCCCCTAAGCTGTCTGTCACAAAAGAAAGGAATCTTATGAACACCCCTGAAGCTGTGAGGGGTTGCAAAGAATGAGGAGGTGGCTGCAAGAAGCTTCATATGAAACAGGTAACTGTGGCAAGTGATTAACAAACAGCGAATGCATAGCAAGGCAGAGCCAGGAAGAAAACAGTGTATTCATAGCACTGTTACTCAAATACAACAGACTGATGTCATTTACATATGATTGTGGGGATTTAGTATTCTCTTTTTTTCTTGGATGAGAATGTGGGTGGAAGAAAACTAGGGTTTGGGTCCTCCCAGGACTGTTACGCACATTCCAGGCACCCCATCCCAATGTAGGGCATGCCTGGGAGGCATGTTGGCCAGATAAAGTAAATCAGAAATTGAGTTAAACTTTCCTTTATACTTGAATACATTAGACCATGGTCCACACATTAGTCTTTTGTCTTTGACCTCCTCCTCTTCCAATCCCCCTTTTCAGCTTCATCATGCCTTCTACTATATAATCAGCTTCTGGGAATGAAATTTCCAGATCTCAAACACCATGCAGCCCCATTTCTAAATAAAGTACACACTTTAAGAATTAAATAGAAATATCCCCAGAGCCAAGCCCTGGGAAACCCTGCTTATGAGCTTATGCCAGGCACATCATTTCCCATTTATTACCTTGCTCTGTACTTAGCCCGTTAGCAATCTGTTTCAGTCCATTATTAATGCCAGCATTTTTTACCTTACCTACTAGTTATCAATGAAACATTTAATCCGACATATTGCTAAAATCAGGATAAATTACTCCTCTTCATCTATTAACTTTCTGACTTCATCCAAAAATTCAGATTAGTCTGACAAGATTTATTTTTGGTGAACCTATGCTGGCACGTGTTCAATCTCCCAACAACTAACTTCTGTCTTAAATGAAACTACAGCTTGTAGTTCTCCTAGCTTCATTTGTTATCCTTCTTGAAAAACAGGCACAATGCTATCCCTTCTCCATACCATGTGCAATTTCACAGGTAACCCAAGTGACTGGCATGAGGTGGAACAGGTAAGAAGCCTTTGCTATTTGGGTTTTCCCAACTGTGTGAGAGAAGTTAGCTGAAGGCCAGCTACTAACAATGGTTTAAAATTAATATTTCATTTTCTATCAGCATACTTGTTTCCAAATATTATTGTAAATGTGGCTCTAGCTCTTAATAGTTTATCTTCTCTTTTATATGCCATATAAATCTGTTAACTTGTTTTTCAGTTTGCTGATCCTTTCCTTGCAATTGTGCTTTTAGTTTTCTAATAAAAATAGTAAAAAAGAAAACAAAGGAAGAGCTGGTGCCTCCTTTTGCATACTGTTCAGTGATTAGAACAGTCATGTAGTCAGAGACAAAGGTTCAACTCCTTCCTTTGCCTAAGAAAATCAAACTCACTCTTTCCACATTGTGGAAAATACCCTTACTACCAAGCTCCAGGCTATGGTAGCTGGAGGCTATGTAAGCTGTATTCTTTTCTGCACAGTGGCACACAAGATTCATTGGAACAGAAAAGTATAATTCTCAGGGTGCTCATCTAGGGTATATATGATTCATAAAAAATATGCAGATCTCCTCTAAGTTTTCGAAATATATTCTAAGGTTTATTATTAGCATTGTGGTGTACAAACAAAGCTTTCAAGGACAAAACAGATCAATCCTCTGCCTCAGCTGTGCATGTATTAGTTACACAAACTAGATTTGCAGCAGCAAATGTGTGTTTATGCTGCAAAGGTAGCTAGTTTTGGACATCTGCCTCCAAAATGGCCAAACCACTTAAGTGTGGTTAAATATATACATGTGTGTGTTATATCTCAAAGGCTAATTACCAGGAATAAAATGCCATGCCTGAAATAACTCTAAATAATTTATAATGGAAAGCAGGCATATTTGTAGAGACAGAGATCCTATCACAATCTAATCCCTGATTCTCCCTTTATTACAAGTGGAGAAACAATAATGTGCATAGTCCCTATATTTGAGTTTACTTGCACTAGCCATCAAAATGGAGCAACAGACTTGGCCCATGTGTATGGGAATAGAAGAAGTCCTTGGAGGCCACTGTAGGCCATATGTGCATTACAGGCCTGTGCAGCAAAGGCCGTGTGAGGCCTGACCAAAGTTTGTAGCAATGACATAAGTTAAGCATACACTGTAGACAGTGATTGATAAGGTGTATTAACATAATACAAGGACGTGGAAAAGGACTGGCGTAGCTCCAAAGCATAACCAAATATGGAAAAACTCTGTGATAAGTGTAAAATGAAGGAGGATTAGCATAGCTCCAAAAACATAATGAAATATGGAAAGCTCTGTGTTAAGTATATAATCATGGGTAAGCTGTGCAACTTTGGGCTTCTCCGAAGCTCAGCAAAAAAAGAGTAACCGAATCAAGACTACAAAAGAGTCCAGCCCATGGACCTGTTTTCCCCTTGAATCCAAGGCTAATCACTGTCTTTATTAATACAAATAAGTCTTTGCTACTGTGTTTCATAATAACATTTTTGAATTGTGACCTGAATAGTTTTACTGGTCAATCTCACCTCTCAGGCCATTAAAATTTAGAGAAACACTGCACTCCCTTTTGTACCACATGTGGCTGAGGCAGACTACCTTGTGGCCTTAAGACTATGTGGAAAACTGGGAACAGTAGTAGTATTAAACAAGGCAGCATTACACATGCACACATGCCAATTCACTTCATCTGTTTTAACATTTAAGTCATTTTAAAGGCATAGAACTCTTCCATCACCTCTCTTTTTAAAGATGTGAACAGATTAATCATTTATTTTCAAGGCCTGATTTCATGTATTGTCTTGAAGTCTGACAAGGCTACAGGTAAATAGTACATCTTACTGCAGCATTGTTACTCTGGGAATGAACGTGACATTTCAAAGGAAATAAATTCTTCTGAGTTGATACTTACTCAGCTTCATGCACCTCAAGGGACCTCAGAATTGAAATACTTTAGAAGGAAAACCTAGCACTCTGACCTTGTGAATATACTGCTTGTCTCTGATACATAAAAAAGAAAATAGTTTATATTCTTGTGCTCTTATTCCCCCCCCCTTTTTTTTTTCTCGTGTGAGAGTGAACTAAAGGTGGGGAAAGAAGGAATACCATCAAACAAAGTAAAATTTGACTTCAGATCAGTTCACAGAGACCAGAAAGATTGTCAGTGCTAGTATCCCTGGTATTTTATGCCCCAAAAGAAGCATTAAACTTAGTGAGGGAGGATAATGAAAACAACTTCTATTCCCTCACTTCTTAAAGTGCTGCAACCTTTCAAATGATACCAATTCCTTTGGTGTAGACAATCTAAACAATGGAGCTTTCTGTAGGGACTTTTTCACCTGGGTATTTTTCAGATTTAAAGGGGAGGAGTAACATTAGGTTTGATGAACAGAAGTCTGAATTTAGCTTGCAATATAAGGAAACCAGTTAAATCAGGTTGAGTGGCTCAAGAGACATTTTTCCTTTTCTGCTGCATAATCAGGAAGTATTAATAGTACTTGGAGCAACAACAAAAAAGGGAGCACGCTCAAGGAAGAAAAGAGGAAATTCTGAATTGATGGAGATTTAAATGAAGTAAAAGGTTTCAAGGAAGTAAAATGTACCAGTACAATGAAAAATGAAGAAAAGATTTCTCTCCCCATCCCCACGACCACCAATTTATAGTCTGTATATCAAACCTTGAATTCAGCAAGTCTCTTTTTTTCCTCCAAAAGAATCACAGAATCCTTGAATCATAGAAAAATAGGACTTCAAGGGACCTTAGGTGGTCAACCCCTTAGCTCAAGGCAAAATCATCCCTTTCTAAAATATTCCAGACAGGATGTAGATTCCACAGCCCCCAGGTAGTCTATTCCAATACTCAGCCACCCTTGTAGTTACAATTTAAGACCATTACCTCTTCATTTGGTTGCAGACATTTTATCAAATCCATCCTCAGTCTTCTCTTCTCCAGATAAAGTAATCCTAGTTCTTCCAACAGTCCCTTGAATGTTTTGTTTTAAAGCCCTCTAAATAATTTGTTGCTGTCTGCTGGATTCTTCCCAAATGATCATTGAAGTAGTCCCAAATAATTTTTAAAGTAAAGTATGCACAAATGGATCACTATGCCAAGTGGGGCCTCACCTGGGCTGAATAGAGTGAAGAGAAGCACTTCCCATAACTTGCAGACAGTACAACCCATTATGCTATTGGTTTGTTTTCTACAACAAGAACACAGTGTTGGTTCCCATTCAGTTTATGACCCAGCTCTTTTACCGTAGTGTTACAATGTAGCTAGCCTTTGCCCAATCAAAATGACAATAAATAAAGAGTATTAGTAGACTTACAGGACAAACCAGAGTATAACTTGTGTTAAAAATGAGGGACTCAGTAGTGATCTTGAATACTGAGTTTTGAACTTATATTGTGGTGTTTTCTCCCTTAGTACCTAGTACAATGAGGCCCTGCTCCCTGTTTGAGGTACCAAATTTACTGTTATTAGCAAATTTGATATCTCAAATTGGATAGACACATGTCTTTCTCAAAATTTACTTCACAAAAAAAAAATGCAGCAAAATATGAATGTTTTAAATTAATGCAGCTTAAAAGAATAATTTGTAATTTAATAAATGAAATATCCCCCCCCGCATTCAAGTAAATGACTCAAGTCTATCCTTATTCCTTATTTTGAGAGATCAAATATCATACACGGTCTCCTATAAAGATATTCCCTGTTTCCCTACCTGATTTACTGGTACATTATACACACAAGGCCCAGATATTCCACAGGAAAAGACACTAGGCTCCAGGTGAATTAAGTTTAAATAAAACAATGAAAAGAAAAATCACATAATCTCTTACTGTACCATTGCTGTCAGTCCATCAAGCATTTCCGTGAAAGAGGAAAAAAGAAAACCTACTACACTCAATCCAATGCTTTTGTTTCCTTATTCTTTTATTCCCATATTTCTGCTGTCTGTTTAATAAATCTCTCACAATGTTAGATAATAGTACAGCAAAAACAAAATCAAAACAAACACAGAACAAGCTTTCTTACTCTTGTAACAGATTAGGACAGTGTACACAATGAAGCAAATGCCTGCAGACAATAGTAGGTCTTAAGTGGCTTAACTGAAAATATGGTATAGTATTTGCTTTCATTCACTTGACCAGAATTTGGTAAAAGAAGAGACAAAGGAAATGGTCAGGCCAGAGGCTGTCACAAGGTGTGACCATTTTAAGAAAATCCAAGAAAGATGGAATGTAAAAAAACTAGGTTAGAGGTCTCGCTAAGATCACCTAAGGTATATCTAGTGGTTAGACAAGGCTATTTTTTTAACAAGATAGCATTTATATGGGAGATAAGAACAGCCATATTAATATTAAAGTAGCATTTATTAGGAACAGAGCTAAGTCATTGAGCACAAAAGTCTGGGTTCCTCTTAGAATCTTTGCTCGTCATCTTTAAATGATGGTTCTTGCTGAATAGCCCATTTGCAGATGAATAAGATAAAAGAGCTCTTTTAAAACTTAATTTGAAATCTAGGTAAGAAGGTTCTTTCCCTAACTAGCTGGCCATGTAGAGGCTTTTTAAGACATTAGGACTTAGAAATTTTAAGATTAAATTGCTTTCAGATATTGGATTGTTATGCCTCAAAATAAATGTGCATTTTATAAATTTTAATAACTTGCTTGATATGCTTTATCTGTACCATTTAGTCATTTATAACTTTTCTGTATTTTGCCATTGATATATTGACCATATTCTTTTGTTGTATTTAATTTTGGTAGGACTGGCTCTTTGAACCTTTCTTGGTTTTCAGATTCATCTGAGTGTCAACGTGTCTCAACAATGACTTTCAGTTACACGAGAGAGGGAGAGAGAGAAAAAGAAAGGGAGGTGTTATAGGAGTCATTGTGACTAGATTTTAGCAACTAGAGCAGAAAACCAGTCAGTTTGTTTCTTTTCCCACAGGTCAAAACCATCTTCTCAGTTGTCCTTCCATTCTTCCAAACTCTAAAGACTTTATAAATATCTCAAAGTCTGGGCTCAGTCCTTTGAAACCAGTTAAGATTACACAGCAGTTATCAAACATCAGGGCACCTCTTTATACACAGTAACAAAAATGTGTTGACACCTATACTATAAATAAGGGGCCCAAATCTTGTTGGGAGGAGAAGGAGCTCCAGAGCTGCTGCTGTCCCACACCAGCCAGACTCGGCAGGGAACAGCAAAGGCAATAGGATCGGTTCCTCCCCCGTGTGATCCTCTCCTCAACTATTCTCTACCAGCCCACGCAGGGAGCAAACCCACCCACTGCCACTGCTGTCTCCTGCTAAACCTGGATGCAACATCTCTGGAGCCCCTTCCTTTGCCTTCCAACCTGCTCCTGACAGCAGTCCATTCAGCCATAGCCTGTAGAACCCCTTTTTCCAAGTACAATACAGAAAGCACACAGGTTTTTGGCTGTTTAATGCAAAGTTCTGAGAGCCACAAGAACCATGCATCATGTGCCTTACTCACTCCTTACTCAATTGCAGCTTCCTCTAAAACTGTGGCCCAGCACCAGTGAAAGTGGTTTGCCAGAGCACCTCTAACAAGAATGTCCTGAGTTGTGCCTCAAGAGCTCTGAGTCTAGTCTTGCAGAGTGGCTCCCAAAGCACCCAGCTTTCTCTGCACAGGCCTCTAGAAAATGTTACCCCTTGACCTGACAGATGCTGTGTAGGATACAAGCCAAGAGAGCCATGTGAAACAGGTAGCACTCAGTGGCATCCAGGTTCAAAGGCACACGACACTCATGTTGCAGCTGCTCAGCCAGTAGATGAACAGTTCTGTCCTGGCATCCAAATGCCCCATATAAGGCCTCTTGTACTAGACCCCATGTCTGTACTAGGCCCCATATAAGGCTAAATACAGACATTCAAGGATGTTAGGGGCAGGTTAAATTGATTCAAAATGACTGCCAAATTTCAGGTAAGTGAGAATGGGGAGGGCTAGCCAGGAGGTTGCAGGTCCAGCAGGCTGGAAGGGATTGGGGGTTTGCTAGGGGAGGGAGGGAAGATACAACCCATGAGGGGTGGATGGGGGAAGGTATGACCCAGGGGTGGGGTGACAGGGGGCAGGCATGACCTATGAAGGACAGGGGGACCAGGAACAACCGGGGGGTAGGGAGGTGGGGAAAGCATGGCCTACAGGTGGGGTGGGCAGAGGTAGGCATGACTTTCAGATGTGGTGGGGGGGCAGGTATGACCCAGAAGGGTTAGGGGAAGCAGAACAACCTACAGATGGGGTAGGTGGAGCAGGTGTGACCCACAAGTGGGATGGGATAGAGTCCCCCACCAGTAAACTTACACCCCCACCCACTGGAACTTACTTGTTTGGCTCCAGCAGCAGTGAATGCTGATAAAACCAGTTGCACCCAGAGCGACTTGTGGGAGGGAGGGGTTGAGAGCACTGGCTGTGGGAGGGAACAAAGAGCAGGGGGGCAGCAAAAAATGGACCACTTCAGGGGAAGAGAGGAGTGAAAAAAGAGCAGTCCTGGAGCTGGGGCCAGTAGTTTGATTTTCCCAGCCCTGGGGCTGCACAGGGACAGAAGTTCCATGCACTGGAACCAAAGTGGACAGAAGTTCCATGCACTGATCTGACGCAAGTTGAATGAGTCTGATACTACATAGATTCAGGCTTATCTTAAACTGGGTTCTGCAATTCTTAGACCAGTTTCTGTGCATGGAACTTCTGTTCAGTTACAGGTTTAGACAGACTGCCTGTCACTGAGACAGGTCTGAAAATATAAGGTTGGCACGAGGCTGAACTAAGTTTAAATCAGGAGGCCATTTTGAACCCAATTTAACGTCCTGAATGTCTCTATTGAACTAAGGAGTAACTTCTTTCCCCTCAATCAGTTCTTACCCGCTCTTGCTATCCAAGTAGTGACAGGGCTCTGCAACCAGCACTCAGGAAAGGGAAGGAATGAGAAAAAGGTTCAAGCATTAGTCTTTTCCTTATTTCACTGTCCATAAGACAAATCACAAAATGAGTAACCTGATTGAAAGTCAATGTGCAAAAGAATTCCTCCAGAGATTTTCTTCCACTTTAGTTGGAGAACAGATTTTTTTTTTTAAACCCAGCTTCCCCCTTCCCTTTTTCAGCCTTTCTAAACAAGTACAAAATATGCAAAGCTCTTACCTATCACAGGTGTATAAACCTGGTTGATCATTTGCTAAATAAAAACTTCTCCTTTGCTCACTCATCCTGAATCCTGATGTCCCAACTAAAAAAAAAGCTTAACTGGTGTTTGCATGTGTGCACGCACACCCAAGCAGAAAAGAGATGTGGCTGAAGAACCTCTGAACCTCCCCATTCTATACAGAAGGATTCCATCCATCCTATTTGCATAATGAAAATTAGGGACAGTGTCTGATCCACGGATAAACATAACAGGGACCCTGCCGAGCCCCTTACTTACCAAGATGATGACTGCCAGCATGCTCTGCAGGCAGCAGACTCACAACCAGTCCAAAGAAAAAGCAGCAAGCCCGCAGGACCCCAGGGCACTCCAGCGCAACCGCACTCCCAGGGTAGGGTGAGTAGCTAGTGGAAAGCATGCTCTCAGAAGGCCCCTTCTCCAGGCTAGAGAGAGGGCTGGAACCTGGACCCAGCCTGAGAAGCAGGTAGGTACCTGGAGCAGGCAGTGCCGCCTAGAGCCCAGAAGCCACAGGAGCAAGGGCTGATGAGTCCCTCTGGGGCTCTCAACACTTGGTAGTGATCATGGAGGCAGGCAGGGATCGAGGTTGGCTCAGCCCAACACAGAACTTCCTATATAAAACAATGCCAGTGCCAGAAAGGGGTGGGGGGGAATACCAGTATAGGCACTAGCCCACCAGAGTCAGGGACGTGGGATCAAGGACCAGTGAGACATTGGCTCTCCCTATGAAACCCTGACCATCCCACAGCCATTGGAGGTCAGGTATCTTTAGGGACACCATGGGGGTCCATAATACCCATGGCCCCAGATTACCAAAAGGGCTTGGCCCAGGACAGGACAGCCTACTTGGACTAGGCTCATAGAAGGATGCAATCCCCGAAGAGCCCTGGCTGCCTCAAGCAAAACAGCCAAGGTACGCTGCTGGGCCAAAAGGAGGCCTAAAGCAGTCACAGACAACATTATTTAAGCCATATTAATTTATTCATTTTCTTCCACTGCAGACCCTTCCAGCTAACAAGTGAAGCTGGATGCCTAGTGAGACCAGGAGCTTACTCCGATCACTGACAGAACCCAAGTGAAAAGGGGTGGGGCGTAGGGGAGGTGGAGCTCCACAGAAGACTTGTGGACATCATGACCTACGCTGACTCAATGAACCCCAGATTAGCAGGTGCACCTCCTGACATTTTTCAGTAACACCAAGTCATAGTGGGCAAGATGCAAAAATAGGGGAATTAGACATTCATTGAGCACGTGGCACACGGGTCTAATCCTGGTGTGGCCGCTCGTCCTGGGTCCCTCTACAGACATACATATGACAAGTACGGAATTTCCTGGAATAAAGAAGTTCAACCCTTTTAGTCTGACTGACAGAAATATTCTGCTAAGCATCTAGTGGAGTCACTCTCAACATTTTTAGACTCAAGGGGTGCTTATACATGGGAGTCAGGGGGTGGATGGCACTTTAACTAGAGCAGCTCTTAGGGTCACTCTGATTAAAGTGCCTGGAGCATCACATGTACCAGCTTCCCTGCACTGAAAAATAGCAGCGAGGATGCTTTAAGTAAAGCTTGTTGAACGAGTTGTAGTTACAGCTCCCCCACCACCATTTTTCATTGCAGGATCACTGATATATGTGACACTGGAATTTGCTGGAGCATAGTCCTTATCATGCTTTAGCAGACTCAATTAATCGAGTCTGCTCCAACGCACTGTAATTATAACGCATAGGAGCAGCTTCACTGCACATGCACCCAACATGCATAACTTCTGTGAATTTAGCAGCACCCCATTTCAAAAACTAAATTTAATTCATTTTTGATGATGTAAAAATAATATATGAATTCTTCTTTGCAAGGAATTCAGAAAGACCACACCAAGCCAGAATAGTTTTGCAACTATAGATTCCTACTTGAAATCTCTGGGTTTATCATCTTTTACTTTGCAAATCATGTATGTATAGGTACTTGCTTATGTAACAGTATTGATATTGCATGGCACACCCACATCACCCTTAAAATGATTTCATGATACCCCAGTTGAAAAAAACCCACTTACCTAGTGACTCACCCTAAATAAATTAAAATGGGGATTTTTTTCAGCTAAATACAAATATTTATTTGCATTAATGGTACAAATGTGTATTTTAAGTCAGCCAAAACAATTAATGCATCTGTGCTGAAATCTACAAATAGGTTCGACTAAAATGTTTAAACTTCTCATTTTAATTATTTTGAAGTTCTTTATTTTGCAATTTTCTTAAATTTATCCCTTAGAAATTAAACAAAAACAAAAACAAAAAAAAAACTTTCATGGCAAGTAAAACAAAAATGTTTTGGCTGATCCAAAAGGATTTCTCCCTCCTCCCCCCTTATTTTGGCCAAAGAAAAAAATGGAAAGAGAAAGAATCTACAAGTTACATTTGTCCATAGTTCACATTTCTATTTTGGATGACTCAGTAGCATTGGCCTTGCACTTCTGACATTAAGATGTTTGAGTAATGCTTTGAAATTATATTACTTATAAACAGAAATTCTCCCCCTAAAGCCTTTGACACAACTGACTTATCTTATAGAAGAGAAGAAAATATACAGAATCATCAAAAAATCATTTGAGGACTTGTTCCTGCATCTGCTATGCCCATGGAATCCCAGTGGCCATCTTTTAGGCAGTATTTAACAAATGAAAAAAGGAATAGAATTACATTTTTATTTTGTCTGGTAACTGTTGAGACTAGTTAACTCATAAGACTGGCACTCTTCTCTCCACATCCCCAGTTCCCTTCCTGAAGCTTCATATTATATATACTGGGGGGGGGTACCATATTATTAGTATATATTAATATTCGAGGGGGAAAAGAAAAAAGAAAAAGAAAAACTGTACCCTTTTCTTTCAAAGGCTGTTCACAACCTGCTATAAATGGTCTAGAAAACATTTGCAAGGTCTATGTATGCATGCTGGGTATCAAGTTAATCATTATAATTTGCTGCCATTCTTATAACACAGATTCATTATCCCCAAATATACCTGACATTTTAAACAAGCATTTATGAAAAGTGACTAGGAACCAAAAGGGAGTATTCGAGATCTAACTTTAAATCCAGGCTCAGCCATTCATTCATTGTGTGACCTCAGGCAACAAACTTGACCTCCTTCTGGTTCAGTCAATCCAGCTGGCTAAAGCAGGAAATCATTGAAAGCCAGATGCTATATCTGAACAGATCTTCCCCAGGTAAATAAATTACAAGAGAGCCACAGGGATGGAGGAATATAGTGTTTCTTATTGTCAGAGTCATGAAGTCATATGGAGGTAAATTGAAAATGAACAAGAGGTCTCTTGGCCGCCTGCTTTACTTTGATATGTGGGGGGGAGTGGGGGGAGGAAGCATTTTTTTTTATTGCTAGCTACAGATATTTAGTTTTTTGTGCTATCACTACACTGCAAGGTTAAGCAATTTTTTTCTTAAAGACATATCAGTGGTTTAACCAAGAAGGTTTTATCATTTGTTTTGGGGGGGTTTTCCCCTCTTCCACTTTAGGAGCTTACAAGCATTCATCACATGAACACCAATGCCTGATTAAATCTACATTATACTGGTACAATGTGAGAGACCTCGTTTTTAGGATTACTTCAAAACTTGCATTAAATGAGGACCAAGACTGTTTGGCACGATGACAAGAGCAGCAGGATAAAGATCACTGGCTTCTTCCTCTGGCCCTATGCCTACCATTAAGCAAAGCTATTAACAAATAAGGGAGGTGTAGAATTATCGTTCAGTATCACCTGTTAGAGTTAAGGTTGCAAAGTTCAGGTTTCAGAACAGAAACAGCCTAGTAACACTACACATCTGAGAAGGCAGGCAGCAGAAACAGAAGATATATTCAGCAAGCTTTTCCATTCTAGTGGAATGGCTGGTTTTGCTAATCCAGTGCCCTAAACCTTGGAGGGAATCTACTAGCAAAATAATCTTAATTATCCAGGTGTTAAAACTAAAATAACACAATTATAATATGAATAGAACACAGCGCTCTAGGCAGGTTAAGTTACTAATAAATTGGTGTAAGAGTTTCTTCTCTTCAGCCCAAGATAATCATCAGTCATGAGAATGTAAATTAAGAGGGGCCAGAAGGGATCGTTATGTTTATATATACACATAGTACCCTCATATTTCTACATAAATATGTATGTTATTTTGCAAAACAATAGCAAACATTTAGGGATAATTTTACATAAAATTGTGCATTTCTAGCTCTTTATTGAGCCACGTGTTTATGCTACACACCTTGCTAGCATCTACCACACTTACTCGAACTATTGGGTCATCTTATAATTCAGGCTCATTTTATACTTGAGTAAATATGGTAGTTGCCTTCTCAGGGCACAAAAGTCTTCTTGCTTCCTCACCACTATGCCAGTGCCCACTGAGAGACAGAGAGAAAGAAGACAGAGACAGACAGAGAGACATCACCCAATAGGGGAACACAGGCATCTGACCTCACCACACCCCTTGGCATGTAGTGGCTTCTTCATTAAAGGACGGGACAGGATAGGACAAGAAATGCTTGTGGGCCCCTTAACTTTTTCTGGAATTTAACTAATACAATCTATAAGCACTAAAAAAATTGCCTATAGGATTCATTATAATATGTTGCCAGCTGGTTTCCCAGTAACTTGAAACAGGAATGTCTGACACCAGCTTTAAATTAAATGTGCACATTTATCTATTGTTACAGATAATACAGGCTGGTCTTTAAAGACCGCATACAATGGTCTTTTCTGTTTATGCTTTTCTAATGTAAAATATAAAATATTTCTAGTGGAACATTATATAAAGGCAGAACAGATAGTGTGAGGAAATTACCAACATATTTTACAGATAAAACACGTAAAATTAACCAAAATATACGGTTCTATCTACAAAGATTATTCTGAGATCCAAAAACAAAGGTTATTGCTATTGAAAACATCTGAAAACAAACAAACAAACCCCACCACATAAATGCAAAATTGTAATAACTTCTAACAGCCCCATTCCTTTTACTACACAGAATCAAGTCAGGAGTACACAAAAGACCACGCTGTTTGGTATAGATACAGGAACTGTCAAACTCAATACACATACATTTCTTCACCATCACAATGGTGAAACTAATAAGGTGAGTGGTGAAACTTAGGCACTGTACAATATAAATAACTTATAGAAGAAAATGTACACAAAAAAGATCAAGTTGGTATTTATATAGATAAGGACACCCATGTTCAGAAAAGGAGACCATGTGAAGGTGTCTAGAACCAAAGGGAGATTTGAAAAAGGTTATGAACAAACATTCAGCGATGAGATTTTCATAGTGGATGAAGTCCTTAGACACGTGCAGACACCTGTATACCACCTAAAAGATTATGAAGATGAATCTATCAAGGGTTTTTGAAGAACTACAAAAAGTGAACCCCAAACAGGACAGAGTTTACAGAGTTGAAAAAGTTCTAGCAATGAAAGAAAAGGGGAGAAAGAAGGAAAAGGAAGGTCACATGGTGCATGAAATCACCAACCCTGTCCCCTGACCCCAGTCACATGGTGTGTGACATCAGCAAACCCGCCCCATCCCCCAGTCACATGGTGTGTAAAACCAGCAACTCTGTCCCCACCCACAGTCACACGGTGTATGACATCGGTAACCCCACCCCTGCCCTCCAGTCACATAGTGTGCGACACCACCACCACATGGTCCATGACATCAGAAGGACAGCCCATGCAGCCCCTGCAAAGCCCACCCCCTCATGCTGCAAGACCTGCCCTAGACCACGTGGTACAGTTATGACCTACCAGGCCAAAGACTTCTCTAACCCCCAGGGCACAGGTGTGGCCTATGGGGTGGCAGTGGGAGGGGGTGACCCCTCTAACAGCCCGCCCCACCACCCCTAACCAATTGGCGGGGGTTTCAGAGACCTCAGACCTCCCCAAAAATAACGCTGAACCAACTGGAGTGAGTAGAAGGGTGGGGACATGGGCTGCAAGACCACCAGGTCTATCTGCTTTCCCAAGCGAGCCCTCTGTTTGTCTGAGACTGTGCTAAGACAAGCAGGGGCAGACATGGAGGAGATTCAGGAGTGCAAGATGGATGTCAAGTCTACCGAAACAAGACCAGGGTCCGTGACAGAACTCAAGCAGTCTATATCAAACCTGCCTATGGAGAGTGTGGACAACTCTGTCTCAAGGGACTCGGCTGAGATAACTAATTTAGATTATTTTTGTGGGGTGCTTTTCTTGTAACTGTCTGGGCCTGTGTTAATAACAATGTCTTTGCAGGTAGACAACTCCTTCATAGAGAGCTTTCAAAACCTGCACATTGGCACCCCACTGAAAGTAAAGGTCTTTTGTGTGAGCTGCTTTTGTTCATGTACAAAAGAGCAGGTCAAGACCAAAGACTGATGCAACATTTTTGTCCAAAGACAATGACCACTACCCCAGGCTATGAGCCTATGGAGGTCACAGAGCAGGGCTACAAGGCTGTGGAGGTGACAGAGCAGGGCTATGAGCAGCAGCACCCGTGTTCAGAAAAGGAAACCATATGAGGGTGTCTAGGACCAAAAGGAGATTTGAAAAAGGTTATGAACAAACATTCACTGATGAGATTTTCATAGTGGATGAAGTCCTTAGATGCATGCAGATGCCTGTATATCACCTAAAAGATTATGAAGACAAACCTATCAAGGGTTTTTGAAGAACTACAAAAAGTGAACCCCAAACAGGACAGTTTACAGGGTTGAAAATGTTCTAGCAATGAAAGGAAAGGGAAGAAAGAAGCAGTTGTTGGTGAAATGGTTGGGGTGGCCAGCTAAATTTAACAGCTGGGTGGAATCCTCCCAAGTTTGTAACATATAGGGGTACCTCAGTCAGAAGGCTGAGTTGTGCGATGGTGGCTTTTACATCACTTTGCCCAACAACGCTTGTGCCAGGATGTCCGCAGAACACCAACTCGAAATTTAGCATACAGCTGCTTAAACCTCTGGATCTGCTGGGGAACTGAGAGATAGAGTTAGCAGAACTAAAGTACTCACACAGCCGGAACAACATCAATGAAGACACCCCTTTCAAAATCATTTCTGGGACTAAAAAAATGGGAGTATGTCCTGCATCGGGGGTATTATGCAACCATCACAGAGTTGCTGGATCTTATGAATTATACAATTACCATCCACCCTACTCCACCTGAATTAGTTATGTACTATGATCAAGTGATCGGAAAAGTGAGACTTAAAACCAAAGATAACTCTTATGCTTTTTATACCCGTGGTGAGCTATCCTATATTTTGGGAATGCTACCCGGGTCCTCTGTTAAAAAACTACCCTTCCCAGCCAATAATACCAGTGGGTTCAATTCGCCGTATGTCTACACAGACATTACGGAACATCAGCTTCTCGGGGACTTTTCAGTTCCTTTACTACGCTGCATCTCTGTTCATGGAAGCAACAACGAGTTTGTCACCATCACATACAACAAGCTGCATTATGTCCCCATTAGTCAGCACCACATTGACACAATCAGCATTGAAATAAAGATGGATCAGAACAAACATCTCTTTTAGCTTTGGTAAGGTGAGGTAAGGTGATCATTCAGCTTCACCTACGCCCCCAGAGACTTTGAGATTTTAAAATCTCAAGTAAAAGCACAATGGTGATGGTAAAAAAATAGGGACCCTATAGGGACCCTAATTTGTACAGAAATTATTATAAAGCCCAGGCTGGGTATGGTCTTCCCGGATATGTGGGGGTGCCTGTGATGTACTGGGCAGGCGTGGGAGGCATATTCCACAGCCTCTTTAAAAAAGCCACTCCGTTTTTGAGAAGGGGTCTGGAGATTATTAAGCCCCACGCTAAAAATGCGGTGCAAAACATAGCCAAAGATGTGATCGGTCATATCTCCCGAGCTGTCCTGGATAAGGTGGTCAAGCCGGCAAAGCAGAAGGGGTCCGGCCTCATGTGTATTCAAAGAAAAAGCTTTCAAAGAAAGAGACACACCACACTACGGATGTACAGGACCTCCTCAACCCCTTAAAAATAAGAGGTTAAGTCGACGGGGCAGCCATACACAAAAAACCAAGAAGCATCCTGGGAGAAAGAAGGGGCGCTCTCCTGGAGGAAACAGAAATATATTTTAATCGCCATGGCCTTTGTTCAGTGCAGGTCTGAAGGATATGCCAAATCCAAACTGGATGTGTTTCAAATAGCCCCATATGCAGACCTGCATTGAGAAAAGCCTATATGTTGACATACCCCCCACTCTCAGCTATTACCGAGTCTGGCCCCTTTGACTTTTTCATAACCAGGAATGGTGAAGATTACATGGATTTGAACAACACGCTGCTGTACCTTTGCTGCAAGATTGTAAAAGGCGATGGAACTGATCTTGATGCCAGGGCAGTGGTGGGTCTGGTGAATTACCCATTGGCCTCTGTTTTCAGTCAGCTGGATGTCACTTTGGGAGGTCATCTCATAAGCCAGAGCTACAACTGCCGAGCCTTCATTGAATCAGTTCTCTACTACAGCGGTGACACCCTTGCCACCCAATTTTCTGCCGCCCTGCTTTACAAAGATACCCCCAGACATCATGAAATGGTCACACAGGATGGCGATAATCACGGGTTTCTGAGACAGGCAAACTGACAAACCGAAGCAAAAAGATAGAGCCACTTGGTCATCTCCATAACGATTTGTTTTTTCAAGAAAAACTGTTGCTGAATGGCATGGATGCAAAAATTAAACTGACATGCCGCAAAGATGCCTTGCGGGCATGGCAAAGATGCTTGATGGGCGCTACAGTGGCTGGCCAATGTAAACTAAAAATCACTTTTTGTGAAAAAAAGTGAAAGTAGCCCTGGGTGTCCGACTGGGCGATGCGGAGGCCTTGCTTACAGCCAACACTAAATACCCCATAGACCACATGGGTATGAAAGTGTTTAGTATTTCTGCTGGCAGCTAAGTCAGCAACCAGGAGAATCAGTTTCTGGGACAGTTGCCCAAACTCATCATCATCAGGTTCATGGATAACGATGCCTTTAGTGCGAATTATGCTAACCCCTTTAACTTTGAACATTACAATATTAATTTTGTGGCCCTCTACATCAATGGAGAACAAACCCTGACAAAGCCCCTGCAACCAGATTTTGAGAACAGTAACTGCGTGAGAGAATACATGCAGCTGGTACAGACAGCCGGTAAACACATGAAAGACTGGGCCCTGATAATCAACCGTGAGGAGTTTGCCCTGGGGTACACCTTGTTTGCCTTTGACCTGTCTCCTGACCAGGAGCGTGCTGATCATTATTCACTCATTAAAACCGGGAACCTGAGAGCAGAAATACACTTTGCTGCAGCTTTGCCCACCACGGTTAACATGATCATGTGTGGGGTCTTTGACAACATCATAGAAATAAATCAGAGGAGAAATGTCCTGTTTGACTACATGCAAAGATGGACACTGAACAGCTCACCAGGGTTTTATCCTCAGACCCTTATGTCAAAGAAACTTTCATAGACATTTTCCCCTGCGACTGGCTTCCTAAGACTCGGCTGTCTCAAAGGCCCCTCAGCTTGGTGGTCAACATGCACCCGGATAATCAACCCAGAGAACACTAGTTGGCTGTTTACCTGGAGGACCGGAACTGCGGGGAGTTTTTTGACTCGTATGGTCACCCCCCAAACAGCACTCTCTTTCGTCAAAGCATTATGGTCTGTTTAAACAAGAACACTACCGACACTGCTTTTCGGATGAAACAGTCACAAGACCCCCAATCTGTCACCTGTGGATACCACTGTGTGTTTTTCCTGCACTGCTGTAGCAAGGGGCTATCATTTGAACAGATTTCAAAATTGTATTATTCCACCAATTTAGCACAAAATGATAGGGTGATGATGCATTTTGTAAAAAGCAAATATAAAAATTTCCATGTGGCCAGGCCTGCTCAAAACATGTTTCAACATGCCCAGACATGTATTTCTTGCTACGACTTTCATGAACGCTTTGTCTAAATAAAACACTCAGCCGATGCTGTGTAAAGAAAGCTGTTGCTATTTAAAAGCGTGTGTGTGTGTGTGTGTGTGTGTGTGTGTGTGTGTGTGTGTGTTCATTTTAAAAAATCCTCTGTAGACAAAAATTGTAGCAGTATAGAATAGTTTAATTCAAAGCGTAAAACTTTACATGGAAAGCCAATGGCTTTTAGAGACAGTTTTTTGCTTCTTAGGCAGTGCTGTTAGTGTTTTTTGGTCTGAGACAGATGCTTTCAGGCGTTCCAGATGATCACAATTCACGGCATTGCCCATAACAGAAGATGGTACATTCAGCTTGGCCATGGCTTTCATAAAGATGTCCCAGCCTTTAAGCAGACATTTACTAGACTCAGTGCGAGTCTGAAGGGTTCCCCGAACCAAGTCGAGCATGTTAGAACCCTTGACGAGCAACCCTTTGTAGACAAAACCTCCAAGAAGAAATACCCTTGTGCTTGCTCAGCTTAGCGAGCAAGACTTTAGCATTTTTCCTGTATCAGGCATGCACATTATCCAACACTTCCGGAATGACAGGGTCGGGGTTCGTTGGGGTTTCTGGCTTCTAGCGGGGTCTGTTCTGGCAAAAACAGGGTTAATTTTCCTCTCTCCAGATCACCCTGTTTTACGTAGGTCAGGTATTTCTGAAGCACAGCAGCATACAGTTTAGCCTTATCATATTCTGCTAAACCCAGGCTTTGGAGAATATCCCTCATTTCAGCATCCAATAAGCGGGTTGCCTTGGTTCTGATATTTTCCTGCAGTGGTGGGGGAGCCCTTAATTGTTCCAGCTCATGCTTGGGTACCTAGAACATTTTTTCGCTGTGCTCCAATACCAGCTAGTCAAAAGCCCCGTAATCAGAGGGAAAGCAAAACTTAACAGAGGGCCGATAAATCCCCCAGACTGTTTCACCAGCTGTTTCTTTTTTTTTTTTTTAAGAGGCAATCTTTTGTTACTTAGGTTTTTTATGATCCCACATCTCTTTTTCAGCACACAAATTTGATGCCGTGTCAAAGGGATGTTTCCTTTTAAGGTGTTCAGAGCAATTTCTGAAATGGCTGCTACTAAATCATCAGAGGCCGAGCAAAGTATAGCTTTTCTCTGCTGTGGGGAGGATTGAAGAAGCAGTTTTAAGAGAGGAAATTTTTTTTTTACATGGTTAGACATATTTCCCTTACACTGCCTCAAAAGCTAAGAAGAGGCCACCGTTACATCATCTCTTTTTATTCCCGCCCGCTGCTTTTTTAAAAGTGTAAGCAGCAGGTTGGTTGGGAGGAAAAAGCCCGGTTTTTAATCTAAAAGCATCCGGGGTAGAAGTATTTAAATCTACCACCAGATACCCATAAGGTGTTTTAGTGGCATCCTCAAAAGCTTCTAGAAAGAACTGGGCCTTACCCAGGTGCATCTGCTGTACCAGGGACACTATCTGTAGCTTATCCCTGGGGTTTTTAAACAAAACCATGTATTTTGTGTTAAAGGTAATGGTACGGCTCCTTTTCCCTTGACAGAAAACATTTTGAACTATATACATAAGGCTAAGATTCCAATGATGCATGTATTTGGTAAAGGCTTTCTCGATTTTGCTGCTGTCACAAGCAGAGTCCATCAAATCATCTACCACAGCCATATTTATTATATTAGGAGGAAACAAACAGTCGTCGCTGAGACTGTCCGGTAGACCCTCCACAAACTTGATAAAAGGATATTTACAAAGCAGTTCTTTATACAAAGGCTGCCAACAGCTATAGCACCACACGATATTCTCAGGCATAACAGACAACGTTCTATCAGCGTGATCCAGAAGGTTTTTTATAAAGTAACTTTTACCACAGTTGCTAGGACCTGCCAAAATCACAGAAAAGGGGTGCTTCCAGCACATATCCATATTCAAAAACCATAGGGGAGACTGTTAAAGTTTTCTGTGAGGACCCTTTTGTCATAAACAACTTTCTGCATTTTTCTCAAGGCTTTGGTTTCTATTATCCACTTGCTTTTGTTCCTGACGATAGAGAGCTGTTGTATCACAATTGTTTTAGGGGCGTCCCCAGCGGGGTTTGCCCCATAATCTAGAACAAGATCTCTCAAGTTTTCAAAGTTGACTTTTTCACAGTTGGCCACATTCAGGGTAATCCCTTTTACCTTCAAGCAAACCTTTCCCCCGGACAACTTGTACCCATAGGTTTTCGGACCGGCCGACACAAGCTCCACGATGTGTCCAACTGGTGGGGTTTTGCTGGTGAGCTCGCCTAAATAATCACCTAGTGGGGGGTTTCAATCTCTCTCACAGCTCACAAATATCATGGAATCTGTGTTGTGGTACAGACACCGGTCTTGCAGACTGTCTAACAGCTCATACAATACTAAGTGTGCATAAGCTGTGGTGAAACAGGCTATGAAGATGTTTGTGTTACCCAAGAGCGTGTAACACTCTTTGGCGTGCTTCTAAGATACACAGGCTGCCTCATCAAAGTTGCAGGATAAAATTTCATAGGTGGGAGAAAAGAGGTAGCCAGAGTTCTTCAGGGTCTCTCACAACACTGGTGTTGGGCAAGTTGGTTCTCTGACCGAACTTACCCCACAAAGAATTTAGAAACAATTTTGCTATTTGGCGCTTTGTGGGGTTGGGTTTGATATGCTCTGGGCATAATGTCATGCCTTCTTCTTGGAAGAAATTGGCCACGTACCTCTCTTGTTTTTCTTGGTCGGTACACCAAGCAGGGTATCCTGAGGCTTCCTGCTTTGTTGGAGGTGCATTTTTATGTACCATAAAAAAAGGGTGCTAGACCTCTCGGCAAAATGCCAGACTTCATAGATTCGAGCTACTCTGTACCCCTTGGCAACAGCTTTATTCAATTCTGGTGTGCACCACGTTCCCAAGAGGGCCCCCTCTTCATCTGTGTGGTCGCACTTTTGCTGTCTTGTTTTCCGCACAGAGGTGGCACAGCATGAACATAAGTTTCCCATTCACCCTGATGGGCATGGGGAAAAAAAGGTTTTGTGGTGGGTACAGTTTCACCCTGGCTATTCCAAAATAGCTCAACAAGGGTTGGAAATTGTCATGATTGATTTCAGAGTGTCCAATTGGGTATTCCTTCGTTTTGTTTATAAAGGGGTAAAGACTGGTAAAATCGTAACAGTGTATTTGCTTGCCAGTAACAATAATTTCTCATGCCAAACACCTTTTTCACATCCAAAATACCATAATAATGTTCATCATTCAGCAGAAGAACACAGGTGTCAGGGAATCCTTGTGTTTTTACATATAGTTTTCTCAGAAATAGGTGGCATGTTTTCCTCTGAGGAACCATGCCCTTCTGTTCTGTCCTGATGGTCTTCTGATCCTTGGGTATTATGATCTGCAGGTTGAGCATTTCTGTGGGTTTTTTTATTGTGTTTTTAGAGGTCTCTGCCCTGGCCCCCACTCTTCTTCGGGAGTGGTGCATGTGATCACTTAGGAAATACAAAATTTACATCTCAGCATTGAGAATTCACTTTCCTCACACACTACAAATTTAAAATTTGCTTAACCTCTATATCCACAGAGGGGACTAATGCATACACACACAACTTTTCCCACAAGAAACTCATAAAGTTTCAAACACTGATTTTAGAAAACTTACCTTTTACTACTGGATAAAAACATGACTATATGTGTTTGTTCTGCTTTTCTATTTTAGAAGAAGAGGTTCTGTTTGAAAACAAACCGTTACAAACAGTTGTTATAAGTTAGTGTGATTATATTAAACACAGTCACAAATAACCCACCATTTTAAAATAATTTTTACCTTGCTGTGGTAAAATTGCATGGGGCTTTCCCACTAGATAAGCTCTCTGTAATATAAATGAAATGATACAATAAGTAAGTCCTCTGTGTGAAAAATTAAATAATACAGTAAGGAAAATAGTGTATGTCTAAAGTAAAATATAACTGTTATAAAAAAAGAGTCACCACTAAAAGACAATTCCACCCCTTTAGTCTTAAAATATGTAGAGATCTGGTCACACAGGTCAGCTTTTTTGTGGTCTGGTTTATCTTTACAACACACCCCTGGTTCTTGGAAAATTCACAGCCCCTCCCATAGCATACAAGCCCTATAATAACATATTTTTTAAATCAGTCTTTATTTCCATCAAAAACCTTTACAATATTTACTGGTTTATTTTGTTAAAACTTCTTCTAAAAAGGTTTTTTTTTATCATTTCTAGTGACCATTAAGCCTTATTGGTCTTATCCTTACAACAGGCCTTTTGGTAAAAGATAACTCTTTTAGTCTTAAAATATGCAGAGCTCTGAACACACAGGTCAGGTTTTTTGTGATCTGGTTTATCGTTACAACACACATGCCCACCATCCCATACCATACAAAATCTGTAAGAACATATATTTTTAAATTCAGTCTTTATTTCCATCAAAAACTTTTTACAATATTTACTAGTTTATTTTGTTAACCCTTCTCCTAAGAAGGATTTTTTATCATTTCTAGTGATCGTTAAGTCTCATTGGCTTTATCTTTACAAAAAAAAAACCCCTATATGTGTGTCCTTAGAGATCCAAGACACTAAAGCAAATGCTACTCTACACATCTGAAAACTGCTGATATGCTTTACTACCCCCACCCCCAAGCCTCCCACCAAAATCAGCAAAAGATGTAAACCCTGTTTTAAATGGTGTTTTTGCTGAACCCTTCTCTTAAGCAGGGTTTTATAATCTCTAGTACCAATTAAGTATTCAATATCGGGTATGAGAGTTTTATCTTCCTCGGTGATCAAATCATGAAGAGCAGCATTAGGATCTTCTGCAGCATATACAGCATTTAGAAGCTCTCTAACCTGAAGTAAATGTTTCTCAGTAATTCTGAGAATGTTCCTGGCAAATCCAATGGCTATAACAGCATTGAAAATGTTATCAAGACATATTTCCTGGCAAAGTTCCTGAATTGTTTGATTTATGTCTTAATCTAACCAAGTAACACAATCATGCACTCCCTGACCCCCTGATCATGAATGCACCCCCAACAGTTATCAAAAAGTCTCCTCCTCAAGCAGTATTTCATTATGCCATAAAAGGAAACACACAGAAGAGACTTCATGAAGATTTTACATTCTTGACTTGAAACAGGACCTGATGATTCAATGCCTAATTGTCTTCTGAACTCTTCAGCCTCATCTCGTCTCTGTTCTCTGCAGAAGTGTACGCTTCCTTCTGATGTCAGCTGTATGGGTGTACTGGTGAATAGGCTTTCTGCAGTCATTAAAAAGGCTTCATCTAACTGCAAAGGAGTTCAAATAAAGGCCTTACTTAGCTGCTATTAATCAGTCCTTAGCTACTTCCAAACATACACATGCTATGAAGTGAATCCACATCACTACCATCCAAATCTAAGTGCCCCACCCCACCCCCACAACCATGCTTCATGTCTCTTACCAGCCTCTCCTCTGCAATGACCTCTACTTTGCATGCAGGCTCGGTCACAAAGATACCACCTTCAAAATTCTCAACGTCTGCTTCAGGGGCCTGAGCCTCCTCCATTTGCCTGTTCATTGGGTCTTCCTGAATGGGGTCAGGCGTCTCAAAGTCCTTGAGCTAGGGGCCTTCCCTCCTCCTCAAAACTATTTCTAAGGTAACGCTTTCTATGCGGCCATCTTGGGGCTGTGGTGCGGGGACCTACAGGTGTTGTTAAAGAATCCATATCCACCCCTGCTTGCCTTAGCACGGTCTCAGACAAACAAAGGGCTCACTTGGGAAAGCAGTTAGACCTGGTGGTCTTGCAGCCTAAACCCCACTCCTCTACTCGCTCCAGTTGGTTCATTCTTGGGGAGGTCTTAGGCCTCCATATCCCCCACCAATTGGTCAGGGGTGATGGGGCAGGTTGTTAGAGGGGTCACACCACCCAACTGCCACCCTATAGGCCATGTCTGTGCCCCAGGGGCTAGAGCAGTCTGGGGCCTGATAGGTCATAACTGTACCACGTGGTCTAGGGTGGGTCTTGCAGCATGGTGGGGTGGGCTTTGACAGGGGGCTGCATGGGCTGTCCTTCTGATGTCATGTACCATGTCGTGGTGGTGTCACACACCATGCAACTGGGGGGGGGCAGACTTGCTGATGTCACACACCATGTGACTGGGGGCAGGAGCAGGGCTGGTGATGTCATGCACCACATGACTGGGGCAGGGCTTGTGATGTCACATGCCATATAAGGGGAAAGGGGGTGGGGTGAGGGGGCCGGACTTCTGGTCCTGCCCTCCTGTCACATTTGCATTGAAGGGTGGTGAACCTATATACTACTTGTGCTAAATTTGTGGAATATTATGTGGTATTCATAATAGAATATGTTCGGAAAAGTTACATATTAATGTTTCCTATGAACTCTGACTGCACAACTTGCCCTCTGTCACTTGAGTGCCCATTAGCAGATGTCCCAGCATGCTTTACTGGAGTGCCCCTTTCATATATTTCCAAACGGTGGCTGAAAGACAGCCAAGCACAGAGGAATGTACCAATCAGCTGACCATTTGAGAATGCAAATTTCAATCCCTCCTTAACCAACTGTCCCAGCTGGGATCGAATATCCCATAGCTTCTCAGAGATGGCAGATGACAGAACTGAGCAAATCTCTGTGCTGGCTAATATAATCCACAGGCACTCACTCCATGATGGGGGGGCAGCTACAAGCTCCACACTTGGGCCGCTCACACCATTGGCCCGGCCTTTGCCTAGGGCAGTCCCCCTGCCTCACCTGCCACACCTTTGGTGTTACCATAATGGTTGTTAAATACAGGAGGCTTCCCTAATTGTGACCCTGGTGTATTGGGCCAAATATACAGCTCTGAACCACCCCTACACCATGTCCCAGGTCTTGCAGATGGCATCTAAAACTGCTGACAACTCTGCCCCTAAACTCCAGTTGGGCTTAACTGCATGTGACCATTGGTGGGACCCACAACCCCATTCTCTGTACCACTCACTATACCTCAGATTACATAAACCATAAGGGGTTTTTTTGGTTATGCTCCAAAGTTGTGAACCACAACATCAACATTGAGTGGTCAAGGTGGGTACATAATGCTTGCATATTCAGGAACTCTGGTTTCCTACAAGTGATGTAGCACATAGAGGATTCTCAAGATTACGGTTTTAGGGTTAGGCATCTAAATTTCATCCATGTCCCAGCTTGGGTGCCTAAATTCTTTCTTTGACCTGGAGCTAAGAGAACCCTTAGAACTCCATTTCACTTAGCTCTTTCATCTAGATTCATCAGGCTGATCCACAGAACCAAGCATCTACAGAGGGATTAGGGGGAGAAGGACAAGACATGGACATAATCTTTAAATTGGCCTGCAGAGGATTAATTTGGAAATACCTTATAGGCCCAAACTATATCACATTTCTGCAGCCAAGAACACTCCTCTGCTAAAGAATCCTCTTTAAGGAGTGAGGAGGTTCCTAGAACAGCCATTCATTTCTGTAGATGTTCTCAAATGTGAGAGACAGCCTTGAAAACTGTTTTAAGGCAGCAAGTCCCTCCACTGCCAATTCACAAAAAATAACTGAAGAAAGCTCGGAAATATTAGCATTGTTAAATATACAAACACCTACACACAATTCACAAAGATAAACCCAAGATTTTCAGAGTGTCAAAAACATTCTAATCTGTTGTGTTCTTCCTGACTTCTTTGCAACAGAAGAATTTCTCTATTTTTCTGTAGTCACAAAATAAAAAGTGAATGCTAAGAGTTGGCATTTTCTGAGGAATGCTTGGAATCCAGTGAGGAGTGCCTTGAGTCTAACCAACCTGAGAAACACTGATCTATGGGTACTGGCTGGGAGCTGCCAGAGAGGAAGTGTACCTAACAGTTTGACAACTTCATGTGCAGTTTAGGTGTACAAGTTAAACCAGTGGTTTCTTAAATTATATGCTAGAATTAGTTTTACACATACACACTGCACAGAAACTGGTTAGAACAACTGAAGAAAAATGGTAATTCAAAGGCTAATTGGATAATAAGGGTATCAAGAACAATATTGGTGAGTTAAGGATATTAGGTTGTACGCAGATCATGATGTCAAATTAACATCCAAGAGACTGCTAAGGCAAGACACCATAGCTGACCATTAAAACAACCTCTGAATTGTTTTAATTATTTTCTAATGTCAACAAACCACTAATTGAGCTATATGAAATGACACCTTCTTAACACACAGTTAGCAGCTTGAGTCAACAGCCATAAATTTAGAACCATCTTTGTATCAGATAATTAGTGGTAATTATAAAGATCTATAAAAAGCTGCATATTAAGACTTCCTTAAAATTATTTCACATTAATTTTGAAGTGATAGGGTATAGATGCATACAGCTGCCCATTTTCCTAGAAAAGAAATTAACATAACTTAATTATTTAAAAGGTAACTAGCTATAAGACTGACAAAATGCAAGATTCATATACAAGGATATTGACAATATGTTTTAGAAATTTTCCTGCATTCTAATAATGTGCAGTGTTGTGGTTCTGAAGAGGAACCAGATGTTACATTTGCATACTCTGAAAGGTTTGGGTGACAGGACTTGGAAATTCACTTGAACATTGGTCAGAGTATTAACTAGAGGTCAGAGTCTCAATTTGCATAAATTGACATAGCTTTTATCAACTCCATGGAACCACAATGGTTTACACCTACTAAGAGCCTGGCTCCAAAATTTAAATAGCCTGAAAAATTAGTGAAGACTCATTTATATTAAGGTTATTAAAACACCATTTTTTTTATAACATTTAAGAAATGGGAGGGAGAAAGTGATTAAATAAACAGTGGTAAGCAGAAAAAGAAAGATTCAATGTGACATACTAAAATTATGCATAAGTATTTGCAAAGTCAAGAACCTACAGTACTCCTGTGCACATAACCTTCCATGATTGGTCACTTTCAAAACCAATCATATTTCTTTCATTCTTTCTCCTTATTCCTACCAACAATGCTTGTTACATTTAAAACAAACAAACAAAAAAACAGAAGAAAAAAAATTTGCAAAAGTCTGTTATGCCTTATATTTTCCAACCAATAAATTAGATGGTTGGATATTTTGGGTAACATTTTGAAAATAAACAAAAACCAGAAACAAAACTTTAATATTTTTTCTTTTAAATTCTTTCTAGTTTCTAATCAGCTCTACCAACTACAGTACCCTGTTTGACCTGTGTGATTTGCTCATCTTATATTCATGTACTGCCTGGAGACTCACAAGCACTATGCAAGATGGCAAGGAGCACAGGCAGTCCGGCCCACCTCTATCGCGTGGGGCTCTGCGCAGTGCATGTGCAGCTCCCAGCACTCGTGTGCCACTAGGGCAAGTCTGATGTGATGAAGCCAGCTGCCTTTGCCATTCCCTGCCATGCAGATAACAAAACCATAGGAGGTGCGTGCCGGGGGCACAATTAAATTTAATTTAATAAAATTTAAATAATGTTAAATATGTTATAGTAGGTGTTTGACTTTTAGTGTATGACTTGTCTTCTTTTCTGGTTCCAAGATGGCAACCCTCCCCTCCCAAAAGGAGTACTTCCAGGGGGGCAAAGGGAGGAACTTCCGGTGGCAAATGTCAGGGGTTAAAGGCGGGACTTCCAGTCCCAAGATGGCAACTAGGGTGTGAAGCACCTGTCAAGGGGAGGGGGAGGCGCTACCCTTGCAGCCCTCAACAGCTCACCAGAACTCATTAAGCAGCCTCCATCCAAACTAATTACTTGACCTTGCCCTATGCTGCATGCTGCAATCCCCCACAGCTCTGGGCTGCATGCTGGCCAACCTAGGGCTATGCAGACCCAGAGGGAAGGCTCCTTGTTGGCTCCCCCCGCATCCCCCTGCTGCATGCTAGGCAAACCAAGGTTCTGTGGACCCTGAGGGAAGGGTCTGTGTTGGCTCCCCACACTCCCCCTGCTGCAGTCTGCATGCTACCCTGGAGCATGGAGCTGCAGCTGGCCAGAGAAACTGTGTGGGTGGCTCTGTGATAGCCCAGGGGTGAGGCCAGCTAGACACTGGGCTGGAGCAGCAGAGCATGAGATGCATTCCAGCATGCTGCTTTGCAAAAGGGAGGCTGTAAAGTATCCTCAGATGCTGGGAGACTACAAAGTAACTAGAGTCAGGAGGGGATCTGGGACAGAAGCTCAATAGACTGGTTTAATCTAAATCATTTAAAGTCTGATACTATATCCATCCAGGTTTATCTTAAAAAGGGTTCAGCCATTTTGAAGCCATTTTATGAATGCTGAACTTCTGTTGTGTTACAGGTTTAAACCTGTTTCCTACCACTTATACCAATTCATGTGTAATGTCTGTCCATAGCCTGAACATACAGGAAAACGAGAACATTCCACATCCAAATCAGTGGCGGCAGATGACAGAACAAGGAATAATGAGCTCAATTTGCAGCAAAGGAAGTTTAGGTTAGATATTAGGAAGAACACTGTCGCTAAGGGTGCATACCCACATACTAACTTTGACAGGTAAACCAGCTTAAACTTTTTTTTTAACACAACTTAATCATCAAAGCATACACACGTATGTGGAACAGAGACAGCTCAAATGCAGCACAAGATAATACAATACACTGCCAAGGTGTGTTATCTTGAGTTGCATTAGTTAAGCTGACTTAGCTCACAAGATGGCTGCCACAATGTCAAGGAGCTGTATATGCATACGCTCCGACAGAGCTTAATTTAAGCCAACTTAACCAAGCCAGCTTCATTAAACTGGCTTCATTAAAGCTTCATTGAGCCTGGTCAGAACACCCACATCTGGCAGGAGCCCAGGGCTGCCCTGACCAGTCTCAATGTGCTACAGAGTGGCTGGCTGGGGCATAACGGTACTTCAGAGCAGGACTAAACAGCAGGAAGCCCCAGTGCTGAAGCACCCTTGTACCACAGCCAGGCAGTGTCTACATGTGCATTGCTGTGCACAAAAAACCTCTGGAGAGCTGGCTCTGGAGTTCATTAGTATCATGTGTCTTAATAGTGGCACATATAGATACAGAGACATTTATTGCAGAGTTAATTAGGCAGCTTGCACAATAAACATCTCCTGTAAATGTGCCCATATAGTCTGTAAAACTTCAAATTGTTTTTGACTAGCTTATTGTTATACACATTCTAGTACTTACTTAAAGAAGTGCATCAATACATTGGTCCGATATCAGATCGGTAGTGACATAAAGAATATTGGATGCATCGGAAAATCGGCCCGATGGGGCCGATAAACCCCCCTACAGTGAGGAAGGGGGAAGGATCTACCCAGTTGGGGCAGGGCAGGGTGCAGGACAGAGGCATGGCTCTTGGAGGGGAGGGGGGCAGCTCCTGCCACTGCTTGTACCCCGGGGGAGGGTGCCCAGATCTGCATGGGGCAAGGAGGTGGACTGCAGCTGCAGGCTGGAGCCAGGCTCTTCTCTGGCACAGCCCTGGGTTTTTCCGACATGTAGGGAGAGTCAAGGGTTGAGCCGGGAAGAGCCAGGCTACGCCAAGCATGCAGCAGCACTGGGAGAGAGCTATGGTGAAACTCAGGGTGGCTGCAGCCCCCTCCATAGCTCCCAGCCCCCAACAAGAAGAGCCCGACTCCAGCCCACAGCTGCAGCCCACCTGCTCGCCCCATGCAGATCCAGGGGAGACATGCCCCCCAACCCTCCCGGAATGCAAGCAGTGGCAGAAACCACCCCCCTGATGAGTCACACCTCCATCCACCACCCCACCCCACCCTGGCTGGGCAGCGACTGCCCCTGCCCTCTCCCTCACCGCCGGGGGTGGGGGAAGGGGGGGGTTGATCTACCCCACTCCCCTTCCACCACAACGGACTTCCCAGCTGGAGGCAGCTCTCCACATTATATCGGAAACCAGGTCGGGATCGGCTGATACACCTCTTTAAAAATCAGATACCATATCAGCCCCCAAAATCTCTATCAGTGCACCCCTACTTAGGTAGGAATCTTTTCTCCCTGCTGACCAAAGTCAGCAGTTTTGTCAAGCTGTGTGGAAACTAGGGCCACCAATGTGGCATATGCTGAGCACTGGTATATATTGATAGGTTGCTGCTGTCCAAAAAATCATACAAAACATTTCCTGTTTTGTAGAATTTAAAATAGATTTTTCAAGCCAAAATTGTTTGTGGAACATCAAGATTTTGGAGTTTGTAAAACTGAAACATGTTTTGGTGATCACATATATTAAAAGCAGATTTTCTTTAAATAAAAAAGGAAATATTTTAGTAAAACTTTGAAGCACTTAAGAAAAGTTGCATTTTTAACAGGACTTTTGGAGCAGGAAAGGGGGAGGGAAGATTTTGCCAAATTGTATACCAAAGCTATTGCTATTTTAAATTTGACCTGCTGGCTTCTAACATTCTTCTTTCAATTTTACCTCATACATGCACATACAACTTTAAGCACATTTTTCAAATCATATACATCCACTAAAGTACTGCATGCCAGTGAAAAGGCTTACAAAGAGCTTTTTACAAGCTAGCACAACTTGCAACTAACAGCTGCCCTGGGATTTTTAATCAGGAGAAAAAAGGCAAAACACAAACATAATTAGGAAGGTCCAAAGGTGGCATAAAGCTGCCTTTGTACCCTGTTTCAATCCTGGATTCAGTTCAGAATCAGAGCAAGAAAAAACTGACTAGAAATCCATTCTGCGGGCCTCTTTGGCAAAGACTAGAAACAGGTGGCAACATAATGCTTTTATGATGGAAGGATTCCCAAAGCTGACTGGGAACAAGGTTTACTGTAGTGCTGAACTTTGGGAATAAGTTTGTCAGAGTATATAGTGCTCCACCTATCTGCAAAAGACTTAGTTACTCATTCTAGTTAGGAGTCCAGGTGATCCAGCTGTCCTTGTTTCCTCTGAATATGCTGGTGTCAAAGGCATAAATAGGATCCTTCTCATTTACTCTGTATCAGTACTAATACATTTTTCAACATTAATCCTTTGAGCAAATGAAACATTGATACTCTGAGACATTAATGGACACATTAATTGTGAACTGTAAAAGAAAAGGGGATTAGTAAAATGCAGACTGGAAACAGAAAATGAGATTAAAAGTGGCATTTTGGCTGCATTCCTTCTTCAGACTTAAAAAAAGCCACAAGATGATTAGTACAGAAGAAACTAAAAAGCCAAAAAATACCCCACAGTGATGGATGGGGGTGTAGGTGGGGAGGTAAATTTAGCAAAAAGATTTATAACCAAAGCCAGAGCTGCAAGAGCCTGCTGAAGGCAGAAGCAGTGAGGGGCCAAATCCTTTTTTTCTGTGGAGCCTACCCAGCTCTCCCATGACCAGGGGGTGAGCTGACAGCTGCATCATTGCAATTTGCAACATTGCAAATTGCAATGATCAGGCTGTAGTTTAGGTCTGCAATGATGCAAACTCATTTAAAGCTCCCAAAAACTCTTGCACGTATATGGTGTGACACCATTAAGTCACACAAAGTGACTTTTTCATCATGCATACATGGTAATGGGGTCACATGTACAAGTGCCCAGTGAAACTAATCACATGATGAGGGTTAACCAAGTACGCTATCTAGCATCAAAAGAGAACTAACAAAATCCTTGGTTCAGTAGCTGATTAATCTTGTGTAGAAGTGCAGCAGATGTATCACTATAGCATTTGGCATGGGTCTGACTGCAATCAAATTATTGTCCAGTTTCCACTCTCAAAATTCAATAACTTTTATCTGGACCCTCTCCAACTTACCAGAGCCACAAGAATAACTATAGGACTGTTACATGTGTCTGAGTAAAATGATGCAGGACCTCAAGCTACTTAGTTTAGATAGAAACAAAACTTTGCTGGCTTCCTGAAGACAGCCTATTTTCAAAAGGTTTAACAAGAGTCAAAGGCTGAAAATTAAAGCTAGGAAAATATAAAGGCACTTATTATCCAATATTAGTGAGCTACTATCAAAATCATTTATCAAAAGTTTGCAGTAGCTACCTACAACTGACAGTTGCATCTGGTCCATTCACTGACAATTTAAAATCAAAACTGTACTTGTTTTCCCTTTAAGGCCATAGTTCACACAAGAGTATATTTCATGCTATGCAAGAGGTCAGACTAGATTATCACAGTGATTCTCTCTAGCCTTATAATGTATGAATCGAGTCCCAAAATGGCAATACCTATATACAGACAGCAGGATCAAATACCAGAGCTCATATTTCACATGATACTCCCTTTAATTCCAGTTACCCTCAGGAAGTGACTACTGGATTAACTTTTAACAATCACAATTGTTGTTACTGATTATAGAGAAAAGGTTAATTTCAGAGATGCCAAAGTCAAAATTTATGCAGATCTTGATAAAAGATATTCTCATCTTGAATTGCAGTTGAAAGCAAATTGATAGTAAATAACTCAGAGCATATGTTTATTATGTTCTCATTGGTCTGCCCTTTCTGAAAGGCATGCAGATGCATATTGTGTGAATCAAAGCTTCAAAAATAACCTGATATATAGTGAATTATGACAGCAGTTTGGAAGTGGTAAACATATGAAAAAGTTTGGTAACATTTGCATTTAAGAATGTGGAGCACAATCATTCAACCAAGTTAAGATAGCCAGAAATGTCTGTTTGCTATTGTTGATATCTGGAATAGGGATAATCCAATAAAGCAATGCTATGATCACTAGACATTCTCAAAATGTACGGTTCAATCAGCCACAGTTAGCTTACCAATGGTGTTTCAGCTGTCCAACTAACATGGGTGACAGGTGCCTCCTGGGACTGGGGTGGGGGCACAGTTTGTAGGCAGCAGCAGCATCGGGGTGGCGAGCAGTGACCGCCTGCAGAAGCTGGCAGTGGCATCAGCAGTGGCCAACCTCAGGTGGGGCACATGCTCCCCTTCCAGTCACCTATGTCAACTAGCATGACCTCTGCTTTATCCAGTTTAAGCAGAGCTTTCATGAAGATCTTCTAAAAGCAAGAAGACTGCATAATCCAGATTTACTGAATAATAATATTGTGTAAGAGGTCTAGGAGAGGGTTAATCACCAGGGATCCAGGTTTTCTGTTTGCCCCAATAAAACACGGATTTTCTCATTTTAAGGAGAAAAACCTTGATTTTCTCCTTTAAAGGAGAAAAACACAGGAAATGGTTGGTTTCCCCTTGCACGCTGGCAGAGTTCCACCTACAAGAAGCTAGGTGGAGTGGGAGGTGGGCAGTCATCAGGGGACACCATGTGCATGTGTGAACATATACGTGCACATGGCCACCAGGCAGCCAGCAGAGCAGTTCCCACAAATAAGTCTGGAGCAGGGAGGAAACTGAAGCCTCCATATTGAGGGAGAAAAGGAGAGAGTTGGGCAGGACTGGGGCTGCTGCCCAGCCCAGGTGTTGTGTGGGGTTTGGGGCCCAGGGCTGGAATTCACAGCTGCAGGGCCTAGGCAGGGAGCAGGATAGAGCTGCAGGTGGCTCATTTGGGGGGGAGAGGGGAGACAGGGGGGCAGCTGGCACCCCGTTGCTGCACCCATTCCTGGGAGGGTATGGAGGGCACGTGCCCTCCAGATTTGTGCGTGGGGTGGGGGCAGATATAGGCTGCCTTCTGCAGGCTCAGGCTCCCTACACTGCAGCACTCCCCTGGGGCCTCGATGGTCCGGTGGGCGGGACCTGGTGCGGCAGGACAGAGCAGGGTGGGGAAGCTCAATGCTACCACTGCTAACAGCCCCGCACTGCCATGATGAGGTGCCCCCTGCTTGTCCAGCAGCACTGGAAGTGGCAGCACTGAGGCACCAGTGTGGGGCTTGCAGCAGCAGTGCCTGGCCCCACTCTGCCCTGTCACACTGGATCTTGCCTGCTGGGCTGTGGAAGCCCCAGGACCAGGGCAGCAGGGTGGGGAGCCCAAGCCTACACACAATTCTGGGGGGCATGTGCCCCCCATGCCCCAGCCTGGGAGTGTGTGCAGTGGTGGGGAGCTGGCCCCTCCACCCGAGCCCACAGCAGGCAGCCCACACCTGCTCCCCACCCCCATGGGCTCGGGTCCTTCTACAACAGGGGGCTGTGAACCCAGGTCCCTAGCCCCACAGCCCTAGCAGATGGGGGCCCCCTCCTCCAGGGCTTGGGGAGTGAGAGTGGAGTGAGGGGCAATGGTATGGGCAGGGAACCAGCATATCATGGCTGCTTAGTAACACAAAGGGGGAGAGAGAGAGAATGACACACAGCTGCAGCTGGACCTGAATCCTGGTGAGCAAAATGGGTAGGGGGAGCTCTGATTTTCCATGATAAAAGCCCAAAATCAAACACCAAAATGTATAGGTATTTAGAATGTATTTTACTCCTGTCCAGCCCCTGCTCCCCCTATCACTTCAACAGCAACAACAGCTCAATGCTCTGGGACCCTGCTCCCTCCTCCAGCTTTTGCTGCCTAGCCCCACCCTAGGGGGCAGGTTGTGCAGTGCATGGAGCAGAGGGTTAATCAGAGGCCATAAGACTATTCAGTGCAGGGGGGCGGCACATGGAGGAAAGGTGGAGCCTGGTGTGGCCCAAATGATCAGAGGATGCACACCACTTGGAAGCTGGATAGCCCTGATATACTGTACAAAACTAAGCATGTAGACATCTAGGTTCGTGACACTGTTCATTCAGGTATGTCTTATTATAATACCATAAAAAAATAATAAAAAAAAAATTCCAGAAGTATACCTTCAGTTGAAAAGGGCAGTGCAATCTGTGCTGGCAGGTATTGCCCACAGCAAATGTAAAAGCATCTGTTGTATTTTGTTCTTTCAGAAGAGTGGAGTGATACAGTGTATGAAAGTCCAAGGAAATATCTACATGGCAGCCTGCTGTGGAGCAAAGAGATAACCAAGTTAATGTTACCTGTCAGCTCTGTGTTCTTGGGGAACCCTAGCACAGTACACAGCTTATCTGACTCACAAAGGACTCAGCCCTCCCATACCTCTACCTGAACAAGAACTGATTAGAGGAAGGACTTACAAAAGACAATGAAGATACAGTGGGAGAGACACCTAAATCCCTACAGACAAGGATAATAGAAGTGAAGCAACTCCCCTGGTCTCATTTACATCAGAGATGGAACTGGATGACAACTCATTTACATGGGAGATGGGACAGGAAAGCACCTTCATTAACATTCAGGATGGAGAACAGAGAACAGGATGTGCTGAGTTTTGAGGCACATGAGGGTATCAGCTGAAAGTGCTGATCAGACCCAGCCTGCTCAGACATACTCTGTTAGCATGTGTGTATATGTGTCTAACTGCATTTATTATTGCCCTGCTGAAATAAGGGATGAACATGCGGATATCAAAAAGCACATAGATTCATAGATTCATAGATGTTAGGGTCGGAAGGGACCTCAATAGATCATCAAGTCCGACCCCCTGCATAAGCAGGAAAGAGTGCTGGGTCTAAATGACCCCAGCTAGATACTCGTCTAACCTCCTCTTGAAGACCCCCAGGGTAGGGGAGAGCACCACCTCCCTTGGGAGCCCGTTCCAGACCTTGGCCACTCGAACTGTGAAGAAGTTCTTCCTAATGTCCAGTCTAAATCTGCTCTCTGCTAGCTTGTGGCCATTGTTTCTTGTAACCCCCGGGGGCGCCTTGGTGAATAAATCCTCACCAATTCCCTTCTGTGCCCCCGTGATGAACTTATAGGCAGCCACAAGGTCGCCTCTCAACCTTCTCTTGCGGAGGCTGAAAAGGTCCAGTTTCTCTAGTCTCTCCTCGTAGGGCTTGGTCTGCAGGCCCTTGACCATACGAGTGGCCCTTCTCTGGACCCTCTCCAGGTTATCCGCATCCTTCTTGAAGCGTGGCGCCCAGAATTGCACGCAGTACTCCAACTGCGGTCTGACCAACGCCCTATAGAGGGGAAGTATCACCTCCCTGGACCTATTTGTCATGCATCTGCTGATGCACGATAAAGTGCCATTGGCTTTTCTGATGGCTTCGTCACACTGCCGGCTCATGTTCAACTTGGAGTCCACTAGGACTCCAAGATCCCTTTCCACCTCCGTGCCACCCAGCAGGTCATTCCCTAGGCTGTAGGTGTGCTGGACATTTTTCCTCCCTAGGTGCAGCACTTTGCATTTCTCCTTGTTGAACTGCATCCTGTTGTTTTCTGCCCACTTGTCCAGCCTATCCAGGTCTGCCTGCAGCTGTTCCCTGCCCTCCGGCGTGTCCACTTCTCCCCATAGCTTTGTGTCATCTGCAAACTTGGACAGAGTACATTTCACTCCCACGTCCAAGTCGCTGATGAAGACATTAAAGAGTATCGGTCCAAGGACCGAACCCTGCGGGACCCCACTGCCCACACCCTTCCAGGTCGAGACCGACCCATCTACCACGACTCTTTGGGTGCGACCCTCTAGCCAATTCGCCACCCACCGGACTGTGCAGTCATCCACATCACAGCCTCTTAACTCGTTCACCAGTATGGGGTGGGATACCGTATCGAAGGCCTTCCTGAAGTCCAGGTATACAACATCCACCCCTCCTCCTGTGTCCAGGCGTTTCGTAACCTGGTCATAGAAAGAGACTAGGTTGGTCAGGCACGATCTGCCCGCCACAAACCCATGCTGGTTTCCCCTCAGCATAATTTGTCCTGCCGGGCTCTCACAAATGTGAGCCTTGATAATTTTTTCAAAGACTTTACCAAGGATGGAGGTGAGACTGACCGGCCTATAGTTGCCCGGGTCCTCCTTCCTCCCCTTTTTGAAAATGGGGACCACGTTAGCCCTTTTCCAGTCCTCCGGGACTTGGCCCGTGCGCCACGAGCATTCAAATATTCCCGCCAGTGGCTCTGCAATGACGTCGGCCAGTGCCTTCAGCACCCTGGGATGGAGCCCATCCGGGCCTGCCGACTTAAAGGCATCCAGTTCTTCCAAATGACTCTGCACCACCTCAGGATCTACGCATGGAAGTCTGGCGCCTTGCTGCTGCCTCTCTACAACCCCAGTGAGAGACTTGTCGTGCCCCTCGCTTAGGAACACCGAGGCAAAGAACTCGTTGAGGAGTTCAGCCTTGTCCCCTCTATCTGTCACCAATTGCTTCTGCCCATTTAGCAGGGGTCCTATTCCTCCCTGGGCCTTCCTTTTACTCCCTATGTATCTAAAAAACAATTTCTTGTTGTCCTTTACTTGGGTTGCCATCCTCAGCTCCATGGTAGCTTTGGCCCGCCTAACTGCCTCCCTACAAGCACGAGCAGAGGAGGTATATTCATCTTTAGTGATCTCACCCTGTTTCCACTTTTTATGTGCTCCCCTTTTGGCCCTTAGGCTGCCCTGGATTTCTCTGGTCAGCCATGGAAGCCTCCTGGCCCCTTTCCCTCTTTTGCCTCGCTCGGGGATCGTCTTGCTTTGTGCCCAAAGGATCGTTTCCTTTAGGCACAGCCACCCTTCTTGGGCACCCATCCCATCAAAACTCCTACTCTGCAGTGCTTCCTTGACTAATCGCCTGAGTGCAGTGAGATCAGCTTTCCTAAAGTCTAGCACTTTCACCCTACTAGTTACCTTACCCACTCGCCGTCTTATGTTGAATTCTATCATAAGGTGATCACTGTCTCCCAGATAGCTACCGATTTGGAGGTCCCCTATCATGTCATCTCCCGTTGCCAATACCAGATCCAGTATGGCATTCCCCCTAGTGGGACCATACACCTCCTGTGTCAGGTGGAGGTCCTGTACACAAGTTAGAAACCTGCATGAGCGATGGGACCTTGCTGTCTGCGTCTCCCAGCAGATGTCCGGGTAGTTTAGGTCCCCCATGACTACCGCCTCTTTAGCTTTTATGGTCTCCGAGAGTTGCCTCAGGAGCCCCGCATCTATTTCTTCCCCTTGGTGTGGGGGTCTGTAACAGACCCCTACCACCAAATCCCTTTCTCCTTGCCCCCCATGTAGCCTAACCCACAATCCTTCTACTTCCTCAGCCTCGGATTCTGTCTTGATGAGGGTTGATGTATATTGCTCACTGACATAAAGTGCAACCCCCCCCCCCTTTCTTCCCCGACCTGTCCTTTCTGTACAATGAGGATATCAGCCCGAGTCAACCTGGCCTGACTCAGATGCGCTCTGTTAACCCATGTGCTTGTGTCTGACTACATTTTATTGTTGCCCTGATGAACTGAATTCAAGACATATGAGGGTGTCAGCCTGTCAATGCTAAATAACCTGGCTTGGCTCAGACATGTCCTGTTAATCTGTGTGTGTGTGTGTGTGTGTGTGTGTGTGTGTGTGTGTGTGTGTGTGACTGATTCAGTGGTTGGAGGAACCCAGCCCCACTGAAACCAAGTCCTGCAAGATAGCTCCACTGGGGGTGAGGACTTGCAGAGGGGAGAGATACAGCTCCCAGTAACACAAGCAGCGCATTGACAGAATTACAGAGACCCCAGAAATGTACCCCTAATAAATGAGCACATCCCAAAGTGACGGGCAAATCTGGTAACATTAACTAGCTCAGACACAGAAGCAACTTAGCCTCATCAGGGTGCTCTGCACAAGTTAGTTTACTCTAATTTGCCTGCTGAGAGATGGGGTAAAACTTAGACTGTGCAGAGCTCTTTCCTGCAACAGACAGTTTGTGTAACCTGAATTATTTCAGTTAAAGCTAAATCAAGCATGTCTACCAATGTGCAACCTGCAGTATAAACATAACTCCATATAACTGAAGATTTGATCAAACAGCCTACACTTTTATGTAGCTTAGGGTACAAACAGATATAGCATGTCACAGCCTAGATTGCCCAGATGCATATCACTTGTCGTCTGGATGCCTGTAATGAGTAGTTTCTTGACTAGTTTGCATTCGTGACCCAGCTCTGATAGTGACCACAAGTATACGGCTGGTAAACATGAAATAGCTGATAAGTTCTGCGGTGACCAATAAAGAAGTGAGTGAGACCATCTGCGACCTGTCATCCCCCAGACAGTAGAGTTCTGCCCCCAATTCTAGAGTGGCCATGCTGAATTCAAGAGCAACAAGAGGGGCAGGAGAAGTGCATTATGAGATACTTAGAGGGCTACCTGGCATACTAGTATTGAGATGCTGTGCCTTGCAACCATACAGAAAGAGGAATATGCTAGTGCATTTTTTAATGAAACAGTTCAGTGGGTCTGGCACGGGTCAGTGGCCACATACATCTGTACACTCACACATTTCCTGCAGAACAAAATGTTTTTCCCCACACAAATGCAATCACAACTCTCCACACCCAAAGGAGACTTCATATGGACAAGTCAAAATTAAGGAGAGGAAGAAAAAAAAAGGTATGAGAGTGAAAGATTTGTATAACTGGTCAATGTTCGTGAACCAGGTAGGAAACTGCCCACATGATTATTCTTGGAAAAACTGGACAATTCAGTAACATCTGCTACTGAACTAAGGAGAAAGGGGAGGACTCCTCCATATTTCCAAAACTGAAACATTCAGTTTCTGATCAAACAATGACCCCACATATGCACAGCTTTAACTGACAGGATCTGGAATCTGTCTAGGAAGAATTTTGGCATTAACTTATATATTTGGGGAAGTGTTATTGCAGAAAGGCCCATTACCTGGATAAGACTCCTTGAATAAAATAAATACATGTAGGATAACATTTCTTGTTTCTCTGGATGCTTTGACTTGTGACAGTAGATACACAAACTAGATCCCTAGCCAACATAAATAAGGATAGCTGCACTGAATTTACTTAAAATGACTCTGCCTTATAGCACCTGTGGAGGGCCTGAAGTGTTCAAAGCTATTCCCAAAGCTCTTCTCAGGAAATGGATCAGATTTTCAAAACACTAGATTAAACTGGGCTTCCCTTACACCCCACCAGTAACAGGCTGCAAGTGACATTTTCACCTGGAGCACATTTAAAAGGAAAAGGCAAAAGAAGAACCAAGTGAAAATTGGGTGCTAAGAGACACAATGGAAGTGTGAACAAGAACCTCTTACAAGAGTTTTCCATAAGAGAACCAAACAAGGAACAAAAATATTTAGTACCCTGAAAACTGCTCATGATTATCTGGACTGTTGGGGAAAAAATACATTATACAGTAGCAGAGCCAAACAGACAACTACTTGGGCATGCTTTTTAGTCATCTTACATGTATTATTCTGCTTCTGGAACTTATTCTGGTGGAATCCAGACAGGAAAGAGGAGGAATTAAGAGTGAAGTTACATGTCACACACAGACCATACTAAATTTGAGGAAAATTAAGTGATGTTGAAGTTAGAGCATGCTGTGCATCATTGCATGTTAAGGGTTAATCCTGTTTCTTGCCTGCATAGCTCTGATTTGCCACTAGAAGGCTTGTGAGCATGACTGTGGCTAGAAGCCAGGATATCTGGGCTCTATCCTTGCTTGGGAGTGGGGCCTAGCAATGGTGCATCCTGGGATTCTGGAGGACTGCAAATTACTTATTATCTCCATACAGCTGATTTAAGTTACCTTAATACAAGCTAGGTTAGAGTTAACACATAGTTAACCTTTGTCTGAAGTAGTGTAGTAGCACATTTGAGATGCTCAGAAGATACTCAGCATGAGTCACCAAGCTTTAACGTGTGGATGCTAATGTTTTAAGTGCCCTTAGTATAGTCTAAATGTAATGTGTACTTTCACCTCAAATTTTTTACTGCCCCCTACAGGAAACAAGAGCTTAGGGCATTATGAACAACTAATTAATCAGTGTGCACTTTGTAGCCAATGTATACAAACACCTCATCTTCACACTTTTTAAACTGAATGAATGACTACTGCAACTTAGTCCCATGAGTTCCCTTCCCTAACACTCCAGGGCTGCATCTACATGAGATGCTAACTGAGCAAGTCTTGAGCTACTGGACAATCAGGATCATGAAAAAGCCATTCGGTGATGCTACTGCACAGAACTCCGATTACTGCACCGTCATTTAGCAGTTGTTTCATTTAGTATTTGTTTATACAATAATGACTTATGCTAATGTTTGCGCAATAACGACTACACAGTCAGCATCTCATGTAGACATGGCCAGGGACATTTTTTTACCCATTCTTATGTTCCAGTTTTTCCTCCTACAAGTTTTCCTAATTTTTATGAATAAAAAAATCTGAACAAGAAAGAGACTACATGCCTAATTCCCTTTTTGCTCTACCATTTTGACATGGAAGTACAGTACAGTACATTTGGAGAATGATTTAAACTAATACATAGTTTGAAAGGTTGCATAGAGCAGACTCAATAATAATTTACAAGGAAGGGATCATTCATACTTACAAAGCATGCATAACCAACCAGCTGATAACCCATTTTGACTACTGCTTTTATAAAGCCAGCTTAAAAGGTCCCAGATGAGTTTCAATCTGCTGTTTTAACTGCAGAGTATACCAATTAATATAAAGAACTAATGTGTGATACCCAAAGAGAGTAGTATTGCATACTTGTACATGTAGTAGACAAAGTAAATGTCATAAGAAACATAATACATCTACCACTTGGAATACATTGCAATTCCGGCTGGCTAAGAGTACACTTAGACATGCTGGTCAGCTTATCAGATTCACGCCCCAATCTTCTAAACATCCATTTGATTTAGCACCTATACACATGCTCCAGGGCAGAAGGGAGGATGCATTTTAATTTGAGTGGCACTCCAGAGCCAATCTAATTAAAACGTCTGCAGTGTCACATTCCGTGTCCCACATTTCAAATAAAGCTCTTTCGACAAGCTTCAGTTAAAGTGCCCCTGCACCATTTTGAAATGCAGGAATGCTGAATACATGAGATGCTGGAGTGTTCTGATTAGAATGCTCCAGCAGATTCAATTAATCAAGTCTGCTCTCTCCTGACCCCCTAATCGATTGATCAATTCTGCTCCAACACATTATAAATGGAATTATACTAATATTATATTAGTATAATTATACATTATACTAATGGAATTTTGCACATATAAAACTTTTGGCTCCGCTATTGGGCAATGGGCAACTGATACTTCATTACACATTTGCTCTGTTTAGGCAAAGCTTTGAAACTTTTTGCTCAAAACTCAAAAGAAGAAGAAAAAAGAAAAAGGACTGGAAAAAAGATCAAGAAAATCTATTAATAGTGTCACAATTTGAGAAAATTGCTCCCGACTTACATTTCTGAAATACAAAAACAAGCAGATTTCTTTTTTTCCTGGAAAAGCTTTCATTAGGAGAATTTTGCCCAGTTCTACTCAAGATTTGCATGACAGTTCCATTCACCACATACCTGAATTGGATTCAAGTGATTCAGTGCATCTCTAATTAAATTTGTTCACTCTTTGGCTCAGTACCTATAATCACTGGTGTTTTATCATAGGCCGAAAGCATAGTACTAAATAAAGATAAAAAGTACCCTGACAGCTGCACTAGGAGCTTAATTAGGAACCTCTTTAAGTTTACTTTAAAATATGTAATTGATGTAGAAATGTGTGAATCAGATAGCATCCCCTAACATCTTCACAATGTTTTCAAAATCGTTGATTGTCACATTTGTTTCAGTTCCTTCAGGAGATGTCATTTACCCACTTCTTTTTATCTATTTCCAGGGCTGCAGTTCAGTTTAATAATTCATTAGCAGCTCCTTGGAAAATGTATGCCTGTTGAGATTACTGACTGCTGATTAGCAATTTTATCCGTTCCTTTGTTTTCTGTATATATTTTCGTAACTGTTGCGTCCTGGTGTTTCTAATATTTTCTTGCTTGTAACTACCTTATCACTCATACCTTTCCAAATTACTTGCTATACAGAGTTCAATTTTTCCTCTCACATTAAATAGCCACTTTCCTTTAAGTTACTCTGCACTAAAAGTAGTGCATCTTCCTACTTTTTGACTTTTTTTTTTTGCCAAGAGGACCATGAATAGCCTTTTGTTCAGTTTAAGGGGCCTTTATTTGAAGAATTTCTGTAGGACTTCAACATTCACACTGGAGAAGAATTGCTAATGTTCTGTGGACTGTTATCTTCTAGTCTGACATCCTACATAGTGGTACCTTATGGCCCTTCAACATTCTGAATAACTGGGGACATCTTGGTTACCCCCTCTCCCCTTTAGTCACCTAACACGTCTCTAGCACTTGCAGGTGCTGTCTTTAGAAAGCAGGGTGGCAATACTAGCATACCAAAGATTTGTAGTTTTCTAGTTCATTAAAAAATAGCAACAGTAACACAAATTGTTTTCATTTCCACACTTGAAAAAAAAAATACAAATAAAAAAACAATCAGAGAAATTCCATCAGACAGTGGATACAAGGTAGATATTTTCCCTTCTGTAGCTTATTCTGAGAGAGGTTTCTGTACATAGAAGAGGGGACAAATTTCAACACACTTGTTCTAAATGCTGCAGAAGCCACTTATGAATTCATTTCTTTATTCATTCATCTATTTAAAAAGGAACAAATCTGGCATCCTTTTTAAAAAAGCTGATCTAGACATTTTCAAGTAATCTGCCCCTCAAAATCTGTTAAATTTTGTTCTACAACCTTTTTTTCAAACAACTCTCTTCGCATAACCCAGAAGAGAAGAAAAAAGTAGCCGTAGTTATTCAAGTCAAAATGCAGCAGTTACAAAAGTGCATGGTGAAATTAGTGCATCTGTGATACTGCAACTGTTTTCTTGTTGTTTGGAGGCAGTAGGGCTGGGGGGGTGTTGTTTATTGGCTTGCTCCTTTGGGGAGGGGTGGGGAGGTTGTAATGTTGAAGTGATATTGGATCTGTGAAGGTCCAGGAAATATGTAAGAGATGAGGATATTTTGTGGATAATGTAATTTTTTGGACCAAATGAATAGTTTGGATAGACTTAGACAAGCCTTCCGGTACCATAGTACCCTTCCTCAGGTCTCAGAGAGAAGCAGACACAGCAATGCTAAATAGCAGATGGAATAAAGGCTTGTGAAAAAGGTCCATGTGTAAAAAAACAAATCAAACCCCCAGGATACAAAGAGAAGTTACCAGGCAGCCAGTAAAGAAGACAGATCTAGTAGAAACCTGATAAGAGGAAGAACAAAACTGTTCAGGAAGGTCATGATCACCTGGGAATGCAGAGATTAATGAGCATCAGGTAAATTATAAGGGCCCATGAAGCTTTTGCTTGTGTTAAATCCCTAGTTTTTGGGGTTTGGTTTTGTTAGTGTACTAATTTAAAAAACAAAAACAACATATAGCTGAAAGCTAGCTTCGGTATCTCTAAATCATGCTGCAATCACTTCTGTGTATTGTAGACATTCAATGTCACTGACTGGAGCTGTCAAATACAAAGGAAACTCACTGGAAAAAAACGTGAGTCTCCTCCCCCATCTCTTACTCCAAGGTTTACAGGAATCTTTAATTTAAAAAGGCAGATGTGAGATTAAATCAACAGCATGTTTTAATTCAGAGTTCCAGAGGCAGTGTATTAATTTCTAACTAGGAAAAATTTTGGCATGAATTAGCCTACTGGAAGGTATTGGACCCAAGATATCTACCGTTCAAGAAGTCTGTCTTCGTCCATTAAAGGTAGGAGAACTTTAAGGCAGCTACAGATCGATCTAGAGTTGCCTAACCATCACAACAGTCCTGTGAAGCACTTACACCAGGGGTGAGCAAAATATGGCCTGCGAGCCGCATCCAACCTCTGAGGCCATTCTATCTGGCCTGTGGGACCTCTAAAAATTTAGAAAATTAATATTTCTCTGTCTTTGGTTCCTGTCAAAAATGACAGGAACCAGTGGCAGTAGGACCCAGGGGAAGTCTGGTGGGCTCCCACAACAGCAGGACTCACCCAGCCCTGCCAGAAGCCCCAACAAGGGCTTCTGGCCTGGAACCATGTGGCTGCTCCAGCCAGAAACTCAGGTAAGGGCAGGGAGAGAGAAGGAATGGAAAGAGCCCAGGGAAAAATGGCCCCTCCCCCACTCTGTGGCTCAGCGCTCCCTGCTGCAGCTGCTCGCAACCCACATGGGGCTGTCCTGAGCAAGCACAGGTGGACTGCAAGTGGCTGCAGCATGGGGCACCAGCCACGGGCGGGCGAGGGGCCACTTTTCCCCCCGCCACACTCATCACCAGCTTGTAACCCCACCCCCACAGCCAGCCTGGGCCCCGTGCCAGCTTCGGGGTCACCCATCGGGGCTGTGCAGCAGCAGCTGCGGCCCTCCTGCTTGCTGCTTGATATGCCAGGCAGTGTTCGCTGCTGCTGCCCACCCAGAACTCACGTGCTGGGCAGCCCAGAGGCAGCAGTGGCAAACACTGCCCAGCGTAGCAAGCAGTGGGGCCGCAGCTGCTGCTGCCATGTGCCCAATGGGTGAACCCAGAGTTGCATGGGGCCCAGGCTGGCAGAGGAGGTGGGTTACAAGCTGGTGCTGAGCGCAAGGAAAAGTGGCCCCTTGCTTGCCCCATGGCCGGTGCCGCACACTGCAGCTGCTTGAAGCCTGCCTGGGGCTGCCTGTGCCTGCTCAAAACAAAATGAGGGCAGGGGGTACATGGCAGGATGCCCTGCTTGTGCCCCTTGCCCCCCAGCCAAAGCCACTGCCCCCCAGCCCTGCTGCCCTGTGCCCCCCACCCAAAGCCCTTGCCTCCCAGCCCAGGCTCTGTAGCTGTCAGCAGCTACCGAGAACCTGGGCTAGCTGCAAACACTTGCTGTCTCTATGCCCAGGCCCCCACCTGTGCCTTCTCAGGAAAGCCCCGCACAGGCTGTGAGCAGCTGCAGCAGGGAGCGCAGGCCACAGGGCAGGGGAAGGGCCGCTTTTCCCCATGCTCAAGACCAGCTCATTCCTGGCCAGGGAGCAGGGTGTCAGGGCTGTACGCTGCCCCCCACCTGTACTGCAGGGCTGAGAGGTACTGGGAATGGGCGGGTGCACGGGGCCCACACCAGTGTCCCAGGGCCAGCACCAGTGGGGACCAGGGCAGGGTGGCAAGAGTACAGGTTCCCAGATTGCAGGGACTCTATGGAGGTGGGCCAGCTTCCCACTCTCCCTGCTGGTGCAGCCCAGCCCAGCTCCACAGACCCCTGCCAGCCTGCACCTGCTCTGGGCCCCACCGGAGTTGGCCCTGGGACACTGGTTCCAAGATGGTGATCGGGGGGGGGGGGGCACCTGTCAAGGGGCGGGGCTACCCATGTGGCCCTCGATAGCTTGCCAAAACTGGGTAAGTGGCCCTCCACCCAAAATAATTGCCCATCCCTGACTTACACCCTCAGAGTGCTTTAAATCACAGAAGTGTTACTTAGATGACTGATTCAAAGTTCATTATAAAATTCCATGGAAAGACTTCTATTGACACTCATAAGCTCTGAATCAAGCGGTACTGCATGGCTAATAATACAAAATACATGCTTGATCCAGAGCTCAAAGATGTCAATGCAAGTCAAAAAGCAACCACTATCCACATTTTGTATTGGGTATTTTTGATTTATATGGTGTGCCACATTATGACAGGAACTCTAGAGAGTGGCTATTGTGGAGGACTGCTCTGTCACAGAGCTCTGTATGCACTACAGACACAGCCGGCACAAAGACACTTCTGCCATGCAAATCCAGTAGCATTGGTAAGACCTCAATTATAATAAGAACAAATGTAACAACCAGAAATTATAGGATTAGGGAAAGGAAAGAAGGTGTATCAGAGAATTAATGTCAGTCTTGTAGAAGAAACTCTAATATGAACAGCGAGAAGCTCTTTCCAGTTTAAAAGAATAATAAAGGAAGAAAAGCTCAAAGAACAGCCTTTTTCAAATACATAGCTGTGCATATGTACCTTTGGTCACATTCCCATTTCCAAAAAAGCTATGAACTATTTTGCCAACGTGTAAGTTTAATAACAAAAAAACAAAAGAAAAGTTTTTTGGTAAACTTACATGTGTCACAACAATACTCCCCAGTCTCTAATATACAGATTGACCTAATCTGTTATTTGGTGAAATAGCTACATTTGAAAAGAATAGCAGCATGATCATTTCATTGTATTGTACTATAGCTTTCATTAAGTTGTAATAAAACAGTACCTGAGCACTGCTTCCAGCAAGCCGTATGTTTTATCTTTCTTTCTTTATTTTAATGCTAAATTTGAAAGCATTCAGAGAGAAGGAGAAATTGCTAGCAAACTCTGTATCATGCTGAAGAGCAGCAGGGGCCTTTTGGAGGGCTTCAATTTTTCTCTGAGTGTCAGGAAATCAGATTACTACATCCAGCTGCAAGCTGTTTTGATTGAACTGAAAGTCTGATTTAATTTGGTACAAATGGCAAATTACTCCTCTATTTATCCTTGTACTTCATGTAGCCATGAAGTACTATATTTCATGATACCCTTGGAAGTGTAGGTAGAAATGAACAGTTTCAAAAAAAAAAAAAAAAACTTAAAAAACCTCTCCATATGTATCAGCAAACAGTTGAAAGATACTTTATTCACTAGTCTAAAGACCAGCTTTCCAGAACTGCTCAACAGCTGCAATGTAGATGCTTAAGTAGCCTCATTTTCTGAAGAGCACTAGGCCTTCTCTACACTTGAAAAGAATTTTGATGGGGCTATTCTGGCAGCCCCTTCCACTGGAGATAGCACTTATACCAGCAACTGTTTTGCGGAATGTACTCAACTACACCAGGATAAGACAACCCCCCCTTTTTGGGGGGTTGGTAAAGCTTTCTATGATAGAGTTTTTACCATGATCTAGTGAGTGTAATGGCAAGTATGATTCCCTTTCCCCTCCCCATCTCCTCTACTGCTAACCAATATGGCCCAACTTCCTAAATACATCAATAATGGAAGCCTGCAAGTGACCAAGACTTGCTTGGTGTGGTGGGATGGAGTCAGACATGGTCATGACAGTGCAAATTCCCCTGGTGGTGAGATACCCATTTAAGTGGACAGCCATATTTAGGAATAAGAAACACCGAGGGGGAGCGGGGTGGTGATACATAATACAATAGAACTGGGGCAAGGCAGAACATAAAAATTAAAGGTTTAAAACATCCTAACTCCTAACCTTCACTCTCACACCTGGCCAGTGTTTACTTCTCAGTCCCTGACTGGTTCCAGTAGCAGGCAGGAATGGTCACAGTCTCTTTAGCGAAACTCCCCTTTGTCCCTGGTGGCCTTGGCTTCTCTGCTGGCTCTCAGCAGGTTGTCTCTGTTCCACTGCTCCAGCCTTTCCAGCTGCAGTCCCCAAGTGGCAGATTTCCTTAGTCTCCACTCTGCGGCTTTACGCCAGTGGGATTCAGGAGTGCACGCTGACCTGCGCTCACACACGTGAACACACACTCTCCAGTTCCCCTGCTTGTAACTCCTTCACTCAGCTTCCAGAAAAAGCCAGCAGTTTCAGGAAAGGGGCGCTTCCAGAGGTCAGAGATGCATACCACATTGAACCATTAAACTTTTCCCCATCAGAAGAAACCCATCCAAAAAAACAAAAAAAAACCAAAACAAAAAACAAAACACCACTTTCCACATTGGACATCAAGACAAACAACATAACCACTTAATTGCCACACTTTGCAATTCTAACAGGTTTTTTTTTTTAATTTTATAATCAACAAGTCAAAACCAAGTGTTGTAGAAGTCATCAGAACCTGAGAGAATCCCCATCATCCTAGGAAGTGAAGCCTTGAGCATGGTTAATGAGTTGAATTATGTAAGCCTCACTTTTCACATGTCTAGTGATTGTGTATATGATAGAATGACATATGAGGGTAAGGTAGGCAGTTCCAATACAGAAGTCTAAAGTCCATGGTAGACAACAATTTTATTGCACAACTCACCCATGAATTGAATGATAAATTGCAATATACCACATGTGCAAGCAATTTATCATGCAATAACATGGCAAACGAGCCACAAAGATGTTGCCATCTAAATGTGGAACACTAGTGACTGGTGTATATCTGCTTTAATTTGAACATGTGTCCTGTACATGTTCTGCTGTCCCTCCCCTCATCCAAGGGGGAGGGAAAGAGGGAAAGCAGCTGGATTCTTGACAGGCACCGCTATCAGGGAAGCTTCCAAGCCGTCTTGTCCCGGTTACTGCCTAGCAGCAATGGCAAAAAGGCTACTTGGGCAGCCTCTTAAAGTTCTAGCTGTATATGTGTTTGCAGTTTGTGCCTGGGGAACCAGTCCCTGATGCCAAACTTCCCTTGTGCTGGCAAGTTTAATGTCATACCAGGAAGCCTGATGCCAGGCTGCCCAGCATGCCCCCTTCGAAGATCTGGATATGTAGGGCATCCAGGATCAGGAAGCTACTTCATGATGCCAGGCTCCCCATGTGCCAGCAAGTTTAAAGGGTGCACTAGGCTGGTTGGCATTAGGGAGTCACTTCCCAATGCCAAGTTCCCAAGCGCTGGCAGATGTACATGAGATCTGAAGAAATTTATCTCCAAACCTAAAAACTCCAAGTCCCACCAGACCAGATCTTAAACATTTGGCATGGAAGGGTGCACAATTTTGGGGGGACCCAAGATAAAATTCCTCAAATACCATTGTCGATTAAATTTTACATCTTCCAAGGGCCTAATATGATCAACTTGGACACTACACTACAAATCTTCAGTAGCAACACAGTAAACATTTCTTCATGTTCTTCAATGACTCTAAAATCTATCCAATGAAAGTTAAAAAGTTTTCAATGTGAACGTCTACACTAGATGTTCAGAATAAAGTGATCATCAGACAGAATAAAGAATGTCGAGAGATCCTAGAGAAGATGTGGCTGCTCACAACAGTACAATTAAAACAAAGAAGAAGATGGCCTCACTATGTCCATGTCAGAGAATGTCAGATAATGAGCTCCCTAAAGAAGTCCCCCATGACAAATGGAGAAAAAAAAAAAAAAGAGAGAGAGAGAGAGATCAATACAGAAGGTCTCTGCGTACTGTGAACTTTAGAAATGCACAAGTTAAAGGAACTAGTCCAAAATAGCATTGGTTGGTGATGACTAGCCTCTGGCCTTGTTTCCAGATGGTACAAGAACTTATTTGAAACCGACATACCAACAAGTTATATGCCAAGCCCCCAGCTCTAAAGTGAAAAAGCCATATTTTCAGAAGTGCTCAGGTCTCAGCAGCAGCTATCTACAAATCTGCAGACTTCATAAAAGTCTGACCTCTTCCTTTGGAAGCAATTTGGGCAGGTGGGGCAGTGGTGGGAAAGGGAATCCTTAACACGTGGAAGTTGTCAGGCAGCCCTAACACCTTTGAAGGGTGAGGCATGAGGGGAAATACTGTCTTCATAATTACACAACTACCCAAAGGGCTTATATTCTTCCCTTTTAATGAAGAGACTCTTGAGATAATCTAGAAATACGTATACAGTTTTGACTTAAACTTTTGTTTTATCATTTTAAAAATTTAAATTTTAAAAAGTACAACAGATGAAGTTTTCTGAAGAATCTAAGCTAGTTAGACATCTAGCTCCAGCTCCACAAAGGAATTAGGAATCTTATTTCTTTTCAAGTGCAATGACCAAATCTCCTTGCACTTGAAAAGAAATAATATTCCTAATTCCCAGAGCCACTGCCTACATTTTAAACTGGTATCAGGGGTTGATTACAGCAGGGTTTAGGATGGTGCTAATGTACCCACCCCCTCCCCTCTTCCACTGCTGCTGCTGTCTTCAACTGATCCAGGCACAGGGGGAGCCCCAGAATTGCTCCTTTCCTGCTTGAGATGCAGACTGCAGCTGAACAGTATGCCAGGCTTTGCTGGGGTCAGCTGCAGTGGCATGTAGCTTCCTCCTTCCAATGCCTGCTAACCCTGCCTGCCCCTCCCACATGCTAGCCAGCCAGGAGCAGGCACTGAAAGGAGAAACCTGTACACTACCATCACTGTTCTGGGCTAACACAGGTATGCAACCACCCCACCCCCTCACCCCCACCAACACCAGGTCATTCCTACCTGCACTGCAGGGAGCAGCTGTGTGGGGAGCCAGGCTCAGCCAGGGATGATGGCAGTGCTGTGCAAGTCGAGGACAGAGGTGGGAAGGAGGGCAGAGAGAGCTAGACTTAGAAGAAATTTGTGTGCCACTGCTGCCGCCCCTGGCCAAGCCCAGTACCTGATGCAGCCCCTTCCCACAACCCGCAGCTGGACCGGGGCAAGAGCAATTCTGACTCTCCCCACTTCCCTAGGTAAACCAAGGGACAGCGGGGGGGGGGGGGAAGAGTTCCCTCATGCTTCATACCATCCCCCTTCATACACCTACTTCCTACCCAGCTCCCCAGCCAACTTGGGGGTTCAAACCACACCTCACCTCCATCCTCCATGGCCTGTGTGGCAGTGTGCCACATCCCTGCTTTAGTACACGCTAGTTCCACCCACGGTTGCTGCAGAGCAATGCAGACATATATTTAGGCAATCCTTTTCCATTATTATAATGGCAGTCATATTGCAAATTATTGGTCTTTGTGTTTGTCATATGGGATGCATGGAGACTGTGTTGTGCAGAAGCAAACCAACATATAGTCCACTGAAAAGCTAAAGCACCTGACTAAACCCCTTTTCAGAACCACTGACATTAGGGAAGAATTTGCTCATAACTGCTGAACACAATATGAGTAAACACAGTCAAACTTAAGAAAAAAAATCATACCTTGTTTCTATGGTTATAGAAGAAACAGCCTAAAGCTTTATTTTAACCAAGCTGCACACTGTCAAAACTGCTTTAAAAGCCTGTTTATAATAGCGGGCGGAAAAAAACTCATATGAACATCGAATTGGATTTAAACTTGGCATTTGAATTCACATTTTGAAAGGCTCTTTGAATTGCTATGCTTCATCTGAAACCAATGCCCACACAGGCGTTTTGCACTGGTTTAACTTCTTAGTCCAGAATACGAGTGTCCATATTGGAAGTTATATTGTCATAACTGTAACAGTAAAGTTATTCCTTTTTAGATATCTTAACAAAATACTTTCCCTTTATGTGATATAAGTTTCTATGTAAAAGGTCTAAAGTTTCATGTAATGGAATGAGCCAGAAAAGAATGACATCTTCTTCACCTTTTTTCTAGTGTGTTTACTCTGAACATGTTTTATACATAGCAAATATTATCGTTTCCCTAGTAAAGTGTTCAGAACCTGATCCTAATATCTGTTCTTGACTTTAAACAGGTAGGTAACATTAAAAATTAATGGACTAACCAGGTCCATAAAATTTAGCTACATGCATAAGTCTCTACAGAAGCAGACTCTTGAGGTGTTTATACACATGCCCTGGGAGGTGGGGGGAGGCACTTTAATTAGAGCAGCTCCAAGACCTGCTCTAATTAAAGTGCCTGAAGCATCTCCTTTGTCAGCATCCCCACACTGAAAAATGGCAGCAGAAGCGCTTTAACTAAAGCTCTAATTACATCACTTGGAAGCAGCCTCGCTGCTTGTGTATACATGCCCATAGTCCAATTCTCCCAGTTGTGCATCTGTCATATGAATGAGAGAGAGAGAAAAATAATTTTGTAAAATAAACTCAAGAAAAGGTTGAACCATCATGACTTTTAACTCCATTTTAAATAGGCAACATTACCTTTGCCCCTTAATACAGAGTGTGTGTGTCAAGGTACAAATTTAGGATTGTTAATATTGGTTTCTCAGTTTTCTAATGTCACACTTTGAGAGCAACAACTATGTTTTCCAGATAAAGACTGCAAGTTAGAAACAGCAATAATATTGGTGCTGGTGTTTCAAGAGGAGTCAAAACAGAGGTTTGAAGGAAAAAAGGTACTCATAACCAAGATTTGACACAATGGACTTAACGGCTAGACTGATAATTGTTGAATGTCATGTCTTATCTATTTTTCCATTAAACAACTCAAATGTTTTTCAGTGATTCTTTAATAAAGTGTTTCTCTCTCACACACACTGAGTAATTTCCAAATTGATAAAATCGTAAAAGAATAATTGAGTAACCAACATGGACATTGGTTTAAATTCTAAATAGCTCCTTAAAACTACTGAAGCTTGAACTTAAATTAAATAAACCTAAACATCTTGATTAAGAAATATATTATAGGAAGGGTACAACTGTTTTTGCTCCTTACAGATATAAAAATCTTTGGATTGTTCAGCACTTAAAAAAAAAAAAAAAAAAAAAAAGGGCAGGGGGGATTGACCCATAATATCTAATTTCAAATGCATAATTTAGAACAGAGCTCTGTTACAAGTTTGGACATTTAAAAAGTTAGGTATGTAAAACTATTTGTTGCAGGAAGACAAAGCACTGGACATAACCATTTAATTAAGCTATAACTTGTTTAAACTGAGTAAATATCCAGCAATAACTTGGCCGTTGCAGGCCAACCTCTCACTGGGAAAGTGAACCTTGAGAGATGATTGATCACTGTGCACAGGTATTTACAAATGGGGAAAGGCAGGAAAGAAAGGTGAGGTTCAAGAGCATAACAAGATCCAACAGATGGAAACAAGAGATAGATATATTTAAATTTCAAGAAAGAGGTAGTTTCCTAGCACTTGCAGGGTCCAGGCAGGAATTCCTCCCTAGCACATCACAATATGTAACTTGGCATCTAGAATAGTTAGAAGAGTCTCAAAAGGGTGGCCTAACACTGTGCGGTTATAGTAAATATTCTAAAGTGCCTTACTGGTGCCATCTAAGGAAGGACAGCATATAAATCAAAGAGATAAATCTTGTTCGTATGTGAAGGGGTGTACCAATCGCCAAATCGTAGCCAAGGAAGGAAGTGTCCCCAGACCACTTTGAAACCTAATCCTCCTAATGTGGTTGAGATCAGCTAGCATTCCTCCCTTAATCAGGAGCCTCAGGAACTGGGGACGCCTTGGTTTCTCTTGTTCTCTACATTTAACATTTTCATTTTTTAATGACAGAAATATTTGTCCCAACTAGAGTTTTAAGTTCAATATAAACCATTTTCATGACACTAAATGGCTGATGATACCCTTTGCCAATTCCAGTTTCATCCTAACTAACTGGATTTTAGTCCCCGATGGCACCAGTTTTACCAGGAAACAAAGGAGTCCAGCCATCACATGATAGTCATCCCTAGGCAAAAACCCGAATCAAAGCTGCTGGAGGGAATAAACAAAGGTCATGGTCTCCCTGTGGGAGCTGAGAGGAGTCTGGGGTATGGGAGGAAAAGGGAGCAGCTGACACTATTTTCTGAAAAAGGAGGGAGGAAGTAGAGCAGGAAGTGCCTGTGACTATTCTTTTAACAGTGAGGATTGAGGTATTCCCCTCTGCAACACCAGGATTGTGCTGGACTAGGTGACAACAAATGGAATAGAGATGTATCAAGGGCAGGAAGCAAATATAAACCTGAGGGGACAAAATTAGCATGGGTCTTGGAGATCCAAAACATGTTATTGAGCAAGCAAATAAAAGGTAGGAACATAGGCTAAGTAATTTGAATGTTAGGGTTTGGGGCAACATTTTATTCAAGTCTCATGATTCGATCCAGGCAAAGCTCTGCAAGAAAGCCACTTTTTTTTGTAACACAGCAACTGCTGCACACTCGGGAAGTAGAAACAGGAGTTCAGGAGAGGGGAAAAAAAAGCAAAAAGATGACCAACCACACAATATAATATTTTCAATACAATCTTTTCATTCTTTTTGGCAGACTGATTTATGATTTTGAGCTTGTGGGGTTGGTCGTAGTAGCAGGCTATTACTTGCACCCTACCGCAGACCCCCTCAGAGCACAGCATGGTCCTGCAAGTACATACCTCTCAACTCACTCCAAGTTCTTCCACAATACAGTCCAGCATTCTTAAGGTAGCACTTCCCTTCCTGCAGTCCAACTTTGTTATTAAAATCCACAAGAAACTCCCAAACACGTTTACATCTGACTTCTCACAATTCTGAGACCTGCCCTCACCAAACAGTGCTCTAGCAAGATTATTCTCCACAATCCAGCTTTCCTTTCTGGCTCTCTCTAGGCTTGTATCCCAGGCCCCCCAACTGGAAACTGAGGGAGTCAGCTCACACAGTCCTCTTATTCCATTCTCTTTCATGCAACAAGTCCCAGGGCTTCTTCTCTGGATTTTGCTGGCAAAACCAATTCTCTTCAGCCCTTTGAAGCTTTATGGTCTTGGGTTTTTTTAGGTTTTCCCCTGCACTTCCCTCTCCACTGCCTCCCCTCCCCAGGTAATGCCACTTGATCAGTTTGCTGCAGCTGGGGAAGTAGCAGCTCTGCCCCTTAACTTGAGCAGAGGTCTGTAGGGAACAAAGCAGCCAAATGCTGAGACAATACTGAGCTAGCTCCAAAATCGGGAGTAACATAACCACAAATGTCAAGGAAGTAAGTTCTTGTATTGATCTGTGCACAGCTCCACAGTACCAGAGCTATATTGCTTCCACCTCAGGAGCCAAGTGCGCACAGAGCTACTAGGTCAGGGTGTCTCAACAGAACCGTCTTGTGTCATATAGATATGCCTCTTGGAGCTGTCACAAACTAGCTTGTATAAACCCCTTCATCACAGTTAGTATGGTATACAGAGTAATAGAATAGGTAAAAGGGGGTGACACACCTTGTTAAAGCAAGGAGTTGGTGCCCGAGCCTCCTCCCTCACCTCCTTAAAAAGATGCCCTTTGGAAAACTTGCTTCTAGTTCAGGTTTTTCAGGTAATCAACCCCCTTGTTTAACAGGTCTCTGGGCACCTGGGCTGGGTACAGACAGTCAGAAAGCCCGAGGCTAAATTGATTCAGTCTTTACAGGTCAGTCTAAACTGCACAGATTAAATTGAAACACAAGTGAACACACATTTACTTTTGGTTCAGGAAATGCAGTAAAATGCCTGCAGTGGTTCAGGCGAGAAGCCAGGAAGCACTAGAGCTGAGTTTTTTGGCTGTGTGTTCATTTCCTCTTCCTGCTGCCCCTGAGGTCTCTGGGATTTGCAGTCCACAATTAGAGCAGCAGGACTTGGCAGGGTTGCTCATCACTTCCTCTTCCTGCTTCCAGGTGCTTCTGAGATTTGCAGTCCACAGTTGCAGCCAGCAGAAAGTTTGAGCAGGGGAAGGGGTGTTTAACCCCCAGCCAGCCCCAGCCCAGGTTTGCCTGTAGGGGGGCAGTCTCCCCTTCCCCCGTAAACTGGGCTGTATCCTCAGCTGGGCTTGCCACCACCCCCAGCTTGTCAGCCAGCCCTGCTCTCTGGAGCAGGCAACACAGCACAGCCCAGGGCTGAAAAGCATACTGGGGGACTGATTTAACTTGAACCAGGAAGGGGTCTGGGATAGAAGTTTCATAAACCGGTTTGACCCAAATCAGTTAAGCCTGATACAACATTCAACCAAGTTATCTTAAACCAATTTCAGACACTTTGAAATTGGTTTATGTGCACTGAGCTTCTATTCTGTTACAGATTTAAACCAGTTTCTGATCACTTAAACCAGTTTATATGCAACTTCTGTCCCTAGGCCTGGTGGATTGTAACAGAAAGAATACTATGAGACCTAACCCACCCCAAGAAATCCCTGAGCTATGAACAGAAAGGCAAAAGACAACAACAATTAAAAAAATCTCCCCTGAACTTTATGGTAGCTGTGAGGGGAAAAAAATCATTCCCAGCTCCAAAAAGTAAAGTCCCAGCCCAGTCCATTTTGTGGTACTTAAAACATGATCCCAACATCTGGGCTAAGTACAGACAGTGAAAAAGCCTGAGGCTGAATCAATTCATTTTTTATAGATTAGTCTAAATGGCATAGATTGAACTGATAAGCAAGTGAACAGACATTTCATCTTTGATTCTGGAAATGCAGCCACATGTCTGCACTGGCCCAGACCAGAAACTGGGGGGGGGGGGGGGGGCGTGCTAGAGCATGCCTCCCTGCTTGGCTGGTGCAGATAACTTCAGCCAAGGCTATCCCCCCTGCCCTGCAAGGAGAGGTGCAAAGGAGGTGTACCCTACAAGGCAGAGCTTACAAGGGAGGTGCATCCCCTTGGGATGCTGTGGGGATTGTAAATTCATTTGAATGTGGAGGGGATCTGGGACAGAAGCCAATTTAAGCTAAATCAGTTCAGTCTGATACTATATCCATCCAGGCATAATATCACTTTATCTTAAACTGGTTTTGGCCATTTTGAAAGCAGTTTATGTGCACTGAACTTCTGTGGAGTTATAGATTTGAACCAATTTCTCATCACTTAAACCAGTTTGGGCATTTATACACATACTCTGGGAGCGGGGGAAACGAGGGGCTTTAGATAGAGCTGCTTAAACTAAAGCGCCCAGCGCGTCAAACGAGCTTTAGTTAGAGCGCCCTGCCACCATTTTCAGTACAGGGCCACTGATACATGTGATGCTGGAGTCTGCTGAAGCACAGTAATTACCACACTCCCACAAGCTGTAATTACAGTGTGCAAGAGTAGCATCGCTGCACATGTATAGGTGCCCTTTATGTGCAATTTCTAGCCTTAATCATACTTTAATTCCAGGGAGGGAGAAGCTGTTTTTTCTAGGCCCAGAATAGTTCTCCAAGCATAGGAGAGACTGTGGGAGCTACTGAACTTCTATTTCACCATCCAAACCAACTGGACAAACCTTTTCTCTAGCTTCTCTGCAAACCCAGAAGAAGGCCGAGTGTCCACAAGGAAGGGGAGAAAAGACAGGCCATTCTTCAAGAGATCCCAGTATTTTTTGCCCTGCTGAGGTAAAGGAGAGATTTTCCATGCCCCCATCAAATTTTGGGGGCAATCTCACCACTGACATAAATAGCCTGATATTCAGAGATTCTGCTTTTCTTAGATTGGTATAAGGAAACTGGAAAATCAGCCCACTTGAGCTCTGACCCAGCAAAGCACTTAAGTAGATATCTACTGATTTGACTAGTTCAGGATGACACATATAACTTTAGACATCCAACTTTGAAATTTGGGCCTCAGTATGCACAAAGATGTGCTCTCGAGATTTTGATTTGTTCTAAAAGCCAGCACTTATGCAATTAATTGTAAATTAGGTAAGCTATTCAAAAGAGCACATCTAGTATGGTCTAAAGTGTGCAATAACACACAGGACCAAATTCTGCTTTCTAGACACACTGGACATTTATACATGTGCTCTGGGGGGAGGCGGCGGGGGTGGGGAAAGCTCTAATTAAACTGCCTGAAGGGTCACATGTATCAGTGTCCCCACACTGAAAAATGGCAGCAGGGGCACTTTAACTAAAGCTCATCATAGTTAAAGTGCCCCTGATGCCATTTTTCAGTGTAGGGATGCTGATACACATGACACTGCAGTCTTCAGGAGCATGGTAATTACCCCAGCTCCAGCACTCCAGTAATTACAGTGCATCAGAGCAACCTCGCTGCATGTGTATATGTGCCCACTGATTATATCAAGAGCCAGAAGAATTAATTTAAGATCAGGTTTGAACCAACAGTTTTTAACATCATTTGCTCATCTCAATGGCCAAATTATCAGTTGATGTATAGTGAATTAAGTTAAAGCATCTTTGGTAGGTTAGCATATTTCATCAAACCTAAGATGACCCTGAATGCAGGACAACCCCTAATAATTAGATTCAATATATGGGACATGTATAAGTTTGTTATAATTTTCTATGCATAGAATCTAATTATTGGAGGGTCATCTTTAATTCCTGTGTCCCACCCCTGCAGGGGGGCAAGCAATGGGGAAGCAGGTGGTGTAGGAAAAGGTCATGCAACCTAACATAGGCACAGCCCCAGCCTAATCCTCTGGCAGCTTTGTGGGTTGCGTTCCAGGGGTAGGGGATTTAGCAGCATTGTGGCCCTGTCCCTGGGTAAGGGCTGGAGCCCAAGCCACAGCAGCTGCCTTCCCCCTGTCCTTGTATGTGATTTTACACATGAGGGACCCCCCCCCCATGTTAAGTAGGAGAAGAAACCTCATCTTAGAATCAAGAAAATACAGTGCCTACACAGAATCCAATCCACAGAGCGCAACTACAAACAACTGTTTTTAGTTTGCTAGAACTTTTCAGTATAATGCTATCAAATTGCACTTCTGCTAAGCCACAGTCAACACTACACCAAAAAAGATTCTTGACCGCTGAAGAGAAAGCTTGTCATTATTCTCATTTGCAACACACACTATGAATATGAATTGAGGCCCTGTGCAAATGTTCCCATACAAACTATTCTTTCTTTCTAGAATCAATCACTATGCCTACAAGAAAATTAAAAAATGTTAAAATTAGGAAAGTGGGAGTATGTTATAAAATCTAGCAGTGGAAAGTTGCTGAATTATCCATTACTCTGTTTATCTCTCTCAATATTATATCATCGGTGACAGAACATGTCAGAAGAAACCATTCTAAACACTGCTCCTGTTAACACCATTCAGATCTCTCAGGTCTTTCTGTATAGTGTAAATTACTACCATTATAGTAGTATCAGTTGTAATGGCAATTATATTCCCAGTCTTAACAACAAAGTGCTCTTGAAATTACTAGCACTGCCAAAAAGTTGGCATATCAACATTGGACATGCCGCCTTAATGTGATTCTGTAAACATGCCAGTTCTGCTCAGAAGGAAAGGAAGGCAACATGACAATACAAATTTTATTAAATATTGGATGCTAAAATAAGAAGCAGAAACTAAGTAAGAGCTCTCTCATCAAATTTGGCTTCTGGTATCTGTAAAGTTACAGGATCTCAGATTGTTCCTCCCTGGTGCATAGATTCTTTTCATCTTTAAAAAGACACTTATTTTAAGTTTTTCTGAATTAACACAGTGTTGATAGGCAGTAAAAGCAATGAGAGACTATGCAACGCATTGGACTCACAAGAACTGTATTTAGTTAGGGGAGGTTTTCAAAGGCAAAAAAGCAGCTTGTCATCTAACCTTCTTTTCAAAGCCTCCTCTTGGATAAATGATCCAACTGTAAAAATGTTTTTAAAAAAAACAAAACAGGGGCAGATGCAAAGGAGATGCTGAGCACAGTCACGCTCCCCCCTTTTGGGGCATACCATGGGAGCAGCTGGAATTTTTTAAGACCCTGAAGCAAGTACAAATTCTTTCCTTCTCCTCGGTGCTCAGCACATGAGCTCAGAAGAGCTCCCATTCATTCACTCCCCTGCCCGCCACTGCCGCTGTCCCCAGGTGGTCATGAGGTAAGAAGAGCTTCAGAGCCACTCTTGCCCTTCTCCAACTGGGCTGGGAGGGCAGTCGGACTCAGACAGGGATGACAGCAGTGGTGGCAGCAGATATGATCCCCCTCCCTGCCCAATGCCCCTGCATGTCTCCTGCCAGCCCAGAAGCAGACTCAGGGAAGGGGAACCTCCACTGCCATGGTCCCCAGTTTAGTCCAACTCCCCACACCGTCCTGCTAAAGTGGGGCAGGAGCAGCTTTGGAGTTCTCCCCCTCCCCCTGATCTGCTAGGGACAGTAGTGGCACTGGGCAGGAAAGAAGAATGAGAGGGGAAGGTTGAGGGTGTCAAGAGTGAGCGGGGGGGGGGGAGGGAGAATGTGCTTTGGAGACTTAGGAAGGTCCCCAGCTGCTGCTCCCACAGTGTGGTCTGTGCACCCCACCATGGGGGAGAGGAAATGGCTTGATGCAGGGGATGCAGCCATCCCTGAAGCTCCAGTCACTACTCCCACACCCCCTTTACCAAATCCGGATCTGCCCCTGTAAATAACCAATATCATTTGATGCAAGTATGTGAAATTAATATAAAACATTGAAAAAACATGAAATGTATCAACACTGGAATGTATGAAAAAGTCCAAAGGGTTTCATAGTTGTTTCAAAGCAACTTCTGTTATTCTAACAAATGTGTAGGGATGGCCAAATACAATTCATCAAACTCACAGGTTTTTGCTGTTTTTATTGGGTAATTTATTTGGCAAATCAATTTATCTGGCAGCTGAATAGCTTTCCCCATATGAAAGTTCTCTAACCTTTCCTTGTGATACACTCAGAAGTGTAAAGCTTCATGTAAAAATTAAATGCTGAAACATAAACATTTAAAGGCATGGAAGTAACATTTGGCTGCTTGGCTTTACACCCTTAACATTAATCTACTGTTTAGTTGGGGTTTTTTAATGTTAACATTTGATGTTTAATTCATTGCTTGTAATTGTATTAAAGTGTTTAAATTATATGTCTATGTACCTTCTCCAGTAAGAACTCAATCCTGCAAGTTACTGAGCAGCAGGAGGACTTTAAATACAACGCTTAAATTAATTTAACATTAAGCAAGGGTATATATAATGCTGTATTAAGCAAGAGTGCTGAATAATTACATTGAATGCTGAAGTCAAAGCATCACCATTGATTCACAAGAATTCAATGGATTTATTCATGGAGTTAAAGTTAAACGCATGCTTAAACACTTAGCTGGATCAGGACTAGGCTAATTAGTGCCTTGAAGGATTTGGCCTTATATGGACAAGATGCCCAAGAGGAGATTTAACTGAAACTTCCTCTAGTGTTACAGTTTGCTAGACTGGCTTAACTATGTAAAATGAAAGTTGCACTGCTTTGCATAACTTTTATAGAAGGGCATCAGTGAATGATAATGTAACACACATGCTTCAGTTGGCTTAAATATTACATTTATGACAAAACATGATGAACTGCTCATTAGAACTACAATAATACAAGCCATACAGACAGGCCTCTTTTGGGAAAGCAAGTATTAAGTACATGTTTATCGTGATAAATGTACTGTATTTTCTTGCATAAAACACACAGCTTTTCTCCAAAGCCAGGTGGCGGGAAGGTGGAGGAAGAAAAAAAAGAAATTGACGTGCATTAAATGTGAATCCCTATGGGTCTAGAAACTTAGCAGTAGGGGAGCATTGGCAGTGTTAACTGCCACAGTTCTGAAAGCCACACCAATAAATACTTCTACAGCTTTCCAACCGTCACATTTCTGGACCTTTGCGGAGTTCCCCAACCAGATGATATGGGCCCACATGCCCAACTGCACCAGCCTGTGGGGTCAGGCTGTGGCTGGACCCAACACAGTCCCAGAACCAGTGTACCAGGTCCACAAATGAGGCTAGAACCTATACACGGCCTGAAGCTCAGTATGCTAGATCTGTTACCCATCCTGCAAGGTAAGAATGTTTTCTCCTTTAAGCTGCCTGTAAATAACAGGATGTGTATTATAGTCTGGAGTATGCTATATGTGAGAAAATATGGTATGTGCTCATTTAGAGAACTGAGAATAAGGTACAAACTTTACTCAGATGAGTTTACATTCCAATGCTAGAAACACTAAGTGAGGAAATAACTCAGGCATAAGGAGATTTCCATGTTTTACATTAATTTCTCTGTTTCTTGCAAAAACAAAACATTACTTGTATTATTTTTTAAAAGTCTAGACTTAGTGCCTTAGTTACTTTATGCCAAGTCTGATACCATTTTTTTCATCCTTTATCCACTGCTGATCTGAAAACACTCTTCCTTCTGCTGTGCAATCCATAATGTTGAATTCTTTGTAGCTGAATATTAATGGCGTTGATTTATACTGATTCATTTCCTTGATTGCTGACACTAAATCTAATGTTGGCACTTTAGAATTTAGTTAAGAATGATTCTGTGCAAGGAATCCTAAATTACAACACAGTGTTGTATCCTGAGCAAAGAGAGACATTAGAAACAACTCTCCCTTCTCCTTCCTTAAATCCTTTAGAAATAAGGCTGGAGAAAACAGAAAAAGGAAACATAACTTTAAATCTTGTCAACTTTAAGACCCAAGCAAAGGGGGAAAAGATTCAGATTCACATTAATAGAATCAGTTGCTCTAGAATATGAATAAGTGTCTTAAATGGTCACTGACTCACTCTAATTCTATGTATTGAATCGAAATTTGCTTTTTCAAATCAATGACAACTTTGGATAATTTTACTTGGACCTGAATTTTCAAAGATCATTGTGCGGGCCGGGAGCAATCCGCTGCCCGTCTTGCGCACGCGGGCTGTGGCCAGCAGCCCGGGCACGCGGGGTCGGAGAAAACCGGGGGCGAGCTAGAATTAGTCACGGACGCGTAGTGGTTGATTCAAGATTGTTTACTTACACCAAAGATGGTCGTGGTGTAGGCTGGACAGTTTTCCAGGCACAGCTCCGCTTAAATCCTCATTTGAGGACTACGACAAGTTCGCTCTCTCCCACGGAGTTGTTGAAGCTCTGTGGGTCCGTCTCTTTTGCGCGCAGGAAGGGATACGTCTAGGAATCTATCAGCGATGGGGAGAGGCCAGAGGCTGGTCAGGCCCCTGTTGCCTTTTAAGAAATGTGTTGGGTCCGTAAGGATCCGCAGCGCTTAGAGATCTTCACACAGCGTGAAGTCTCCTCCTCCTGGTGTTCGTGGAGTCCTCCAACTTGGGCGGAAACCACTCAAGTTCTTTATACGGCTAGCAAGCCAATCACTAGCTGCCACGTATGCATAATTTAATGTAAACCAATAATGTGGCTCAAATTTCAATACAAATAGTGGGAACTCTTTGCACCGAGCATTTCCTAGATGCAAAAAGAAATGCACCATGCAAAGAAAGCTACAAGTTGGCGGGAATATAATTTAGCAGTGCCGAAGCACACACAAAACCACAACTTTGGGTTGTGACAATCATCTACAATTGTAATGTGAACATAGGATGGCAAATGCATACAAACAATAGTATCAGCAGCAACAGATATATAATGGCATAGATAGTGACAAGATACCTCTGTGCTATACTGAATGAGCTTTGGAAACACATTCTAAACCAAAGGCACCACATTTCCCAAAATGTGGTATGAGTACCCCTGGGGGTACACAAGACGTCTTGGGGGGTGGGGGGGTACGTGGGAGAAATTGTGTAATGGCAGATTTAATTTTCATTATAATAATGATGTTTGGCATTTAAGGGATTAAAATATAAAACATATGCTGGTAGGGGTACACAGGCAGCTGGTAAATCTGCTCTCAGATATAAGCAATAGAATACCAACTCTAGATTCTTATTCTAGATATGAAATAAGAATGAAAAATGCCAAGGTATGTGGTTTAATTAGGACATAATTTTAGCAAGAACAGAATCAATGTGGGTCATTATTCCCATAGTCATCAGTCCTTCCCTTCCATCGTGATCTCAACCTCCTGATTGGATACTGTTGTCCTCACTTCATATAAGAGAAGAGGAGGTTACCTTATTGTACTTAACCACATTATTCATCTTTTTTTAGGGGTTATTTTCCCCCAAGTCCATTTCCAGTTTTGGTTTACCAGGGAATAATAAGCTTGATTGTCTCATTCTTAACCTAAACTTAATCCCCAGAGAATTAAAGATTCCCTCCGTATCATCAGCCAAAATATATACCTTCCCCAGAGAAGGGTTCCCCCATCTTCCCCAAATAATACATATACCCTAAATGATATGTATCTGATGGGTGATTATAAATCCTCCCAATTCACATTTAGATTTAAAGGTTTATACAGTCCATGAAAGCTTAGTGTGTCCCCTCCATATGATCCATTGCAACATTTTGCCACGAGAAATATGGTGTTAAACAAGGATGCCATTGGCCAAACTGTTGATCAAAAGGTGAGACAGGATTCTGTTAAGCAGGAAAGGACATATATTTCTTCATCCTCATCCACCAGGGTTCCTCCTGCCAAACCTTAGCTGAGGAAGTGCTCCCCTTCCTAACCGCAATAGGTGATTTTTATTTTTAGAGGCACAGTGACGCCTTTCAATCCACCTAAGCAGAGAAATTCCCACCTTTGAGGTTACAGGTTTTCAAATCTGAAGCAAGAACAAAAGAGCTGATGCGTGACTACATATCATGTTTTAAAAAAAATGGAATAAAGGCCTAATTTTATGGATATACCCCGCCAAACAGAATAGACTGTGGTGAGAAAACTAACACTAACCTGTAGTGACTTTGAAATGCTCCTGTGGGTTATGACAGAACATTTCAGATTCTGATTAAAATTGATTCCAAAAACTTAATATAACTTGACTTTCTCTAAGATAAGTATTGGTCATATAACAAGTATGATGCTGCATTCCTAGAATAGCTTTAACAAAGAAGGAAATCATTCTTAGGTTAAGGCATAGGCTCCCATGAGTCATATTATCTCCCTCCCTTTATTTTCAGTACCTAGAATTCAGAAAGTATACCTGGGGAAATGATAAAAGTTTTATATCCAAAAAGATCCTATATAGAATACTAATGATGTAAAAGGACAATGCAGGGGCCACTTTCATACTTGGTACTGGTAAAATTGGAACTTCTTTCTTACAGCATAACTAGAATTTGGATACAATAAATAAATAAATAAAATAGTGAAAAAAATACCCAACTATATGCCAAAACTCATTTCTTTGCAACATATTACAAGACCATATTAGAAAGAAGGCATTGGAAAGGAGCAAAACCAGCAGAATGAATGAAATAGAATAGGGTAAAATAAGAAGGAAATGGTGTGCATGAAGTCAGAAATCAACATACTGAAGGACAAAAAGAATAGAGAAGAGATGAACAGAGAAATAAAGACAGGCAAGAGTAGGAAGTGAAGGAGGCCAAATGTTAGAGGAGATAGAAATAGTTACAGGGTGGTAGAAAGCTGCAGAGAGAAAGGAAAAAAATAATAGAGAAAAAAGAAACGAGGATGAAAGGCAACAAAAAACTGAAATATGGAATCTAGAATCTAAATGAACTAAAGTACACAGAAAAAATAGCTAAATAAAGAACCAGAGTATCCCTGAAGTAAAACAAGATACAAGAAGAGTGACTGTAGCAGGTTACTACCTCAGGGCCTTTTCAACCAGGCTTTTGCCCCTTCCCTAAGAAATTAGTATCCATAATTGTGAACAGTGCTTCATTATATGCAATTGACTTACCTGTCTCTTCCAAATACCCCTAACTGTACTTTGTAAGAGACAATAAATAATCTAATTTAGATATGTTTTCCTTCACTGAATTATTACTTACATTGTAGATTTATAATTTACTGCATGAAATAGATCAATGATTCTCAAACCTTGTTAGACACAAGGCACCCCTCAAAAATGGCAGCTGTTAGCTTTCACTCATTTTTTTACTATGAAAAGGTAATTCTCTTGTTGCAAAGAACTCAGAACACAACAGCACAGCATGTTTTTGACACTATTTGAAATGTCTGGGTTTATCTTGTGAATTATGTTTAGGTGTCTGCACACCTAACACTGCGAATCTTCAGCTGTACCACACAAAACACTTAAAATGAGCTCACGGCACCTCAGGGTGTCTCAGGACTGTGGTCATTGCTTTAGGTCAAATATAGGTGTTCTTTGTGAAAAACTAATATAGTGGATGTCTTCTTATTTTAACCAGGAATTACTCCAGCTTTATATCTGATTTACATTGGTGTAAGTGAAAAGAAAACTAAGCCCTAATTAGTATGTGATACAGTTAAAATACTTGTACAATAGCTTTCACCAACATACTTTGCCAAGTATATTGAGGAAGCCTACGCTTGCCCTATCCCAGGGGCAAGCAATGATTTTGGGTGGAGGACCACTTAAAAAGGTTTGGTGAGCTGTCCAGGGCTGCAAGGGTAGCCCCATCCCTTGCAGTTGCTTCGCCCCTGGTCACCATCTTGGGACCTGAAATCCCGCCCCCTAACCCCTGACCTTTGCCACCTCCTTTTGGGAGGGGGGAATGCCATCTTAAAACCAGGAAAAAACAAATCATACACTAAAAGTTAAAAACTTACTATAACATATTTTAATTTTATTACAAAAACTATTTTTGTCATGATTAGTGTTTCTGTACTATATATAGAGGTGATTGCATAATAACTCAAAAATAATTCTTAGTCTTTTATATTGTGGTGTGTCATAACCCAAAGTTGTGAGTTTTTGTTTGTGTGTGCTTCGGCAATGCTAAATTATGTTCCCGCTAAATTGCAGCTTCCTTGCACGGTGGAGTTCTCTGCTGCAGAAGAGAACCCCAGTGCAATGGAGAATTTCCTGCCAAATTTGTAGCTTTCTTTGCAGGGTGCATTTCTCTGCTGCAGAGGAGAAATGCTCATTGCAAAGAGTTCCCGCCATTCGTATTATAATTCGAGCCCCATTATTGGCTTGTGCTAAATTATGCACACGTGGTGGCTAGTGATTGGCTTGCTAGCCGTATAAAAAGCTTGTGTGGTTTCCGCCCAAGTTGGAGGACTCCACGAACACCAGGAGGAGGAGACTTCACGCTGTGTGAAGATCTCTAAGCGCTGCGGATCCTTACGGACCCAATGCATTTCTTAAGCAGGCAACAGGGGCCTGACCAGCCTCTAGCCTCTCCCTGTCGCCGAGCGCAATCCTAGACATATCCCTTTCCTACATACTCAATTTTCGAACCCACGGAGCCTTAACAACTCCGGGGCCTGAGAACCAAACAGAGCCCACGGAGCTTCGACAACTCCGTGGGAAAGAATTGCCGAACCCGCGGAGCCTTAACAACTCCGGGGCCAAAGAACCAAATTTGTCGTAGTCCTCCAACGAGGATTTAAGCGGAGCTGCACCTGGAAACTGTCCAGCCTACACCGTGACCATCTTGGGTGTAAGTAAATAATCTTTCAATCAACCATTACTCCTCTGTGACTAATTCTAGCCCATGCGTGCCTTGCCACTGCGCGGTTTCCTCTGGCCCCTCGTGCCCGGGCTGCTGGCCACAGCCCGCGTGCGCAAAGACGGGCCCGGCTCGCCCCCGGCCCGCACATGGTGTATATGTGTGTGCGCGCATGTGTGCATACATGCACGGTAGGGTGTGGGGGGAGTTTGTGAGGGGTGGCTGTGTATGGGGACATAGGGTGTGTTGGGGGGCTGTGTGGCATTTGTGGGGTATGGGTGTATGCCTCTGGAACACACTGGTCTCTGGAACACACTGTCCTATCCTGCACTCAATGCTGGTTGTGTGTGAGAGGGGGATAGCATTTGTGGGGTGAGGGAGGGTGGGAGGGGTGTGGGGACACCACCCACACTCCCTGCATGGAGCAGCAACAGGTGGAGGTGATGGTGCCTAGCTCTGGCCATCGTTGCACATCACAGTGAGGAGCACAGCCTGCACCAAGCCATCTCTATCGCCAGCACTCCCCAGCACTCACGCAGCAGGGGAGGGAAGCTCCAGGCACTGGAGTTGGCTGCCTTCCCCACCCCAGCTGGCTCCAGTGCTTAGAGCTTCCCTCCTGTGCCATACAAGTGTGGTGAGTGCCAGCCATACAGACTGCACTCCTCACCATGCAAGGATTGCATTCCTTGCCATGATGTGCAGCGCTGGCCGGAGCCAGGCACCAGCACCAAGCATGAGCACCCCCCCACACACACACTGCTGCTGCTGCCCCTGCTGCCTGCTGGGTCTGCAAGCCATGAGGGGAATGTGGGAGGAGGGGGTCCCCATACCCCCCGCTCTCCTCTACACCCACACCCTGCCAAGCTGAGCTCCGTGCTGCCACCAGCCCCCACTCCACACTCAGCACTCCCACCCAGCTGCAGCCCTGCCTCCACCCCCCACTTTCCAACCTGCTACCCAGAGGGAGTGGGACATAGGGGAAGCCTTCAGAAGCCCCACCCAATGCTGACAGGGCCAGCCCCTTCTGCCCACGAGGGTGTGTGTCAGATAAGCTTCCAGGCCCAGTGCTAGCACCGGCCCACCTCCTGTCTGTGGGTACACCGCCTGCCTAGCTCTCCTGCCATGCTTCATTGATAAATAATAAAGATGGTACTTAGACGGGAGGCTGCCCATTTTGAACCCCTGATGTCTAGGGGTGATATCTGCAGCTCTGAACCTTCCCATCACTGCAGCCCATGCCTCGCAGATAGCATCCATAATTATAAGTGCACCAGCCAGAAGCTGGGCCAAACTCTGCACTATGTTGGGCCTCTTCCACTCACTCAATCATACTGCCCCCATCTCACAGGGCCTCTTTCATTCCACCCCTCTTCTGGGCCTCTTCCACTCTGCCTTGATCCCCAGAAGTGGCCTTCAGGACATCAGGTTTGCTCCCACTCACTCTGGGAGATCAACCCTGCAGCCCTTTGGGTACCTCTTGCAACCTGGCTCATGAGTGATGGTCCATGACTAACCCTAGGCTGAATCTAACCACAGACTGCTTCCAGGGCACTTGGCTCTTTCTGCCCCTCTTGGGGTCACTTTTATGCCCCTCCTAGGCTCCAGGCTGCCCCTCTCTAGGGCTAACTCTATACCCCTTCATGGACTTGGGGTCTTACACCCCCAGGGGCTCAGGTGCCTTTCCCTCATTGTGCCTAGCTCCATAATTTGTATAGTCTCCACTATATAGCAGGGGCTGAGGTTTTAAGATGCCCCTACCCACCTTTCACCAGGGAGGTAATTGGCTTGGCACTTCCTGGGGGCTCCCACACCACTAGGAGACCCATCAGACTGCCCTTCCCCAGCAGGGTGCAGTTTCAAGTCATACCCAGGACCAGGAGCCTCCAAGCAGTCACCTGTAGCTCCTTCCCTTACCTCCAAGGTGTTCCTGAAGCAGGAGTTCAGCAGAGAGATGTTTCTTCCCTGCTGACTGGTCACAAACTGCTCTCCTTCCTCCAGGGACCCAGCCACCTGGCAGCTCCCTGCTCCAGCCCTTAAAGTGACAGGCACCAAAGGTGCTCTGTCACAGGGTGGGAGCGAGGCATAACAGGGTATGTTGGGGGCAGGTATAGGCACCTCACTCCCACCCTCGTGAGCAGAAGGGCTGAGCAGGGCACAACTTTTGGGAGGTTCTGCAGGCCAGATGAAAGTTCCTGGTGGGCTGAATCCAGCCCACAGGCCATATTTTGCCCACCCCTGCCCCATCTCCACTGCATTTGCTCCAGAATAAATACAGGAAATCAAACTACCATCAGAGGTATTTAGGGAACTACCTCTCACTAAAAATCAATGATTTAAACATCTAAATACCTAGAATTATATGAACCATACTGTCCAGTGCTCTCAGCCAAAGAACTGCTGCCACCAAGAAACAGTATGAATTTTTTTTAAGAACTGCATACAAGCAGTGTACGGGGTATGCAGTAGCAAAATGTTTAAGGTCTCTCTCTGTACTTCCAAAGGCATGAGTACAAGCCCCACTCTCGGCTCATGCCAAAAAGATTTGCCCTAGTAGACCTAGATGTAAAACGGGTACCCAGTCATTGAGTGGGGAATCAAAGATGCTTGGACATGATGATAGCCACATCACTCCTTTGTGGGTTTCTGGCTACAGAAACTGGCATGTCTAAACCAAGCAAATAGGCCTTTGACTTTTATGACTGTATGCAAGAAATCAGAGAAAATACTACCATTTCCCCTTCATTATCCAAATCAACACCACACTCAAGCAAGTGCTTAAAATTTAAGCATGTGACATATCTCATCTCTATTCACCACAACATTTAAGAGCTAAATGGAAATAAGATTATTCATATGCTGAAGTAAAGCACATACCTCAATGCCTATGCTAAAGTAGGGCCTGTGATGGGTTCCCATTTATGCAGATGTTCAAAATAAAAGCAGGTCTGCATAATCCTCTGTGTTTTAAATCTTATGGTCAGACCAACAATTCTCAGTCCATAAAATGCACTTACAGTTCAAATACATTACAAAAGTAACAATTTATTCATGCTATTCAGTGCTAAGTTTCAATGCTATATTCCTGCTTTGGACAAAAAGTAAATTTGCCCCAACCAGGGGCTAAATTGATTTCTTAGGCATATAAGTAAATATATAATCCTTCTGTTGAAGCGAATGGAATTTCCTAGATCCAAGTGGAATAACTGAGACCCCAAAATGGCTTCAATTCCCTAAATTTCATGCATTGGCAACAAGCATACATATAAAAAACCCAATTGTCTACAAACGCATGTGCTAATTATGGCTATGTATATGAATTTGGGGGTATAATTTCAGCAGCTATTTTGAAAATCTGGCCTCTAATGTTTTTGTCTTTCTGTTAAACATCAATTGAGTTTATTTGTAACATGTTGTTGCTCATTTTGCCAACAGTTCCCTGTTATGTGGCTATATGTTGTTATTATTAACATTGGTTGGCATTTGAATGTCTCACATTTACAATGTGGTCTCAAGGTTCCATTGAGGAACACTGAAAAGCGTAACAGATACTCTAGTATTGTTTTATACGGTGCTGGTACAATAGCCCTAGTTTCATCAATAAATGTACATTCCAATTCTCATTCTTCACTAAAAAAGAAATATGCATCTTACTAAGTGCCAGGCAGAGCATAAAAAACATGTCTGATGAGATAGATGGAAACAATATAGAACATGAATATTTTTTAAATTGCTCCAGCTTGCTGCTATGCAACACATCCTGCTATAAGGAAAGGACTTAAAACACAAATCCAGCTATTCACCAATGAGATAATAAAATGTGATTGTGACGGTGATGATGATTTCTTTTCAGCATAAAGCAGGAAGCTGTGGCATCATGCTGTGCAGTGATAATACTAGAAAATCAAGTGCTGAACCTAAATAGAATAGGCACAAACAGCTTTGCAATAAAATGTTGACTACTGCCAAGTGTGACAGTGCAAAACTGAGCTGCACCTCAAGAACAAAAAGGGTCACTTACCTTAGTAATTGCCAATACATTTAATCTCCTCCCAGCTACTACCAAGGAAAATCAAATCTATTGCTAATGCTGATAAGTACTTTAAAGCATTCTGTAAGATTTCTGACAGACTCAGGGAACAGCCTAAACAAGCTTATGTAGGGCTCTCAGAGGCATGGAAAGCTCATTGAGCATTGGGATGGGAGGGGAGGGAGGGAGAAAGATAATAGGGGGAACACTGTAGACTGGGGGAGGGCAAGGGAGAACATGGGGAAGGAAAGACATACCTTCCTGGGCTATTGCTGCCACTGCTATAGTAAAATCAGCTCCACTCTGGTGGCAGCACCTTCATGGCCAGGTTCCCTACAAGCCAATCCTGGTGCCACATTCACTCCCTAATCCCTATACATATTGAACTCAGGGCTGCACTCACTCTGGCAAAGAGAGCACCATTCTGATCCCTCCATTTGCTCCCACCCATCACATACACTTCTTGGGGTGGTACTGCCCAGGGCTGTCCCTGCCATGACAGACTCCCGGGGGGGGGGAGTTCTGATACCCCTCTCAGTCAGCACCCAGGGCTGGTTCCCTGCCCACCTTGTGTCTGTTCTAGATAAATAGGTAAAGTTACCTCAGTAGTAACATTATTTTAGCCCTCCCACCAAGAAGGGACTCCCCTGTGTTTGGTGTGGGTAATATTCAAAAAACCATTGCAGGATACTGAGGTAACACACTAAGGTTATAAGGAAGAGTGCTGTGTGTTCTTTCTTGAGCACTAAAGTAATGGAATTGAAGTAAATAAAAAAGGGGTTTATACTTAAAGAGAGATAGGAAGGTAAGTTAGGAGATACTTTTTAAATTCTACAAACCAATAAAAAAATGTGCATTTTAAACTATTTATATCAATGATAGTAGCAGGGATCCCACTGAGCCCCGTACTTACTAGGGCAATGACCACTAGTGTGCTCCACGGGTGGTGGACTCGCAACTGGTCCAGAGGAAAAGCGGTGAGCCTGTGGGATGACAAGTCACTCTGCCAGAACCCCTCTCCCAGGAGGGGAATGAATATCTGGTAGGGAGTGTGCTCTCAGCAGGCCCCTTCCCTGGGCCAGAGTGAGAGCCAGAACCTGGGCTTCACACAGAAACAGGGCCCAGCCCAAGAAACGAGCAGGCAGCTGGAGCAGACAGTGCTGGCTAGAGCCCAGTGTGGCAAGGGCAGGCTTTCACACCTGGTGCAAGCACCAGCCTGCCTCCTGTCTATGGGCCAGCCGCCCACCTCACTCTCCTGCCATGCCTTGATGTACTAGTATTGAGGTTTTAGTTAGGTGCGAGGCTGCCCATTTTGAACCCCAATCTTTAGGGGGGTATCTGCAGCTCTGTGTGCACCTCTACACTGTGGCCCAAGCCTCATAGATGGCATCCCAGGCAGCTAAACTCAGTCATTCCCTTTACCCATTAGCTGTGGTTCCCTGTCTGGGACCTTTGGCTCCCACTTAGGCTCTGGCCCCGTCTCAGGCCAGTCAGGACCCCGAGCTTCTATGCTATGTCAGCATTCCTTGAATTGGGCCCCTAGCTCTTTGGACTCCTCTCTGGGTCCTGGCCCCAGCATGAACCAGTTGGGTCCCTCAGGTCGGGTCTAAGCTGCATGCCTGGCTTTCAAGGATCAGGGGTCCCCTATTCTGAGCTCAGGTGCTTCTCAAAGTGTGCCTGGCTCTGCGGGATCACTCACCCCAGCAGGCTCAGGCACTTCAAGAAGCTTACCTGACCTTCCCTGCATTAAATAAACCACTAGAAGGTGGGGGCTGAGGTTAAGGCACCCCGATCCAGGGATTTACATGGGGACTGCCGCGCCACCAGCAGCCCCACAAGGCCTTCATGCCCTGATAGGGTGCCATTTTGGGTCATGCCCAGGACCAATGAGGCCTCCAAGCCATCCCCATAACCTCACCCTTACCTCCAAGGTATTGCTGGCAGAACTCAGCAGAGAGCTGTTTCTCCTGTCCTGGCTGATCACAAACTGCCCTCAGCTCAGGGAACTGGGCCTTAAAATGGCCGCTCTCATTAGGCACCTGCCCCTCCCTGGCCCAGTTCTTTAAGTGACAGGCACTACCAGTGCCCTGCCACACCCAGAAGCCACAGGTGCCAAGGGCTGATAAGCTCCTCTTGGGCACTCAATACCTAGCGGTGACTGCAGGGCATGTGGAGGTAGGTAGGGATCTGGGTTGGCTCAGGCCAACATGGAACTTCCTATTTAAGACAGTGCCAGCCCCAGAAGGGGAGGAACACCAGTGTAGGCACTAGCCACACCACGTTCCCTCACCAGAGCCAAGGACATGGGATTGAGGACTAGCAAGACATCAGATCTCCCTATGGAACCCTGACCATCACACAGTCACTGGAGGTCAGGTACCTTTAGGGACCCCACAGGAGTTCGTAATACCTGTGGCCCCAAATTATCCAAAGGGTTTGACCCAGGACAGGCCAGCCCCCTCAGACCAGACTCATGGAAGGGGGCAAACCTGATGGGAGAACCCACCAGGCCTAAAGTCAGGGAGGACCAGGTTAGAAAGCTTCTGGAGGGGCTGGGTGTGTTCAAATCAGCAGGTCCAGATGCTCTGCACTCCAGGGTATTGAGGGAATTGGCAGGGATTATTGCAGGGCCCCTGGCATAGCTTTACAAGCACTCATGGTGCTCTGGCCAGGTGCCAGATGACTGGAAGAAAGCCATTGTGGTCCCCATCTTCAAAAAAGGGAAGAGGGAGGACCCAGGAAACTATAGGCCCATTAGTCTTACTTCAATCCTGGGGAAACTCTTTCAGAAGATCATCAAGGAGCACATCAGTGATGGGCCAGCAGCAGGGATGATGTGCAAGGGCAACCAGCATGGTTTCATTAGGGGCAGGTCCTGTCAGACCAACCTGATTGCCTCCTACGATCAGGTCACAAAAGCATTGAATGCAGGTGTCGTGGTGGATGTAGTCTTTCTGGACTTCAGCAAGGCCTTTGACACTGTCTCCCACCCCATTCTCATCAAAAAACTAGGTGACTGTGGCATTGATGCCTACACAGTCAGATGGATTGCAAATTGGCTGAAGGGTTGTACTCAGAGGGTAGTGGTGGAGAGGTCTTTTTCCACCTGGAGGGAAGTGGGCAGTGGAGTCCCCCAGAGCTTGGTCCTTGGACCTGCAATGTTCAATTTCTTTATTAGTGACTTGGACGACGGGATAAAAAGCAGCCTGTTTAAATTTGCTGATTATACCAAGATTTGGGGTGAGGTAGGCATGCTAGTAGGGAAGGACAGATAACAGTAGGACCTGGACAGGTTACAGGGATGGGCTAATGGAAATAGGATGGGTTTCAATACTGACAAGTGCAGGGTGCTGCACTTGGGCAGTAGGAACCAGCAGCACACTTATAAGCTGGGAAAATCCCTTCTCGAGAGCACGGTGGCAGAAAGAGATCTTGGAGTCATTATTGACTCCAAGATGAACATGGGCTGACAATGCAAGGTCACGGTCAGTAAAGCTAATTGTACCTTGTCGTGCATCCACAGATGCATCTCAAGCAAGGCCAAGGAGGTGATCCTCCCCTTCCATGCGACACTGGTCAGGCCACAGCTGGAGTACTGTGTTCAGTTCTGGGCGCCACACTTCAGGAGGGATGTGGCCAGCATTAAGAGGGTCCAGAGGAGGGCCACCTGCATGATCTGGGGACAGCAGGGCAGACCCTACAAAGAGAGGCTACGGGACCTTAACCTGTTCAGCCTTCACAAGAGAAGGCTGAGGGGGGACCTGGTGGCCATCTATAAACTCATCAGGGGGGACCAGCAGGGTTTGGGAGGGACCCTGTTCCCCCTAGTGTCCCCCAGGGTAACAAGGAATAATGGCCACAAATTATTAGAGAGTAGGTTTAGACTAGATATCTGCAGGCACTACTTCACAGTCAGGGTGGTTAGGATCTGGAACCAACTTCCAAGGGAAGTGGTGATGGCTCCTACCCTGGGGGTCTTTAAGAGGAGGCTGGATGAACACCTCACCAGGGTCGTTTGACCCCAGTACTCTTTCCTGCCATGGCAGGGGGTCAGACTTGATGCTCTGCTCAGGTCCCTTCTGACCCTACTTCTATGAATCTATGAAACCCGAAGGACCCCAACTGCCTCAAGCAAGACAGCTGAGGTACACTGCTAGGCCAAAAGGCGGCCTAAAGCAGGCACAGACAATATTTTAAGTTATATTATTTTATTCATTTCCTTCCATTGTGGCTCCTTCCACCTAACAAGTAAAGCCAGATGCCTAGTGAGACCAGGCACCTACTCTGATCACCAACAAAATATCCAAGTGGAAAGGGGTGGGGTGTAGGGGAGGTGGAGCCCCACAGAAGACTCACGGACATCGTGACCCACACCGTCTCAATAAACCCCAGATTATCAGGTACCACCTCCTGACCTCTTTTTCAATAATACCAAGGCATGGCGGGCAATTTGCAAAAACAGAGAAATTAGACACCCATTGAGTGTGCAGCATCCAGGCCTCATCCCAGTGTGGTCACTCTGCTTGGGTCCCACTACAGTGTTATAAAACGTTTCACAGTATTTATATATTCCTAGTCAGTACTTACAAAATGAAATGTATATAAACAAAACAGAACTATGTTTAATGTCAATTAAGGATGCAGGAGGACATTTTCCATTCACCCCATACCCTAAAAATCATGAAAATAAGCTGTTAAGGAGAAAGTTTTGTGTGTTTTTGCAAGATATTCTAGGAATCAGCACTGGAGAACAACACTAGGTAAGGTGCCTATGTGTTTCAGATGTCTTGCAGGAGTACAGAGAAAATTCAAATGATCCAGTGGGGGTAGAAAAAAATTACCAAAAGGTCTGCTTCTAAAATTATTTCATTTCATTCTCTGTTTACCAATTTATTTTTCATCAAATCACCATGAAAAATTCAAACAACATTCAAAGGTTATATTCTGTGTTTTGGGGTAGGGGTTACCATTTTTTATGAGATTTTTATGAAATAAAGTTTTAAAATCTCCTGTTAAAACTACAATGCAAACTTTGCTAGTGCTGCTACCTCTGCAACTATAATAAGATCAAAAGTACTTTGTCTTTCAGACACAGAGAAGACAAGGTCTTATGATAATATAGACATAAAAGATTAGCTTTTTAATTCAAGAGAGTGTCTTTAATCATGTCTGACCTGATGCTGTAGCTAATGTGGCTAGCAAGCTTAGAAAGCAAACTTTTTAACTCTATTAAATATTCTCTCCTTATAGCAATTGTTTTACTGGCAAGCAAGCTTCCAGCTTTCTAAAAGAAAAATTATACAGATTCTAAAAGATAATTTCACCCATTTATAAAAACAAAATAACTATGGCTCCAATTCAATAAGGTACTTAAGCAAATTCTTAAACTAGGATTGAATCCATATTAGGGACCAGCAGTAATACTATCAAATGTCCTTCTAGTTGGAAGACAAGAGGTAATTGCCCTTAAAAATACAGCAATGAAAAAAAGTGAATGTACAAAAGTTCAGACTCTTTACAAGAATATATTCTTTTCTTGAGACAAACATAGAACCTCCTGGGATACTGGAGCTGAAGTGAAGTTTTCAGATCTCCAAAATGCTTGGCAGGGCACAATGACAAGATTAATTCCCCACTCAAGGAAAATAAAACATTGCCAGATAAGATGGATGAACTTGCTCATAAATCAGAAGTGTAGGGACTTAGGATTTTCCTTACAATGCTGATTCCAAAGAATACTTTTCTTGTACAATTGCAAGCAAATTTGAGATTTTTACATATACAGACTGAACATATATATAGTCATCGTGGAGATCCTACCAAAACAATAGTACCTCTTTCCCTCCCCAAAAAAAACTCTATAATTAGAGCAGAAGGGTCTATTAACCATGCAAAAGTAAAACTCTGTTAATATCTTCTTTACTGACTAACTACAGTGACATGTGAAAACAGCCTGGTTTATATTGTTCCTATTTAAACTACTTGGGAGGGGGTTATAGTCTAAGAAATTGTGGCTGTTTACTTACAGAAAACAAGGCTAATAAACCATACTGCAAAAGCACAAGGACATTTTTTATGGGCTGTTCAGGAGATCACTTTATACCCACAACTATCTTTCTTGCCTTCCAGTTACTTACAAAAAGGTAACCAATTCCCCTTCAGACAGTGCTGCTTCCCTCCAGCTTGAGAAAACACAGCTTAGCTCAGGAGTCACATACTTAAGGATGTTGGAGCGCACAAGTGCCATCAAGCTGGGTTTTAAAAGTTGTATAGCTGCTAAAGACACTGAGAAAAGGGGTTCTCCTCTGTAGATCTGATTAGGGACTACGATCAGCTCCATACCAGGCAGGGCAAGAATTTAGTCCATTCAAAAAGGGTTCTGAACTTATTAAACGTTTCACAAATATGCATGTCTGGTGCTCTCTGAATTTTTCAGTAAGTGATGTGATCTTTCATGTTGAGCCAGTAACATGCAGACTATGTATACAACATGCCCTGTTGTTACTGATATCTGATACATGTCATAATATGATCGTTCAAATATGCTATTATTTTACTATTGTGCAACTCTTCTGCCAGGCTCAGAATGGCAGTAACAAAGAACGAGTTCATTTTAGGGATTTTACACAAATTTTATTACTTGGTTTCAGCCCTCACCCAGAAACCTAGAAAACAAAAGCTACCTGGATGTTCAAATGTGAACAGACTTCCCCACTTACAAGCCATATTAAACTATAACAGGATTTATTGAAGGAGGAAAGTAAGTGGGACAAACAAACAGACAAAAAAACAAACTATCTTGGGAACCCCTTAATAGTCAGTAGCACACTTCAACCAACTATTAACAGCTTATTGCAATCTATGACTTCAGACTTCTATCTTAAGCTCTCACAGGGTAAACTTGGGAGCCACCGCCAGTATACCTGTTACCCCAAGCCTTCCCCACACTTCCCTACTGGTGTCACAGCTCCTCACTACCACTGTGGGGCACTGTCCCACAGTTGCTGGCATGGCTTCTTACCACCGTTGGGGTGTGCTGCTGTGCAGCTGCTGTGCTGTGCTGCTGCCTCTGCACTGGCACCAAGGGGAACTGGTCCAGTGCCAGCAGCTCATTTAATTCAGCTGTCTAACCTAAACTTGCCTTGCTGCAACTTGAGACCATCGCTTCTTGTTCTATCATCTGCCACCACTGAGAACAGTCTAGCTCCATCCTCTTTCAAATCTCCCTTCAGATAGTTGAAGGCTGCTATTAAACCCCCTCCCAGCCTTCTCTTTTCTAAAAGAAATAAGCCTAGTTCCCTCAGCCTCTCATAGTTTCATAGTAGCTAGGGTCAGGAGGGACCTGAACAGATCATCTACCTGACCCCCTGCCACAGGCAGGAATGAATGCTGGGTTCACAAGACCCCAGACAGGTGATTATCCAACCTCCTCTTGAAGTTGCCCAAGGTAGGACGAGGACCACTTCCCTGGGAAGTTGGTTCCAGATTTTGGCCACCCTAACTGTAAAATATTGCCTTCTGATCTCCAACCTAAACCTATTCTCCATCAGCTTATGACCATTGTTCCTTGTCACCCAGGTGGTGCTGGGGAGAAAAGGGCTCTGCCTATTTGCTGTTGATCTCCCCTGATGAGCTTGTAGGCACCAGGTCCCCCCCCATGCACCAGGTCCCCCCCCAGCCTCCTCTTGCTGAGGCTGAACAAGTTCAGGTCCCTCAGTCTCTCCTTGTCAGGCCCATCCTGCTGCCCTCTCACCAAGCGGGTGGCCCTCCTCTGAACCCTCTCCAGGCTGGCCACGTCCCTTTTGAAGTGCGGAGCCCAGTACCGGACGCAGTACTCCAACTGCGGCCTGACCAAAGTCGCATAGAGGGAGAGTATCACCTCTCTGGACCGACTTGAGATGCACCTTTGGATGCATGACAAGGTATGGCTGGCCTTGCTGGCTGTGGTCTGGCATTGGCCGCTCATGTTCATCTTGGAGTCAATAATGACTCCAAGATCCCTTTCTGCCTCTGTTCTTTCAAGAGGGGAACTTCCCAGCCTGTATATATGCTGTGGATTCCTTCTCCCAAAGTGCAGCACCCTGCATTTGTCTACATTGAACCCCATCCTATTCTCATCTGCCCACTTTTATAGTCTGTCTAAATCTAGTTGCAGCCTCTCTCTCCCTTCAAGCATGTCCACCTTGCCCCACTTCTTAGTGTCATCAGCAAACTTGGACAGTGTGCTTTCCACCCCCTCATCCAAGTCGCTGATGAAGATGTTAAACAGTGCGGGCCCGAGGACCGAGACCTGGGGTACCCCACTGCTCACATCTAGCCAGGTTGAGTACAACCTGTCCACCACTACTCTCTGGGTGCACCCCATCAGCCAATTTTTTACCCATCCAACTGTGCAGGCATCAATGCCATGGTCGCTTAATTTATTGATGAGGATGGGGTGAGAGACAGTGTCAAAGGCCTTCTTAAAGTCTAGAAAGACTACGTCCACAGTGACACCATCATCCAAGGATTTAGTTACTTGGTCATAAAAGGCAATCAGGATGGTCGGGCAGGATGAACCCATGCTGATTGCCCCTGAGTATGATCTCCCCTGCTGGCCCCCCACAGATATGCCCCTTGATGATTCTCTCCAAGATCTTCCTGAGCACCAAGGTGAGGCTTACAGGCCTATAGTTACTTGGGTCCTCCTTCCTCCCTTTCTTGAAAATTGGGACCACATTAGCCAGTGTCCAATCCCCTGGCACCTGGCCAGATGACCACGAATGCTCATACAGCCAGGCCAAGGGCTCCGCGATGACCCCTGCCAGCTCCCTCAACACCCTTGGGTAGAGGGCATCTGGACCTGCAGATTTAAAAATGTCTAGCCCTTCCAGAAGATCCCTAACTACATCTGCACCAACTGAAGTCCTGACAGAACTATCCCCAAGATTGTCCCTACCTCTGGTAGATGGGATATCCTGGTCCCTGTTCAAGAAAACAGAGGCAAAGAAACTGTTACAAATATCAGCTTTCTTGTCTGGTGTAGCCACAAGATTACCATTTGCATCTTGCAGGGGCCCTACATTGCCTGGTGCCCTCTTCTTGCTCCCAATATACTTGAAAAAGGACTTTTTGTTGTCCTTAATCCTGGACGCTAGCCTGAGTTCCATCTCTACCTTGGCCTTCCTAATAGCTCTCCTACATTCATGGGCCAGGAAGGAGTACTCCTCCTTGGTGATAGCTCCTCCCTTCCACTGGTTGTACGCTCCCCTTCTAGTCCTCAGGCATTCCTGAATGCCCTTGCTGAGCCAAGAGGGTTTCTGAGCACTCTTAGCCCCCTTGCTTCTCTTAGGGACTGTTATCCTTTGGGCCTGGAGGATCACCCCCTTAAGGTACAACCATCCCTCTCCTCAGAAGTCATGTGCTCCAGGCTCCTCAACATTTTCATTGCCCTCCACTGGACTCTCTCCAATTTGTCCACATCCTTTCTGTACTGGGGGGCCCAAAACTGAACACAGTAAACTCCAGATGTGGTCTCACCAGTGCTGAATAGAGGGAAAGAATCACTTCCCTTGATCTGCTGGCAGTACACCTACCAATGGAACCCAGTATGCCATTAGCCTTCTTGGCAACAAGGGCACACTTCTGGCTCATATTCAGCTTATTGTCCACTGTAACCCCCAGGTCTTTTTCTGCAGAGCTACTGCCCAGCCAGTCAGTCCCCAGCCTGTACCAGTGCATAGGATTGTTCCACCCTCAGTGCAGGACTTTGTTGAATCTCATGAGATTTCTTTTGGCCCCGTCTTCCAATTTATCTAGGTCACTCAGAATCCTAGCCCTACCTCCAGCATGTATATTACTCGTTCCAGCTTGATGTCATCTGCAGACTTGCTAAGGGTGTACTCTATGTCATCTTCCAGGTCGTTGATGAAGATATTGAACAAAACCAGCCCCAGAACCGGCCCCTAGGGCAGTCTACTTGATACCGGCTGCCAACCAGATATTGAGCCATTAATTCAGGGGCAGGAAATTATTTCGGGCAGAGGGTCACTTAACAAGGTTTGGTGAGCTGTCGAGGGCTGTGTCACAGTGGGGTCCTACAGGAGGGCCGTGATCTCTTTACGGCCCCCTCACCATGCCAAGTCGGCCCAAGGGCACCCTCAAATTCTCGCTCACCACGTCTTTGATGTTTGTATATAGTTGGGAGGCTGCCTCACGTCTCCTTGGGCACGGTTAGCTGGGACCTCTGTCCCCGTGTGTTCCTGGACCCCCTGGGGGTCTCCCGGTATGATGGGTGCTCCCCAGGCACCCTAGCCTTATGGGCCACGCGTGGCTCCTACCAACCCCTAATACTACGCCCCAAGCCTCGCAGATGGGATAGACGCTGGTATGTCTCTCTATATATATACTGCCTGTCTCTCGGGCCTCCTCTACGTACTCTCGCCCGCTCTCTGGGGCCTCCCCTGCTGTACTGCCCTCTCTTGGGCTCTCTGAGCCCACTCGGAGCCTCCCTGTGACGTTGCCCCTCTCTGGGGCCTTCTCTGTAGTGTCGCCCCTTGTCTGAGGCCTTTGCAATAGTGCCCCCTCCTGGGGCTTTCCCTGTAACGTCGCCCGTACTCGGGCTTCTAAAATACAGCCCCCCGTCTGGGGCTCTCTGCGCCCACTCTGGGGACTTCTCGGCAATGCCCCCTGACTCTCGGGCCCACCGCGCTGCTACCCCCTTCTCCCAGGGCTCACCGTGCCACTACCCCCTCTCGCCGGGGCAACCGCAGCACTCTACCCTGCTCCGGGGTTTTCCGCAGCACTAGCCCTGTTTCAGAGGCTCACCGCACCCGCACTAGGCTCCCTGAAAATATGGCCCCCTCTCTGGGGCTTGCTGTGCCCCTACTGGGCTGCCTAATAATATGGCTCCCTCTCTGGGGCTCATCGTGCCCGCGCTGGGCTTCTCAAAGCTGCCCCTCTCTGGGGCTGGGGTCTACGGCCTGCAAGCTGTGCCCTCACTGGCGCCGGGGTTCCCATACCACTGGGGTTCCCCCTTAGAATACTGCGCCCTCACTGGCTCCAGGGTCCCACCCCCTGTGGGTCCCTATGAGGCCTCCTCCAACCCCTATAGCCTCACCCAAACCACCGGTGTAATATCTAAGCCGAACATAAACTCGAGCCTCCTGGCTATAACTCAAACATAAGGCACTGGGCCATAACAACCTAAGCCTCCTGGCTGTAACTCAATATCATTGCTCCAGCCTCTGGAGCTCTTGCGAGCTATACTTGTAATCCGGGTTCTCCCTATATCCTGGCTGAGGGAACTCCTGCCTCTCTGGCTGCTAGCAGGCAACTGCTAGCCTGGCTTCAGCCCTGGGCTTTATAAGGGCCAGGCCCTGCCCCCTTCTGGCCAGCTGACTCACATTAGTTGCCCTGGCAACCTGCAGCTGTGCTCATTATGTTCTGCCAGGGCGCTCTCTCCCTGGCAGTTTCTACTCCCTAGGAGCAGGCACTGAGGTGCCCTGCGACAGGCTGCATGAGTAGCCCTGCCCCTTGACAGGTGCCCCACCTCCCCGGCCAACCAGAAGTCCCACCCCTAACCCCGACCTTTGCCACTGGACTGCCTTCCCCTTACTCCCCAGAAATACTCTTTTTGGGAGGGAGGGGTTTGCCATCTTAGAACCAGAAAAAAAAATCATACACTGAAAGTTAAACACCTGCTATAACATATTAGACCTCCTGTGCCCCACGAGTGCAGGGAGCACCGGGGAAACAAACGGCCAAGTGGGGGCTGACCTCTTCACAAAGCTGGCCAGAGCCAGGAGTCAGGCACAGGCACCAAACAAAGCATTCCTTCCCACCCCCAGTGCTGCTGCTGCTGCTGCCCACTGCCTGCCAGGGATGCATGCCATGGTGGTGGGGAACTGTGGAGGGGTCCCCAAACCCCTCCCCCCTCACACCATCACCCTGCCCATCTAGCTCCACACTGCCCCGCCCCCCAGGTGAGGGCTCCATGCCACACCCAGTGCCAGCACCAGCCCTAGCCCTGCATTCCAGATTCCCACCCAGCTGCAGCCCCACCCCCACCCCTCACTTCCCTATCTGCTGCTCATAGAGAGCCAGACGCAGGGAAGCCTGCAGCAGCAGCCCCACCCCATGCTACTGGGGCTGGCCCTTCCAACCATGAGGGTGGGAACGAGGCATAGTAAGATATGTTGGGGGCGAGTGTAGGTGCCTTGCTCCCACCCTTGTGGGCAGAAGTGGGCAGGGCACAATTCATTTGGGGGGGCGCCACAGGACAGATGAAAAGTGCCTGGTGGGCCAGATCTTGCCCACGGGCCATAATTTGCTGACCCCTGCATTAATAACTGCCCTTTTCATCATGGGCAGATCTTGCCTTACCAACTTCATCTCCTTCTATGACCAGGTAACTCGCCATCTGGACATGAGAGAACAGGTTGACATTGTATACCTTGACTTCCAAAAGGCCTTTGATCTAGTATCCCAAAGTGCCCTCACAAGAAAATTAAAGGATTGTGGGCTTAACTCTGAGACAGTCAGGTGGGTGAGAAACTGGCTGCAGGATAGGACCCAGAGAGTTGTAGTGAACAGATCCATGTCATCCTGGTGAGAAGTGAGCAGAGGTGTCCTGCAGGGGTCAGTGCTCAGTCCAGTACTTTTCAACAACTTTAGTAACAATTTGGATGTGGGGGTGAAGAGCTCACTGGCCAAGTTCATGGATGGCACCAAGTTATGGGGGCACGTGGTCACGCTTGAAGATAGGCTACAGATACAGGCAGACCTGGACAGGCTGGCAAGTTGGACAGATCGGAACCTGATGAAGTTCAACGTCAAGAAATGTAAGGTGCTCCACCTCAGGACGAGCAACCTCCAACACACCTACAGGCTTGGTGGCACCAAACTGACTAGCACCACAAATGAAAGGGACCTGTGGGTAATAACAGACCACAGTATGAATATGAGCTGGCATTGTGAAGCTGTAGCCAGTAGGACAAATTATATCCTGGCATGCATCAGTCAATGCATCTCCAGCAAAACCAAGGCGGTGATACCTCTGCTCTACTCAACACTGGTGAGACCACAGCTGGAGTACTGCGTCCAGTTCTGGGCACCACACTTTAACAAGGACATGGACAAGCTTGAGACAGTCCAAAGAAGAGCCACCCATAGCATCAGAGTCTTAAAAGGCAAGTCATACAAGAAAAGGCTGAGGGATCTGAGACTCTTCACCCTATAGAAAAAAAGGCTGACAGGGGAACTGGTAGCAGCTTACCGCTACACTAGGGAAGTACATCAAGGACTTGGTGAGCAACTGTTCACCAGGGCACCCAAGGGGAAAACCAGGAGTAATGGCCACAAACTCCAGGAAGATCGATTCAGGCTCAACATCAGGAAAAACTTCTTCACATTCAGGGTGTCCAGATTGTGGAATAAGCTCCCTCCAGAGGTGGTGCAATCACCTACCCTAGAAATCTTTAAAAGGAGACTACACAATTATCTTGCTGGGGTCACCTGACCCCCAGTTATCTTTCCTGCTTAGTGCAGGGAACTGGACCCAATGATCTTCTGAGGTCCCTTCCAGCCTTACAATCTATGAACCTATGAATTTCTGATGCTCCATCCAGTTTTCTATCCACCTTACAGTACATTCATCCAGCCTGTACTTTCTTAGCTTGGCTGCAAGAATGTTGTGGGAGGCCATATCAAAAACCTTGCTAAAATCAAGGTATACCACAGCCAGTGGTCTCCCTGCATCAACATACCCAGTCATCTTATCTTAGAAGGCAATCAGGTTGGTCAGGCATGATGTGCCCTTGCTGAATCCTTGCTGACTGTTCCTAATCACCTTCTCCTCCTCCAACTGCTTAGAAATTAATTCCTTGAGGATCTGCTCATGATTTTTCTAGAGACTGAGGCTGACCAGTCTGTAGTTCCCTGGATCCCCCTTTTTCTCTTTCTTAAAGAGGGGCACTATATTTGCCCTCTTCCAATCATTTGGACCTGTCCTGATCTCCATGAGTGTTCATAGATGATGGTCAGTGGCTCTGCAGTCACCTCAGCCAACTCCCTCAGCACTCTCAGGTGCATCCTGTCTGGCCCCATGGACTTGTATATGTCCAACTTTTCTAAATAGTCCCTAACCTGTTCTTTCACCACTGTTGGCTGCTCACCTCTTCCCCAAACTCTGCTGCCAAGTGCAGTAGTCTGGGGGCTGACGTTGCCTGTGAAGACTGAATTGAAAAGAGCCTTGACTACTTCAGCCTTTTCTGTATCCTCTTTCACTAGGTTGCCTGCCCCCACACGTTCCCTGATCTTCCTCTTATTACTGACATACTTGTGGAAATCCTTCTTGTTACCCTTCATATCCCTTGCTAGCTGCAACTCCAAATGCACTTTGGCCTTCCTGATTTCATCCCTGCATGCCCAAGCAATACTCTTACGCTCCTCCCTAGTTGTTTGCCCAAGTTTCCACTTATTATAAAACTTCTTTTTTTTGTGATTTAGTTTACTAAAGAGTTCCCTGATAAGCCAAACTAGTCTTCTGCCATACTTGCTAGTCATCCTGCACATCAGGATGTTTTGTTCCTGCACTCTCAGCAGTGCAGGAACAAATAAACTTCTTTAAAGTACAGCCAGGTCTGCTGGACTCCTCTCCCAACACTTTTATAAACAACCGAGTAATGGGACCTAACCTGAATCCATTGCAGAGATTGTACATCACAAGTAGTCTCCCCTGCAATGCTTCATGGTGAAGCGCAATGCCATGCCAAGGGATAGCTCCCATCATTCCTGAGCTGAGGGTCCCTGCATCTTGGACTTCTATACAACTTATTGTGAGTACTGACCCTTAGCAAACTTTACCCAATACTTTCTTACAGTATCAATACCCTGATAAACTTTACACTTAGAAAAGAGCCAATGCACACAAAAAACAGAACTCACCTGAACCTTTATATTCAAACTGTTACATTTCAGCTAAAGCATGTTAATATAGGTGAAACAAGCACAAAGGGTTTCCGCTCCGTGAACCATGCATACCAATAGGTAGATAAAGGACACAGTCTCCAACTATACCAATGGAGATACGCAGACAATTATAGCAGAAAGGTTGTCACGTAGAATACAGGTACATTAACAGGATTACAATTGTATTATCACATGGAGGAGGTGTTTTGCATAATATATTACAAAATAACACAAAAGAGAAAAGAAAATCCTATGACAAGTTTCCAAAAACAAGTTTTCCAAAACAAGGACGTTTCCAGAGCCAAGAAAGTTTGGCTCTGAACCTTTTTCCTGTAGGACTTTTCATAGAAAAATAATCCCCCTTCACCAAAAGGTTAGGTTTCTTCAAAACAACATTTTTTTCTAATGCAAAAGTTTCCATGAAACATTTTCAAGTATCTACCATTTCAAGACTTTCAATAAAGGCTATTTTATTATATTTCTGATGTGCCATATCTACATATGGCTCCATTTTTAGTTCCTAGATACAGTCTACCATTCACACAGGCTTCAATTTGAAAAAAGAGCAAGGTAAGTGTGCTGATTCTCATTTACATTTACACTACTTTATGACCATTTTAATGCCCCTGTAACTGGGTGCATCTACACAAAATGCTTAATTACACGGTCAACTAATCTACTGCACAGTAAAGTGTCACCATCTACATGTATATGGCATTTACTGCACAGTAAATTAGTCTACTGTGCAGTTGCTAATACCTGTAAATAGAGGTGCTAGATTAACTCTGCCATAGTTACTGCAGAGTAGATTCATAGATTCATAGATTAATAGATGCTAGGTTCAGAAGGGACCTCAATAGATCATCGAGTCCGACCCCCTGCATAGGCAGGAAAGAGTGCTGGGTTCAGATGACCCTAGCTAGATGCTTATCTAACCTCCTCTTGAAGACCCCCAGGGTAGGGGAAAGCACCACCTCCCTTGGGAGCCCATTTGAGTAACGCTTGTGCAGATGCTGACTGGGAGCAAATTGGATCCCAGTCAGTCACACCAGCAGGAGGCCATAGGGAATGGGGGAGTTCTGTTCCTGGCCCTGGTGCTGCTCAGCTGTGGGACAAGGTTGCTCTCAGCCCCCCATGTCCTGGTGCTGTGTGGCTCCTGGTTCTGCACAGGAGCTGGGAGCTGAGTGCCTTTGGAACTGGGGAGTTCTCTGCTTCCCCATTCAGCAGGGGGCTTGCCAGCAGCTGTCCCACTTGTGGGGTAGCTGCTGGCAAGCCCCCTGCTGGGCAGGGAAGCCCTGCTGGGCATGAGGCTGCTGTCAGCTATTTATTCTGAAGTGCATGGGGCCAAGAGAGCTCTGCTGGCTGCAGCAGCAGCTGTCTCCCAGCCCCATGCACAACAGGACCCCCTCCTGATGTGCACAGGGCCAGGAGATAGCTGGCGCTGCAGCCAGCAGGGCTCTTCTGACACAGTGTGCATCAGGACCAGACCCTGTGCCCCCCTGCCAGCCCCTGGGCTAGGGCCCTAGGGATCCTGGAGCTTCCCCTGGCTGCTGCAGGGGGAGAGAGTAGGAAAAAAAAACAGCCCTGTACCAGGCTGTATCCCTTGGGAGCAGATTTGCTTCCAACAAGGTGCACATATAGACGTGCTCCCAGGTATGCCTCACTGTGCAGCAGTAAGCCTATATTGCATTAATAGCACATGTAGACACACCCACTGAGAATCAGGGCTGGGATTTTTCAATAAGCAGTGGAAATCTCTCTGATATATTGTACATGGAAATGTGTCCTACTGCATAGAGTACAACATGGAGGCAGCAAGAATACACTACACACATAAATTAGAAAATAATATGTCCACAGTACTTCATAGCCCACAAGAGAAAGATACATCTCCCTGAGCAGCCACAAGCACCTGCACTATTCACAATGAGTACCAGTGAAGCTAATAATCTTTGGGTTTTGGATCCAGGGAATCTGAAGTGTTTTAAGGGCCTTTAATAAATCCCTGGTTGGCACTAGCCTGCTAATAATGATAATAAGATCCCTCTTCAGCTAGAACCAAATAAACAGATGTGTATAAATTTTATTTTATTTTATTTTGCCAAAAGAGACCTAGATAGAACAACTTGGTAAAAATTCAGAGCTATTTAGTGTGAAAGCTACTTATGTAAACAAACAGGGCAATTTGCAGGGCAGTTTGCCACCCCTTCTTTAAAAGGTGAGCTTTTAAAGTAAGCTCTTTCTATAATTACGAGTAACTAAGAGTAAACATATATTTAGTGTAAGTAGCTAAAACTCAACAGTTACACTAATACTTAAGCCCCTTGTTTAACTAGAGTCCACAGCAAGGGGCAACTTAAGGGGGACTTTACGAGGGAGTTTTCCCAGAAACTCTCTCTCTTACTTTCTTTCACTATAAGCTTGGTGAAAGGAAGCAGGTTAGCAGGGAAAAGGGAACCTTTCAGGACCAAGGAGCAGCAAACAGGCTGGAGTTTACTAGGGAAGGTCTGCTTGGAAAGAGGGGAAGGAAGAAAGAGGCGGTGGATTAAGACCCAGGGAGATGCGTGGAGGATGTTACAATGCCAAAGTCACTGTCACTGCCAACTCTTCCTCTGCTTGCATGTCTGAGGTGTCAGTTCAGGCAGGACCGCTCACCATCAAGGCAGCACTAGAGAAGAAAAGGGACATGGAGTCCCAGGAAGGTGGAAGCTTGTGACCTCTGACACCAAGCAGAAGTCTTCATTCCCACCTGTGGCAGTTTGCCGGAGAACAGATATGGAGCCTTACCAACATAAGATGGGGAGCATGTTCCAGTGGTGGATGAGACCAGACCAGACATCCCTAAGGTTGAGAGGATCAAGACCACTGCCACCAAGAAGAAGTGATGGATGGTGGTGGTTAGAGACTCTCTTCTTCAGAGGAGGGAGGCATCCATCTGCTGGCCTGACCTGTTGTCTCAGAAGGTCTGCTCCTTGCCCAAATTCAGGATCTGAGGTGTCACAGAAGGATTACCAAGACTCATTCAGCCTTTTGATGGTGTCACCAGAAGGGCTTTGGCTTCTTCATCTAAGGGATGTTGTTCCAAGAAGGATTACTAGGAAGAGATGGGATCAACCTGACGAAGAAAGGAAAAAACATCTTCAGACAGGCTTGCTAACCTAGCGAAGAGGACTTTAAATTAGGTTCACTATGGGGATGGAGACAAAAGCCCTGAGGTAAGTGGGAAAGCAGGTGACCTAGATCAAGCACAAGCAGGGGGCAACAGGGGAGGCCTTCTCATTCTTTCTGAGAAAGTAGAGCAATCAGCTAGTTACCTCAAGTGCCTGTATATGAATGCACAGAGCCTGGGAAACAAGCAGGAAGACCTGGAAGTCCTCACACAGGTCACAAAACTATGTGATTGGAATAATAGATACTTGGTGGGGTAGTTTTTGTGACTGGAGTACTGTCATGGATGAGTATAAACTGTTCAGGAAGGACAGGTGGAGGAGAAGAGAAGGAGTTGTTGCACTTTATGCAAGAGCTGTATGATTGCTTAGAGCTACAGTGTGAAACTGGAGGCAGGCCTGTTGAAAGTTTTCTGGGTTAGTGTCAGAGGGGAGAGCAATAAGGATGATGTTGTGATGACAGACCATCAGACCAGGAGGAGGATGTGGATGCGGCTTTCTTCAAACAAGTAGTGGAAGTTTCCCAATCACAGACCCTGGTTTTCATGGGGAACTTCAATCACCCTGACATCAGCTGAAAGTGCAACACAACAGTGCAAAGGCAATCCAGGAAGTTTCTGGAGAGTGTTGGGGACAACTTCCTGCTGCAAGTGTTGGAGAAGCTAACTAGGGGCCAGGCTCTTCTTGACTTGTTGCTCACAAACAGGGAAGAATTGGTAGAGAATGTAAAAATGGATGGCAACTTGGGCAGCAGAGACCAATGAGATGATTGACTTCAGGATCCCGAGGAAAGGAAGGAAGGAGAGCAGCAGAGTAAGAACCCTGGACTTCAGAAAAACAAACTTCAACTTACTCAGGGAAATTATGTACTCCAGGATCCCCTGGGAGGCCAGTTTGATGGGGAAAGGAGTCCAGGAGACCTGGTTGTATTTTAAAAAACCCTTACTGAGGGCACCAGAATAAACCATCCCAAAGCACAGGACGACTAGTAAATACGGCAGACCACCAGCTTGGCTTAGCAGAGAATTTTTCAGTAAGCTAAAACACAAAAAGAAAACTTACAAGTGGAAACTTGGACAAATGACTAGGGAAAAGTATAAGAGTATTGGCTCAGGCATGCAGGCATGAAACCAGAAAAGCCAAAGTACAAATGGAACTGCAGTTAGCAAAGGACATGAAGGTTTCTACAAGTCTGTCAGTAACAAGAGGAAGATCAATAAAAGTACTTGGTCCCTTACTGAATGAGGGAAGCAACCTCATGACAGAGGATGCAGAAAAGACTGAAGTAGTCAATGCCTTTTTCAACTCAATCTTCACAGGCAAGGTCAGCTCCCAGATTACTGAACCTAGCAGCACAGTTTGGAAATGAGGTAAGCAGCCAAAAGTGGCAAAAGAACAGGTTAGGGACTACTTAGAAAAACTGGACATGCACAAGTCCATGAGGCTGGCACAATGCACCTGAGGACGCCAAGGGAGCTGGCTGATGTGATTGCAAAGTCACTAGCCTTCATCTTTGAAAACTCATGGGGATCGGGAGAGGTCTAAATGATTGGAAGAAGGGAAATCTAGTGCCCCTCTTTAAGAAAGAGTAAAAGGAGGATCCAGGGAACTACAGACCAATCAGCCTCACCTCTATCCATGGAAAAATCATGGAGCAGATCCTCAGAGAATCCCTTTCTAAGTACTTGAAGGAAAGGTGATTAGGAACAGTCAGCATGCATTCAGCAAGAGCAAATCATGCCTGACCAACCTGATTGCCTTCTATGATGAGATGTCTGGCTCTGTGGAAGTGGGAAGAACAGTGAAATGTGATATATGGCAGTGACTTGGTCATGTCTCTTGAAAGCAAAATAGTGTCTGCTTAAAAAAATGCTTGCTGAGGCATTCTGTGACAGTTAAACCAGCTTTCTGAGGGTTAAACCTGGTTTTCTGCTGCTTATCTATGTATTGCAGAATGCTTATCGCTAGAAGAAAGAGTGTAAAAGGAAGCCGTTGTGGTCAAGCATTTCCTGTATTTTGTTAATGCATTTTGCCATAGCTTAAAGCCAGCTTCATTAGTGACGGCACAGCTAAAATTAATCATATAAGGAAAGCACAAAGGCTTGGACTGCTATTGGTTAGTCATATAAGGAAAGTTTGTACTACAGAACTCTAACTGGCTGCAAGCCAACAGTTAGCTCAAAAAATCTATACATTTGCTGTCGCATCCAGAAATTGGCAGAAGAAAAGCGGCATGGTAAAGGAAGCTATCATTGTGAAAGAGAAGCCACAGACCTGGAAATCGGTGGGGCAGTAGGTCCTGAGAAGCCCAAAGACTGATTACCAGGGTTCTTCCCAGTACCCCTTTGGACAGCGTAGATTGGGGATGCCTGACTTCACTGGATTTTGAGAGGCTTGTCGTATACCAGGCATAAAAGGGGACTGCTGATAAGCTGCCGACTCAGAGATTTACTGTCTGTCTGTGTTGTGCTGTTAAGCTTTGCGTAATTACATGTTCATTAGATCAATAAACCTTTCTTACCTTTTTACCCTTACCACTCTCTCAATCCCAAACAAACCCACTGCAGGCAGCTGAGACAGTGATCTACCTTGCCTTTAGCAAGGCTTTTCATATGGTCTCCCACAACATTCTCTCAGGCAAGCTAAGGAAGTATGGGCTGGATGAATGGACTGTAAGGTGGACAGAAAACTGGCTTGATCATCAGGCTCAAAGGGTAGTAATCAATCGCTCAATGTCTAGTTGGCAACTGGTATTAAATGGAATGCCCCAGGGGTTGGCCTTAGGGCCAGTTTAGCTCAGTATCATCATCAATGACCTGGAAGATGGGATGGAGTGCACCCTCAGCAATTTTGCAAATGATACTAAGCTGGAGGGAAGTAGATATACTGGATGGTACGGCTAGGATTCAAAGAGACTGAGAAACTGGTGGATTGGACCAAAAGAAGTCTCATGAAGTTCAATAAAGACAAGTCCTGCACTTAGGACATAACAGTCCTATGCACCAGCACAGGCTGGGGACCAACTGGCTAAGCAGCATCTCCGCAGAAGAAGAACTGGGGATTACTTTGGACACGAAGCTGAATATGAGCCAAAAGTGTGTCTTTCTGGTGGAGAAGACTAACAGCATAATGGGCTGCATTAGTAGGAGTACTCCCAGCAGATAGAGGGAAGTGATTCTTCCCCTCTATTCAGCACTGGTGAGGCCACAACTGGAGTACTCTGTCCAGTTGTGGATCCCCTGCAGTGGGTTTGAGGTTAATTAACTAAAGCTGTTCTTTAACTATACTAAAGTATACTGTTCTCTAACTTATTTCCTGGGCCCACTGGCCTCTCAGCTCTCAGGAAACAGCATAAACCCCAAACATTAACACAATCCACACACTGTTTACTCACAGTCTTTGAAAGTTTAACACACAGGCCTTAAAAAGGGGCCTCCAGCTGTCTGCTGCTTTTTCCCACACTGTGATCCCCCTTCTCTTCCTCAGGGCAAGATCCCTGTTGTGGTACTGCTGCCTCCATTTTTGCAGCCCTGCGTCTCTTCCCAGACCCAAAAGTCTCTGGCCTAGTATTGCAGCCACTACCCAGACAACTCTCTTCCTCTGACTGCTTTCATAGTTTCATAGTTGGTAGGATCAGAAGGGACCTGAGCAGATCTTCAAGTCTGACCCCCTGCCATGGCAGGAAAAAGTACTGGGGTCAAACGACCCCAGCAAGGTGTTCGTCTAACCTCCTCTTAAAGACCCCCAAGGTAGGAACCAGCACCACTTGGCTTGGAAGTTGGTTCCAGGTCCTAGCCGTCCTGACTGTGAAGTAGCACCTCCTGATGTCTAGTCTGAATCTACCCTCTGCCAGCTTGTGGCCATTATTTTCTAGTCACTCCTGGTAGTGCTTGGGGAAACAGGGACTCCCCCAATGCCTACTGGTCCCCCTCTGACTAATTTGCAACAGGCCACTAGATCATCCCTCAGCCTTCTCTTCTGGAGGTTGAACAGGTTCAGGTCCCATAGCCTCTCCCCGTAGGGCCTGCTCTGCTGCCCCCTGATAATGTGGGTGGCCCTCCTCTGGACCTTCTCAATGCTGTCCACATCCCTCCTGAAGTGCAGCGCCCAGAACTGGATGCAGTACTCCAACTGCGGCCTGACCAGTGCTGCATAGAGGGGGAGGATCACCTCCTTGGACCTGCTTGAGATGCATCTGTGGATGCATAACAAGGTGTGGTTGGCCTTCCTGACCATCCCCCCACACTGTCGGCCCATGTTCATTTTGGCATCAATAATGATTCCAAGATCCTTTTCTTACCTTACTGACTTCCAGTTCTCCCAGGTCCCACCATCTCTCTGTTTTTCATCTAACTCAGTCTTTCTCATTCCTCTCCCTTGGAGCCTGTTAACTTCCTTTGGCCAGACCCTTATCTTTCACAGCTGACTCAGACATCTGAGGAGGCCTGTAATTAGGTGTTCTGCCTGCAGCTTGCTGTAGTCCCTACAAGCCTGAAGACTCTTCCAGCCTGGAATGTGCAGTCTGCTGCATTTGCCAGACAACCTGCTGCACTCCCTCCCCACCCCGCACTATAGTAAGGATGTGGACAAATTGAAGTGAAAATAGGCGGCTGGGGCACATGACTTATGAGGAGAGACTGAAGGAACTGGATTTATTTAGTCTGAAGAAGAGAAGATTTAGAGGGGATTATCTAGGCAACCTCTGACACATTTTCATTTTAACATACTTCATATAGACAATGTGCATGCATTTGCATCTAGCATGAGGTGGTCTCTAAGTATATTTTGAAGTATTTGATTTTCCAATGCTAAGTACTTTTGACTGTGTTATCTGCACGCTTAAGGTGAGATTTTCAGAAAAAAAACTTAGCACTTGTTTGTTCTGCTTCCACTAAAGTAAAGCTCCCATTAACTGTAATAAGATATTATGTCCAGGGGCAATGCGTAGGGGGTACATGCAGGTTCACGTGTACCCCTGGGGCGTGGTGGTATACCCCCTACAAAAAGCACCACCGGCATTGGGTGGTCACTGCTCGCCACCCCACTGCCGACACCGCCGGCAGCATCTGCAGGTGGTCCACAATCGCCACTGGCTGCCGCTGGCCACCACCGACGCTTGTGGTTAGTCACTGACCCCTGGTATGACCATGATTTTTTCCTCTCTCACGTGCAGTCTCCAACATTTAATGTCTAAGAACTTCTGATTCAGAGACTGTATCCCTAACTCTCACATCCAATGGCTACTGATGCCCCTTTTCTCCAAGAATGTGTCCGATCCCTTTTTGAAGTTGGTTTAACTGTCAGTTTCCATAACATCTTGTGGCAATGAGTTTCACACTTTAACTACACTCCATGTGAAAATGTCTCCATCTCACTTGGATTTCTAACATTTCAAAGCTTTGGGCATTTTCAAACAGTCAACATTAAAAAAAATCTGGTAGAAAAAAATATTTATTTCTCCCAGTCACCCATCATGCAATATAGAATTGCCCATGCCACAAAGGAAGCCTAGGAAGGGTAATATCTGCACCACTGGCTCTAGGGCTCGGATCACTATAATATTTCTGATTTCTATAAATCGTGTGCTATATACAGAATTTCTCATGTCTTCCACAGATTTTAGTATGTGTTTGGTACTATCTTCATATCATACCCGAGGCTCTATGATTCTTTACTAATGCAGCAATTTTGAGCAATTTCTGTATATCTAATATTATACATAACCCCCTCCCATATTAAGAAAAGTAAAGTTGTGAAGTCAAGCCCTAACATGTTATAAAACACCAGGGTTACGGTTGCCTGTTCAGCATTAATTAAGCACCCTACTCTGTATGCATCATGATTACAGCCAATCAGACACATTTGTCAACAAAACAGTTTAATTGAAAAATGCTGATTGGCTGAACCCAATATGTTTTATCAAAAACATCTCAGAATCAACAAACTGTCAGCAAGTCAAAGGCAGGATTCCCATGGGACCCTGCCCAGATTTCTTGTAGGTTGTTGTGGATTTCGGTGCTTCCACGGCAGTCAAGGGCTTAGAGACTGCAGAGTCAGGAGTCCATAAAGCTTTACAAAAGGAAGCCCAGAAGCATTGAAAGATGCTGTTGGAAGGGAGGGCTCCCAGGATTACCAGGCTTTTTGCTTTGAATCTGGCACTCAAAGCCTTGTAAGTACTGACACAAAGGCTACAACCCTAGGGTGATCCACCGTGCAAGCTACCTTGGGTTAAATACCTCAATGCTGCCTGACCCCTTACTTTCAGTTCCAGTGCCAGGCCTCTGCTTTCAATTAATTGCCAGGAATGGCCTTCTCAGTCCTGGCCTGGAGTGGTCCCTGTACATAAAGAATATTCAGGAACTTTACCTAAAAAGCTCTAGTAAGCCTCTTCTGAACATATGTGAATCCTGCATTTTCAAATGTTTATAACTTGGCCAAGTTTTGGAAGATATTTGCAAAAACAACACATCCCTGGCACAAATTTCAACAGGTCCTGTCAAGTTCAACAAGTCCCAGCTTCAAAATATGGGAGCATTCTGCCTTTTCAAGGAAAAAAGATGCCAGCATTTTTTAATTTTTAATGAACCTTCCAACATATGCCTTTCCTGGCCTTATTCTCAGAAATGGCTAAACCATTTTGAATGAAATTTTCCAAAATAATTCAAAGTAATGCCTCAGGCAGACACCTCCCATACAATGCGTTGGGCTGAATGGTTAAAGTATGTCAGAATTATAAACAATTAAAACAAGGATTTTGTCAGGAGAAGTGTCAATCAACCTTAATAATTGCTTGTAAGTACCTCCTATAATATGCAGCTTAAAAAAATCATTTTCATCTAAGGTTAAGCTCAAAAGAGACTCTCAAACTGAACCCAAGAAAAGTTAATTCACATCATTTGGCAAACCCTCACCTGTCTTTCTTCCCTTTTTTCTTGATTTACAATGTTGTATTTATGTGCAAAAAAGCAGAGATTGCAAGAAAATATCCTCCCCTTGATTTGCCAGTACAGCAGCAAGGCACACTTGCAGAGCCTGCACTTTCTCCATGCAGACAAAAGTATTTCTTAAGCACAGGGCACTTCACATAAGGCCAGGTTTGGAAATGAGAAGGCAGGACCATGCCTTTACCTCCTGACCAGCCATCAGAAATGCCTTGACTAGATGTGGATGAGAAGCACCTATCCCATCATCAGGTTTGGTGCAGTTGACATGTTCCCCATCATGTGTATGGGAAGTCCAGGATGGCTCCGCAGGGAGCAGAGATCCATGCCAGAGTCTCCTTGCTGCCTCTGCCTGCCCCGTGCTGCCTGGATCTCTGCTCCCTGTGGAGCCAGGTCATGCAGCAGGGATCAGCACTGCCCTGTCGTGTGACCTGGCATGGCAGGGAGCAGAGATCCACACTGGAGGTCTCTTTGCCACTGCTGCCCGCCCCATGCAGCCCAGCAGCACAGGGCAGGCTGCAGTGGTGAGGAGACCCCTGGTGTGGATCTCTGCCCTCTGCAGAATCAAGTCGTGTGGCAGGGCCACAGCGTACAGATGTTTCCCTGCAAACCCGGCTCCAAAACTCCAAAATTTTCTGAAACATTTCCAAAATGTTTCAGATGCCTCATTTAATTTCATTTCATTTCATTTCTCAGCCTTCTGTTTCGATTCAGATTTGGTGTTTTGGGCATCAAAACACCTCCAAAATAATACAGCTGCTGAAATTTTTAACAGCCCTAGTGGTTGTCATGTGAATATGTTGTTCATGAGCAAGATCGGATACATTTTCTTCATTCCAGTTTTATGTAATGTATACATTAAGGATAGGGACAAAAATTACTCATAAACTGGTATACGTGATTGTGTTTCAAATCTGTAACACAATAGAAGTTTAGTGCACATAAACTGCTTTCAAAGTAGCCAAAACCAGTTTAAGATAAACCTGGATGGATAGATCAGACTTAACTGATTTAGGTTAAATAGATCTATAGAATTTCTGTCTAAGATCCCCTCCAGATTCAAGTTCACTCACAGTCGCCCAGCATCCCAGGATGCTTTGTACCTCCCCTGCAAACCCTTCCTTGTAGGGTGAGCAGGCTAGCCTTTTCCAAGTTGTCTGCTCCAGCTGAGTAGAGAGGCATGCTCTAGTGCTCCAACTTCTGGCCTAAACCACTGCAGGTATGTGGTTGCATTTCTTGAATCAACAGTAAATGTCTGTTCACTTGCTTATCAATTCAATCTACACAGCTTAAACTAACCTACAAAGATGTAATTGATTCAGCCTCAGGCTTTTTGACCGTCTATACTTACCCTAAAAGTTATTTTGGAAGGGGAAAAGATGAGTTTAGTTATAAACATGAACAGTGTCTCCACCAATAATATTCCAAATAATGCTTCTCAAAAATATATTTCCTCTTAGCACTATTGTGTTGATCATTTGGTACTGTTATGCTGCCTGATAGAGTTCAATTATCATGAAAAGTCAAAACACACATTTCATTGAAGATGAAAAATTGACTACACTATTTTAAAGGTTAATGATAGCATAAATAAGGTTTCTGTCCCTTTAAGTTACAGTTTCTTGTTTCAATATACTAAGCCCTGTAATTTCTTGTATCTACTTTATTCTGGTTACTCCTGGGTGCTTACTGACATAACACTGGCATTTCAATCTAAATCTGGTGCTGACTGTTTAGCTATGGGTTATTTCAATTTTTACAGACAGGATGCTCTATACTGAAATTGCCCACTCTTGGCAAGGAGAAACTATTGTAGCCACATTTGTTTAGAGCACATAGATCAGATTTATAAAATATAAACCTTAAACTCGAAGTCTACAGCATTAGCTAATGGAAGAGCAACATTAGGACGCTATTTAATATATGTTTAGATATCTTTGGAGGCAGTCTATGAGATGGAAATGAGGAAGTCATGGGACTAACTCTCCACAGACCAGTGGTGCATACAGCACAGTTAAGAACCACTAGCAGAGAGTATATAACATCCTAAACAGGAAATGATGGACAAGCATAGCAATATATCTTCAGGAGAGAAGGATACTACCTAAAGTGACAGAACACTTGATCCTGAACACATCATTCTGTGCGCCCACTAGTTTACACTTTGGCCAGTGATGGAGTATAAAAAACAGAATCAATATCCCCTAACATGACATCCTTTCAGAGAAATATTGCTTTCTACATCTCGTGGTTTGGGATTTAATCTTATTGGTGAAAAATATTCCTTGAAATTCCTTAGTGGCATACTGTCCTTTATCTCTAGGCTCCTGGAGGATGAAAAATGAGGAAAGATACAAAATATACTCTGCTTTCCCAAAGATACAAATGTTCCTCAATACAAAGACTGCAGGACTGAGGACTGACTTTTCTAAGGCAATCAGTTGGAGGGATCAGATTTAAACAACAGATTTTGTGCTTGGTATAAATCCCTTAGCAAAAAGTTTCAGCACAGACTCCCATTTTATAACTAGCTTCTCCATGATCCTGTTCTGAGTGACTAGCAGTCTTCAAGAACAGATGGACGGTTATGCTGTGACTTCTGAAGACCCTGTGCTGCCATGAATGCTTGCTCAGCTGGATATAAACATATATCACTAGACACTATAGGACTTCCCTGTGGATCTTGGCTCACCCATGTGGTTATGTGACTACATCCCTAGTACAGACCTATAACCTCCATTCCCTAGCAGAAAGGTTAAGTCAGGAACACCACATTTTCTCATGGTGAAAGTCTCTGTGTATGCTACTCCTTACCCATTCTGTGGGCTTTCCCTTCAGAGAGAATGATTCATCCCTTTCTTTTTCTTTCATATTTCACCATACTCTCTCTCTAGTGCCAAAAGACTTGGGATACCTTAGAGATAAAATACCAGGTTTCAATAAACACATTATATGGCTTCAGGGAGAGGTCCAGTCGTGTAAAACTAATCATTAAACTCAGTTTACTTGGTCCCACTGTACTAGTTATGACAAGTCACTAAGTTGTCACCCAGTACCTCAGCAAAATGAGTCATTCCACATTACAGTTAAATCTCCCCTTAAAGTGTTCTGGCAAGTAACATATACCATATGTAGAACACATAATAACTTACTTTAGTTAGTACCTGTGACATTTTATATAAAAATCTAGTTTATGCAAATAATATATCCATTAGGATGCTTTTTAAGTAATCCCCGAAGATTTTGATTTTAAAACCTTTTTTTTTTCCAATAACAATAATGGGAGGATAGCAGTATGTGTATTTTAGTACAATTACTCCAGGATGTCAATAATTTCAGAACAGTGAAAGGAATGCTAATGAATGTTAGCCTCCACCCGTTGATGAACTGCAACATATAAATATATCAGGCGGGGTACTTGATGCTATAAAAAAGCCTATCCAATGGCATTGCTAAAAATAACTTATTGGAAAATCATCATTTGTATTTACTACTGTTGTACGTATGAATCAACTAAGAATAATTCCTTTCAAATATTTGCAGTAGCTAAATATTTTTCTCCATGGTGTACTGCAAACACTGTAGAAGAACAGTGTCAAACTCACTCCTGCTCGTAGGCTAGATCCAGACCATGAGGCCCCTCTTGGCCAGATCTGGATGCAGTGACAGTGGTAGGGCAAGTGGTGGTGGCAACTGCAGGGGTTAATGCAGCTGTTCCTCACCCCCTGCTATTGACTCCCATCATCAACAGGGGTCCGTACCAGGATTTGGGTGGCAGGGCCTAAATTCATTCTCCCTACCCACCAATTCCTATACTGTCTGGGAGCCCAATGGGCCAAACTATGTTTGGCAACCTTGTTTTAGAGAGATCTAACCCCACAATCTAACTAGAGATCCTAAAAAGATACACATATACAGATCTGAGCATATTAACTGTTCTAGATTCAGTACTGCAAGGCACTGAATGCTCTCCATGCCAATATCTCCAGTGATCAGCAAAGCTGCTCAGTCCACTATAAAATCAGGACATCGTGGCCATGTCTGGACTAGTGTGGCTGTGCGGCATGTGGTGCTGCAGACCCGTCTGTGGCACCACATAATGCACATTCAGGCATTTCCCACACTGCTACCTTTCAGTGCAGGGGAGGTGGGGAAGGGTTTGATTCCTGGAGATCCAGGGGTTAAAAAAACTGTACGGAAAAAAAGAGGGACAGTGCATGCAGGGACAGCGCATGCCCCCCAAAACCAAAGCCTGGCCAGTTGTAGCCACACTGGCTGCCAGCCAGGCTCCGAACTGCAGGAGCAATGTGGCTGCAGCTTCCTCAGCCCCCAGGACCTCAGGTAAGGCTGGCGGGGCCAACAACTGTGCTGGCTCCAGCCTCCCCTACCCCACCCGGGGTAACCTGCAGTACGCCAGAAGGCACGTGACATGGGCATTCCCCAGAGACAACTAGCAGTGGCACAAGGTGTCCAGGTGTCCTGTTGGTAGTTGTCCCTGGGGAACCAAATGTCCATGCTTGTCTGGATGTGGCCCATGAGGCTGAAACTCTGGAAAACAGCAATACTTTAAATGACTGAACAGTTTGAGGGTTAGTCATAAAAGTGTAGAATTACCAAATGCCCTTGTTCAGGTAACTCAATTCAGATGAAATTCTAAACAGCAGCAAAAGAATAGACCAGGAATCCCAGGCATAAAGGACTCGATCTTGCAAGATGCTGAGAACCCTGCAAGGCATTAAGCGTCTTCTGTTGATTTCAATACTAGCAGAAGGCACCAAGCTCTTCTCAGGAATACTCAGCAACTTGCAGAACTGAACCCTCTAAAACCACAAACAAGCTCCAATTGTGTTTCAGTTTTGTAGCAATTGAGAATCCAATTGAGAATCAGAGTCATTGTGATACTATCAGTCTCGGTTTAATGTATACTACTGGGATTTCATCATTTACCTTGATGTTACCGAGGCCTCAGTCCAATCATTACACCATCTCAGTACTGAATGCACAAGCTGATTTTAAGTCTTAACTGAAAGATGGGGCTTTTATGTCACCAGGGAACTCATTATAAGGACAAACTTCCCACAGTTAAAAGTTACTGCTTTAATTAGACACAAAACCAGCTAATAGTGGAAAAATAAGTTTGGGGGGGACAAGTAATATGATGACACCAAACTTTTCTTACCAGAACATATTAATAACCTCAATTACTGAAACAGTGAGGCATCAAAGATATGACAGCTTAGAGACAGCATCATGGCAGACTGCAAACGTATGCCTTAGCACTCATACTTTTGAGACAGCTTAAAGCAGTCTGAGGGGGAAAAGTTTCTACTGACTCAGGGTTGTGATTTCCAAAGACTGAAAGATTTAAATGATATTTTCCTTCCCCAAAAATTAAACAAAATATTTATCTGAGATGAAATAATAATGGTAAATATAAGTGACAATTTAGAAGGTTTCAAGGTCCAAAAAAGTGATGTATTCCCTCCAGGGCAGCTAGTTTTCTGCCTCCTTGATCATGATTAATTCTACATCGTTTTAGATATTTATACTCTTCCCCTCCCCAAATCCTATAATTCAACATTCAGACACTCAAGCGTTCATTAAAATTCATAAAGACATGAATTCCATCTCACCTGGGAAGACACACAATATGGTGTTTGAGTTTAGTCTCCTCTTTCCCTTCCCCCCTCCCACACACTACCGTAAGGTTTACGGCTTCTTTAGCCATCCCTGAAAACATTAACAAAAATGTATCCTGTCATACTGTGTACAGCAGCGGTTCTCAACCTTTTGCACCTTATGTCCCACCTACACAAGGGCAAAAAATCCTGGTCCCACCAGTTGACAAGCGGGGCGGGGGGGGACGTCTCCCAGAGGCCAGTCGAAGAGCGGGGTGGAAGTCCCCGAGAGGCCAATCAAAGTCTTGCACTTCTGGTTTTGCCACCATGACCTGAGTCCCACCTAGAGGACCTTTGCGTCCCATCAGTGGGATACGTCCCACCGGTTGACAAACCCTGGTGTACAGCAACTTCCTCCACTCTTTCTCCTATCCTTTTTTCACTTGGTGAGTACCAGTAGGACTGTCCATCCAAATAACTCTATTAACATCCTGATCTCTCATGGGTTAGTACTGCTGAGCATGAAATAAGCCCTAGGGTAAGATTGCGATTTGGGCTTCATGCCAATAGAGGTGCATATTGGGGCATTAAAAGGCCCCTTAAACCTTTGCACAGATTACTTCAAAATTAACTGTAGTCACAGGAACAAATACTATGACCTCATTACTTGCTGAAGCAATCAACTGGGGAAACCTGGGGAGTGAGAGAGCCATGTCTCCTCCCCGTGGAAGTGCTGAGCTTGTGTTGTGGATACTGTAACTTGTAACAGCTATATGCCAGCACATTTGTAACGACTATATGCCAGAGGAAGGGAGACAGAAAAAGGGGTTCATGCACCAGAGGGGTGCCTGAAGCAGAGCACTACTAGAATCTCCCCCTGTGGTGGGTGTGCTTTACACCCTGCTCTCTTTGCTCAGGGCTTTGCCTCACAGCACAGTCTGGCCCCAAGTGTTTATTACAGATTTGAATTTGATAACATTTGCATTTTAAGTGTTTTTTTTATATTATCCATACATTGTAAAAAGATATAAATGCCAGATAAAGTAATACCAAGTCTTAAGTATGAGTTCCACTACTGAAAAATCTGGTTAACTGTACAGCTACATACTTTACACTGGTTTAGGTTAGCTCTCAGTATGCCACTTAACTGAGAATCCCTTCGAGTGCAGTATGTTTGTCTTTCAGCACTCTGGGTAGAAGGCAATCTTAAGACCCTTGCTGCTAGTCACGGTATAAGTAATTTTTTCCCCCAAGATTCAGCAGTTAATTTTTGAATGATTGAGCAACCATTATTTTTACAGCACTTCTGTGTCAATTTACTCAGAGCCTTGTGTATCCGTATAGATGGTTAATACTCAGTTTCAGCTGGAATTTTGCCTCTCTCAGGTACTTTATATAAAATTTATATTCCTCAGCCAGCACTGGGCTTGCTTTTTTTTTGCACACAAAAGGATGCTGTGGTGATGCTACCTAAAAAGAAAGCAGGTAATGAGGACAAGCAAGTGGAATCAAAATAAGGAGTGAATATTGATTCCTAGATGAAAAGAAATGAAAAACCTTTGCTGCAAAACTGCAGGTGTGATTTAGAAGGGGAAAAAATATCAAGGATTAGCCTTGATTATACACCTGATAATTACAGAACAGAGGAAAACTGCAATGAAAAAGCATACTGGGAGATCTTGTAAAGTTCTTTAATTCCCAATCAGGAGTAAATTATACCCTTAAATGATAAGCTCAAGCAGGGATTGTGAGAGGAGGAGCACTGCCTATTTCTCAACAAGGTATTAATATTGATATCATCACAGTGGTATCTGGCATGTGCGGTAGTGCCTATATACTTATGAATAAACTGGTGAGCCTGACTGTCAATTCACTCACTCCACCAAAAACAATAGAGTCCCAGGAGTGTAGAACAATAAGAGAAAGTTCATACCCACTGCCTCTATGGACGTTTCGAGGACAGGTTTTGTAAAATGTTTAATATGCATACTGTTCCCCAGAGACACACTCTGTACTCAGTGCTGACTGACATCCAGGGACATCGGACCATGACCTTCTCCTCCTCCCCCAGCCCGACAGGTCCATCCCTGGTGCTCAACACAACATAAGCCTCTGACTCTTACACATAGCAGAGCCAGCCAAATAATGGCTATGTCTTCTGCTCCTACCAGCCCTTTTTATCTACCCACATTGTACTACACTAAGCTGGCCACGATTTAATTGTGTATGTTTTATTTGTTTCAATGACCTCTAGGTAAGAGTGGAAGAAAAGGTGATTCTAGCCCTTTGCTTTTCTGCACTGGAATGTGTCACCCTGTATCTTTATTTGCTGCCCATTAACTTTGAAGCTAAAGCTGCAGTGATGTTAAAGTTGTGTTTCAAAACCCCTCAACCCAAGCTTGCTATTGGTATTGGTGGCACAGAATCATAAGGATGAATTGCTCTTTTTCAATTACTTCATTACATGTGTTAGGTGTATGGTTTTCAGTCTGAAATATTAGCCCTATAAACCTTTCTTATTCACCCCTTCTTTAATAATAAAAGCATAATTTTAGTGGAAATATATGAAAATCCTTCTGTTTTGAATGTCTCTCCCATATACCATGAAACTATCCCTGTTATTTCAAGGCAGAAATATAGTGCCTGATTTCTCCTACTGGTACAGTGTACAGTCTACAGTCTAAGGTACCCATAACCAGGCTGCTAATTTTAAAAATGTCTCAAAATCCTTGACAGAAAGGAAAAGGACTCTCATCTTCTCCTCCCTTTTGCTCTATTTTTAGAATACCTAGCTGATTCTTTTTCTAGTCATTAAAAAGGCAAATCACACTTATAGCTGAATCCTGACCATAGCTTAATTGCTAATAAGGATGTTATAAGCTTCATACTGCTGCATTTACGGGACTCGGCAAACTCTGTGACTTCTGGCAATGCTTACAAAGCAAGCAATGCCAAACACTGTAGGGCCAGGTCCATAATAGGCATCAGATAGATAAGATACTACATGTGTCTGATATGACAGGGTGTTGAGGAAGTGTTGACATCAAATATTCTTCAGTCTCTCTTTAGGAATTTCCTAAAGGACTTTTATTTTATCCAAGAACTATGTATTGTGTAAATCAGTAGCAAAGATTTTTGTTTAACAAAATATTATGAACACCTTTCAAAAAAATTCTTTTGTAGTGGGTGAGAGCAGTATGATCAACTGTTACGGTCTATTCATTGAAGCTTTTTTTTACAACTTCAGATTTTTTTTTTAAAAGTGCTCAAAATGTATAAATAATTTAATTCCTGGAACTTTTGTCAAAACATTCATTTGCGGACGACATTGGCCAGATAACATTAGACAAAAAAAATAGTTTCTGCTAAATTCCAACCAAGAACAAATCACTAAGGCTGAATTAGATTATAAACTCTAGAATAGAAAACATTGATTTTAGACTGATTTTAGTACAGATCCATGGTGCAGAACTACGATAACTTCACTCAGAGTGAACACTTCAATTTTGCGAACAGAACCCAGGGCATGGAATACACTCCTCTTTTCTTCCCCATCAGCCTTCAAAGGGAACATTCCTCAGAGGTCTAACCTTCTCCTGTCCTCTTGGTTAATTAAGTGAGGTCTCTTACAACAGTTTTAGATCTCCTATTTAACAGATACAACACAATGGATTCTCACAAATTTAAAAAATAGTTCTCTTTGGCATTATATGTCATTCATTAATAGGTATTTATTCAGTTCAGACTGTTGCCTTAACATAATGGCATCAATAACTATTGATATGTTTACGTTTTTCTCAGCAAATGTTATGTCCCAGGAACACAGCATAGTGCAGTGCTCAAAATATATGAAGAGATATCAGACACATTTATTTGTTTTACATTTTCTTGTCACTGTTTTACAGTTTCATAAACTAATTTTGGATTACCAGCTTACCTGGATACCTCATCCATAACTAATGCCAAAAATTGATTTGACCCATCATGAAGTGTTGAGTGCCCTAGGCTCTCATTTGCTTACTGAAAATTGCGGATGCTGAGTACCTTGATGGATCACATGCTGGCAGATTAGCAAATGGAAGAGATTCTATTTAATAGAATAGGCTCATTTCCCTGCAGCATCCTAAAAACTTCTCTCTGCTGAACACTTACATAGAAGATTTAAGCGACAAAGACACCTGCTAAATAATGAAACTATGTGGCCCATTGTTGCATATAAACATTATGTGAAGGGTATGTTTAAATGTGCGACTTTAACATTTTTCATCTGTGGAGGTAGTAGAGTTTAATGTTCTCTAAACTAATATGTTGTGTTTCCAGCTGTTTAACCAAAGCAGACTGGAGCTCTCTCTCAAGGAATAGGGTTGATATTCACTATTAAAGAAGCTTCCATTTTTGCAATTATGTATTTTGTCCGTTTGGCATAGTTCATGGATGGCAAAGCTCAGCAGTGAGCTGCAGAAGAGGAAGATGGTATTTTGTGACAATCTTCATTTGTTTTTATATCAGTGTTATAAACAGTCATAAATCACAAAAATACCATACACACCAAAATGATTAATTTAGCCCTAAGGGACCTATCTCCCTACCACAGTCTAAGAAAGATTAACTGAGAGAACATGTCATCTGTGACAGAGTGAGGAAGAGTGAAAACAAAAGGGGGGCTAATGTTAATGAGGATATTTGTAGATAGTGGGGATTTACTGTGTCTCAATTTTAGATGCAAAAGTGGTCCATAAGAATACAGAATTTAATAACCCTAAGGCTGACTAACAGAATGCCTGATACCCATTTGATGGAATGGGAAATATGGAATATATTTGGGAAAATGTGATGGAAATGTAATACAGCCTGAGGCTGTATAAGGATTTGACCCAAGGCCAGTGAAAACTGTGGAAGCCCTTTCAGTGACCTTACGCAGTGCTGGATTTGGCCCCTACTGAGATGATAATTATGTAAATTGAATGAATTAATAGGCAGGTTCTCATCATTCTAGAATAACCTGGACTATTGTCAGCTTTCCAAAAACCTCTCTTTTTATCTCACGTCTCCTCTCTTCATCCTTCTTATGCTGGCTAATTCCTTTTCAAAGATGTTGGTAGATTTTTTGCCACTGACAGCTAAGATTAACCTTTATGTTATCTGAAGAGACACTTCTAATGAGTTCAGTTTCTTTGAAATCATCCCATCAGTTTGGAATGTGCTTGTATTGCAACTGTGCATAAATCAATTAGTGAACAGATAAAAAATGTTCAGTTAACCCCACAGGGGTAATAAGGTTGGTGAGACCGGGGCATACTTAAATTGGATCCCAGTTGCAGAGTGGATAATACTCTTCAGTCTGCACCAGAACTAAATTAGTATCTCAGCGTGATGATCACAGGCATAGTAATGTTGCAGATGCTGGCTTTTGAATTACACATAAAAATGAAGTCCTGACTACTTCTAGTTCAGAACTGTTGAATTACATTTTTCACTGGAGCAGAGATGTTAACTAAAATACCCAGAGATGTTTAAATTTGAATAAACATATTATGCCTCTCTAAATTTTCCCCTTAGCTTCAATGGGTTATGGCATTTTTCTTCATTTCCTATCCTAAAATTTGTTAGTTCATCATCATTTTGAACAGCAGTTGTGTCGTACCTGTGCTGTGGGTAACGCGGGGCACATACAGTAGTTGCACTAAGAAAGTTTTCCATTTTGAAACATTCCAGAGAGAAGTTTCTACTGGAGAATACTATCAGAACCAGGATACCTCATGCCCATATCCTCAAATTTGCAGAAATTCTTCAAGTAAACCCAATTATAGCTATGAAATTGAGACTTTTTTTCCAGATAGGTTAGTAATTCATTGATTTATTTTTCCCCCTTCCTTCAATTTCTTGGAGAATGGAGCAAAGTTGTACAAATGTGCATGCCCTTTGACACTTTCCACAAGTGGCTGAAGCATTCCAAAACAGTACCTCTTGAAATGATATACTACTGTGAGACGTTGCACTTTTTCTTATATGTACATGAGGGCAGGGGAAAGAGGGAATGAAAGGCTCCAGCAAGATGGGGGAGGGCAGGATCAGAACTACAGGACACTGCAACCTCTTTTAGCAACTCCTTGGCTTGAAAGCCACAGTTGCATGCAGTTTTAAAACCTTACAGCCAAAAGACACTACACATGTCCTCTGGCTGAGAAATGCTTCCAAGCCCATTTCACTTGAAAACATTTCAAAACTTACTTCTATGTATACGTTCAGATAAAACATGTCTTTCCAGTAGAATACTTGTTTGGGATTCATAATGCTTTTTTTTTTAGACTGAAACTGCTAAATTGGTCTTTGCATAACAAAATATAACAGGCAAAGCAAATCTTGTGCTCCAAGGCCTCATTGCTGCAGTGAGGCCCTTGTGATGCACTGAGCATCTTCAAACTGATGGAAGCTGAAGTCATGCCAGGCTTAGCAGAATTAGTTCCCAATGTTGGTAAACTAGTTTGGGATGCTTCAGCATAAAAAGTACTGCTACTAAATCAAACTATTTTGTACCCACATTAAACATACTTTGATCACGTATATGCTGTTGCATTAGAATGAACAAATACAGCTTGCTTACTTTAGAAACAGGGAGAATACAGGGTAAAACTCATTGTTTAGTAAAGGTTTCCTATTCAGGAATGATAAGCAAATGCATGCTTTGTTTTTAACATGTGCTCAAGTCCCATTGAACTCAGTGGCACATAAGTTTATGGACATCTGTGAATTAGGACAGGCTTAAGCGCACTGCTTAAGCAGTCTTTCAAATTGGGAGTGAAATGAATAGCCACAGGAGAAATGCAATACTCTTTCACCATCTTTTAGTCTAAACAAGAAGAAGCTGCAGGGAAGGTAATTAAGTCAAATACACACGTCACTGACTACCATCTATGAGAAGTAGGGAAGATGGGTAAAGTGTGGAAAGAAAAATGGTTAGCTTTGCTGAAATACCTGCACTCATTTTAATGTATCAAAATTATTTGTTCCCTTGACTTCCTGCAGCTATTTTTTATATTAGTTTTAACATTCAATGTATTTTGATTCTGTTTCACCGATATAATAAATTCTATATTTTCATTCAAATCTGATCATTCTCAGATTAAAAATACAATGCATGCAACTTCAAAATCTTCAGATTGTTCTGTAACATCTGCAAGAATTTGGATGGTTTTTTATATTTCATGCCATTCCCAGCTTTGACCTTTACCACACTTCCTCCTTGGTTGTATCACTGAAGACAATATTTGACAATGTGAAAAAAATTCTTCTTCAATGAATTGCCCTAGAACTCATAGTTCTGGAAACAATGTAGCCACAAAACAAAAACAGCACATGGCAGATGAAAGCAGAATATCAAAGTACCTGTGCTACTAATGAGTCTGTAGGTATATCAGTCTGTATTGTGATATCTGTTACTAGAACTAGACAAAGTTTTGCCTTCTCTTGTTTTCACAGAAAGCTAATCAAACTATATAGATATTACTATATTTTGTTGAAATTGAATATAAAGATTTTTTCTGGTCTGTCACCTTTTAAGCTGAGTTTATTGGTTCACTTAAGTCATAGCAGGAGTGGCTTGATTCCCTGATTAAGAACCCATAAGCCCATTGTTTGTGGGGTTACCAGAGACCATTTGACATTAACTGGTTTCTTGGAAGAATTAGGTATACATATGATTCTTTCTAAAATATAATATGTACATTTATTTTGGTTGAAGAGTAGCGAGAAATTATTATTGATTTATTTCGCATTTTCTTTTACGTCACACTGGCTGAGTGTGCACGAGTCACTGACTGCACAGTCTCACCAAGGAACAGCTTTTTTGTGATTCTTCACCTCCCAGCTCCATGCTCCTACCACTGCAACCCTCTTCTCCTGCCTTCTCCCATCCCTGAGACCCCTGTTCACCAGCCCTCTAGCAGTAAGTCAGTTGTGCAGGTCAGAAATGGTATTAAGCTTTAACATGCGATTGCTCAGAGCATATTCTAACTTACTACCATATAACATTCCACAAACTTAGTATGATGTAAGTTTAGGCATCTGAGTGTCTGTATATAAGCAAATACCTGATTTCTAAAAGTCCAAGGAGAACTTGTGTGCATAAATTAAGTGCATGCAAATATGTATATACAGCTATAACTGCGCAACTTTGAAAATATGTCTACTATTCTTTATTCAGTCCCACTGTCAATAAACAATATACTCTTCTGATTGCTTCTCTTGCCATATGCCCATTCCCACTGCTTTTCAATTTAACATTTCTCCAGCTCGCATCAGCTTTAGTATACTGTATCCCAAGGGTAAATTCCTTTATACTCTATTCTTCTTAACTGAGGCATCTGCAGACAATAAAAAGGGGTAGCTGTAGTACTAAACCTCATATATTTTATTGCCAAATGGTGAGAGAGGTCTTTAAAAAGAGGGTGACATCTCAAAAGGGCCAAAGTCAGATGCAAAAGAGAATCATAGCAGACAGCTCCTGCTTAGAAAGTATCACTAACTTGTCTAGTAAAATTAAGTCAATTTATAACTGTGGGTCACCTCTTAAAGTAAATACCACTTTTACCCTCTTATTCCCAAGACTTCTCTACTTCTAAAGTCTTTTTGTTTCACCCTTTTTTTAAAAAAATACTGATTGGACTGTGGTTACCATGAAAATATACATGAAATAATCGACTTGAATTAGATCTTATGTGCATGAACCAGTGTACAGTAAGTTTATCAATGTCTGAACATTGGCATGCACACAAACACACAGAAGTGCTCATAAGGAAAGATTAAATCTGATATGAACTGTCAAAAGCAAGAAAAGTTGTACAGTAATTAAATCTGGCATTCAATTTTCAGCTCAACCAAGGCCTGGAGTATTGTACCATATATAATATGCAAAATTACACACAGTTCTCATGGCCTTGTAAAACTCAGGAATAGCATAATGCTTTAATAATGGATTATCTGCATTAACTTTGAATTCTCTTCTTATTGCATATAATGAAATCTTCTACCAAGTCTTGAGCAATTTATATTATTTGATGAACTGCCTCTGCGACCACTTTATTTAACCACAAATTATGAATCAATAAGCAAGAAACAAATAAAATGCTGTCCTTGTGCTATAAGTTCTGAACGTGTTCCACAAACATTTATGAATCATGCTTCTCAGGTAGAAAAATATTAGTATTCTTATATCGCTATGACACACAATGGTTACATGACTTATACCTGAATCCACAGGAGGTCTACAGCAGAGCTGAAAACAGGACAACATTTCTATTCACTCCCAGGCTTTGCTTTAATAACAAGAACATGCTTCACCTCCCCTTTCATTTTTCCTCTTTATTTTGAGTGTAATGTTATGAATAATTAGGCAGACACCAAGCTTCTGGATACTATTGCCACTGTGATTTTTTTAACTAACAACTGACAGTTGCATTCCAAGAGGTTCCTTGCTTCAGTATTTCCCTGGCTTCTCGTCTCCCAATAATGAGTCATCAGAGAAAGTTCTGCTAATATAGTCTAATTTACTAATACAAAGATTATCTAAGGAGCACTAGCTGCCCCTAGCTTCACGATGTAGCAGCACAATATATAATGTACTTGAATGAAATCTATTACATGCAAATTTTCCCATGGTGTAGAAAATATAAAACAAGGCAGGATTATATTTCATACAACAAAAGAATTTTTCTTAGTGGAATTCTGTGAAGCATATTTCTTTTTAGCCAACAGATTGTAATGGAGTTCTGGAATGGAATCATTTAGCACTATCATGCCAGTCACAGTTTTAATGCATTGTAGTTTATATCAAGGACTACCGTGCAATTCTCTATTTATTTCTTTGTTTCAGGATTCCTGGTATAGTGGAACAGGTAATCTGTTATACATGTGCACTAGCAGCCACATTTTCAGACTTTTGACTGGCTTTCACTTGGATTCTAAATTTGTTCTTACAATACAATTTTATGAGGAATTTGTTGTTCAGTAAATTTAATTCTCCATTGAAATGATCATCTTAAGAAGACACGTAGCCAGCTTGCCAGTGCAAGCATGTAAAGTTTGTGTTTGCAAAACTTCTAAATAAAATTTTAGCAAATCTTTGAAAACTAGATCCTACAGATCTGGTTGGGGCTTCAGCAACCTGGAAACACTTAGCTAGCTATCTTGCAAAGATACCATACATTTCTTCTGAACAGCACACGCACATCTTAACACATTTTTCTTGTAAATAATTCCAATGTGAAACTTAGGCCATGTACAGGCATTATGTTTCTACTGGAAGTACTGCCACTCTCCCAGTAGAAACTATAAAGCGTGCAAGTGTTTATTCAATTTCTCATAGGGAAACATGCCCACTTTTGGGAGACAGATCTTTCAGGTTCATTCACTGACAAGAATGAACACCTGTGCGCTCCCTTCCCGGACCAGGAGGGGAATAGAGCAGTGGGGCTATGCTCCCTGCACTTCCTAGACCAGGGAGTGCTCAGTCAGGGAAATGGGCAGAGGGCATTACCATGCTGTGCCAGCCCCCTCCTGCACTGGTCAGGAAGGGCCCATAAGCATAAGGAAAAGACTCCCTGATTGTTCTCCAGACCTGGGTATCCCCAGTCTGGGAAAATGTGTGGAGTCTCTCTCCACTATTCCACTCCCTGCCAAGAAAAGGAATGGAGCAACCACTGCTACCTATGACTTCCCCAGACTGGGCTTAGCTGGTCTTGGGAAGGATACAAGGAGCAGCAAAAGTGGTGGCTGCATGCTGAATCCCTATACTGCTCCCTCTCCTGGAAAGATTGCTAGTGGTGAAAATACATCAGAAATTTGCACCACTATAAATGAATGCCTGTTTGTGGCCTTGATTTGTAACTCTTTCCCATTCATTTAAAACCTGCAGCAGGCTTCAAAGGGGACTTTGGCATGGGTTGAATGAACTTTTGAACTGAAGCAATTAGATTTTAAAAAAACAGAAAAAAGAAAACATGCACAAAGCTTTGACACCAACATGTTTATACTCAGCACTGATCATTTACTTCTTGTTCATTCATGTAAACATTGTTACTGAGATGACTTTGATCTGCACTGACAATGCCCTTAATGTACCAAAGTCACCAGACCATGTTCATGCATTTTGGAGAATAAAGAAAAAAGACACATGAGTAGTGACAAAATAATAGACCACAGCTTCTAAGCACTGCGTAAAATACATCAGAGTGTTACCAGAGAGGGGATAGATTTGGACCCACATAATATACAAGATGTAAATGAAAGAACAGCAGCTGAAGCATATAGGATAAGTCAACACTCGAGAAAAGGCTGATTCTTAGATATATCTATGTCCTTGAGAAACACAGAAATTTAAGAGCTTTGAAGAGAAGTATTCTTCTTTATCAAAAAGACCATTCACTAAAGCCAAGATAGAGGACCCTGCCTAACACTGCATGAATGGTGACACTTACATTGTTCAAATTATTTATGTACATTGGTGGTTCACATTGATTTATACACAATCAGTAAAGGCTAAATGCTCATGTGTGTCTGAGTGCCGTATTTCTAATACATTGGTGTATATAAACCAGGAGTTTAAATTGATTCTTAGAAAGCAGGCAAATCTTTCTAGACAAAATTCTCCACTACACAATTCAATGCAATGAAGGGAATTCATAGCTCAATGTATAAACTCATGGCATGGTTTTATAAATCCTCTGCCAGGCAGATTAATGGAAATCAATGGGAGTTAGGTGCAAAGACACTCCTGAAATTTCCTTAGGTGTTTATTTGCTTCTTTAGACATCTAATTAGCTTTAACAATTTTGGTCCTTACATACAATTTATATTTTAAGCTAGCAAACTTCTCAATGTGAGAGCCCAGAAGTGAAAACTTGAGTAAACAATTTAATAAGGACTGTTTCAGGGTGCTGCTGCTCTTTTGCCCATTTTAAGCAACAACTCCACTGGGCACTTTTGAAAATCACATCCTTCATCTTATTTACTTTCATTCAGAATTTACTTGAATATCCCTTGAATACTGGCTTTGATATCTATTTTTGTTAATTATTCAGTGTTAGATATCAAATATGGGTGAGATTTCCCTAAGAAATTCTCACCCTACACTTGTTAGGATTCCTTTGAAATTCCTTAGACTTGTTACAATCATTTTTATGAGCAATCTCATTGCAATATCTTGAACAGGGTTTTTTGATGAACAGATCGAAGTATCTGCCTGTTTAGCTACTTTTGTTCTGAAATGAACATGTCAAAATCTTAAAAATCTTTAAATTCACATAAATCCATTGAAATTTGGGTAATGTGTGCAATTTTGGTTAATTTATCTTGTACGTAAAACCCATTGATATCATACTAGACAATTAGACATCACGATGACAAAATAATGTCCATTTTGACAATATAGTGTTGATATGATGATTTATAATGTGTGTTTATAGACACATGTAATGTTTTTAATTGATGAAATCTTAAGTATGAACTAAATCATGGCCTTGTACCATTTTGTCATAATTTTGCTTCCACTTCTTTCTTCCCAGGGAAGATGTGAACTCTCGTCAGAGGGTCTTGTCTTGGTACGATGCACACAACCTAGTGTGCCACTTCATTTAATCTTCTGCTACACACAGTGTAAATACTAGTTTTCCCACTGAGTCCTCAACTTATTTTACCCTAGGCATGTCTACACATTCATTAATGCACTGTTGCTATTGCACATTAAGTTTAGTAACGCTAATATGAGGTACAAACTAAATGCTCAGTGCTACTGTGCAGTAGCAAATGTACACAGTCTTTTTGTGACTCTTAATGCACAGTAGATTAATTCTACTGTGCATCAGTGCATTATCATGACTTTTGCTGTGATGCACTGATGCACAGTAGAATTAGTCTACTGCACATTATGCATCTCCTGTAGAGACGCTCCCTGTCTAGTAGCCAGTGTGAGCTGGGAGCATAGTGACTGTACAGAACTAGTTCCTTTCCTGCATTGCTACCCAGGATTCAATTAATACCTGCTTATGACATCATACTAGCTTGACAGCAATTCAGCATTATCATTATATTTATCATTATCATTATATTTATTTTAAATGATAGATTATAACCAGCTTCTTATTTTTAAGCTACCAGATGCTTATTAAGAACATTTGTCCCTGTTACAGGACTGGCTAGAAAGCATGAGTAAAAATGCCTCCGACAAAAAAACTAATTCATGAACTGCATGAGACTCCATCAGAATATATGGAAACTTGGAATAATTTCAGACAGTAAATAGAAACGGATGATAATTAAATAATAATGTACATGAATTGTTCAAACTGATATTTCATTAGCATTTGGAAGTATCATTTTCTTTCCATTTATGTTTCCTTTTTTAACCTTTATTGCCTATATCTCCTGCTCTACAATATATAAATGTATTATGTGGACATTTAAGATTTACTTATTTGCTTTTTATTATTTATTTTTCTGATTCAAGCAATTTTAATTTATGCTGTACCAAAAAATCCTGCACTGCCTCACATGTCATAACTGCTAACTGAAAACCTCTGTTACTACTTGGATGTGGGATGGAAGTAGGTTTTATTCTATAGCTTGTTAATGGTTATTGTAGTTTATTATGTTAATTCTTCCTTCCATTCAGATAGAGAAAAATGATTTGAAATGTTCCATTATTTATGTTTTTATAATCCTCGTAATTGTTTCTTTTGTCTTTTTTTCCTTTTATTTTGCACATTCATTATTTTATTGTGACACTATTTAATAAAGTAAAGGCCTGTTTCTGCAGAATATATTAAGGCACTTTAGATCCCATTAACTGCAGGTTCTTCTCAGAAAAATTGAAAAGAGCCAGGAAATTCCAAGACACAACTATGCCATGCTAAGATTAATGGATCCACTGAATGTATATTGCAAATGTGTATTGCTGGTCTGACTGTATACAATGTATGAAAATGGCTTCCATAAAAAGCTTCATCCTAAACTATAAAAGTGCTTAAAATTACAGGGGTTGGAATGCAAACCATATGATGAAAGGCTGAGAGAACTAGATATGTTTCAATTGGAGAAAAGGAGTTTAAAGGGGGACTTAATATTTTTTCTATATTTGAAAGGCAGCCATAAAAAAGAATAACTCTTCTTGCATACTGCAGAGGGCAGGACACAAAGGAACTGGTTTAAACCTTCAGCAAATTTAAATTATGTCTCAGAAAAAAAAATCTTCCTTACTGTTACAACAGTAAGATAATGGAACATGTTGCCAGGAAAGCTGTAAAATCTCCTTCAGTGGAGGTTTTCAAGGAGAAGCTAGATAAGTGCTTGTCTAGGATAGTTTAGGAATTTGTGCAGAGGATTGGACTAGATGACCCTTGAAGTCCCTTCCAGTGCTATGAGTCTATCCTTGTTGGCAGTTCCAAAAGTGGCCAAGAAGTAATGAATGCATGAGGAATATATATCTTTTAACCCCTCAAGAAATTATGTCAGCAAAAGACAATTTGACAGGATTGCCACTGTCTTTTAGGAAAAACAAAGGATTTCAGGAGAAGAATAGCGGTGTTACAAGAATTCAGACCTACTGAGGAGCTGCTGAGGCCTCAATACCAGTCAGTACACAAAGGTATGGGTACCTATTTCCACAGAGTGCCACAAAACTTATGGTGCTTATCTTAGTTGGTGTTCCCATGTCACGTCTCACACCCATGTCTATTTGTGGATCGACCAGAAGATACTGTTACCATGACAGTAAGAAATACTGGCTTACATTAAAACATCTCTTCTAGAAAAAATATCCTCAACAGACAAGATAAAATATATTCCCTCTCTTAACTAAGGATATAAATGGCATTTCCATTAACCCTGCATTTTTTTATTTAAAATAATTTAAGAAATTCCCAAGTAGTGGTTTCAACTTTTCACACAAAATGCTGCATTTACAGGAATAAATTCTGTAAGATCTTTTTGTAGTACAGTGTTCAACTCGTATATTTTAATTCATACCAATAAAAATGAAATAATAAGAAAATAAACTTTTGATGGCCTTTAGATAATGATATGCCTGCTAAGTTATCTATTTAGGAATCTAGCATCCTGCAGTTTAAAACAGCTGCTTTTCACTAGCTAATCATTTGTTATTTCCCACCCTGCGCATACCATTTTTATATATGCATTTTCTGGCTCATTTTGTTATTTTTTAGTGAAATGTGACTAATACATGATATTTTTAACTTACTGAGAGATTTTATTGGCGTAGAATACTCAAATTGAGGTCTCAAAACTGCATAGTGATGAATTACAAGAACTGGCATAAAGTTAGATTTTTTTAATTTTTGCAGTTGCCATAAGGAAGAGTCACAGAGTCAAGAGAAAATCATATACCAGAAATAAGATACTTCAAGTTTCAGAGATGTATGTACATAAAAAATGTTTAATAATGAAATAAACATTTAGTGAATATTTTTGTTCTGGAAAGTGGTTTCAGGTGGTGATATTTCTTATAGCCTTCCAGTTCCATTTTCGTAGTTGACAAATGTTCACACTTGGGGAGACAACCTTTGTTGTTCTTAATTTTTGGTTATACAAGTTTTTGGACAGAAACAGTGGTTTTTGGAGACAGAACTATGTGAAAAGCCAGAGAATTTGCACACTACCTTGGTCTCAGTTTAGAGACAATTCTTAAGGCAGAATTAATTTCTGGATAGATTAAGTATAGATTCTCAAAAAGGAATTATGCTTAATATTCTGTGACCACTTCCAATACAGGACTGGTATATATTTGCATAAATAAAAAAGCCATTTTCCAAATGCAGGTTGTAACCACTGTTTTCTGTTGAGAAACCAACCTACGGATTGGCTACTGCCTACCAGAGCTGTACTGCCACTATAAGAACAGGGCAATACTGGTGAAAGAGTAACATTATTTATTATTTCTAGTTTGGTAGCAACCAAAGCCAAAATCAGCAAGCCTCATTGTGCAATGCATCATACAAAAGCAAAGGAAAACATCTGAATAATCACAAATCTTTCAAACTAAGAAATATTTCAGTGAAATCAAAATGTACATCTTCATGTTGTTTTTAAGTAACACTTATAAGACAAGTAGTAAATCTGAGCCTACACAAATGGATTCCCAGAACCTAATTTTGAGGTTGGCACAGAGAAGAGAGGCTTACTCACTATTAACTGACTCTTTTCCTAGAGTTCCAATTAGCTGATGGGCCAAAGGATGAAGTGGTGAAAAAGGAGAAAAGCAAGATACACCACCATCAGTATTTTGGAACGTTGCAGCCATTAATCTGTCAGCTCAGTCCCCAGCCTCAGGAGAGGTAGGCAGTCTCTGCCAAATTAAAGAATCAGGCCCTGCGCTGCTTCTACCTTCAGCAGGTGCCTGCAGCCACCAGGACACCTGGGGCTGCCCAGGAATGGGCTGGCTTGCCCCTGGAGCAGCACAGGGAGGTGACAGGAGAGTGGCTAGGTGTCCTGGAAGAAAGTGGGGACAGTGCACAGGGTTCTGGAAGCCCGGGCAAGCTTGGAAAATTGCTGGATAGGGTGCCTCTGGGCTGGGGCAGCACCTGATCTGCTAGCAGCCCGCCTGGCCAGCCCCATGAAGATGCCACCATGGAGGAAAAAACGGGGCACCCAGCAGTTCAGCAGCTGCTTGGCCTGACAGCAACTTGCCCACTGGCCTCAGGAGAGGCAGGCAGGCTCCACCAAAAAAAAAAAAAAGATCGGGCTCCTTGCCATGTCTGGCACCTGTGGCTGCCAGGACAATGATGTGTAAACAGTGATGGAAAAATAAAACCCACCTGTGACAAGGGGGGACACTCGGAGCCGGATCTCATGCCAGCCGCCCATCTGTCTCTATAGGCAATCTGCCCAGTCTTTCGTGCCACACCTTTGCTGTTCCATAAACTGTTGGTATAATGCGGGAGACTGCCCATTACTGCCCCAATGCCAGGGGGTGCTATCTGCAGCTCTGACTTCCCCTACACCACAACCCATGCCTTGCAGATGGTATTACAATTTTTAACGTCACCAGCCCCACACTGGGCTCCAGAATCCTCCCATCCAGACCCCAACTGGATATCTCCAATCAGGCAGCCTACTCTGCCCTCATTCTGGGCTACCTAGCTCCCTGTACTTTTCCCCCTCTCAGGCATACTCCCCCCCCCAGGGACTTTTGGCCACACAGGCTCTGGCCCCACCTCCAAGGCCAGTCAGAACCCCAGACCCTCAGCACAGGGCATCCCTCACAGTGGGCCCCTTGGTCCTTTCGACCCTTCTGGTCCTGGCCCCAGCATTGATCAGTCAAGGGTGCCTCAATTCAAGCTTCTTGAGCATCTAGCCCACTCTCTCTCATGGGTCCACCTTCTCAGCCCTACTACGGGGTTACCCACCCAGTTGTCAGGGCTGGGGTTATTACGACACCCCAACCCACCTTTCACCAATGTGGTAACTGGCCTGGCATCTCCTGGGGACTCGTGCACCACCAGGAGCCCCACCAGGACACCCAGCAGGGTGCAGTTTTCAGTCATGCCCAGGACCAAGAGCCTCCTAGCCATCCCCATAAGCTCTTGCTCTTACTTTCTGGTTGTTCCTGCTGCGGCTCAGCTAGGCAATTTTTCTGCCTCAGATGGCAGCAGCAGACTGCAGCCTTTATATACTAGCGTTTCAAAATAGCTACCACCATCAGGCACCTGCTGGATGCCTGACTCAGCCCTTAAAGTGGCAGGCACCAACAATGCCCTGCCACACCATCATTTCAATTTAGGGGCATAGAATGAACCCTGAAGGACTAAACCCCCGTCACGTGTACAAGTACCCTGGGAGGCCAAGATCAGGCTTCTGCTCTTCCTCATTTGGAGCAGAGACTAGAACAGGGGTGGGCAAAATGAGGCCTGGGGGCCAGATGTGGCCCACCAGGCCATTCTATTCAGCCCATGGGGCCCCTAAAAAATTTAGAAAATTGATACTTATCTGCCCTGGATTGCCTGTCATGAGGCCCTTGATGGCTTGCCAAAACTCAGTAAGCAGCCCTCTGCCCAAAATAATTGCCTGCCCCTGGACTAGAAACTGGATTTCTGCATCCAGGTCCTAACCGTGGGGCTATATTTTATGAAAAATATTTATTAAAAAAATTTCCAACCCTCGTGTTTGGTGATACACCTTCTAATAGCTTTCAAAATGTCATATGTTGATGTTGATATGCCATATTCTACTGACATTTTAGTGTATTTTTTCATGCAAAAAAAAAAGACTACAATGTCAATAGAAGTGTCCAGTACCATTTCTGATTCTAGTACAAATAAACAAAAGACAAAGCAAATGGTATCTTTTAAAATGTATATAAAGATTCAACTTTTCACTAAAACCCAGAAAACAAAGGTATTGGAAGATAAAGCTACAATCCTGACCTAACCTACTGTGTACCTGAGTTCTATAGGTATTATGCTGTTTAAAATTACTCCATTCTTAAACTCCCAGATCAAGAAGTGCACTCATATTAAATACAAAGTGAATGAAAGCTGTAAGTTATATTCTGATTTGCCTTGCACTGTGAATCTCTGCATAATTTTATCATTAGTTTACCATACCACATAGCATTTTGTATTTGAAAGACTCATACCATCTGAAAAAAAAAAAGGCCACAATTTAAAAAATCAGAAATCTGCTTTTAAGAAAGAAATACACTACCCATCTTTGAATGTTGAAGCTAAGGGGCTGTGGGCTGTTGCCTTCGCATCCTTATCTAAGGTAATCCAACATACACAGAGTCCATATTCACTTCCACACAAGCAGTTGGGTTTTTTCTTTGTTTGTTTTTTAACTCAGAAATTAAATAGGAAACAGCATCAAGTTCAACTTAAACTTCCACCACCACCCCTTCTAGTTTGCTGATAAGTTCCTCCCTCTAGTGCACTCAGCCCTCACCTTGTATTTCCTTTTCAGGATTACATGTTTCTTCCATAAATCCAGGTCTGATAATGAACCTCCTGCCCTTAGATGAATAAATGGAACCTACTTAACATTTCTCAGGAGGATCAACATCTACTAGAAGCGTGGATGTTTCTCGCAAAAAAAATCTAGCCCGATTAAGCAGATGACTTGTGCTTAGGTATGCCAGATATTGTATATAATACAATGTTAATTATGTATTTCCATTACTCTTATTTACCAACATAGTAAAAAACGTAGTTTTTCAGTTGAATTTGTCATTTTCTATAAATAATGATCATTAGGCCTGATTTCCACTGCCTGCCATTTATACCTCTACAAATCAAGAGTTATCACTGTTATAAGTAGCATGTTACCCCTCTTTTTCAGGTGTAAACAACTATGCAAATGGCAAATAATAGAGATTAGTCATCTTTACCTTGAGTAAAACCCTACTGATCTTAAAATTCAGCTATTGCCAATGTCAACAGACTTACACCAAGGATCAATCTGATGCATCTTTGCACTGCAAAAACAAATTCAGTGAATAGATTAAAATTCAGACTCAGAGTCAGATCTAGTTTACAGTCTAAAAAAAGGTCTAAATAGACAAGTATTTTAGTTTATGGACTAAAATTCACTGAGAAATAGATTAATCATACCTTTATAATCAATTTCCAGATGTAAATCTTAGAGATCATTCTCAAGACTCAAAACAACCTTGTTTGTTCCATAGCTCACTTTTCAGAAAAAAATCATAAATCATTCTCATGCCCCTTATTGTATATTAGTCTGCCATATAATCCATTTTTGAAGCTCATGAGTACTTACACATAAATCTTTTAAAAGATGGGATATCCTTTAAAAGAAAAGACAGGGTGTCCTTTAAAAAGGACATCCAGATTGGTCCTTTCCTTTGTATGAATTTGGGGATGACCTAGACCAAGGGTAGGCAACCCCTGGCACGCATGCCAGAGCATGGCATGTGAAGGCCTTTTGCTTGGTACTCAAGCCTTGGGGAAGGAGATAGGGCTGCACTACCACAACAAGGATGGGGCCTCTCACAGCTCCTCTACTGTTTGCCCCTGGCACTCCAACATATACAAGCTGACCTTGCAGGTGTTTTTGGCACTCTACCCAAAAATGTTGCCAACCCCTGAACTAGACAAAAGTTTATAGGCCTGTCCTTTAATAGAGATGGGCTTTCCAATCAAGTTAAGTATAATAAAAGCTACATTTTACGTAAAAAAATTGTATAACCTTGCAGCAGTTTTAGAGAATGCATTAGTAACACATTTTTGGAAACAGTCATATATGTACAGTGCATGCTTGCAAGCAATGTTCCCTCTAAGGAGTAGCGGTCCATGAGTGCACCACCTTGGTCCATGAATGTGCTGCCTCAGTCCATGAGCACACTGCCTCGGTCCAGCGTGTAACACTTATCAAAGGGGCCTGGGGCCTGGAGGCCTGGGACCTGGAGGCCGGAGGCTGGAGCTGAGAGGCTGGGCGCTGGAGCTGGGGCTGGAGCCAAGAGGCTGGGGCTGGGGACAAGAGGCTGGAGCTGGGGGCTGGAGGCTGGATCTGGCGGCCAGGGGCTGGAGCCAAGAGGCTGGGGCCGGAGGCCAGAGGCTGGGGCCGGGGGCTGGGGCCAGGGGCCAGAGGCCAGAGGCTGGAGTTGAGAAGCTGGGGCCAGGGCTGGAGGCTGGGGCCAGGGGCCAGAGGCTGGGGACCAGGGGCCAGGAGCCGGAAGCTGGAGCCAGGAACCAGGGGCCAGGGGCTGGAGCTGGGGGCTGGTGCAGGCTCTGCCAGCTCTGGGGAAGTACTTTGCTCCCCCGCATCAGGGACAGGGAGTGGAGCACTTCCCCAGAGCCAGCGGAGCCAGCGGAGCCTGCGCCAGCCCCCCACCCCAGCCTCCATCCCTGCCTTGCCTCACCTGGGGGAGGAGCCGCTGCCTCTGAGACTCTGTTGGCTCTGGGACACTGAGGGACATGCTCCCCAAGGCCATGCTGGGGAGCAGAGCAGTGTCCCAGAGCCAGCGGAGCCTCACTGGCAGCAGCTTCTCACCCAAGTGAGGCAAGGCAGGGATGGAGGCTGGGGCGGGGGGCTGGCGCTGGCTCCACTGGCTCCGTAGAAGTGTGGCCCTGATGCGGGGGAGCAAAGCACTTACCTGGATCTGGCGGAGCCTGCGCCAGGTTCCCACCCCAGCTTCTCCTGGTGTGCGGCCTTGAAAAGGCTGTGCGTGGCCACGCTTTTAGTTGCGCACGGCCACGCATGTGCATACCTTAAAGGGAACCTTGCTTGCAAGCCTGACCAGGCTTTGTTTATGCACCCAAAACATCCACTGATTTTATTGAAAAAGTTCAACGTCTATCCATTTTAAAAAATACAGGCATCTTAAGCATCCTAGTCTCCCGAGTTTCAGTTTCCTTTTTTCTTAAACATAGGCCTTAAACATAAATGGTCTCCTGTTATGTTTGTGTGCTTCCCAGGACACTGCACGGCTCTGTGTAGGCTGCCTCCCACAACCAGAAGCAGTATACTTGCATCTATAATGCCCCATAGGAAAGCTAATCAGTGTGGCAGCAGACTAACTGGCGCTATCACCTAGCAATTCTAAGCCTTTGCTGCCATGGCTTCAGTACCCAAGCTGGCTAACTCAAGAATGTCTACTCAGGCTGCAATCATAGATATAACTTCAGTGTAGTTCAGCTTATAGTTTCTAAAAGATTAGCAACACAAAGGACATTATATGCATGACTTGCCTCTATTTTTGTTTATCTATAGGAGAAGGTTTCAGTTTGTTCTCTTTCTAATGGGAACTGGAAATATTGTTGCTTGCACAGACCCTGTGGCACAAAGGTTGTTCACTGGACCTTTCCTTGCTGCTGATCCCATGGATCTGACATGCTAAACCTTGCATGAATCCAGCCAAAGTGCTATTCCTAATTTTGGATCCTCATTACAAAAAACAGAAATACATGTGCTGTCTTTTCATGAATTGGCCATAAACAGATTGTGACATTTATTTATTTTTAAAAACAAAACAAAAACTGTACACTACTCAAAGCTGTTCAATGAATGTTTTGGGCAGACAAATTGCAGCATATGGGCTGTTTGAGTAATACTTAATATAAGCATTCACCTTACAAATTTGATATTTGTGCTATGATATTTAAGACATCCAATAGATCACATGGCATTGTTTCTATTCCACAACAGATTTACAGGCCACAGACATGGCTCTTTGGGTTACAATCCTCATATGAATACATATTAGCACTAGCTTTGTGTGTGTGAAGGGAAACATATGGCCCTTACGGCTGTTTTTATTTCTCTAAATTTGTCTGGTCACTAGAGACCCTACCAGTGTCATTTTCCATTGATGGTAAACCTGAATCCACCCATTTTCACCAGTCTTTGGTGAGGTTGTTTATGCTCGGATGAAGCATATATTCTACCTTTATGTGTGTCAGCTGCTCTACACAACACCTTGTGTATGTTTCTGAAAGCTCTACGTACATTTCATCCAAGTAGAGATGATGTTCAAAGTGTTGTAAGTAAGAACATAAAAAGTGCCATACTGGGTCAGACCAATGGTCCAGCCAGCCCAGCATTCTGTCCTGATAGTGGAAGAAGTGGAATCTATAGAGGGAGAGTATTGAACCAGGTAGATCTAGAGTGATCTATCACCTGTTCAATACCCTCACTGCTATCTGCTAATATAGGTTTAGAGAAGCTAAAGAAAACATCTCCAACCATTCTGTTCAACTGCTATAAATAGATCTATCAGCCATGAATTTATCTAGTCCCTTTTTGAACCTGGCTATGCTATATGCCTCTATACTATCTTCTGGGGCAATGAATTCCACAAGGTAACTAAAAGTTGTGTAAAACTGTCACCTAATTTCAGCGAGTGCCCCCTAGTTCTAGTGTTCTGGGACTTGGTGCACAACAGTTCTCTGTTCATATTATAGCCCTGAATGTTAGATTTCTTCCCAAAACAGGATTATATGCCTGAGGCTTAACCTAGTTGAAAGCAGGTGCTTATTGTAGGAATAGTCTCACATAGTTACTCATATTGGGCACTTCTACACAATTAGTGTATCACAATAAACCCTGACACAGTTCATACTGGAGTTAACAGCTCCCAGTTGCAGCGTCTACATGCGTGCCTGGGACAGCAGCAGTTTGAGTACAGACAGAGCAGCTCCAGGCTGGGCAGAGGTAGAGGGGAGTCAGCTCTGGCCTTCAAGTCACAGTGTCATGAGTTAGAGGGGCAGAGTGGAGCACGAGGATGCCCAAAGAGCTGAGCTATTTGGCTAAGCAGCAGGCAGGGGTCTGCCCTCGTGCTACCTAGGGTGACCAGGCACAATTACAGCTTGTGTCAGTATTTACACATGCATTTAGGTGCAGTTATATTTGCCACCATAAGATAGTACTGTCCCTGATATTACTATCTTACAGCAGTGAAAATTAGTTTGCTGTGGTCTAATAGCATAGCACGTAAGCCAAGATTGGAAGAAAGTCAATGTGGTGCCTATCTTCAAGAAAGGGAGGAAAGTAGATCTGACTAAATACAGGCCCATCAGCCTGACCTCTATCCCAGGGAAGGTCTTAGAAAAGGTTATTAAAGAGGCCATCCTTAACAGACTGGCTGATGGCAACATCCTGAGGGATAGCCAGCATGGGTTTGTTGTGGATAGGTCTTGCTTGACCAATCTCATTTGCTTTTACCATCAAGTGACCTATCACCTGGACAAGGGAGAGGAGATTGATGTCATATATCTTGACTTCAAAAAAGCCTTTGATCTGGTATCCCATGATCACCTCTTGGCAAAACTGGCTAACTGTGGCCTTGGATCCACCACAATCTGCTGGCCAGGAAATTGGCTCCATGGCTGGACCCAGAGGGTGGTGTTGAAGTCAATCATCATGGTGCCCTGTGACCAGTGGGGTCTCCCAAGGCTCTGTCCTTGGACCTATACTGTTCAACATCTTCATTAATGATGTGGACATTGGAGTCAGAAGCAGACTGGCCAAGTTCACCTATGATACCAAACTTTGGGTTAAAGCATCCACACCTGAGGACAGGAGGACGATCCAGGCAGATCTTGACAGGCTCAGGGCATGGGCGGATGAGAACCTGATGGTGTTTAACACCGAAAAATGCAAGGATCTCCACCTTGGGAGGAAAAACCCGCAGCATGTCTATAGGCTCGGCAGTGCTATGCTGGCTAGCACTACAGATGAAAGGGACGTGGGGGTGATGATTGACCACAAGATGAACATGAGCCTTCAATGTGATGCTGCAGCTAGTAAAGTGAGCAAAACACTGGCTTGCATCCATAGATGCTTCTCAAGCAAATCCCGGGACGTCATTCTCCCGTTGTACTCAGCCTTGGTGAGGCCGCAGCTGGAGTACTGCGTCCAATTTTGGGCTCCACAATTCAAAAAGGACGTAGAGAAGCTTCAGAGAGTCCAGAGAAGAGCCACGCGCATGATCAGAGGTCAGGAAAACAGACCTTATGACGACAGGCTGAGAGCTATGGGACTCTTTAGCCTGGAAAAGCGCAGGCTCAGAGGCGGTCTGATGGCCACCTATAAGTTTATCAGGGGTGACCACCAGTATCTGGGGGAACCTTTGTTCACCAGAGTGCCCCAAGGGATGACAAGGTTGAACGGTTATAAGCTCCTGCAAGACCGTTTCAGGCTGGACATAAGGAAGAATTTCTTCACTGTCTGAGCCCCCAAGGTCTGAAATAGCCTGCCACCAGAGGTGGTTCAAGCACCTACACTGAACGCCTTTAAGAGACATTTGGACATTTATCTTGCTGGGATCCTCTGACCCCAGCTGACTTCCTGCCCCTGGGGCAGGGGCTGGACTCGATGATCTTCCAAGGTCCCTTCCAGCCCTAATGTCTATGAATCTATGTGTAGACTGATACTTTACACAGTAGCAAATTAGTCTACTACGCAGTTAAGGGCAAGCTTAGATGCACCCACAGGGACTTTGATTTTCCTTCCTTTAAATGCAAGCGTAAAGATTAAAATCTTCTGATCTGATTGCCACACCTCCCTTTTGAGATCGATGTGAAATGGGTTGTTTTAATTAACAAATGAATCCAACCAGTAGTTCTCACTATTTTCATTAACCTAGTAAATCCATGTAAGCAGCCATGGGAAGTTTTTCCTCACAGTACCTTTGTGAAGGAACAAAGAAACAAGGGGGGGGGGGACTACGCAAAGCCTGAATCAGGTGATTTTAGAAGTATTTGGGGGCGGGGGGGGTTAGTATTTTGTTTTTGTTCTTTTTTGCATACCGTCTCATTTTTAAACTGTGGAAACACTAATAATACAGGTAAACTTTTATGGACTAGAGAAAAATAAGTGTTATAGCTCAACAGAAAGTGAGTGCCAGAGTTTGAAGTCATTCTAAAATCTATTTTAATGAGATGCGCCTAGCCCATAATACATTCTAAACACAGTTTAAGTGCCTGCTTTTTTTTGTTTGGCATCAGGAACTACCATACCCACATTCCCTGTTCTGCAGAATTAATAAAGATGATTTCACATCTGCTGTAGTGGCTCTCTGAAACAAAGCAGGTAGGTTAGTCTGTGCACACACCTGCCTGCCTAAAGGAGAAGGAATCCTTGAAACAGCAGCAGGGAGAGAAGACTGTAAAATCAGATACAAGCCCCAGATGCCTGTGCTGTTTGCCAGCTTTTGGTAGCAGTCTCAGTCATTTGCAAACCCAGTAAAACTAGCCTTGTTCTTGCAATTCATTAGGTAGACAATTATTGGTAATAAGAAATTCCATGGAAACACAAAGGTGACCTTTCAAGAATATTTGAAATTATAACAGCAACAGTTAATTTTGGCAGAAAATTAATAATAGCAGCATCGTCATAGGGATAAATTATCAAGCCAGGATTAAAGAGAAAGGAGTTTTATGAAAGTTTCTTCTTTGATGAATTCTTGGTTAAAATCAATATACTGGGTAGAGACAAATGGATCAACACTAGTGATCACGGGGCATGCTGATCTGACTAATGCGTTATTAACCCACAGATTTATTAGTTTGATTTGAGACACTACATCCCTCCATAGCAAACGGTTTAATTACCAGCCCAGAGCTCAAGCAAACTGCCTCCTTGTTTATAGTTTTTCTATTTAATGCAATGCTGCCCCCCTCTGGAAATATGCCACGTTTCTTTAATGTTTCCAGCATTTCCTCTTCCAGGCAAGTAAGCCTGTTGGCTTGGGGCCCACTGATGGAGTGTTTGAATTTAACAAAAATTTATCTGAAACTATAATTTACTGTGAAAGATGCATAATGCAGATCAAATACATTTTGATTTATATCCCACATAAGTGCATTGAACCTTGAGATCTGAAAGGCATGATTACTCTTGATGTATACACATACATTGCTAAAGTGCAAGGAAAATGGGTTTTTCAAGTGCGTCACTAATCCATAACTTGCAATAAAGTTGTTTAGAAATATTTCCAGTTTCTAACACTCAGGAAAGCAAAGTACTCATCTGTCTCTTTCAACAGAGAGCTTTTCTGAGGTTGGAGTATATATTCTGAAGCATGCAGATAGGTATATACTAGCCCTTATTTGACAAGAATACAGTCAGAGGTGAGGAGTACATTATACAAAGTATTCGGAGTTTATATTTTATGATGCATATGCTTATTATTATAAGCCACCAAATGTAATGAACACACCAGTCATTAAAGCTGCATATAGTAAAGGAGGGGAGTGACTTACTGATGTGCAATAAAATGACATGGAACTCAGTTTTGTTTCTTAGCTTCACTCAATTAATAAAACAATTAAAATGAATAGCCAATGTGAATATTTACAAAAAACATTCTGGCGAATGTGTGTTAAAGTACCAATTAATAGCAAACCTCATATGAATCATGCTGCAGTTTTTCCAAACAGCAGATGGACTTATACTGGTTCCCCTTTATGCTTTTATTTTTCTTTTTTTATAAACTCTAACTGCCATATGTTCTCATCAGATCCACACTGATCTGTAGCACTGCAGATATGTTACACCTTAGAAGAGTCACAGATTGGTGTCTTCAAAAGGTCTCTGCACCAGTGTTTTGAAGCTATGGTGACAAGCCACAAAATCATCTGCTTTTCAGGCCAGCAGGTAGTGAACAATTGTGGCAGCAAGAGTTCAAAAGAGGTACAGCCAGAACAAAAGCACAGGGACTAAAGTAGTAACAAGTGTACTAGGAGACAATCTGAGAAGACTAGAACAGGGGAAGAAACCTGGGGCATAAATTAAGAGCTATACTAATTTAGGTTCTTCAGCAGCCACACACATATGCAGTAGAAAATCCCATATGTCCTGACCTCCTGTGATCTAAATGGAAATATGGGTTGAAACTTAATGCTAGGCAAGTGGTAATTAGGCAAGTCTTTCCTTCCCTGTCATAAACCACATTCACCGAGGTGATTTACAACCTTTACTGTGGTTACCAAGGGACCATTCAACAGTAACAGTGGCCACAACTATATGAGACACTAATTGCACGGTAACCCATGACTACTGTGTGACACTGCATTGTGTGACAGAAAGCATGATTCAGTGCTAGTGTGCAAGTAGTTTTGGGCTACTGCACAGTCAGCATCCCAAAAAAGCCATTCAGCAGCTCTACTCTGCAGTAACTCCAGTTACTGCACAGGTATTTAGAAGTACTGAATGACTGAGCAATGACAACTGTGCAGCTAGCACCTTTTGTAGAAATGGCCAGTGAGATGCAAAGGAGAAGAGTTACACTTACTTTGTTGTGCCAATCCTCCTTATGTTGAAATGCACCAAAAAACTTTGGATGGACCAACTTTTCCAAACTCTATTCCAGGGCTGTCCAGTAGCAGTCCATGAGCCACATGAGACTCATGAGGGGTTAACATGCAGCCCCAGGCTCCCAGCCACCCAACTCACACTGTCCCTTGCTTCAGGTGCAGCAGCAGCCAGTCTTGGGGTTTCCCATTCCTTCCCCAGTTTCTGCTGCCTACCCAGCCTCAGGAGGTGCGTTGGGACGGAAACATGCAGCTAGAGCCATAGTAACTAATTTGGCCCCCAAAGCAAAGCCCGCAGCGGCAACCTGCCCTTGCCCTGCACGCAGATCTGAAGGGCACACGATCCCCCCATGCTCACCTGGGAGTGCACACGGTGGGGGGAGTTTCCCTTCCCCCATCCTTGTGCCCCACCCAAAATGAGCCACTCATGGCTGTCCCATGCCCTGCCCCAGCTGGGCAGTGCCTGTTGGTGCCCTTTCACTTTGGCACCTGGGGCAGTCGCCCTGCTCACCCCACCCCCGACTTGCTACAGCACTGCATGCAGTGCATCCTGCTGTGTCAGCAAAGATGGCAGCCCAGAGTGCCCATGAAGTGTAGTGCCATAGGGGAGCTCACAGGGAGCTGCAGGTGAGACAGGGCACTGCACCATGCCACACAATGCAATGGGTAAAGGAGTGCCTACCTATGTATGTAGAGGGCAACCTGAGGGTCCTGTATGCAAACCCTACAGTGCAGACCATGAGGCCTTTGACAACTTAGAAATTGGACAGCCTTGCTCTACTCAATGCATAGGTTAAGGACCTACCCAAATTGAGGCAGCCACCATTTTAGTGGACTTATTCCAGCAGTCCCCCCACGCCCCATGCCTCTGATTGGCCAAGGGGTCCCGGCTACCCCATCACTTGCCACTGATTAGCTGGGAGGGCTGTCCATCATGCAACCCCACCCCTCACTGCTGATTGGCGGAGAGGGGTAGGGCAATGCAATGGAAAATCCTCTCAGCCAATCAACAGTAAAGGGTGGTCGGGGGGACAGCTGCCATCTTGGAGCTGCTCCCCTTCACACCTACAACTTCCCCAACCCCTCATGGACTGTGAGGCTAGGCCACAGCAGCCCTGAAGAGTGCTGGCTGTCACTGGGGAGCCAGTATTATTTTTAGTAAGGATTTCCACCCCCCATGGCAAATGCCCCGATTTCATGGTTTCTGTAAACTGCAAATTAAGTTGGACTAATAAAAGTAGGGGGACATACCAGGTAGTTAATTACAGCCATGGTTTGAAGTGTGAGCTATGATGGCTCTAGGCTCAATTAAAGAAACTACTAATCTGTATTGCTGCTTTTGTTTGTGCTGCTTGCACATACACCATACATTCCCGGAGAGCAATGCCAACGTTTCAGATCATAATGAAGAACCAGGTCTACTGACTTCAATAGGTGCAGTAGCAAGCCTTTAGGTCTTGCAAGCTATTAGGGAACAAGCTTTCAAGTATATCTGCATAATGTGAGTAGTCTGATTGATGCCTCTCCCTTTCATGTGTTTCCAGGAGTTCACGGAATTGATGACAGGAAGTCATGGTAGATATGACTTAACAGGTATAAAGAATGTACAAGTGCACTGTGTAATATTAAGGATGTGATTTGCATAACTATTGCTATACACAATTCATGCTTATAGGGAATCACTTAATCGATATTGTTGTATCTTTCTTTCCAATAGGTAATCCAAGAAGCAGAGGAAAGAGCAGCAAGAACAAAATTTAGCAAGTATGAATCACAAAACTGTACCTTTTGAAGGGCATAAGATGATCTGCATTCAGCTAAACAAATGCAAAAATACTCAGATCTTTATAGCCTAGTTCTTACCAAAAGTCAGGACCATGTCCCAAATGCATATGGATATACCTGACACCAGCACTATTTAAAAGCCTCCTTTTAAAAATAATCAGATTTAGATGATACCATTGGTGGATGGTGTACATATTGCCATGTACGAAGTACTGCACATACTTCTAGTTTATGCAGTTTTCCCATTATGATACACTAAGTCATAACAATAAATATTCAACTTGGAAATGACCAGCTAAAGCCCATTAAAATCTACTGTTTATCCATGTAAAGTTAAAAAGACTTCTTAACAAATACTGGAAATTTTGTGTACAGTGACCGAGCTATTGCAAATATATTTCTTTTAGGTCTGGTAGAATTCTAGCTATTCATTGCATTGTAGGTTCATTTATTGTTACATTCCAAAATCTATATAAAGTTTATGGCTCTTTCGCTAATACTATGATAAATATTTGGTACAGCATAATAAAATAGCTAGCAAATGATAATTTTACCTTCTGCTCTGCATTGCAATAATTACTTCCCTTAGGAGTACAACCTAGTCTTTTGTCACTTTGATAGCCACCGTTATTTTCAAATGAAGCAGTGGAACAGCTAAAGGAGATGGATGCATATGCAACAAGCTTTTAATCACAGATATGAACATACCTAAAGCAGCAACACTCTTCGGAACAACCTATCTGTGGCTCCACAGCTGAAATGTATAGTCCTCTGTAAATTACTGGGAGCAGAAAAAGCTGAGCAGTTCAGGTCCTGATCTAGACAAAAAGAATGAGGCTTGCAAGTCACGAATAATTGCCAATTAAGACTGGGAAAGCAGCAGCATAAAACACAATCAGTGTAATTAATACTATTAGCAATGCAGAATGTATTAATTCTTCTCCCAAATATAGACAGTCTAAATGCATTCCCAAAATTTCTGTAGAAGAGACAAATATGAGGCGCATACAACAGAGTTGGTTGTCTTTGTTGTTCTGCGTCCCTCCCTTCCTTCCCTTCCACCAAACTCCAATTCTCATAATTCCCTTCTTACCCAAACTCTAATGATGAGCAACCAACAGTTGCTCCCATTCTTAACTCTAGTGTTTTCTTAGTTGGGCTGTGTGAAAGCTGGCTATCACAGAAGGAAGTCTGATAAAAAATAATTCCACTCTGCTGCCTATGGGGGTAATGAAGCTAGAGATCATAATAGAACAAAAGAGCAGCTTTTAATAAACAATAGATCAGGTGTAATTTTTAATATATCATCATAGCCCCATTTTTAAATGTCTATGAAGTAAAAGAAGAGTGTTTCTCAAAAACTGGACTAAATATTATATAGCTGATAGGAAAGGGAACAATTAATTTGCTGAGTGGGTGTGGCTTGTAAGTAGGTATCACTGGGACATTTTAACATTTGAGATAGATTTTTATTATGAAATGAAGATTTGCAGGTTTAGATTTTTTAATAAATCAATTCATGCATTGATACTTATAAAACAAAGTATATTCTAAATGATATGAGGAACCTAGGGCCCAAATAAAGGATAAATAAAAATAATTAACCAGTTAAATGGAATATTGTATTATTTGATAAAAAATAGATGATGACATACTAGCAGCCCCATTCACACATTATACTTAAGATCTGATTAATCACTTAATCATGTTTTAAGTTGTGACCTAGCCACATGTTCAATCAATTAAAGGTTTGATAAAACAAGGTATAAGCTACAAAGTTATTCCACAAAAAATGTATAATAACTTTGTGGCTCCTTCTTATCACACCATTAACTGAATGTGAGGCTGGGTGCTCCCATCCCGCAGATTACAGGATTCCCAGCCAAGGCAGCACCCCATGTGATGCTGCGGCTGTAAGCATCAATTCATGGGGCACTGCTGTGGCTGGGAGTCCTGTGCGCTGCAGTACTCACAGGGGCTTGCTACTTGAGTCCTGGACTGGCAATAAGGCATGATTGGATCTGTTCCTGGATCCCACAATCACACCTCTTACCATCCGTGTGTGGCTTGGCAGGAGGCACAATTGTGTGGATCCACCTCAGATCCTATCACACCTTTACCTGAACATCTAGAGGGGCTCAGAAACTATTATAATACATTTGCAAAAGGTGTCAAAGGTTTGCCATTCTTCTTACTTGTGTGTGCTTACCTGTGCAACCTCAACATTGCCATAGCTTAAAAAGTCACCCTCTCTGTTGGTGTAATAATGGATGGAAATTGCTTGAATTCAATAGCATTTTGCCTTTTCACATCAATAGAAAATTTGGCTCAAAAGTGAATGTTTGTTTCTGCTGGTTGGTTAATTGTCTTAATTTAATTTAATAAAATTAGTATTTAGAGAAGGTTTCACTTGATAAGAAATCAATCACTCATCCTGGCAGCCTGCTTTGGCGTTTATTTGGACACAGTGGATGAAATCCTGGCCTAAATGAAGTCAATGGCAATGTATCCAATATCTTCACTAGGGCCAATAGTAGAGTACTTAATAGAATTTGTGTACTGTGAATAAACCCAATCCCATGTGAAAACCAAAACTGTTGGACCAGGATTCTCAAACAATATAACAGACCTTTATGAGCACATTCACACATGCAAGCACATGCACTTACAGCAGCTCAAATAGAAGTGGTGCAAATTTGAGACGGGGCTTTTTACCTCAAAGCACTTTGCTGTGGGACAAATTGTGCCACCTGGAGCAAAATAACCCTGCCTGGATCCTTCTGAATCTGCAGCCAGAGGAAGCTAGAGCCTGGGGCCAGTACCAAGCTGCCCTGTCCTGGCCCCATCAGTACAAAAAGCTGCCCTGTCAAGTAGCTCAGGGCTACTTGCTCTCAGGAACTTCTTGGGCCTAGCCAATTGGTACCTGGTGACACTTCCCCTTGTGCCAGCTGGACTCCTGAAGCAGCTCTGAGAGCTCCCTGCAACTTCTAACCACTGCAGCCATCTGACAGTGGGGGCTGCTGCCTGTCTGTGACCTGCTGCACACCAGCCAGACCCACATGGGCACTGCACAGTCAGTAGAGGTATCTGCCTCTCTGGGCCAAGTGCCAGTGGGCTGTGGCTGCAGAGTTGGCTTTTGTGTGGCACTACTACATGTGCCCCCTGCCCAGCCATCTGGACAGCTATCGCCTGGAAGATGTTCCCCGTGTGGTGGCCTGCTTTGGACTGTCAAAGCATGTCCTCCTGACTCCGACTGGGCAGATGGTGAGCCACTTCCAGCTGGGTCCAAAGTGCAAGCTCTTAGCAGGGTCCTCTGCCTGGGTCCTGCCACTTGCCTCCCTAGCAAGACTTCTGGTGTTCCCTATTAGAAAACTGAAAAATCCCTGATTAAAAAAATCCCAAAGTCACTCTGTAGAATACCCCAAAATCCATGTTCTTCCACAATTAAAACAAAAGACCACTACATAGAGAGAGAGTGAGAGGCAGAGAGACAGTGATCAGTTGTGCAATGTTTTATTGATATATCTAGTGTTAAAGCAATTTGGAAGCCTAACAGTGTCTGTATCATCATAATAAAATGAATTCTAAATACCTATGTGTTTTGCTGTTTGCCTTTGATTTTCTTACCATAGAGCAGTTAGAGCTCCCTGTGACCGCTTCACTAACCAGTATGTGGGGACAGCTGCCCCTGCAGCCACAGCTCCTGCCAGCAAGTCGCATCCTGTCTGGCAGCTGGGCATGCATGATGTGTGCTGGGGGGATGTGGGGTTTGCAAAAGAGGGGGTGGGAAGTGGGGTGGAGGGATGTGGGGGGCTGTGCAGGGATGTGGGGGGCTGTGGGATGTGTGGGTAGGTGTACATAGACTGTGGAGGGACTGTGCAGGGGGGTTGCTCAGGAGGGATGGGTCCCCTACCGCCTGCAGGGTGCAGCCCCCCTGCACAACTCACAGACTGCCCCCCCACAGAGGCCACAGCTTCCCCACAGGGGCTACAGCCCACCCAAAGGGGCCATATGGCCCCTGCAGGCACTACCACCCCCTCTGCAGGGGCCACATGCCATGCTCCTGCTTGTTCCCACAGCCCCCTGGATTGCTACCCCAACTGGCCCCATCCCCTGCCAGCTCCTGCAGCCACCCCCACCCCCTGATGGCTGCCCAACCCAGCCCCAGCCCCCTGGCACTTTAAAAAAAAAAAAGCCTCATACTCACTGCCAGTAGCAGGGACTGTGGGGGCGCTGCGCAGCACAGGGCAGCGGGGCCCAGCCCCAGCCACCTGGTACCCGCACTGCCACTGCCCCATCGCTCGGGTGCACCAGGGGTTGGCAGGGTATCGTGCAGCTCCAAGCAGCTGGGGCTACTGCAGCTGTCACCTGGGCCCCACACTGCCTAGGGAGCTCTGCCACAGGCCCCAGTGACCCCAATGGCAGCTGCTAGTGCCAGTGAGTGTGGGCTTTTTTTCCTTTTTTTTTTTTAATTGCTAGGACGCTGGGGCAAGGCAGGGCAGCAATCAGGAGGGACTTGGGGGCAGGCAGGGGATGGGGCTGGGCGAAGCAGCCATCGGGGAGCTGGGGGAGCAGGCAGGGCCAGCAGGGGTCCCCCCCATGGTCCCCTCCCCCTCCTCCAGCCTGCCTACCCCCTTCTTACTGGCAGGAGCCTGGGTCTAGGTCCCTACAGCTTGCACTGCTGCTGGCCCTGCACAGGCAGGCAGTGTGCTTTAGCACCAGGGCAAGGGCCAACCATAGAGACACCTGGCTGGCTACCAGAGCATCTCTGTGGAGGACCCAACCTCCGGTTGCCTCGTGGCATGGTTCAGGACCGTGCCCAGTCCCACTTTTTTCCTCTGCAGTTTTTTGTTTTTTTTAACCCTGGATATCCAGGGGTCTAATTTTGCTCCCTCACTGCAGATTTGCATTTCACGGAACAATTTTTTGTTCCTGCACATGCCTCTTGCAGCATCTCAAAGGGGTTTGAGACACTGCAAGAGGCATGTGCACGCTCATCTGCACACGCCCTATGGGTCTATGGCATTGTAGTTGTTGCCATTATTCAAGGCAAAGGAGGTATGTTTGTAGCTTTGTAAGGAGTGACCTAGAAACTACTATGCAAAGACCAAGCAAAAGTGAATGTTATGTGACGAATGTCCATCTGCAATGATAAGGAGGAGACAGTCTTAGATAAAGGAGGCTTGAAAACAAAAGCAGAATCAGAGCTCATTGAAATACTAAAAATCACGCCCCTAGGTGGGGAAAAAGTATGCTAATGAAACATACATGTATGTAAATGAGATACATGGCTAAAACACAGGTATAGAGACATGCTCAGTAAAGAACTCCTTGAGTCACTCCTTTATAACCAATTAGCAAACAAGGATGCTTATGAAGGTTCAAAACCCCTGTATAAAAGATGCTTAGAATTAGTGATCTGTGTGCTTGTTATGTGAAATTAGTCCGCTTGCACCTTTTATTGCTAGCAATAAATCTTCTTTATACTTTCACCCCTGGTATCTTTATTGGCCTTTGCATACCAGGCACGATCCCAGACTTGAGCTGGGGCTCAACAGCTTGGTGTATATCATTCAGCCTTTTAGTCTATCCTTATTTTAATTAGCACCCCTTTCTATTATCATGTGAGATACTTATTTGGTTTTCTGATCCACCTTTTCTCTAGATTCACCAGTGTCACATATATGCCAACCATTTTTTTCCTCATTCACTATTCAAAACACTAGTGCTCAATCTTTTGGTGGCGTGGGCCAGATGAGTGGAGCATGACCACATCTATGAGCTGAATCCAGCATGTGGGATTCATATGTGATGACCCCACATACCATGTCTGATGCCAAACACCAGATGTGGGGCTGCACTCAAGGTCTGACTCTGCATGCTGGATCCAAAGTTGAGTGCAGGGTCTGACCCCACACACTTAGTCCACTAACAGACTGACATTGTGCGCCAACTTGATCCAGCATTTGGGGCCGTGTCATCCAGCCCATAGGGCTTCCCACAGTTCCAGAAATTTTGGGGCAGGGGTTACAGTGGCAGTGATAATCGCCACATCTCTAGGAACCAGCTCCACCTGCTCCCCAGCCACCAAATTTCCAGACCCATAGGGAGCCCCATGGGCCAGATGACTCATTCCATGGGCTGAATCCAGCCCTCATGCCATGCTTTGAGCACCACTTATCTTTTATTTACCTTTTATTTTCAACTTGAACTCATAATACCAAGCCTAATGCGTGCTCAGAACTCATATTTTTTGATGACTGCATTTGACCCGAATGTTTCAGATTTCCCCTTTCTGATTTCATTGGTCACTGAATTTTAAAGTGCTATGAAACGATCTGACTAGATGCAATCATTGCTAGCAGACAGTCAGAATTCTCAGCTGGAAAGGTCACCAGTTGATATGAATCAACAGACAAGGTCATATTCCACTGTCTTTCCAGGTTTCATTGTTCCAAATGTTTAAACAACTGAGCTCTCATCTTACATTATCCTTCCTCCTAGTGATATGAATTATGTTATGTTTACACTGGTATTACCTGCTCAGGGCTTCTGTTGTTGAACAAAATCTAAATGGAGCCCTAATTCCCACTACAGAAGGTAAAATTCAGATACCTATACTTCCACTACTACCACCTTATCCCATGACTGTGCTACTGTAATTAATTAATGGGACAACTAATGGAGTAATGGGCTGTTCATCTACAGTAATCAAATCTGCCCAAATCTTTTGATGGAGACCATCAAAAATCTTTTAATATTGTCTTGTTCTTCTGATGACCACAATACAATCCTGTTTCTCCAAGAAAAAAGGACAAAAAAGTACTTTTCTCAAACAATCTTACAAAGTGCCTATATTAATACTTTCTTCTATCATCTAAATGATATGACCTGAAGCTGCTTCTCCTTTTCCATGAAATCTCCTATAAGAAACAGATACATGGAACAGCAAGATCATTTGTAGAAAAATGATGGCTTTCCTTATCTTATAACAGAAAGCATGAAACATTCCAATAAATTTCACATAATAAGCTAAGTAAATATGCTTTTTAATATTGCTTCTTCATACTTCTGAAGAAAAGTAGAACGTGAGCAAAAGTAAGCAGCGATCAAAACAACATAGTATGTTTTAAAATAGTTCATCCTGCATAAACGAATGCTATTTACCTATGGATCATTACACATATACACCACATTTTCTCACATACAATATGCCCCCAAATACATGCACCTTGTTTTTGGAAGGCAGAATGTAGAAAAAGAGATTTTTCCAGAGTAGTGGTGGCTGACGTGACATAAAATAGATACTCCTGGAAACACAGAGTGTGGGGACAGACCACACATAAACCAGTATAAGTGATCAGAAACCAGTTAAACCTGTAACAGAACAAAAGTATGTTGCATATAGACCAGTTTCAAAATGGCCAAAACTGGTTTAAGATAGACTTGGATTGCTGTAGTATCAGACTTTACTGATTTAGGTTAAACTGCTCTATGGAACTTCTGTCCCAGATCCCCTCCCAGCTCAAGATACCTCACAGACCCCCAGCATCCCAAGATTCTTTGTGCCTTCCCCAACCCCCCCACCACCACTCACCGCAGGGTAGCAGGCTCTGCCCTGCTGTCTGCTCCAGCCCAGCCAGCCCCACCCCTGGCCTGATACAAAGCTGAGACAGCAAAGTCCCTGCTCCCCAGTCTAGCAGGTAAGAGGTAAGGAGCCCAGTGAGAGGGGGAAACACAGCTGGGGGCTACACAGCATGGGCTTTCCCCCAGAAGCCCAGCACTCCTTCCTCTGAAGCCCAACTGGGGAACCACCCCAGCCCCATCTGAAAGCCTAAGGCTTGGCACAGGGGAGGGTCTGCAGTGACAGCAGGTGGTTGCGGGGGGGTGCCTGACACCCAATCAGGGATGGCTCTGCTTAGCTAGGCTTGCTGCCAGGCTGGCAGGTATACAGGAGTGCCCCCTGCCTTCTGGCTTGGTCATTGTAGGCATTTGCCTGCTTCCCCACCTTCCTCCAGGGTAAATGTATGTTATGTTTGCTCATGATCCCATCTTCACAGCTTAGAGAAACCTGCAAGAGTTGGATCAATTTTACCTCAAGCTTTTTGACTGTCTGTACTTAGCCAGAGTGTTCAGGAAGTGTGGTATCACAGGCGAGAGTCTGGGTGAGGCAGCGGGCACTTCTTGGTTCATCCGAAGTACTAAATCTGGCCCTTATTTGTGTCTTCTGGGGTGTCAAACTTTCTGGACACTGTATTTCCAGATGTGTTGTGATTCTCACACAAGGTTAGGCACAAACCCTTGCAAGGACAGAAGCAAGACTGTTACATTTTTAGTGTAAGCACTGCAGTTCTTACACATACACACACACACACACACACACACGTATGTATGTATGCATGTATGTGTATCCTACATAAATATATATAAAATACATACACACACACATGCACACATACATATTCCTGCAAATAAAGTAATGTTTCCACAACACAAGCCTCATCAAGATACTACCAGCAGCTCCCTTGCTGCTTCAATCACAAGCTACAGTCCTCAGCCAATATTTATGGCTCAGAGACTCCACCTCTTCAGCTTACTGAACCAGACAAGCAGTAGCCCTCTTGGCAGGTAGATGGCATCCACACTGTCTCCAGACCTACTCCTTTTCCAGCAAAGAAAACAGATTCCCTGATTAAGATACACACCCCAATTTTGGGGGGCTGATTTTGAGGGGTAGGGAAAGGTGTATGTTGTATGCCATAAAATACAGTGTTCATATATTTTTAAAAAATATACACTAAAGAGAGCCAAAAATATAATATAGTACATGCTATTTTACCATAACAATCTTGCATCTCAAGTTAACTTTATCTAGAAAAAAGATTTATTCCTAATTAACTTAAAATACTATGAACCACCAAAAATGTCTCATGGAAACCTTTATTTTAGGTGAAAGATTCTAAATGTCTGTGCAGATTTTTTTTTCAATATCTGATGACCTAGCTTTGTTTGATATCAAAGCAAAGTGATGAACTGCACTCCATCACAAGCTGAATTATCAGCAGCCACACATTGGAAAATAGTAGGCCCAACCTCTGCTCTGTGTAAATGGATGTACAATATTTCCACTGATTTCAACACAGCTATGATGACGTTCTGCAGTGGAGAATCCGCATCAGTTTGTTTTAGGAAAATATCAAATTAGGATGGGCCTGATCTCTCTGGTTACTCCACACACGTAACTGCAACTCCCTACAGTTCCATAGTCACCAGTACCCCACAACCTCACCAACCTCTTGTCTTGCCTGTCACTCTGCAACCGATCTCTTCTCAGATCCACAAACAGCTCTTATACCTACCTTACCCAGGGTCCACTTATCACAGGGGCGGGCAATTATTTTGGGTGGAGGGCCACTTGATGAGTTTTGGCGAGCTGTCGAAGGCTGCATGGGTAGCCCCGCCCCTTCAGTTGTCCCACTCCCTGGTCGCCATCTTGGGACCAGAAGTCCCGACCCCTGACCCCTGACCTATGCCACCAGAAGTCCCTCCCCTTGCACAACTTACCAGGTAGCAAGGGGTTGTGACCCCTCTAACATCCTGCCTCAGCAGTGGGGCTTCAGGGGCATCAGACCTCCCCCAGAACTTTCCCCCTACCTGTGCCATCTGGTCCCAAAAGGAGGAGACGCCACCGCCACTTCTGCTGCCCAGTGCCGACCCGGTCAGGCTCACCTCGTCCCCAGCAGCACCTGGTAGGCTGGCTTCAGATGCATGTTGCTCCAGATGGGATGGACCTGCACCGGTCTGCACCAGTCAGGAAAGGCGGCATGCAGCTGAAGTCGGCTCCTCGTTTGCTGCTGGGGATGGGAGGAGCCCGGCCGGGTCTGCACCGGCCAGCAGAAGCGGCGGTGAAGCCATGTGCCACTTGGGACGGGACAAGCCCGGCTGGAGTGGCAGGGAATCAGCTGCACTTTCCCTCTGCCTGCGCTAGTCAGTCCCAAACAGTGCATGGCTCTGCCACCGCTTCTGCTGGCTGGTGCTGATCTGGCCGGGCTCCTTCCGTCCCCAGCAGCACGTGGGAAGCCAGCTTCAGTTGCATGTTGCTCCAGATGGGACAGGCCTGGCCAGGTCTGCACTGGCCAGCAGAAGCGGTGGCAAAGCTGTGTGCCATTCAGGACTGGCTGGCGCAGGCAGGGGTAAAGTGCCGCTGAGCCCCTGCCACTGCAGGGCCCTTTCCAGTCCCATGCAGCAAAGCACAAGGTGGTCCAGACACTGTTTCCCCTCACCAGCGCCGCAGATTCTGGCCCAGCCCCACCCCCTGCCCCTCTCAAGCTGCAAACATGGCCTGAGCCAGGGGCAGGGCAAGGCCAGCTGGGGCAGGCTGAGATCAGGATTGCTTGCCTCGCAACCAGAGCCCAAGGGAACAGCCTGAGGTGCTGCAGCCTGCAGCTGGTGCTGCTGGAGGCTTTTAGAGAGGCAGCCACCATTACATGAGTTTTGAAGGGGCTCTGCGGGCCAGAGGTAAGTGCTTGGTGGGCTGGATCTGGCCCGCAGGCCGTATTTTGCCCACTCCTGACTTATCAGATATGCTGCATTCCCGTGGCACAGCACCTGAGCTAATTCACTCACTCAGAACACCACACTAAAGTGGACCTGCTGCTCCTATACTAGAATTAGTGCAGGTGGCAGCCTGGTGCTGGAGATTTGCAGGCCAGAAAAGCTGGCTGTGATCCCTACCACTGTCTCATGGCATCTCCACAGCCCACTGGTTGAGAGCTACAGATACAGAAAGCTTTGAGATATGGGAACTAAAGAGCAAACAATGAAATCCAGGTTGGAGAGTTTCAAATCTTCATTCCTTTAGTGAAATTAGCCAGAGCTTGTCCTTAAGTACAGTAGTTCAAATTAATCTGTAGCCAAGGCAAACTTCAGATCCAGTCTCTAGTCCTGCCATGATTATTAATAATAATCAAAAAAAAACACTTGAATCACTAACCAGGAGAAGGGAGGGATTTAACATCTGTCTCTATATATCATTTCCCTGTAAATATCTTGTTTATAAGAACCACTGAATTAAACTGTTTTAGTACCAATAGATGCAACTAGAAGTGTGGCCTTTTGGAAGATCAGAAAAACACAAAGCCTTGAGGCAAAGCTGGTAGAACTTGATGCCATAAGAAGCAACTTTCTTATTTGTTACATATGTTTTTGAACTGTAAAGAGAAAATTAGAATAGATTGATAGGTAGACTCATAAATATTAGGGGCTGGAAGGGACCTCTCAAGATCATCAAGTCCAGCCCCCCTGCCATAGGCAGGAAGTCTGCTGGGGTCAAATGACCCCCCACAAGATAAGCATCCAAACACAATGAATGAGAAAGATGAAGAAATCAATCAGTGCTATAACCCTGGCTACTGGCAAGCCACTACCCTTCCTATCAAGCAGATTTACTGAAAGACTTATGAAGCCATGGAAGCTAAAATCTGATGCTTCTTACTGGGCCAAATTCTTAGGGCCATGTGTAGACGAAACAAGAGGCGTGTGCGCACAACACTTTAAAGCTGGCTAAATGCTTTTGCACCACTTTAATGCTGTCAGTGTTTGCATGCCTCAGCGACATATTGTGCATTAATTCAGCCACTGTAGGAAATTCAGTGGCGTAATGCACCTTAAATGACTTGGGACGCAGCAATCTAAAACTCCTTAGGGGAGTTTTAGTTTGCTGCCCCTACAGCCAGAGACTGAAGCACTGGGCTCTGTGCAACTCCACGCCTCTGCACGAAGCCCTGCAGGCAGCCTGACTGCAGCCCGGGAAAGCAGCTCCATCCAAGAAAAATGGCGAGCCTGATCTCCCCCGCCCCGCTCCCCCCAAGCAAGCCTGCCTTCTTGAGATGCACATGGGCCCGGTGCTTCCCTCTGCAGCTGCAGTACCCCCCGGGATCACCTGAGCCGGGTGCCTGTGGGCGGGTGCCACCTGGGGTGGGGCACAGCTGCCACAGAGGGAAGCACCAGCCGCCTCCCCCACCCCCACCCCACCCGAAGCCCAGGGACCACTCCACATGCCAACAGCTCGCCCTCCCCTCCCTGCCAGAGAGGCAGGTAAATCAGCAGGGTGTGTCCACAACATGGGGGTTTAATCAGACCTAAATTGAAGTGGTGTTTTTTAAAACCCACCACTTCAATTTAGGGCCCCTGTTTTGTCTACACAAGCCCTAATATGGCTCATTTGTGTGATTCATAAGTAGTATGAAGGCAACGCCACAGAACAAATGAGAATCCCATCAGAAGCCAAGAGGCTCTGTTGGATAAAACAGATTAAGGTAGCTGTTACACCACCTTACATGTTTGGCTTTAATTAGTTCAGTCATCTCTTCCTTGAACTTAAGCCATGTGTAAATGGGTAACTCCATTTCCTTCCTAAAAGCTGGATGATAAACAGAAGGCTTAGAGTCATAGTTGTTCATTTCCCAGCTGCATTAGCTCAACAGTGTTAAGACTAAGTAGTAGTAAAAATATAAGATGACTCTTCATACACAAGCAAGTAAATCTGATGAGAAAGAAGGTGCCATATTTACATATGCTTTTCAGCGCACGGCTGCACTTTAAATATAAGTCAACAAAAAGCAAGGCAGCTTTCCAAGACCATTATCATAGAATGACAGCATAGTAAATGTTGTTCTTCAGGCTCAGAATTATAGGTAGACTTTCTAAATGTGATGTGAAATTATTAGGAAATGATGAAGGTAGCTTTAAAAAATTGTGGCAGTAGAATTGCTTATACAGGAATATAATACTTTTTAAATATACATGCCATTGAAATACTTAGGCAGCTACCTTCTTAATCCTTTTTCATGGTCTTCTGTCACTCAAACATCCTTCTCCCGTATGCCAGAAGTAATTGCTTAATGTTATTAAAAACAGCACAAAAAAGGAAAAGGAAGTATATTGCAGTAAATGTGAAAATTCTTATCACTGTCTATAGGTGAAAATGAGGCCATGAATATGAATCTTGTGAATTTTCATTTTTTTAATATCAAATGAGGGCTTTAAGGGGAAAAAAAGAACAAACTCATGCTTTTATCTTTTGCTATTTCAATAAATACATTCAGGGTTCTACTTAACTTACTAAATACACCAGGGGTTAAAAAAAAAACATGCAAAATGTGCCATGTACCTACATATAAATGGTCAATATTTGGCACATTAATGAAGGTGCCCATGTTGTGCTACTGAATAGTTGCTGCACAGAAATGCAATATAGTGAAGGTATTTACTAAAGAAGAGGAGTGATCTGTTTGAGATGCCTGCCTGGATAGCAGCACCTCTTCACTCCAATTTAATTGTAAACTCCCAAAAAGCATCTGTAGAACTTTAAATCCAAGGAGGACCTTAATCTCATTTAGGGCTTCTAGATGCTATAGTAAAAAAAAATAATTGTGTTATTAATAAAGCTTGTAAGTAAGCACTTTTGCCCTCCGATGTTTTTTTAATTCCTGGGTCTATACTGGATAAATGTGGTAACATTACATATAATCATAACAGCAAAGCATTGGAAAAACACCTTAAGGTGCTTAAATATTACAAGAATTAAATTAGGATTAAATCAGAATGCTTAATCCAGAGTTTCCCATTTAAATCAATGTATAGTTTTAGGCTGCTTAGTCAGTGCATTATGTCTAACACTCCTACGAGTTTTTGAGTTGCCTTGATATCATAGATTTACTTTCTCACTTGTGCTGTTGACAGGTGGTATTTACCTGAGAAAAAGAATTCCTTCTTGGGAATGTACCAAAGAGCAAGCCAAAACTGTTCAGTAGTATTGCAACAATATAAATTAATGATCTATAGGGATCTTGCTTTCTGTTCAAGCATAAGCTCTAACACAAGCCATTCAAGCTACAAAGAGGTCATAAATGTTTTAATTTTAAAATCCTCATCTGAGTAGCTCTGAATCAGAATAAACCTGATTTTCAGACATGGGGTGCAAAGGTAGATACGTCTTGTAATAGTGATACTGGAAAGTAGTTTAGAGTCAACTGCATGCTTATTCCTTTTAAGGGGAAAGAACATTTAATCAAACATACTTCACTTATCACTTCTCTTCAGGTATAACTAATTTCAATCGCCAGGGACTGTGAAAACTGGCAGCCCACAAAAGGACTTCAGAATACTGCCAAAATTAAAGAAATCAAGATGCACTTGGGGTTTAGGTTTTGCCTTGAAAGAAATTATGACTAACATGTATCAACTCTGGCAGCTTTATTAAGTACTTTATATTAAGGTCAGTGAAATTCTGCAGCTGCTATACAGACATTCATGTTCTATGGCTATTAGTTGTTGTGTTTAAGCAGAACCAGGTTTATGATATGCCATAGCTCAGGTCATGTACCAGTGCATGCCAATTGATCTTAGAGGGTGGGAATATGAAAGCCTGTTACAATTTTGTGCCCAGTGCTTAAATCCACACACAGCCCAAATCATGTTATTTTACTATGGTTCTTATCCTGCTCATCTGGAAACCAATAGCAAAACTGCCATTGGCTTCAACAGGATTAGCATCCTCCTGTATCCTTCTGCCTTCCAACTTTTTCTCCCCATCACTCTAGTTGGCTGCATCCAGATATGCAGGCACATGCAGTTTGTGGTGCCGCAAACCTCTTTGCAGAGCCACAAACCTCATGTGAGTAACAATAAAACATGCAGAGCAGGGCCAAAATTTGCAGCATAGGGTCAAAATTTGATACCAGGAAATCCCAGTAGCAAACAAAAATGCCAGGAAAAAAAGCAGTGCAGTACACACAACAAGAGGCTGATCCAGAAGGCATGGAGGCTCGGACCTCCAGGGAGACACTGGCTGCTGATCAGGGCATCTCCATTCCTGCAGTTGTGCCCTGGCTCCTCCAGCACAACAGGAGCTGGGAGGAGCCAGGCAAGAGCATTTTCCCTAAAGTGGGACAATTTGTCCCTCACCAAAGCACATGTATAGGGGCATACACTGGAGCAAAAAGTAGCAGCACAAATTTGTGCCACTACTATTTTTGCCATTGCAAGCACATGCCCCTGCACATCTGGACACAACTGTTAAGGGCAAAAATGGGCATGTTTTTCAATCATATTAGCCCAATTCAGTGGGCTTAAAACCTCCACCAAGAGAGGCTAGCAAGTCAAAATATATGTTAATTGGCAAAGCTGTCGACTAGTGTGGAACCTATTAAATAATACTAAGTCCAGTCAGCTGAGCTAACAAGACTAAAAAATGCAGCACTCTTTACTTGCAAAGACATTCCCTGTTAAGTGGATTATCATGTCATATTAATACATTGGAGGAGATGGAATGATAGAAACACTGCACAAAAAACTTTAGTCTTGCCTACTGTGCCCAGAAAATGATTCCAAGCTGTTTCTTAGACATACATTTTTAATCAACCTTTCACAAATACACAATGACATATGCACAACAATGAATTCTTGATGCTGTCTATAATCAATTTATGAATTCCAGTTTCAAACTGTGAATTCTCTGTATATTTTTCTGCAAAAGTACAAACACCATTTTGGTTTTAAAGCTTGTCTACTATCCTTTTACCTCCATTTTGAACCAAAGTTCTAAGAGTTAGTGACATGGGACTAATAACAGAAGGTTGTTAAACCTTGGTTACCTTCCATTCACATGGAAGTAGTCCTGGTTAAAAAAAGAATTGATTTAAGCCAAAAATTATTTTCAGTTGGTCTGGCAAATAATCAACGAATCACCTTTTGTGATATTTGGATCATTTGGGGGTGATTAGAGAGGGGAAAGGGGTCACCTAACAAAGGAGATTGTAACTTTATGAAAAGAAAGCTCTTTCACCAGCCATTTGAGACAGGGGGGAAAGTGGAGGGGGGAAGAGAGAGATGAAGAATGACCCATGATTTGGTAGGGAAACTGTGCAGTAGAAGAAATTCTGGACACCCTAGGAGATTTTAATAAATTTCAATGACACGCAAGAGCAGAAAAGGGTGTGTAGCTGTTCTGTTGTTTGTTCAAGGTCTGCATGTGTCTTATGCTAGCTGAAGTACAGAGTACTGGTAATTTTTTTAGAATCCCTTTTGCAAAATGCACTGCTTATCTTCAACTCTTACATTTCCATGGAAAGGTAAGTAGTAGAGTGCTCACACTGTCAGATGTATGGGAAATGATGTGACTAAGCAACTGAGATATCTGGGGTTGAGGAAAGAATGTCCATGACTAATCCTGAGGACTTGATCCATTCATTTGTGGTGTTACTTGAAGAGGTGCTATGTCCATGCAGAAACAACAAAAGAAGCTCTTTACCAGGAAGAATTCCAGGGAGAAAGACAATGCTGAAGCCTACCCAAACCAATGTGACCTTAAAAATCACACAGACATGGTAAGTGTCCACCTTGTAAAGAGCCGTAAAATATACCACGTAGTAGGTATGCTGGCTAATTAAAAGTTAGGGACCATTTTGATGAAAGTGGGTTACAAGAATCGAAAAAACTAAGTCAACGAATGCTGCTCACAGCAGGTGTAATAGGCACACAAAAACCACAAATATATAGGGTGTTCCAGTGGATAAGAGAGGAGAATGGGTGTCTGGCACCTGGGTTCTGTATCAGGTTCTGTATCCTGATGGTTTAATAATCTTACTTATCTGCTTGGGAAATATGACAGTGGCCCTCCTTCTGACAACTCATCTGCCATGCCTTGATGGGAGAATTTAGAAATTAGTGAACAAAAGGAGGGTCATTACCATATAAACCAAGAGTTGTAACTATCTCACAGATTTATTAGAGTAGTACTGGTATTGCCTCACACACAAAAGCCCTATTCGCTTAGAATCAATGTAGATGGTATCAAAGTCACTAGGATAGGTGAGCTGGCTCTGGCCTAGATCCTTTCAAAGACCATTCTTCTATCAGTCTCTCATAGCTTCCAATCCATGCCTGTTTTCTTTTCCACTACTTCACTATTTATGGCATAAGCAACACAGAGCAGGAAGTTTCTCATGCTCTGTGTTTGTAGAGTCTCTATCACTCCAATCCTAGTTGCAGCTGTAGTATAATAATAAAATTTCTGCTGCAAAGGCTCTCAGGATGTGATGGCAGTGGATTAGGGTTTATGCATATATTTGAAAACAGTGGTCTGGAAAACTGTCATTGAAAAAGACTTCCTCTTTCCTTGCACTGTTCTGCTGCAGCTGTTATCAGAAGAGGTATCTGCATTAGACTTTCCAGTAGGTAAAAAAGCTTTTTTCCCCCCAGTGGGCACTGAACTTTGGAACACGTCCCTGCCTTAGATAAATTATCTCAAAACTATTGATGTTCGGGACATACTGTAAGACCCATCTTTTTGTGTAGACTTTGGGGCAGGAAGACGTGCAATACATTATTGGATTGTCAGAATGGTGAGGTATCAAAGAGATTAGGCTGATCACAGGAATGTTATGGCAGAAAGACTGGAAGCCATTTTATTTTATTACATATAAGAGAACCTAGAGCCTTAGACCAGTGTTCCCCCTCCACCCCCCCCCCCATCAAAAAGCTGAAAGCAAAGGAAAAAAATATGCCTGTTCACATGCAATGCTTTACAATGCTCACCAGCCTTATTTATCATATTCCAGTATGCTACATTTGAAAACACAGGAATATTTCCGGCCCATCTTTACTCATTAAGAGAGAGAAAAATAGTCTTCCAGCCTTTAGATCATCCTTACGGCCCATTGGTCATGACTGATGTTGCTTTAAAGAAAACAGTTAGAGAAGCTTAACTTCATAAAGCAACATACAAAGTGTTTTCATTCAGAGAATGCATATAAAGCACTTCCTATTTTCCTGCAAAAAATAAATGGAAGAAGAAAGATGGCAGAGACAAGACAATACTTATGACAGGAAAGAGAAGATGCAACCCAAGATGTGAGAACATAATACACACATGCCTAAAAATCAATTTCCTTGAGAAACCTCCCTGCAAACAGGCTTGAGAGCCTACAACAGTGTATCTAGTATATGCATTCCAAACTGCTCTTGACATAACTCAGCATTACAGATTAAGATAGGAAGGGAGATACAGACCAGCAAAAACATATACCCTCAACAGTGAAGATAAACATATTTATCTTGAGCTTTACTGCCACAGTTCCCATTGTAACATTCTTTAAACAGACACTAACATTTTATAGTTCAGTCTATTCTTCAGTACATATTTATAAAGCGTATTGTATTTTTAAGGTAATAATGCACTGTCACAGTGCTTTAAATCTGGTTTTTATTATCTTCTCAGCAAGTTGTATATTGGTAGCATATTCTTCCCTTTTGGCTCTGCATCCTTGCCATAAAATTACAAACAAGAAAATAAATCATTTCTCATTATAAACTTCAGTTAAATATATTTGAACAAAACTAGCAAGATTGTATGTTTCATCCAGACTGTGGACAATTTGCAGTTCACCAGCATAAAGGCCATATATCCATAGTTCTGAATATTGCTGATTCCATCATGCCCATTTCTACTGCTGGTTAAATGACCTCCAGTACTATAGTAGTGAGATACAGTAGTACTGTACCAGGTGAGGAAAACTTAAGAGACATTCATTTAAAAATTAGCTCAAGATGCATGAAGTAAACAACAATTTAAAAAAATCTATAAATAGACAGCTGGATAATAGTTATTACATTCAATAATTTAGCATGATATGCATGACGGCTTCGACCTCCAAAATAATTTAGCGCCTTGAGCTGAGATTAAATGCAGAACATTAATTTTTCCCTCTGGTTGTCAAGCCAACCAAGAGGCCTGTCAAATCCATTTAAATAAAGCCTGCATCATGTAATAATATTAAAGGGAATAAAATATTAATATGGTCCTGTGATAGAACATTGGACAAAAAAGCTGCAGTAAGGCAACTTTAATTTATTGCACTGACAATCTGTCTTTGCACTGAAAGTAGGATTTAAAGGTCTAAGGAATACATTTCTGAGGATTCTTTGAGGGCTCATTTAAAAGTGTTACTGGTTTTCAGTTGCTGAGCATATTTAGCAACATTGTGTAAAGGGAATCATGGATCCTATGATTAAGTGCTATTAACTATAGCGCTTAATGCTATTGTTATAAAGAAAGCAATACAGAGCCTAACTTCCTGCTAATGTGACCATATACTACTCCAGTAATAATACATAGCTGCAGCAATTTACTGCTACTAATAGTGAATTTTGGTCCCAAACACCTTAAAAACATTAAACATTGGGGGGGGGGGGAGATAGAATTATACAGTTTTGTTAAAAAAGAAAATTTGCAAGGTCATGTTACCATAAATATTTGGCTCTGAGTTCTTCAAAACATAAATTTTGCTATGGGTTAGAAATATACTACTAATAAAGGAGGGTAGAAAGCAAAATGCAACAGAAAAAAATGAACCCAGCCAAAGTGCATGACATTTCAGGCTCTATTTAGTTTCCTGATAAAATGGAGGCCCCAGTCCTGTAATCTGATGCATCAATTTTATTTACATCTTCAGGAGGATTTAGCAGTTCATAAAAACTAACTTTCTCTCTTATTTAAAAGCAAACTAATAAAGTTAAAGACCCTGATTTTGCAAGCATTTAAGATTACATTTAGCTTGTTGCAAGAGCTGCCTATGGCACCCAAGATTCCCAGGTAGTCTCCTATCTAAGTATTAGTTGGGCCCATTCCTGTTTAGCTTGGGCTAATCAGACAAGATCAGGTACAGCCAGTCTGGTATGGCTATCTTAACTAGATGCAAGTCAGTAAATATGCTGAGGTCATGTAATGTCCATAAATTAAGCATGTACTCAAACGTTTTCAGGACCATGACCTACAGGCAAATTCACTCCAGTGGAGGGTATAGGGAAGGATAATTCTGGATGATGATGGATATAAAAAGAGTTACAAAAAATAATTATTCAGAGAGTTGTCAGTTTTTACATACATAACAAGGGTAGGTTCTCCATCAGCTCTAGAGGAGGTAGTATATAACAGTACATGGAGGCAAGTTATGGGAAGTTACTGGATCCTCATTTTTAGTTCCATGCACTTCATGGCCATACAGAGGGCATACTAAAGGATAGTGGATGTTATTCCAGCTCAGAAGTCAGAATTGTAATCATGGCTGTGCTGCGCTGCTTGTCCTCTGACCTATTTTCAGAACAGAAGAGTGAAATTTAGGGAGTTTCCTCACAAAGCCTGTTTACCTCCTGTTGCAAAACTCATGGATACATTTCAGTAAAAATATAGCTTTTAGCTAATACTTATCTAGCCAAGGCACTAGAGTTCCTAATATTCCCTAAACAAGACAACTGTTCAGTAAGACTAGATCGCTCCTAAAATCTCAAGTAGTAAACCTGAATGTTTAGCTACTTCAAATGAGTTGGATGATTGACATAAACATTCTCAATGAACCTAGTGATAAGATTTGGTACAACATTAAAGAACACTCTCTCTTCCAAAGAGTATTGAAAAAGTGTAATTGACACTGATTTTAATAAAAATTCAGTGTTCTAGTTCAGCATGGTCTATTGCTTTTTTTTTTTTTGGCTTTTGATCCTCTTTAGCAAGAAAAAACAGTAACATAAAAAGTAGCCAATGTCATTTATCCTTAAACTTATTGCTTTGATCTAAATGTTAACTCTTACAAAATGAAGCCCCAGAATATACTGACAAAAATGTCTTAATTCTACAACAGCAAAGCAGCTGTAAATTTAGCAAGGGGATAAATTAGAAGAACACAAAATGGAATTCCCAATTTTTTTTTCCAAGTGAGCCTTAAACCTGGTGCCCATCTAAAGTAGTGTGTGTTGTGAAGGTGCACACATTGTGGAAAGAGGGACCATTACTACCAAACATTCAGAGGTCCTGAATTTATCTAAAGTGTCATCTTCAGGCAAATTGCTTGAGTAGCCTAAACAGTCTCTCCTTACACAATGCCTCTGTGGGAGAGCAGAAGGATCCACTAAGCATTAAAGTTTATAACCCCAGCATCTCTCCCGTGTCACCCATGCTCAACTCTGATACAGTTATTGTGTGTTGCCAGGGATATTCCTCAAGAACGCGTCATGTAGGAAGTATATCCTTCCCATAGCCACCCTACAAGTTTAATTATCAGGGGATTCTTTCTGACTGTAAAGCCACTATCAGGATATTCCCCCAAGCAAGTAGGTTAGTCTTCCAGAGAAGAGGGAAAAAGACTAACACCCCTAATATACCTCTGTCTTGGGAGTCAAAAGGGTATAGGTTGTGATTTACTAAGGAGCTTTTTGAAGCTACAAAATAGCATTTCAACAGAGGACACATGAATGCTTACAGAAAGTAGAGTGAAACTAAATAACCTCTAAATCCATTTATCAAAGCAATTGCAGTTCCCATTTCAAGGCTGATGAAACAATAATAAATATTGAGCACAGAAAGTTAATCTATAGATAGAGCTCTGTAATAAAAATGAAAGTTTTTTTTTTAATCAACAGAGACCCATTGGGTCTTGCTATTTGCTTGCCATTAAATTTCAATTTTTTATACAACGTGTGGGCTTTTAAGTCCATTTGTATGTCTCACATTTCTTCTTTACAATTACTAGCATCTTTCACAGTCCAAAATTATTGGAATACTGGAATACAAGAGAGGTTGCTGACATTTAATATTAGCTGGGCAAAGAGAGAGAAATTCTTTTTTTTTAAAAAAAACAGAGGTTCTTAATATTTCAGGGAAAGCTTTCATAATTCATCAGAAAACTAAGGGAAAAATCTATCCCCCAAGCATATATAAAGTTTTCTAAACATTCAGATGCCAAGGTTGTTAAGAGAAGGTACTAACTGCAGAGACTGCTCAGCTTTCTAGAAGCATCTTCTTCATACTTATCATGCCTAGAGTCCCCAGCATTATACCTATCCACTAGGGCCAAAGTAGGCATCCTTGAGGACCTTACCGGACCTAACATGAATGCTTGTCTGCAATTGTAGAGAATTAGACTTCATTATTCAAATTGTCTAATTCAGCCCTTCAGCTATTTAAATTTTTCCATAAAATAATAATTTAACCAATCTAGTAGCTTTTGAGATACATTTCAAATGTCATACAATTACTCAGTCTTAGTTTATTTCAGTTCTATATTTAGCTAGAGCCCAAACTCTTCAAGCCAAGTAGCACTTAGATTTGGCAGTTTTGGCAATGCATGTACCTTTAAGGTTTCGACACTTGTTGACTTAGGGCTATGCAACCATTTTAGCAAGGAAGTGATACACCAGTAAAGTTTGCCAAGTCTGGAATCTCACCATTTTTGAAATGCACTGTTTGCAATAATCAGAAGCTCTGACTTTCTGTGTCTTACAAATTGTGGTAAGATATATCAAATCAACTTTATACTATAGTTGTAGTTCTGCAGCATCCATGAGTTTGTATTCTTTAAAATATCTACGTCACTTCTGTGTTTTGGCTTGTATATCTAGGTACTTTCCTGTGCTCTTCATATTACAAAGCATGCCATCGATTACTCATAAGTTCTTCTTCCCTTTGTCACAGAGGAAATATCTGTGAAATGTGTTGCAGATTTTATTGTATATAATTATTTCACTAAAAATGTCAAAGACTGGAGTACTGAACTTAGTGCTGAAGGTAGTAAAACACATTCAGTTTGGGCAGCTATTTCAAAGAAGCATGCTAGGACTGAGGAAGATTCATCTTCTCTTCTTTTAAGCTTAATCTTTATTTACCAGTTCTTGTAAAAGGCAATGGTCAGAGAATGTCCTGGCAGGGAGTGACAGGCACTCTTTCTGATATAATACCTGATGAAGATCATTTATGGGTGAGACAGTATAACAGGGTACAACTCCAGAGGTGGCTGTGATGCCCTTGTCAACCCTTGTCAACCTGCTTTCTCTTTGGTCAATCTCTCCTTCTCTTCGCCTGCTATGCCTTGATGAAATGATACTTTCAGAAAAAGGCAGGTTGCCCCAGGGCTTCCCAAGTCAGATCTTCTCATGAGCACCAGTGTCACTGCTCTGTACCTTAAGGCCTAATTATGTGGGCTCCATCCTCCCCAATATCCATACCCACGCCTCACAGAGGTTCCTCCTTCTTCTCTCTCTCGATGCTCTTCCTAACACCCTTCTTGGACTACAGGCCTCTGGCCCTGCTGACACATGCCTCTCCTGGGCTACAGTCTCCCAACCCCAGTCCTCACCACTCCTGGGCTATGGGCTCCTTAGCCCCCTCAGTCTCCAGCTGTGATCCCCAGTCTTTGGCCCTTCTCTCTGGACCCTGTCCCCACTCCTATGCCATTTGGTGCTCATGGGCTCCCTGGGCCCCACCAGTCTGGTTGTGGCCTTCAGCTCCTATTTCTGGGCCCCGGGCCCACTCCTGGGCCAGTGAGACCTTTGGGCTCCCTGGCCCTGTTTTTTACACACTGGGCTACAGACCTCTGGGCTGTCTGACACTTACCCTTCCTGGGCTCCATTCTCAGTCCCAGAGACTACCACCTCTCCCAGGTCAGACCTGCATTCTCAGCCCCACCTGGGCCACAGGCCCTTTTGCTGTGTCAACATTTCCAATTCTGCCCCTGCCAGACTACAGGCCCCTGGCCCTGTCTATTCAGCCTCTCCTGGGCTCAAACTCTCTCCCTCTGGGCCCTGATCTTCTAGTCTGAGTTCCCAGACCTCTTTACTCCCAGGACTATTGGTATCACCTCCTCCCATTAGTCCCTTTCTCAAACCTCCAGAGTTGCTAACTCCAGCTTAGATGTTATCCAGGAGCCTGGCTGCAGCCCTGCTGCCCAGGAGGTCCTCTCTTTGTGGCTCTCAGAGCTAACTTACCTGACCAGCTCAGGCTGTAAGGAGTGACCTAGAAACCTCTACTCGGAGACGATAAGAAGAAGAGAATGCTATGTGAAAAATGCCCATCTGTAATGATAAGAAGGAGACAGTCTCAGATAAAGGAGGCTTGAAAACAAAAGAAGAAACAGAGTACTGGGTTAAAGGGCTCATTAAAATACTAAAAATCACACCCCTAGGTGGGGAAAAAGTATGCTAATGAAACACATATGTATGTAAATGAGATACATGGCTAAAACACAGGTATAGAGACATGCTCAGTAAAGAACTTCTTGCGTCACTCACTTATAACCAATCATTAAACAAGCACACTTGCGAAGGTTTGAAAACTCCTGTATAAAAGATGCTTAGAAATAGTGATCTGGTGTGCTTGTTACGTGAATTATTCCGCTTGCACCTTTTATTGCTAGCAATAAACCTTCTTTGTACTTTCACCCCTGGTATCTTTATTGGCCTTTGCATACCAGGCACAATCCCAAACTTGAGCTGGGGCACAACAAGGCCCTGGGCTTATATCCTGCTGGCCTGGTCCCCTCCTGGTGACTCTGAATTGCTCTCTGGAGTACTTGCAGCCTGCTTCTCCTGCCTCTTGCCTTCTCTTAAATCGGCAAGAGCATCCAGCCTCCTCCTACAGATGGTTGCCCATGTAGTGTCATAAACACTGGAATGAAGAACTCTCCTATATTACCACGGCAGAAGGCTACTATAGTTCAAAGTCATTGAAACTTTTTTCCAGCATAGTTATAGGCAGTCATAACCCAGAACAATGATATCCCTGTACTCTCTTCTACTAAATTAAATTAAATGTTAAAAGACCTACAGTTGGCACAGAGCTGCAAAGAACCTAAATTGTAACAGCCTGTCACACCACTGGCATTCATGTAATTCCAGCCTGGATAATCTGCCCACTCTTTAGCAACGATGAGTAAAGATTCTGCAAATGTCTCTCTTTCAAAGAAAGCAGTAGCCCCAACTCAGTCACTAAGCTTCATTAGTGTCAATCAAGGTAAATAGCCCTAACTCTATAATTTTCTAAAAAATCTGCCTCCTAGCTAGACAATAAACAAAAATTCAAACACTAGCTCAGCCACATATTGAAGAGTATCAGTGAGCGATCGCCCATGTGTCTACATATAGCTACTGCTTACCAGACACATTAAAGCAGAACCAAACTCTGCTAGACACTATACAGACTTATTGGAATACAAATTCCTGTTTCATAGGAGGAGGGGGGTGACCAGAACGACAGCTACAGGTGCTGTCTTTGGGCATTGCTGCCTCTGCATCTGGCAATTGGCTATGCTAACATCACAGGCAAACATGTTACCACCACAGCAGCCAGCACAGCCCCAAGCTCCATTGCTGCCCAGGGCACAGAGCTGCCCTGCTATGGCTCTGACAGTCTCCACTTTGAAGGGATTCACAATCTCTTGGCACAAGCTGAAGGATGAAGACAGCAGCTCAGGGATTGTGGTGGATAAGTGTAGCAGGGGCTCAGGTACCACATTCTTACCAAGTAGCACAGCATCCAGAAAAGCCCTCCAAAGCTGCCTGCTTGAGGTTGCAGACAGAGAAAATGGCTGGGTTAGGCTGGGAACTGGTACCAGCTGGGGAGCACAGCATGCACTAGCTACAAGGCAGGCATGGGAGACAAGTGGGGCTCCCAGACTGGCTGACTGAGCCATGTGCAACCCTATTGAAGCAACTGGTAGCAACATGCAGGGGGAAGCACTGAGGAAGCTCTAGAGGGGTGGAGCCATGCTAAAAACCTCCCTCTCCTGTCTTCTTGAACAAGATAAACGTACAGCTGGTAGATGGCAAGCAACTGCAGACCCAAGAGTAAGGGACATGAGTAGCTGGTCTAGCCCATCCAGGCAGCACCCAGGAGCCTGGAGAGGGGCTGAGAGTGGGATATGAAGGTCCAGAAGCCCTGAGAGGGGCTGAGCGTGGGACCAGCAGGGTCCAGGAGCCCAAGGGCTATTCCCCTGTTGGGACAGACTCACTGAGTGAACAAGTCTATGTCTATTGTCTCAGCTGGTGATTCTAAATGGGGTAATGCCTTGGAGTGGGGCCCAGCATATTAAAGGAGCAGTTCCAGAAGAAAAAAGCGGGATCTGAGAGATCACTTTGAAAGAGGAGCTGTTAACATCTGCAACAGAACAAGTCTTTGGGAGAGGTGTGGGTGGAGTGTAGGGTAGGAGGAGCCCTGCAAAGACATCCAGCAGGACTCTCCTTAGCCCTTGTGACAAACTACTGCAGAGGCCAGATACATTCCCATTCACCCCATAATACCACTTAACACCAAGACGTGGTGGGTAAATCCAGGGGTAATGGGAACAGAGAGTGGGGCCATCAGTTAAAACCTCTGCCACTGGAGGGCCCTAGCCCTCTCCCCCACTACAGTAAGTATGAGAATGAGTGCTCCATTTTCCCTCACAAGTATTGTTCTGAATGGAACTAAAAGTTGCTTGAAGATGAACATGAAATTAATCATGGGACTACTCACATGAATAAAATCACAAATTTATTTAACTACCTTCTGAAATGAGGCAGTATTAGCAACCAGATGGTCTGTCTACCTGGTAAAGTGCATGATACAGACAGTGCAAAAACTATATAGATGCAAGTCTATGCTGCATTTTGCCTTCGTCTGGTGGTTGGCTCATTGAGCTATCCTCCATGTTACCTTCCTCTGGTGGTTGGCTCATCTAGGGAAAGTTATTGCTCAGAAGAGTAATACCTGGCCAATAATCTGGGTTTTTTTGTTTCGTTTTACTGAAATAAGGTACGATGTCCAAAAGTGTTTGCTAGCTATTAAATAGCTATGACTTGGTCTGCTTTACTAGGTCAGTGTCTATGGTATCCATTTGTTCATAATCATGACTCTTTGGATATTTCTGAAGGTGCTGTATTAAAGACATATTTCCACTGTAAATCCACTTAAGCATTCATATGCTTAAACTTTTCATAAACTGCTGTTTCTGATAATCCATAACCTCATGTGCTCCAAGAAATTGTCAAGGACATACTACTCACTTTTCTGAGGAAAAATAAGTTTCGTTTTGTAATCACAGTCTCAGTCATGAGTTTTTTGCAACGACATTTATTGGACTGCAAATCTCTTCCCTAAATAAACCTTGACATCATTTGCTTTTGTAGCCTAAGCAGGTTAATTACTCTGCTATCAGCTGTGCATTCTTGGGTGGCAGTAGATTGACACTGTTTCATGTTAATTTATTCAGGCTGAACAGCTACGTTGATTAGACAATTCTGAAGCACTTGGTTTTGATGCTTATACCACTTTCTCTGTTTTAATTTCAGCACAGGTAAAGGCAGAAAGAAGAAGGAGGAAGTGCTTTTTTACTTCACCTCAGTTAAATAGCATTATGTCTACCATAAGTCTCTCTTGTTAAGCAATGGCCTTATTTTGAAAGACATAGATTTCTCAAGATTTAATGTTGCTGAAGCCAACAATTTTGTATAAATAAGCAAATATTGAGTGGGCATAAAAAGAGCTGACTGTAGTCCAATAGTTAGCACACTCACTGGGAATGTGAGAAACTGAGATTTAAGTTCCTGTTCTAATTAAATGTATTTAAATATTTACATATTTAATTATTTATATAAAGAAATATTATGCCAAAATGAGAAACTCTGAGGACCCCACCAGAAAATATCCAATAACCTGATAGTTAGGACACTCACTTCAGAGATGGTAAACCAGGGTTCAAGTCTCTGCTGAACATCAGAGAAGATTTGGAACCTAGGTATAACAGGGTGGTCTGTCCCTTCAAGAGAAAACAGTCAGTTGTATTGCGAAATCCCACCTATAGGGCACTGGGATAGGACAGGTAATGAGTGTTTCTCAAGAAACTTTAAAAAACTCACAGAAGAGTAAGCAAAGGAAACAAGCTGTGAATAGAACAACTTGCTACAAGGAGAAGCCAGGCTGTTATGCTGGGACTAAAAGGGCTCCCCTTCCTCTCAGAACTAGCAGAACAAAAGGGCTCCTCTCCTACTGTCTCAGACAGGGCAGGAGGTTTTTGTTTATTGTTTTCCTTGTTTGTTACTTAAATACCATATTTTATTTGGGATGATTGGCTGAGGAGCTTCTCAAGAATAACACCTGCCTGGAGAAACCAGTAGGCTGGGCAACCTACCTACAGTGAGTCACCCACATGTCATGCAGGTACACTAATTAGTGGGCTATTTTGGGGTAGAAGGGTGCACACTTCAGTGCTGGCCACATGTCTGGTCTAGTTATGTTTAGAGCACATCTATGCAGAGATTCCCTCTATAGGGTTTTTGGCTTAGCTAAAAATCCAAGTAGCAGGTTACCTATGGGCGATATTAGCAGCTTAAGGAAAGCCTGGTGACAGAAACCTAGCACCTTGTTACACCTTATGCTGGAAGCTGAACAAATGTTGTTCATCTTATTGGAGTAGTCGCACCTTAAGGCAAAAAAAAAATAAATCTCTGACTGTCCTTCACCTGCACAGCTGTGACATGCCACTAGAGGCTTAGTGAGAAGGAGAAAGAATAAGAGCTAAGGGCATGACCTGCTCACTGCTCCCACTGAGCAGAGCAAGTGCCACAGCCCTGGAGCACCCAGCAGCCATAGTATTTCCCGCCACCTCCCAGACCGATTCACTGCTTGAGCTCTGAGGTGCCTATTCCTTTTCTTTCCTGGAACCTGCCCTCCAACTGGGCTGCCACTTGGCCAGGTGCTGCCTGACTTCCAAACAGGAGTGGGCTTCTTGGAGCTCAGGCACCCCCCTGTGCCATTGCCAGCAGGAGTAGTGAGCCAGTCCAGCTGGCAGTGGGAGGCATCACGCTTGCCAGACACTCCAGGGCTATGGCACTCACTCTCCCTATGTCCCCAGGGGGTGAGGCACCATGCCTGGCCCCACTGCACCCCAGCGTCCCTGCCTGCCCTGACTCAGGAGGGGCCACCACATCTTAGGATGTTGGAGGACTTCAACTTGGGTGAAATAGCTGTAGGGAGTGGCCACACCTTAATGGAACAGGAGCAAATTAGGCAGATTAGAGATAATCCTTCCTTGGAGTGGCATAACTTTAAGCCAAATAATTAATGCTTTAAACCACTTAAAGGTGTTAACAAGCAGCAAATTTAGAGGTCAAGAGCTCCAGAAGCCACCTAAACTTACCATGTAATTGATGGCTTAAGAATAGAATTTAGAGGTTTGCTTTTGGGGAATTGGCTTATATATGCATTAAAATGGTTCCAGATGGGCAGCAGGGGTTAATTGATTTCTAAAAGCCTGGGTCTCAACACAGTTTTCTGAGCCTGCAAAAGCAGACCAGCTATCCAACACAATAAGGCCAATGGATACACACACAGCCTGGGAAAGTGGAGGCATGTACCACACTGTTCCATAACATGAAATAAGGTGGCACCAGTTCACAAGGCCAAAGAAGGGGAGCCTGAAATTCCTGTTCTGGGAAGGGTATGCATGTGATGGGCTTGGAATATGCTGAGGGAACAGGATGTAGAAAGTGTGATGACCACAGAGAGAGACCAATCAGTGATAGCCATGGATGAAGAGTCATCAGGAGGGAAGGAGAATACAAAAGAAGAGACTTGAGAATAACAAAGGGTCCCTCCCCATCCTCCTCCTCCTTCCTGGCCTGGATCCCTCCTCCTACTCCTCCCCAAGAGGGTCCCTGAGAGGGGTCCCTGAGGCCACCATGGACAGAAGGCATACCACAAGCCATCTCATCCACCCCACTGGCGGGGGTGTGGGCCTCAGCATCCCACCTCCAGGCTGCTGACATGATGACATCTGACACCTGAGAGAGAGCCTCAGAGTGGAGTCTGCATCCTGACCAGATATACTTTGGCTCTGATGGCAGCCCTAGAATTGGTAGATATATTGAACTGTTTGATTGCTTGTATTATTTCTTTTCTGTTATCACTGTGTATCAATAAATTTGCCTATTATCGAGTGGAAAGGTTGTAGTTGGTCTGAGGGTAGGTCCTAAATCCAGAGCCAACAGTAACAAGGTCCCTAAAGACCTACAACTGAGAGAAGGCTAGCAGTGAAATCTGTGTGGGGAATTTAGATGCCCAAGTACCTCTGGGCCTTTGTCCCCATATGGGCAAAGTATTTAAGCTCATACCCAAGTACATGTGTAGTTCTACCAAGCTCTTCGGTGTTACTATTCACACACTGAATTGGACATGCACTTACATACATTGATGAATTGGGGTCATAATATTCCGATCCTTCCATTTCCCAGTCTAGAAAGCTGGATAATAGTACTTCCATGCTATGACAAGAAATTAAATGACATTTGTGAGGCTGGACCATATAAGTATCTAGATCAGCGATTCTTGACCAGAGTGCTACAGCACGCTGAGGGGCATACAAACATGATTCACAAGATAAACCCAGAGATTTCAATTAGGAATTTATAGTGTTAAAAAAAAAACAACTTTCTGACCTGTTATAGTCTTTTCCAAGTTCTCTGCAACAGAAGAATTGCTCTATTATTTTTCTGTAGCCAAAACATGAGTGAAAAGTAAGACCTAGCATTTTCTGAGTGAAAAACCAAACAAGGTGTGCCTTGAATCTAAAAAGATTGAGAACCCCTGATCTAGGTAAGGGTTCAAAATGACTACAGCTAGTGCAGATAGATATCCTTCACCTAGAATGCTTCCACTACTTCACTCCATCTGGTTTAAATAGGAATGGTCCACTTCTCCAGTCTCTTTGGAATCTCCTGTGTTCATATAATCCTAAGAGGAAGCTGTAGGTCTCGAAAAAGAACATAAAAGTAATGGGTCTTCATTAAAAAGTCTTAACATACTTCTATTGGCTATTGATTTCTTCAGTTGCTCATATCTGGGTCTTTTTTCTTTTTTTTTTCTATTTTTTTTAGATCTTTCCCAGAAACTCTGCTTGTTTTATTATAATTAGCATATTTTAATCAAAGAAGCTATGGCTCTGGTCACATCAAGGCAGAAATCTAGGACCTGATTCTAAGCTCATTTATACCAGCATAAATCAGAAGCAATTCTACAGAAGTCAGTTGTGAAGTTGGAAACAAGCTCTAAGCATGTCAAATTTCAACTCAAGTAACCATTTGGACATTTAGAAGCACACAAAAAAGGAACTATATTATAAAGTACTGGCTATAATTAATAAAAAATTAGTAACCTCCCAGAATATTAGGGCGATGAAGTTGTGGGACTTGATCCTAAAATCTTTAATCAGGGAAAAATCCTTTAAAAATGAACAAGACATTTTGGCTGAGTGGAGACTGAAGAATTCAAGCCTTTACCACAAAAGTGGCATTTTGAAAAATGATGTTAGTTTGGTTTGCACCTTCAGCTGACATGGGAAAAATGCTAAGATGAATTACTGACATTTCTGCATGAGCCTCAGACAGAATGATGTAATATGCTGAAGCAGCCCATATAACAGGAAATGGCACAGGAGCAAACAGAAACAGTAAAAGATGCCCCCACAGTCACTGACTGATTAACTGCACAATCTGACAAAATGGATTAACATAACTAATTGCTGACTGTACAAACACAGTCATGCTGCGAAATCTAAAATCTGCATTATCCTTCAGAATATAAACTTGCCTAATCCTCATTATTGCAATGCATATAAATATGTATACCTTCAAGACACAGCATTAGATAAATGGCAAGGTTGTAGCATGACTGTCCAAGAAACATCTCTGGAAGGATTCAGAGTAATTTCCAGTGCTGCCAGTTGTATCATAAATTACAAGCACAATTCACAGCGGTAAATACATGGATTGCTCCTTTGAATATCTTATTTACAGAAGAAAGCTGAAATGGAATTTGGCTTATATTTTCTTTCCATGCTGGATATTTGACTGTCATTGATAAAATTTAGGGATAAACTTACAGCGGCCCTGATGTCTCTTTGCAGGCATGGAACACTGTCCTGAAGAGCAAAGGAAAAAAGAAGGGATGAAAAAAAGTGAATTAAGCCAGAAATAGTAACTGAACAGTTGATACTTCAGCTTGGCAGCTAAAAATGAGTGGCTCTGAGTGAGGCACAGAACAAATCTAGCTGTCTAAAATATCCATCACAGTTTAGACTTACCACACTCTTTAAACTGAAAAGCTGACCACTGCAAAGGTATTGAGTAACACTTCTGGTGTATCTGATATCTACTTACATTTTGCAGAAGGCAAGTTCAAAATGCCTCTTTAGTCTAATCTTCATAAGTGATGCGAGCTTCTTGTTTGAAATCTTTGGAGAGAAGCTAAGAGTGGTGACATAGCAAGTCACTGAACGATTGTGTCCTTCCTAAAAAAATGATTGCTCTAAAACAAAAGTAAAGCATATTGGCAATTGTAGGGAAACTTGCATCATTTGTGATGGGAGCTACTATACAGCTACCATTTCACCCTTCATTTCCATGTCACATCTTTCATGTAAATTAAGCAGACAATAATGTGGGTCTTAATTTGTTCTTAAATGTCAAATGAAAATGAAAACAAGCATCATAAAAGGAGGCATTATCAACTACATGAAATATAAGCCACAGTTCTGAGATTTATAGTTAAGCTACAAAAAAAATGATGCCGGAGCATCATTATGCTGAATAGTCCATTGCCACTACACAAGAATTTATGTAAGTGACTTCTATGCAAAAAGATCGAAATATACTGTCGCTTTCCACTTGGCCAACCCAAAAACACAAAAGCAAAGAAATTCAGAATTATGGATGGAAATCAAGTTGGACACAGAGATATTATCACAATGTAATCAACAATGATAAATGTAAAAAAAATGATATTCTGCTTTCTTTGTTTTCCTTCTGTCTCCATGTGTCAATCTTTTCATTGTCTTAATTTTTCAAGAATTGTGTCATGACACCAGAAGGTGGAATGACAGTCTTGCCAGTTTAGTGAATTGAGTTTTTGAGTAGTTCAAATGTATTTTGAAGTGTACAGTTAGGAGTGACTTTCTGCTTGACCTTGGTCTTTGCAATTTCAAATGTATATGCTCTGCAATGTGTACTCTGTATGGTATTGGAACTGGAAATAAATACGATCTAATACAGGTGCACCAAATGCATGATCCATGGGCCACATCTGTCCCACGCAGCCGTGCCATATGGCCTGTGGGGCTCCTTGAGGGACCAGGAATTTGGAGGCAGGCTGGCAAGTAGCAATATTAATCCCCATGGCTCTGAGCTGAAGCAGCAACTCAGGCAGCCTTGGTGGTTAACACTGCTACTGCTTGCCCCACTGCTACAGATGGGTCTGCTTCCAACCCACAAGGAACCCCACAGTCCAGATCCAGCTCAGGTGGCTAAGCAAGTTTGATACCCATGATTTATGTTTTCCCTGTACGTATGCCTTCCATGGAAGGGCATTGGCATTCCTGCTTTTGCCCAGGGCATTTTATAGCATTTTTTGTATTGTGTCCCTTGTAGCTACAGATGAGGGTTCGAAGTAGTAATTCTGGAGATTTCTTCAGTTAACAAGTGCCTTCAAATGAAGGTGACAGAACTTGATGACTTACATATCCCCTTCCAGTCCTATGTTTCTAATGACTGCAAATTCAAATGAGCCTAACAGAGTACCCTCCTGATCTATTTATCAAGGGGAAACAGAGAAATCAACAAAACAACAACAGAAATGTAGAAAGAACAATTCTTCAGTGATGATGAGTAAAGGAACTTAATGTAGTCCTTTTCTCCACATTAAAGTGATCAGTTGAATGTGCAGTTTCTCAGTCCATTGAAATGGACCTCATGTCCACATGCAGTAGTGCTTTCGATGAATGATAGCGAGACCACAATAGCTTGAAGTTACTTTGATAACTTAGAGGGATAAAGGTTCAATCAATTTGAGGCCCAGCTGATTTTGTGCCAGTATGGATGCAACTCACTGGTGCAATCGGTGCAGTCAGCTCTGACAAACAATTGTTTTTGACAGCTGTCATATTTAAAGGCTCCTCCATGCAGCAAGTTAAGTAGTTTGCCAGCTAGTAGTCCCACACATGCCCTTTCTGGTATGCTCCATGATGCACTGTTTTCTCACATGCAATTTCCTTGGCTGCCCCCAGCAATGATCCCTGCCCCCACTACTCTCTTCCATGAAGTAGGAGAAAGTACCCCTGGAGTATGTCCAGCTCCTGTTCCCTAGCTCCCCAGCTGATGATCAAGCTGTGTTTGCATTCTCTGATCCTCCATAATACCCTTCTCACCACTGACCACACTCTTCTGAACACTCCTAGTATGGATCTTTTCTTTCACCTCCATGCCTCTTAAGCAGCATAGAAGCATTAGAAAGTGTTGCTTGTATAAATAGGCATGCTTAGGTGACACAAGGCTGGATCTCTAGCTCCATAGAACCCACTCTTCCCTCCTCAAGCGTTGTAGGGACTGGATGTGGGGCTTTAGAGGACAGAAAGAGCAAGAGTGTTATGAGATTGTATAATCCTCAGCTGGTGAAGATCTCTAAACAGTGTAATTCAGAGCATCCTTTGTGGCAGGCTCCATTTGGGCTCTTGGTTAGCTGCAGGGTTAGGAATTGTTTCCATTCCTTTACCTGGGTCTTTCACTAAGCACCATCCAGCAAAGGCTCTGTAGCTTGCCCAGTGATTTTCAGTGTTATCTTCCTTCTTCAGAGGTCAGGACTGGGCAAGGGAAAGGCAAGGGGAAAGGAGAGAAATGGACCCGCAAATTCAGGGAAGCAAACAGAAAAAAAAAACGGACTAGCATTAATAACCAGGAATAGGATAGAGAGACCATGTATCTTCACTATCTGCAGTTCTAGCTAGCAATGCAGCATGGGGCTCAAACTATAAACTGGATTCAGATCCAAATTTTCCCATGCTAGGGTATAAAGTTTTCAATTTAGCATACTACATAAGAAGCTGCTGCAGATTACAGCAACTCATACAGATTTCTCCAAAGCATTAGGGATTTTCAGTTCAAGTCCCTAAAGATCTGTTTGAGATCTTTCCCTGCTATGGAACTGATTTAAAAGGAACTGATTGTAAAAGGCACTAATTAAAAGGAACTCATTTAAAACAAGTGTGTTGACTGAATAGACAATTAACAAACAAAAATCCTGCACAATTTGAATCTTTCTGTGCCAAAAAATATGTTTAAAGTGCACTTCACCACTTCTGTCCATGGAAGTTGTTTCACGGAAATAAAAGGATGTGAATGATGTACCCAGAGATGCTATACTCTACTGCCATTGAAAAGACAAAGATTAAGCTGCAGGCTCAGCTACAGTACAGACTTACAAAATCATGGGTCACTTAAACCATCTTTCATGCTAAGCTTCCCTTCTGTAAAATGGGAATAATACATCCATTTTTCATGGAGCTGTTTGAGTGAGCAGCTCAGGTATAATAGGGTGATGAGAGCAATGTAGATTGTATTGCCCTAGCTTCAGTGGACTGCCATCCTTTAGGGGTCTTTACAATTTTATTGTGGTAAATGTAATGTTGAAAATGTATCAAGTTGTTTCGGATGAAAGACTATGATTTTAACTCCTTTTGTTTAGGAAAATCCTTGTTTTCCTTTAAGAAAACAGAACAATATTTTTTCCAATATAATTTCTGCATGTTAGAATGACTTTTGACATTTCTCAAGGTGCATGATAACAAAAGGTCACCGGCTGGCTCTGGTTCCCTTTGCACTTACCAGAGTAATGTGTTTCCGAAAAGAAGAGCTCAACTTAAAGGTCAAAATACAAAATCTATTTTTTCCTGACTGTATAATATTGAGCATTTCCTTAGATTCACAGCCAGCCTTTAGCAACATAAACAGGTTCAAAATGCACCCAGCTAATGCATTATGTATGCTATTATTGTAAATATTTGCTATTTAAGATTTTTGGAGGAAATGGCACTGACTCCAAAGAAGATATGAATTGAAAAGACCACGCCCACCATGAACTAATCCCATGTGAAGTGGAATTTAGATTGCTAATGGGCAGGGCTTTAAAAGCTGTAAGAACCTAGTATATACAGCCTAATATATACAATACATTCAGTCTTCCTTGAAGGAGTTTTCATAGCAGTTACCTTCAACATAAATTGGATTTACCATAAAGAGACTGTCATTAATTGCTTTTGTATATTCTTTTTTTGTCACAAAGTCCATATATTTGTCTGCATATGGCAACTTCTAAGTCATGGCACAAGCCCATTTATCTATTTTGTCTTATTTTATATTTGACTTCTGTTTCCATTTATTTCTGTTTGTTTGGGGTCCATCTTCAAGCTATGAAGTTAACTGGATGAGTATCCAGTTAGCATTAGTTTAAATGCCACTGTTTTTGAGTGTTGTCCCTATAACCTCTACTGGTATGAGCTATCAAAGCATAGCAATGAATAAAGCTTAGCATGGAGCCACACTGCCCCAGGGAAGTATACAGAGATGCGGAGCAAAAGATGGTGGGTCTTTGAACCTATCCAACACATGACATGATTACTAAAGAGTATAGTGTTACCCTGAATGTTACTCCACAGTAAAGAGCGGACACACAACCAGTTCTTCCAAGCTAGCTGACACCTAGTAGCAAAGGGAGTCAAGTTTCATAAAACAAATGACTACCCTAGGACAAAACTAACTACTGGTGCCGACACATGATTTCTACATAGTAACTTTCCTACATTCAAGTTACTCTATATTTTGCAGAGAGGTAACTTTACCCCAGATTCAAGTAATACTCTAGATAGATTTACTATATGGAAGGACTACATAGGAGGAATATATACAGTCATATCTGTTCCACTTTTATGAAGTAGCAAAATCAATTTACTCTGTAGTAAATGGGCATACATTCTTAGACATCCTGCAGTGATGCAGCATGTTATTTCCATGATTGCTGAGTTGTAGATAAAACAGACAAAACTAGAGTTCAAGATATACAAAAGCTTGTTTGCATCTTTACTTTTTAGGGTTTTTTTTTCCTTTACTAACTGTGCGGGCCGTGAGCGGTCCAAGGCCCTTTTTTTCGCGTGGCGGGCTGTGGCCAGCAGCCCGGACACGCCGGGTTGGGGAAGGCAGGCGGCACGCTAGAATTAGGCATGGACGCTTAATGGTTGATTTAAGATTGTTTACTTACACCGTAGATGGTCGCGGTGCAGGCTGGAAAACTTCCAGGAAAACTTCACTTAAGTCCCAGTTTAAGGACTCAGACAGAGCTCTGGATTCACTCACACGAAGTTTGCTAGGCTCCATGGAACTTGTGCGCAGGGAAGGGTACGTCAAGGGATTAGGCGGCGACGGGGAGAGGCGAGAGGCTGATCAGACCCCTATAGCCTTCTTGAAATACACGCTGGGTCCGATAGGCTCCACAGCGCTTAGAGATCTTCACGAGACGTGAAGTCTCCTCCTCCTGATGTTCGTGGAGTCCTCCAACTTGGGCAGAAACCACTCAAGCCTCTTATACGGCTAGCAAGCCAATCGCTAGCCGCCACATAGGAATAATTTAGAACTGGCAAATAGTGGGGCACAAATTTGAATACAAATGGCGGGAACTCCTTGCAACTTGCATTTCTGAGCTGCAATGAAGAAATGCACCCTGCAAAGAAAGCTACAAGTGGCAGAAAATAATTCAGCAGTGCCGAAGCACACACAAACAAAAAAATCACACCCTTGGGTTGTGACACTAACAAATGCCTCCTGATCAAGAAAGCCTCTGAATCAATATATCAGGGTTCACTCAGGTGGGAGCTTAGGGCACTTTAAACTTTTTTCATTGCATCTAGCAGCCATGGTACCAGATACTACATAGATCAACAACATTAATAAATTACAATTAAACAAATGCAGAGATTACCTATAAGAATGTAAGAGGGAAGTAGATTCACATTATGATACCAAGAAGCTCCTGATTTATCTGGAGCTGATTTATCTGGGTAAAAATCAGCCTGATCCCAAAGAAAGACAATAAAAAACCCTCTAATTTAGTGTGTGTAAAGCAACTTTATAAGCAATAACCTTGGAAGCAAAATATTTCAAATTGGTAGTTTTAACCACAGTAAAACACGTTCATGTAAAAGCAGTGCATGTTATTCAAGCACATTGTCTCATTACAAAAGACTTAGGACAAAAGGATACAACAGCATTGGATGAAGAACTATGAGATTGTGGTTTCTGAGATTAAGGTTATCTTATTCAAATTACATTTGTAGCTCTTGCTTTGAAAGGTTTTCCTTAACATGGAATAGTTTATGAATTCATGCCAAAAGGCTACGGTACTGATGCATGAAAATACTGTATATATAAGTCTAACAGGGGGTCTTCCCAGGGCCGATTTACCTTTGGTCCGACCACCTGTTTCTGGGCCAACCGCCTGCCTTCTTTCCTGCCATGCCTTGTTATTAATTAATTAACGATCATATTAGGTGGGAGGCTGCCCATTTTCCTGCCCTGATGCCAGGGGGCGCTATCTGCAGCTCTGTACCTCCCCTACACCGCAGCCCATGCCTCGCAGATGGCATCCATAGTTCTTACAATCACAGGCCCCACACTGGGCCCCAGACTTCTCCAATCAGGACCCCTCTAAGATCCCTCCATTCTGATGGCCTACACCGCCTTCATTCAGGCTATCTAGCTCCCTGAAACTATTTACCCTCTCAGGTGTGGTCCACCTGGGACCTTTGGCCACACAGGTCCTCGCCTCACCTCCAAGGCCAGTCAGAAACCCCAGGCCCTCCTAGCTCTGGGCATCCCTCGCAGTGGGCCCCTGGCCCTTTTGACCAGTCTGGTCCTGGCCCCAGCATTGACCGGTCGAGGGTACTCTCTCTATCAGGTCTCTGTGTCTCTAGCCCCACTCTCCTGGAGTCTGCCTTCTGAGCCCTACTAGTGGGTGACCCACCCAGTTGTGGGAGCTGGGGTTAAGGCGCCTCGACCCACCTTTCACCGGGGTGGTAACTGGCCTGGCATTTCCTGGGGGTTCCTTTACCACTGAGCCCCACCAGGCCATCCACTCCCAGCAGGGTGCAGTTTTAGGTGATGCCCAGGGCCAGGAGCCTCCTAGCCATCCTCTACAGCAACTCTCTTACCTCCAGAATGATACCAGCAGCCTTGCAACCAGGCAATGTTGCTGCCTGGCCTGCTACCAGGGAACTGAACTGCTTATATAGGGAGACAGGGATCTAAAATGGGCTGCCGTAATCAAGCACCTGCTGGCTGTTTGGCTGATCTTAAAGTGGCAGGCACAAACAGTGCCCTACCACAATAAGCCTGCAAAATGAGAGCTACATAATTAGGTATTCTTGAACAAGAATGATGGATTGTACTTCTCTCTTTTATATAAGGGGCTAGAGCAGGGGTCAGCAATTATTTCAGCTGGAGCCACTTAAGTTTTGGTGAGCTGTCAAGGGCTGCAAGGGTAGCCCTTTCCCTTGACAGGTACCTGACCCCCTGGTCGCCATCTTGGGACCAGACATCCCATCCCTAACCCCTGACCTTTGCCACCGGAATTCCCTCTCTTTGCCCTGGAAGCATTCCTTTTGGGGAGGGGGCGTTGCCATCTTGAAACCAGAGGGGAAGAATAAATCATATACAAAAAAAATCAAACATCTACTATAATTTATTTTAATTTTATTTAGAGAAAAAACCTTTTGTCCTGATTGATGTATCTTTGCATAGTGTATCTAGACACAATTGCATAATAATTTAAAATACAGTTGTACCCTTGAATATTATGTGTAGAGGGGGTAAGGGGTGTACGGTTGGGGAGTGTGTGTGTGTGTGTGTGTGTGTGTGTGTGTGTGTGTGTGTGTGCGCGCATGGTGGGGTGTGGTGAGTGCATGTGGGGGTATGGTGGGTGGGTGTGGAGTAGAGGACTGTGGGTATGGTGGGTGGGTGTGGAGGGGTGTGGTTATTTGGGAGTGGGGTATATAGTTGGGGTGCGGGTGTGGGGGGTATGGTGGAGGGTGGGAGTGTGTGTGGGGGCTGTGGGAGGGCATGGGTGTGGTGGTATGGTGGGGGATAGGGAGTGTGGGAGGAGGGGTATGTGTGGCGGGGGAAGGGTCCTTGGAGTCCCTGGACTGTGATAGTCCCTGGAGCTGCATGTGGTGTCAGCAAATGGGGCCAGCCCCGCCTGGCCCTAGTACCATAGCAAGGAAGTTTGGTACCCAGGGCAAGCCCGCAGTGGCAGCCCGCCTTTGCCTCATACACAGATCTGGGATGCACACCCACCCCTCATGCTTGTCTGGGAGTGCATGCAGCAGTGGGATCCATCCTCCCCCAGTCCCCTGCCTCCCCAAACAGGCTGCTCACAGTTCCTTCCCACACCCTGCCCTAGCTGAGCAGCACCTGTTGGTGCCCCTTTGCTTTAGCGCCGAGGATAGTCCTGCCACTCACCCCCGCCCCACTTGGTATGGTACTGCCCAGCCCTGTAGTGTGCAGCTCTCTGTGTTCCCAACCCAGTCTCTGGCTGCAGGTGGCGGCAGCATGTGAAACAATAGCACTACCACCCAACTCCCTGGCTGCACATGGTGGCAGCAAATGGAGCCAGCCACACCTGGCCCTATAGCGTACAGCTCCTGTGCTCCTGCAGCATGCAGGGCCAACCCAGCCCAACCCCAAAGCGTTCAACTCCCCTCATTCCCACCAATGAATGCCAAGTGCCCCCAGAGGATGGGGAGGCATGGTGACCTCCCGCAGGCAGCAGCAGTGTCAGTGGTGGGAGCATGGTGGAAGCAAGTGGAGAGCTCCCACAAGCAGCCGCAGCGGTATCAGCAGTGGGGGCGGGCCAAGCAGGGAGCTCCTGCAGGCAGCCAGAGCAGTGCTGGGGGAGGCTGGCGGGGGGGGCTGGATCACCCACAGATGCCGCTGGCAGTGTTGGCAACAGCCAGCAGCAATTGGGGACCACCCGCAGATGCTGGTGGCGGTATCAGTGGCTGAGGGGAGGATGGTGAGCAGCAACCGCCTACAGGCACCACTGGCATTTTTTGCAGGGGTGCACCACCAAGCTCACCACCCGCATGCACCACCTACACATTGCCAATGCTCCCACCAGCTCCCCTTTCCCCCAGCCAATCATTGCTAATGCTCCCCTTTCCCCCAGGAGCAGTCCCTGGCCCTTACCTGAATTCCCACTCACAGGCAGGGAGGCTGGGAACAGCCTCAGGGTGACCAGGCAAAAGCTCTGCCAGGCAGAGACTTGTCCCCAGTGCCCCCCAGCTCGGGGCTGGGGCAGGTTAGGCCAGGCTGGGGTTGAGTGGGTAGTTGCCTAGCAACCAGAGCTGCATGGAGGCACCACCTTGCAGAGGGGCAGCCCAGGGCCAGGGCTTGCAGGGGGCTTATGGAGGGGCCCCACAGGCCAAATGGAATTGTCCAGTGGGCCGGATTTGGCTCCCAGGCCATATTTTGCCCACCCCTGGGCTAGAGCATAAGCTTGGTGTACCTCAGTGGTACACCAAGCTTACGCTCTAGCCCAGGGCTGGTTGGTTACTAACACCACTGCATTTAATGGTGTAAGTAAGAAGAGAACCAGGCCCTATCCAGTATATTTTTTGTGGATGGCTAGATTTTTTCATATACAAATATGGTCGAAAGGACATAATAAATAGAAGGAGAGAAACAGATGCTCCAGCTTCAAAGGCAAGAAATTAAGGTTTCCTACCCCATATCGTACAAAGATTTTTCAGCACAGATATTAACATCTATATCAAGAAAAAAAGAAGCAACCTGTCTAAAATATCTACATAAAACTATTACATTTGGTCTAGTTGTCTGTTTTCCAAACCTACCCTCATTGACAAACTTTCTCAAATGTATGAAAAAATATCTCATTCCCTTTGCTGGAGTCACAGCCTACAGTCTACAGGAGATATGTAAGCTCCAAGAAAAAGAAGTTGAGGGAAGGAAAAAGTAAAGGAACTGGGATAAAAGAAGAGAGCAAAGAAAAAGAGAAGCACATTAAAGGGGAAATGTAGAAGAGAAATGAAGAGTGGAAAACAACTGGAGGGAGAAGGAGGAATAAGTAAAGCATGGAAAAGGTAAGAATAAAGAAAGGATTAAATGGGAGTGGGAAGGTATGGAGGGTCATGTCAGGATCCCAGCTATTCAGGAAGATCAGGTGATCAGAGGCAATAAGGGTCTCTGGCAAATCTAATGAAGTTAACATATCCATTGAACTTTGTCCATCGTAGGAGAACAGCCAGACACCTGCTAGATGCTACAGTCAGCTCTAAAGCATGACTGAAAGAAGCCACAGAAATCTGAAGATTAGCAACAATAATGAAAAGTTGATTTGCTAAAAAGCTTCTCAGTGACCTTGAAAAGGCGAGAGACTCTTCCCTTTGGTGTGCAGGTTTCCTCTGGGCTGTAATTCCTCTGAGAGGGAGTTCAAAAGTAAATGTTTTTTCCTCCCTCACTTTTGTGAAAGACTAGCAAAAATAGGCATAATTGACTGGTCTCTTTTTACATGCACACTTTGTGCTCAGCTCTATTTAGTACCATACCATCTGGGCCAAATTTATTTTTTCTTCTGACCTCAGCAGGCTTCATAATGCAAAGCAAAGTTCTTTAATGCTGAGGCTAAATTGGGAAGAAGGAGCAAGCCAATGCTTTTCTCTCTTCATTTATATAGTCAAATAAATTCTTCACCAAATATTACTGAAGAGTCAACGCTTTCTTAGAGAACCATGATATATCATAAGGAAAAAAAACTGCAGTACAATATTTTAGATATCATTGTATGGTTTACAGATGGTTGCTTTTAAAAGCAGCAGCTGTAGGGGAAATGGACTATATTAGCACTAGAATACTTGCAAAAAAGCAAGGTGTTGCATTCAGGGGTTAATGTTTATAACAAAAGAGTAAAATAAATACATGAAAAGAAAACAAATGCAAAATATTCCCTAGCTTCAGATTCAACCCAAGTTGTAAAGTCTGACATTCCTAAAAGGCATCTTTTCCTCTTTCTTCCTAGCAGTCTTTCTTTTTAGCCTTCCCCTGACTAGCTGTGCAAGGAAGGGAGCAAGTTCAGCTTACACTAATCCTTTTTTCTTCCACAGACCAGCATGTTCCTCCTGCACACTGCCACAATAAGAAACTACATTATTAATATCCAGGCATAGGATTTCCCCAAACTTCTGAAGCTGATTCGGTTGTCATCTACAGGTAAGATTGAGGCAAACTATATTTATTTTTTAAATTTAGGCACAGCATTTATTAATGCTGCCCAGCACCTCCCTTGTTAAGGCTTAGGCTCAGATCCTTTTCTGCCTACAGTATGGCTAAGCCTGCATAGGTACTTGACCTAAAAATATACCTTTTGTCTCACGAGAGTGATTTTGTTCTTCTAAGAGAGGTGTATAATAGCTTTCCCACTCTGAATAAGAGATCTAGCATGCAACCGGGGAACACAGAGAACTCTATTGGGCAGAAATGTTAAACACAGGGTGTGACCTTAGGGACAAGGATCTAGCTTAGGCTGCATAGTTTATACCACCATCATCTCAGGATCCTTTTCCACACAGGTGAGGGGAAGGAGATGGCAAAGTGGAAGACTAATCCACTTTTTCTACCCTGCTAATATTGTGGGAAGCGGGAGACGTACCTTCAAAACTTCTAAGAGGTTCTCAGATTTCCCACTTCCTGGGTAAGTGCTCCACCCACTAGACCAGGGTGGGCAAAATACAGCCCGCAGGCCGCATCCAGCCTGCCAGGCCATTCTATCCAGCCCCCTCACACATCCCAGCCACCCTCCCACCACACGCAGCCCCCCCAAAAACCCCATACCCACCCATAACCTACATATCCACACACACATCCACATGCTCCCTCACCCCACATCCACCCCCCACACACACACATCCTCCCCCAAACCCTACATACCCACACACCTACAGTTCCCCACAAACCTATACCCACCCACCCCCACAATATACAAGAACAAGACTTTATTTTAAGCTATTATATACAAGCACCTTTATGTACACTATACAAACACATGTAAACCAGGACAAAATATTTTTTGAAATCAAATTAATGAAAGTTGTACATGTTCATTTTTTAGAATATAATTTGGTATTTTTCTGGTTCTGAAATGGCAAAACCCCTTGCTGAAAGGAACAAGGGGAGGGACTTCTGGTGGCAAAGGTCAGGGATTAGGGGGCGGGACTTCTAGTCACAAGATGATGACCAGGGCTGGGGCTCCTGTCAAGGGGAAGGGCTGCCCATGCAGCCCTCAACAGCTTGGCAAAACTGGGTAAGCAGCCCTCTGCCCAAAATAATTGCCCACCCCTGCACTAGACCAGGGTTCAGCATCATTTTTGGACAGAGTGCCAAAAACACCCGCAACCTCGACTTGTAAGATATTGATGTACCAGAAGCAGATGGCAAGGGACCATTCACACCAGAGTAGGCTCCAGCTTGAAGCTGAACAGGATTTCCCCACAACTGTAGCTCATGCCTAAGCTGGGGAGCATAAGCTGGGGAGTCAGGGAACATGTGTTCTATGTGAAACCTTTGCTAGCATCCAGCCAGTGTGGAAGAGAAGGCAACTACCCTGTTGTGTGTATGAATTATGATATAGTTTTTAACCACATTCTGGTTTTTCCACAGATCCCTCTCCCCACTCCATTAAGTGTACAAGATGGTTGTAGTCTGGGTCCAAATCATGGCTGTATAGTGGTGGTTCATCTGATGCAAAAGTTGGAAGGAATGCATGCTGCACATGTAGGAAAAGGCAGGATAATTCCGTGATTAAGGCAGCTGCATTCTGTCTGGGTAAACTGGATTCTAACTCCACCTCAGCCACAGTTTCTCTGTGGTGCTGGACAAGTCATTTAAAACAAGCTTTTTATTGGCAGTCACTAAAATT